>NC_050579.1:135350233-136550233 GCF_011100635.1 Trichosurus vulpecula | reverse complement strand
GTTGATTTGACATGCAGCCAGCCAAAATAAGGCTGAATCTTGTATTATTCAGCTCCACAATGAAGGAGCCGCCAAACTAAGACGATGGTAGGGAAGTGAAACTGTTCTTTGATCTGATCATTTATTTGTAATTAATGGAAATTTTTTTAATGCCATTTAAAGCTTATAATGCCACTTTGAACCTTCCTTTAAAAACACTAGTAAGTATTTCCACTGGATTTTACTTCTCTCATACAAACTAGAGTAATCTCTCACTTGCCAAAGGCAGATTGATTTGTTTATAAATGTGTTAAACAGGATCTGCACAAAACCACATCATAGATAATAAAATAATAAAATGGGGAAAGACCATTCATTTTATCAATCTGTATCCACCCACTGCATTGGCCTTATTCCTTTGTAATTTCACCCTAGGGGAAACAACATTAGACTGAGAGCCAAGAAGCTTGTGTCTAGTGTTGATTTTGCCACTAAGATCATAGGATGATAAGTTTGTAGGGTTTAATCTAGAAAAGACCTTACATGGCACTTAGTCCAACTCCATCAATTCAATTTAATTAGTATTTATTAATCACCACTGTAATAGAGAAAAGTTATACAAATATAAGGGCAGCTAGGTGGTACTGTGGATAGAGTGCTGGATCTGGAGTCAGGAAGACCTCAGTTCCAATTTGGCCTCAGACACTTACTAGCTGTGTGACCCTGGGCCAGTCACTCAACCCTGTTTGCTTTAGTTTCCTCATCTGTAAGAGCTGGAGAAAGAAATGCAAACAACTCCAGCATCTTTGCTAAGAAAAACCCTGAAGAAGTCATGAAGAGTCAGACATGACTGAACAACAGCAGTAATACAAAGATAAAATGTAAAAAGTCCCTGCCCTCAAGGAAGTTACATTCTGTTGGAAGGAAGCAACATGTACATACATATTACACGTATATATGTACGTAAATTATGTGCGTGTGAATGTAAAATACAAGCAAAGTAAATTTTTGAGGGGGAATATAGGTTTAATATGAAGGCAGTTTGTTAACAACAGGACAGGACTCCAGAGGGCACAAAGGAAGGGAAGAGCCGATGGACTAAGGATACTGAAGGTATGGCGCTGGCTTAAATGGGTACGAAAAAGAAGGGAATGATGGTAAAAGAAAGCAGTTTTAGCCTAGGTAATCTACGGCTCAGCATCCTTGTGATTCGGTGTTTAGCCATAATAAAGGTGATACTTGTCATGTCCTTCATATCAAAGGAAATGCTAGTTTGATTATCAATCCCTCAGTAAGCAGTGGAAGGTGAGACACCTTTGCCCAGTGTGGAAAGACAGATGTCTAGTCCCTGATGGTGGATGCAGGTTATAGAAGGGTGAGCTGTGGTTTCAGGTATTCACCCTCAGCAATAGTTCTGTCTAGGACTTTCTCTACTGTTGAATAAATTATGTTCCTCCGGGTTGGAGGTCGAGATTGGTTTGTTCCGGATAGGTGGTCAAGGGAGTGAGAGAGAGGAAGCAGAGTAGACTGACATCTTGTCCCTGTTCCTGCCTGATGGTCAAGACAGGAGTCAGTGAACACCTGGGATCAGAAGAATTATTCCTCATTTTACAGATAGGGAAACATAGATCTTCTGAGGTTAAGTGACTTGTCCAAGGTCACATAGTAAATATTGGAGCCAGGATTCAAACCCAGGTCATCTGACTCCAAATCCTCTCTTCACTACACTTATTCAAGTATATTTATTGAAGAAAATTATTATAATTCTTTCTCTCTAACAGGGACCTTTTCTGACTTACAAGGGCTTCCAAGGGGTCAGAATTGGAAGTACGTGCATTTGTATTCCTGATGGTTTGGAAACACTGGGAGAGACTGCGAAAGATGCTGACATGTGAATCAGGACTCACTCCAGAGTTTGGAAGTGATTGCATGACATGGGAGACATTGGCGCAGGACTGCCTAGCATGGTGTGCCCTCATCAGAGAAGGAGCAAAACAGAATTGAAGTAGCTCAAAAGAAATATGAGATGCACAAATTTAGAGAATCCATCCCAAATGTTGACATGGACTATTTGTGCCTGACCCGTGGTAGAACAATCTGAGCTCATATTGGTGTGATCAGCCACAGTTGGAGACACTGAAACCTGACTCTAACATAGTGAGGTCATTTTGGTCCTCTTTGAGAATGAAGGACAACAACCAATTTTCCACAGGTACACCCAAAGGTTTTTTTTTTTTTGGAAAGTACTTTTAGCATCTCAATTTCAGGGTTATTTGGGGAAAAGAGCAAACTTCTTCAACTCACATCTGTTTGCTTCTGTCTGCTTCTCTGGTAGTGATTTCCTTCTCAAACTCCAGGGTGGTCCACAGGTGAGTCCTGACTCATGTGTCAGCTTCTTTCTCAGCCTCTCCCAAGGTTTCCAGACCTTCAGGACTAAAACCACAGCTCATATGCTTCCAACTTTGACCCCTTGGAAATTTTTGTGGGTGAGAGAGAATTCTCAATAGGGAGAAAGAATTCATCTATAGGTGGAGGGAGAACCAAAGTCCCTGAGTCTCATGACATCTTATGTGACTTTTTACCATAATCCTTTGTGGCTCCTCAGCCCTATACTTTCCATCCATTTGACATCTCAAGATGTGGATGGAGCAGGCACTAGGGCAAGTTCAAGCATTCCAAGACAACAGATGCTATACTTATAAATTAATGAAGGTGTCCAGGTTTGGCAACGAACTGTGACCTAACTACCTGTGTGAACACTTCACATCTCTGCGTTTCAGTTTCCTTTCTGTAAAATGCAAGGATTCAACTAGATGACCTCTAAGCTCCTTTCTAGTCTCAGACCTCTATGATTCTAAATGACTTACTAATTACCCATTGTTGTGCTGTATATTTGGACATGATGCTACTGATGGTGACTGTGAATCATGTGTGCTTAGGTGTGGCTGCAAAGGGCTACGTAGGATCCAAAATGCTTTTCACATCACACCCCACTGATGGGTTCCTGTTAATGAATCAGTCTCATTTGGTGCCAACTGGGATCACCATTCCCACAATTTGGCAGCAAATGTTTAGATTCTGTTTCTCAGATGCTCCAAGCTTTTTTACTCCACATTGACACCATATACTATTGGGAGAAATTTCTTTCACTACTGAGTGACTGGTGTAAGAATTCTAACCCCAGTTGAAATAAATCTGAATCTTTCCATCACCACTTTCCTAATGAATTTTCAGCTTCAGGGTTATAAAAATCTATTGTAATTCTTACCATATGAAAGGCAGCCTGGCCTAGAGGATAGCAGGATGGTCTTGGAATTAGGAAGACCAGAGTTCAAATCCTACCATGGAATCATTCTTGTCGTGTGACCAGGAAAACTCATTTAATTTCTCAGTGCCCCTGGGCAACTCTTTGACTATAGACTATAAACTTTGGAGAATCTGTTGATTTGCACTGGTAAAGAGGATTTCCTCCCAAGGGGTTCTCTCTAGTAATGAAATTATAGGTCTAGATTCCCTCTAAGAAATCAGTATGAGTTTATAACCCACAGAGTAATAATTTCAAAATCTATAATAAATTTAATTTTCCTGAAAATCACTCAGCTTGGAAGAGAAAATACTCCAGTGGTAGCATTGTGCTTGTCTGTCTTCATAATTCCTGAGGTAGTGCTAATGCCAGTGACAAAGAAGCTTCCATGAAACAAAGCCTTCCTGCAGAGCAAATGTCCAGAGGGGGTCAACTGCCTGGACTCTGGTAGGTGGCAATATCTGTTTTCTGGGTACAAAAAAGATTTGTATCACATCAATACCTCTCACTTTATTGCAATGCATTTGTAGATCTGTGGTTGAAAAACTCAATTCTCATTTGGATTCCTGGAATTTTACTTATACAGTATGTTTTATGAAAAAAGAGAGCAGTCATTCCGTGTCACCATCTATTATTCCATTGCAACCTCTTCTTTTTCTGTTCTCCAGATATACTTTGCTTCTAGAAGGCTTCAAGCCTCTAATTAGCCAAATCAAGATTTGGACATGGTCCATAATTGTATTTAAACTATGTTAAAGTATTTTTCTACATAGAGATGCTGAGGGTATAAAATATAAGGCATAATGACAACTTGCTCATCACAGTCCATTGCCCACCTTTAATCTGTGAGCAAGGGAAGAAGTGGCTCAGTGAGGGGAACTAATCGGGAATCTATGATTCGTATTCCCCTCTCTCCCACTCCTTAGTTTCTCCACTGTTCCAATCTTTTAAAATAAAGGTATAAACTAAGACTGAGCCAAAGAATGTATCCTTTTCCTAAATCAGATGCTGACATCCGCAAGTAGCCCTGCCTTTTCCTTCTCCCCTAAAAGATTTGTTGTTTGTCTCAGTGACACGGCCTAAATGAAAAGAATGGTTTGGGTGACAGGATCATAGATTTAGAGGTAGAAGGGACCTTAGAGCTCTTTGAATCCAGTCCCCTCATTTTATAGGTTGAGGGAAGCTAAATGACCTGACCAGAGTTACATAGCCAGTATGTGGCTAAATCAGGATTTGAATTCAGGTCTTCTTTACATTAACTCCAGCACTCTATTCAATGCAGCACCTATCTGCCTGCTCTATTGTGAGATTGTCTAATCCTGGGACCATTTCTTCAACATCTCTGACTGTTCATGTAGTAACATGGCACAAATGAAAGTAATTATGTACTTCTCAGGCCTTCATCTACTCTCACGGCAATGGGGCAAAATACCTCTTTCTATGCCAGACATTTGCTCTGGGGTAGATTTCCTTATGTCCAATCAGTCGGTGAGAAATTTTTAGTACAGGGTTCCAGTCTGAGAGAATCTAAGCATTTCATCTAGAAATCTGTGAGGTTGGAAAGGAAGGGTATTCTGGATGATTTTTGTTTTTGTTTGGATTCAGGTCAGTGACTCCCTCCTTTCTACAAACAGGAATGTGGAATGAATGGTTTGGATATGCTTTGGAAGACTGATTGGGACCGTGTGAGTGTCAGCAGCAGCAACAGTAACTCATGAAATCGTAAATATAGGCTAAATATTCTGGGTCTTAAATACACACAGATATGTCTATGTCTATATGTATGTATATGTATATACACATATGTATTTCAGTACATATTAAAGACTGCCAGGGCTACCTAAGAGGACCCTCTCCCACTGCCGTAAGCACACTGCTCCCTGACAGTGGAAGCAGAATCAGTTTCCCTCATGGAGCCTCTCCAACAAGATCTGACCGTGAACAAGAAGGGACCACCCAGGATCTGAGAAAGGGGCAAAAAGATCCTTTGGACTTCAGATCAAAATCGAGAAGCCAAACCTTCACATTGATGGAGTGACTATCAAATTGAATGATAATGAGTGAACAGAGATTTTGTAAATTGTCCTTCATTTTTGAAGAGCACAAATGTCATCACAGGGTGATGTTTTGACTTGTTGTAACAGCAAGCTGTTTCAACAATCCAGCTAGCAGCTTCTGTGGGGGTGTAAGATCCACCGACAACCAGCACCCAGAAAGCTGCCAACACAGGTCCTTTTGATCTGCTTTACTTAAGGAAAGCAATGTTAAGGGGTTAATAATCTTACTTTAATCCAGCATACAAATAACATCCACCTAGTTCAGGGGAAAAATCCAGCACCCTGAATTACAGACCAAATACAGTTTGTAGTTATCAACATCTGGGTGTACAGCCAGGGAGCTCATTAGAACGGCTGGCCCAGAGTCACATGCCACTTCTGCTGTGGCTCAGAGCTCCGAGAGAGAAACGCTAACCTCTGTGCTTATATATTCTGTTCCGGGCCTGGAGGGCCCTGACCTCACCCAGGCTGGGCATGGAGAAGTTTCCCACCCCTAATATCACATCAGATACAAAATCAATGGCTCCCAATTGTTTCAGTGCTGAGAAATACAAAAACATCCGCCCCATTCAAACAAAGGCCAGAATCATTAAAGATCAACAGCAAAAAGTCCCACCTTAATTACTATTACACAAGCACCCTAGCCTACCCAAGGTGGCCTTCTAGCACAGGTGCTTAGATTTGCTTTAAAGGAGTCAACAATCTTCTAGTTCAGGGGAAAAGTTGGCCCCCTGAATGTCAGAGAAAATGCAAGCAGAGAAAATAGCACAAAGACCAACAGACAGGGCTCTGACTGCCTGATCAAAGCAATATTTACATACATCACTGGATCAAGAGAGCCTTTACATCTGAGCAGTTGGGGAGCTCTGAATACATGGCTACTCAGAGTCTCAAACAGGAAATCAAAAGATCTTTTTCATAAGCAAACCCCCAGAGCAAAATACCAACTGAGAGTATATATACATATCTTAGAGCCGGAAGGCATCACAATCCTCATAATTCAGTGCCTAATCAACTTAATACCAAAAGGTGTGAAAGCCATCCTACAAGTAAGCCTCCCCTAAGCAAGCTTCCCTTCCCCAATGGGCTCTTTGTGACTCAGGATATATCGCCGCTGTGAGTTGGGCCAGAGTTCAAAGCAGGTCACATAGACCTATTAATGGATGGGGAAGATCTTCCTATTCCATTAACATTACACTTGTGAGTGAATTGGATTTAAGTGAGGCAGCATTGCATAAAGTCATCAGCCTGACTCTCTCTTTCAGAGTCATCAAAGTCCAAGGGCAAGACAAAAATCAAGATGAATGGTGATGGCCCAGGATGGAGTGGGTGATTTTGGCTTCTTCAATACCTGGCCAAGCTGTAAGTGCTCCACAGTGCCTGCTTTAGCTACCTTCATGGATGTCGGAACAAATTGTTCTCATCTGCCCATTCCACTGGAGCACATCTGCACATTCTTGGGGTAGACATCTCCCTAACTCACCAATGGGTTTGAGTCCTGTTGGTTACTATCAACCTGGTTTAGCCCATCTGCTGAGACAATTTTACTGGGGTGTGGTCACTATACATGCTACACCTTCTTAGAGTCACAGGTGGACACCAAAAGGTGGATGAGCAGCCCTGAAAAGGGCAAGGCAAATCCACACACCAGAGGTGCTAGTCCTTCCTGAACATCCCATGTACCCCACAAGGACTGTTCTTCGTGTGTAGAGATATGAAGATAACAGACCACATAGTAGAAATATTTTAGGTATACATTCCAAAAAGCACACACACCACTTTAACCATATCTTTCTTCTTACCCAGTTTACTATGGAAAAGCAATAGACTTATGCAACCATAGACTCATTGTTGCTTTTTTTGGGGGGAGGTGCATACCACCTCCCTACCCTTTGGTTTAACTTTTAAATAGCTAGTACTATGGTAAAGTTTCCTTAAAGGAGACAGAAGGGTTGATATAAACAATGCCTGCTTTCCATTGTGGAAGTATGGTGAGTGGATATCTCTTTGGACTCCTTAAATTTAGTTTTCTTTTTATGGGCAACAGCTAGCTAATTGAACTGGCCAATGAAAATATACAAATAAAAAACTCTAGAGGATCACAATAGAAACATATTTCTGTAATAACTCTAGTTAATTCAGTCATGTTTGACAGATTAACAGAAAACCCAGAACTAGGTACACTATGCAGCTTTGGTTTCCTTAGATACACGTGGAAGGGAGACATTTCCCAGAGAAAACCAGGCTTGGTTCGTTTATTTGCTTGCCTGCAGCTATTTGTTAAGAGGAAAATGTGTCTTCCAAAGAGACTATATTTTATACCAGGGTAAAACATATGGCTACCTGGATGAGGAAGAAAGTCTCTGAGTCTGGTATATTCTGCTCAGGTCAAGAAATATTTAATACCTTTGGGTTTACTTGAAACATTCTTCTTCATTCATTTCCCGATAAATCAGGGTAAGAAGGCCTTTAAAGAGTTCCTGACCTCCCAGTACCAACCATATCTTCCAGACACAAAGGTTCCAATCAGTGTTGGAAAAACAAAGATTCTTTGGTATTTGGAAGAGCATAATCAGGAAAATATAAAACCCATAATGAGTTAAATGCAGTTCACTTCCTGACAGTAAATAATAAATTAAATAAATACATGAGGCCATGCTTTCATCTCCCATTTACTCTTCATCTTCTCACGATTCCAATTTGCACTCCCAATTTTGGGTCTTTCTTCCTTTTTTTAAATGGTCTTTTTCCAGGAATCCTTCATTAGGAAAGTTCATTAAGTTTCCTTTAATTTTTTTTCTTTCCTCCATGTTCTCCTTTTTTAAAATTTCATATTAGAGTCTGTATTTAATTTCCAAGCTCTCTTTCATATTCTTATTTTCTTTGTCAGTCTGGTGTCATTTTGTGTGTGTGTGTGTGTGTGTGTGTGTGTGTGTGTGTGTATGCGCAAGTGCATACGCGTCCATTGTTGCTTTATGGTCTCCCTTTTCATGCTCTGCTTCATATGTTATTGTAAAACTTGCGGACCTTTTCTTTTCCTTTCTTCTCTTTATTCAGGCACCTCCTCAAACCTTCCATTTCCACCTTCTTGGCTTTCTCTCATCTTCTTTTTCCTTGTGGTCACTCTAGAATGGAATACAACAATTCTGTTGCATATGAATTGTAGTCTTCTCTCTTTTCCCCTTCTGATAGAAAGTGTCAATAAGTTTTTAAGTTCAGGAAGTCCATTAATAATTCCCTGAAAAATATTAGTGAGCGTTCACTTAATGTCCTGATGTTTCTATAACCGAGAAACCAACCCTGATATAACTGTGGTGGGCTCATAGATTTAGAACAGAAAAGTATTTTATGGGCCTTCTGGCCCAACCTCCTTAATTCATAGAGGAGGAAACAGTGGCCTAGAGAAGTTAAATGATTTGTCCAACGTCACACACATACATATAGTGACAGAGTTGGGACTTGATCCCAGGACCTCTGTCTCCCTATTTTGAACTCTTTTTGCCATATTGCCGCTTTCCAGTATCTCACATTGTAGTCATAAAGATTGTGGAACCATGGGATCATAGATTTAGAGTTAGAAGAGACTTTAGAGGCCATCAGATACAGTCCCCTTATTTTACAGATAAGGAAACTGAGGCACAGAGAGGTTAAGGGACTTGTGTGGAGTCACACAGTAAGTATCTGAGATAGGATTTGTAACTGGATTTTTTTTGACTCTAAGCCTAACACTCTGTCCATTATATTTGTACTTTGTAAACCTTAAAGCACTACAGAAATGTTTGTAATCATTATCATTGCTCTTATTTGTAACACTTACTAATATTAATTAGTATTAATAATGTTAATAATAATATAACATAATAATAATTAATTAGTATTAGTTGACACTGCCATAACATAGTGGATGGAGAGCTCAGAACTAAAAAGCTCTAGGTTTAATTTCTGCTTCTGATGTTATCAGGCTTTGTGATCCTAGTCATGTCTTAGGGTCTTAAGTAAGCCTATAAATTGCAGAGAAGGCATCAACCTGAATTGACAGAAGGAATTCCCTTATCCAGGAATTCTCTATACCACAGGTCCATTCCCTAACCTTATCCTGCTAATAATGGTAATAATAATTCCATTAGTCAACAAGCATTTAATAAGTACTTATCATGTTCCAGGCACTGTGCTAAGTTCTGAGGATACAAAGGAAGACAAAGACTCATTGTCAGTGATAACAATCAATATTGCATACAATATTGCATACAATACAATATTGAATACTGCAGCCTCCTTTACCTCTGCATACTGAAATGTATCCTCTTTATGACCCCATTTTTATGGGCTTTTTCTTGGCAAAGATACTGGCATGATTTGTCATTTCTTTCTCCAGGGCTCCCATTTCACTTGAGGAAACTGAGGCAAAGAAGTTAAATGACTCAGTCAGGGCCACACAGCTAGTAAATGTCTAAGGCTGTTTTTGAAATGACACCAGGACCAGAACTCTATCCACTATGATGTGAGTAAATTCAATAATTCGTCAAATTAGAATTAAGAATTACTATTCTATTACTATAAAAATTACTGCTAAAGAATTACTATGTCTAGAACAGAGCAATCTGAGTCCAGAACAACAAAGGCATTTAACACCTAGCCAGCTCTTAAGAAACTTAAAATCAAATAGTAAAAGGAAGTCTATAAGTAAAGGAGGAAGGGACCTCTGAACATTTTGCTTTTGCTCTTTAAGGTCCACAAGCCATCATTCCGAGGTAATTATGGTGTGTCCATTGATGCTGTTTTCAGTGGTGTTTTGGGAAAAGCTTTTGAAAAGTCAGGAGCAGCCAGCCTCTGTCTCCCAGCCTTCTGCTGACAAAGGGAGTGTTTGTGGGAAAAGGAGGGAGAAACCCCAGGACTGAGGGTGGGAGTGTGTGTATATGTGCGTGTGTGTGTGGGGGGGGGTGGATGATAGATACATTGTATCCAGAAGGTCCTAAGGGATGGGGATCTGTCAGCTTCAACCTAACATGATGCTAATGGTGGCTGGGTGGGCATAATTAGCTACATGTTATGATTAGGTTACTGAGCATTAAGTTCAATGAGATCCTCAAATTGTTCTAATTTATTCATAATTGTTTCAGGTTGGTCAACTGTGGCTGATTTAGGGAAAAATCAAAACCAAAAGATTTTTACTCTGTCCTGGTGCTTTATGCAAACATTCTTAGTGTGAGAATATGGGAAGAAAGAGTCATTAGAAAAGGATGGGAGGGGACGGGACAAGATGGTTTTTGTATAGCAGTAAAAGAGAACAAGGTATTACCATTGTGTGTGTATTAGGTAAGTGGATTGATATTTCACATTTTGTACAATTTACTAAATCAGACATAAGTAATTGGTGTGTCTGAGGAGTCAATTTGGTCTAATTTTTTTAGGTTATATAGTTTTCTGTAGTGTTTAACCAGAATGCTGAGCAACTGATTATATATTTTATGTTAATGACTCACTGGATCAAATCAAGGAAAAAATACATTCTTCCTAAAATGCATGTGCTAACCATAGTGCTGCCTTCTTTCAGCCCAATTTCCCTATGTTTCTTGAATTATTTTCATATCATTAAATTCCCTAACTGGCCAAAACTCTGTCTTTTCTTTCTTTTTTTTGGATCTCTGAGGTGTCACATGGAGAAAAAGTGAGATATTTAGTCAAAGATGTCATTTTGGTCTGCACTTGAATGTGACTCCAAGAAGTTATGTAAGCAGAGAAAACCAAATCTCACAGAACATCTGTTTTTTGTATCACTTTGCAAAATCCCCAAATACAGAGCACTTTATGAAGATTGGAACATTGCAGATTTTCAGCAGGTCTGTCTACAGATATATATTTTATTGTAACTGGCCCAAGATCTATATTCTCCTTAGGCTGTTGCAAAAAGGGCTTAAATTCTTGCTCCCTGTCAATCGTCTCTTCTTCCCTAATTTTATTCCTATTAAAATGGAGAACCTGCTTTTGTAATTTGTGCTGAATAGGAATGGGCCTAGGAAAAATTGTAAAGGTGGTTCATTTTGTATTCAACTATCTCCTATCTCTCCTTTATTATCTTCTAAAATTTTCTCAGCCTCTTTCCTTCTACTTTTTTTCTGTCTCTCCAAATACCTTTTGTCCTCATTCTGCTGCCTGTTTGGTCAGGACCACTGTCTTCATCATCCCCATTGACCTTGCACTCCTTGAGCATTTTCTTAGCACCTCCATGAGATTTAGCGTCTCTGGTAAACCCCAAATTCATCAACTTTCTCTTCCCTCACTCTTACCCATTACCTCCTTTAAAATTTCTCTGTCTTGTATCCTCTTCCCTCAAATTCATGCTCTCTATTTTTCAAGGTAAGCAGGTGAACTAATCCATACTAATCAGGCAGTGGCTGCTAAAAAAATTATGTTACCCCTTTCCAAATAATAAATTTGCATTTACAGGATCAATTTTCATCTTCTGAAGGCATAATAGGTTAGTTCAAAGAAGTATTTTTGACAGTGATATTTCAAATAATATAGCTGACAAGTTGTTGGGATGGGGCATAGTTTTGAGCAGATGGGAGCTTTTGGGACACTTAAATCCTACATTAAATTACTTTAAATTGCATTAAATTAAAATCCTACCTTAAATCTTCATTCCATTGACAAATAGGGTTTTCTTTATCTCATCAGGTGGGACACCCTTTCAAGGACTATCTAAAGTCACTAGACCACTGTTTATTATGATGTAACAATAAACTACTAAATAGACAATTTATAATTAATTATCTACAAGGAATCTTGATTGCAGATTAAGGTGGCAGATACTCTTTTCTCCAGTGGAGATCTTTACATAAAGGCTTGATGACTACTTATTTGTTATGGTTGTAGAAGTGATTCTTCTTAAGGTCTACATCAGACTAGTTATTCCCCCAAATTCTTTTTTAACTCTGGGATTTTTTATTCTTTGAAGTTCTGTAACATTATATGGTTTTTATAACGAGCTCCATGAACACTGAAAAGATTGGTTCAGCAGTTTGCTCAGGAAAAGCTAAGTGGATGAAGAATGAATATTTGCCAGATTATGACGTGTAGTCAGAAATGTAGCCTATTGAGTTAGGTCCTCAATACATATGACTTAGACCAGAGTGACCTGGGACTCAAGTTCGATAAGAAGAAGATATTGCTTTGGGAAAATTACATAGTATTTCCAGTGATCCAATCTCTTTTATCCAAGAGTCCATCCTCTTTTTTTTTAAACATTAATACTTTGCTGGGTGGCTATATGGCTATAAATCATGAACTACTTTAATCTCAGAAGTGTCAAAATTACAGATGACTCAAAAGGTAATGGAGAGAGTCAAAAGATGGGTAATTTTACTATAACATTTTGGAAAAAGATGCCTTATATTAATGGCATAAAAGATATTGTGGAAGTGTATGACCAGAATGGACAGGTCAGATTGCAAGATAAAACACTGAGAACTTGACTGTTACAATGATATCCTGAATACAGTAAAGGACCTACAGGGAAGCTTTCAACATGGTGCATAGGTCCTCTATCAATCAATCAAGAAACATTTATTAAGCACCTATGTCGACCAGAATTGAAGAGGATGATAAGGTATTAACTGGCTTAGAATCTTCAGGTTCTTCAACAGGGACAAGAAGAATATTAAGAAAGGTTGAAGAGAATGATGAAAACAAATGATGGAAAGAAACAGAAGAGAAAAGAAAGAAAAATTCAAAAAGAAAATAAAAAAAAAATTCAACTCACATTTGTTTGTTATTTCTAACCAGGATAATGATTTTAGATTGAAAAGAATAGGAAAAAGTGATTAACAGAGTTGAAAAAGAAGGCAAGTGAGAAGAGTACCTGGCTACCCTGAACAAGTCACCAGACCCTATAAATTTCATTTCAGAGTACTTAAAGAACTAGCACATGCACTTTCTGAGCTTCTATTAGCCAACTTTAAAACATAGAGAATGAGATCTCTTCACAGGTGCTTTGACCAAAGAGGCCAAAATGAAATGTTTGGGAAACAGGCAAATAATGGAGTAAGAAAGCTATATTCCTTCTTTTCTGTTACATTGAACTTCAGGTTATCATGACAACTCTTTAAAAAGGAGTGTTGTTCAAGATATGTTAATATGGAGCTATACAAAGAAATTGTCAATCTGTTTTTTTTCTTTCCAAAAGAAGTCTCTAAATAGAAGTCTGTAAACACTATTGTTGGAGATCTTTTCGGTTCTATACAATTAGGACTAGATAGGTCTCCATTCAAATCCCCCAAGTCAATCCATTTGTCAACATCCTTTTTGACCTACAAGCCCTTGTGTATTTCTACTATAAACTTCCTTTAATGTTTTCTCCTGAGACTATTGCTAAGCTGTGTCACAATTATCTGAGTCCATACATTCTCTAGCCTTACTTAGGAAACTTAAATAATGAATCACTGCCCTCATGAATATGATTGAAAATTAAAAGGAATGTACGAATGGGCTAGACATCAGGTTAAAATAGGATTTCTCTACAAATGTATTGAAATGTCTCTGTGTTAATGAAAACTTTAATACCTTCTCTCTAGACCAGATGTGGAGAACCTGTGGCCTCGAGGCCACCTGTGGCCCTCTAGGTCCTCAAGTTTGGCCCTTTGACTGAATCACAGAACAAATCCCCTTAATAAAAGGATTTGTCCAAAATTCTGAGGCATATGGTAAAGTAGGGTGAATAAGCAGGATTTGCAGTCCACGTTGAAGAATTAAGAATTGGAGACACCTGAATCCAAACCAACAAGCTGCTCACTGAAGTGACAATACAACCTATAACAGATTCTGTCTTGAGCTAAGGGAATTTGAACAGTTTTGAGAGATGCAGTGATTATGACAAAGACATCCATTAGGCCTTAAACTGAGGAGTATGTTTGGCACCAGACCCTGCTCCATTTATCTATTCATTGTCATTTGGAGATTTCAAAAGAAGAGGAAAGATAAGTAGGATCCCATGGATTAAAATTCTACAGGGAAATTAGCCTAGGAAGGATAGGAAATGCTCAAGAATGAAACTGAGAAGGCACAAAGAGAAATAATTCAAATGAGGTAAATTAGATCTGGTCCTCTCTACATTAAGCTTATAGAATTAAAGATTATCAGGAGTGACTTAAGTTCCCCAAACTCATTTAGTTCTTGGGTTCTTCTGCTTCAGAACAAAAATGAATTGGAGACCCGATGCCTGGGTAATAGTTTATTGAGTGGAAGATGGGGTTCACATTTTTAGGGATTTGCCGGATACAGAAAGTCAGGTTATTTATCCTTGGGGATACCACTTAAGTTACACATATAAATGAGCTATCAATGTGGTAGATTTGGGAGGAGTCACCACAGAGGGGATGAAAGAATATTTTTGGATAAAGGTGGGAGAGTGATCACTACTATGTCTTTCTATCATAGTCATAATGGCAATGGATTTATTGGGTTTTGGGAGGTGGTCCCCCAGTATGGACCGTTGTTTCGTCTGCCTGGGTCATTACAGTAGAGAAAGCTCATTGGAAGACTTTCTATTTGCTCAAACCATTCTGCATTGTTAATATCAAGCTCCACCCTATCCCTGGGGCTACTGGTGAGATTTCTGTATCAGAATGGAATGAACTTTGATAGGCTAGGCAGGGCCCACAAATGTGTTAAACCTGTGACTTGATAGTCCAGAGGTTAAAATCCCTGGTGAGTCCCTTCCCCATCTCTATCAGTTCTGGCCACCTGTATGTGCCTAGTTTTCAGAGGGCTCCAGCCATTGTGAGCATGGTATTGCCCTCCCCTCTACCCCCCAAGATGGTCCTCTTCAGAGCCTAAGCTGGTTTCTAGTGTACTGCTGAGGGATGGGGAACCTTTACAATTTTATGAGTGGGCTGAATTCTCTGCTGCTTGGATAGGAGGCTGCCCTATATGAGCAAATCAACATTTATACAGATTCTCTGGCTGTTAGGATAGGTCTTACTGAGTAGTTGGGAGCCTTAAGGCTTAAAGGAGCCCAGTGAGGGGGCCTCCTATAGAGGTGAGATCAGTGGAAGAAGTTTGTCAATATAGCTGACTACATGTATATTCAAGTTGGCCAGGCTCTCCTGGTGCTTAGATGCTTTTTTCACTAACAGGACAGACTTTTTCCTTATAGCCCTTGCCTCTAATTTTCTTTTATCATTTCTACTTTACCTCTAGCACCATGTAGGATTGGGCTAAGTCCAGTAACATCAGCAGGTGTTTTCAATTGATCTATCATTCTCAGGCAATAAACTTCATATTTTGGAACAACTTTTAAAAATATTAACATTTTTTTGGCTCAATGGTGGAAGGCAGTGTCCACCTTCATTCATTATCAGCTTAGTTGAGGTTGGGGTGGTATTGTTTTCTGTTTCAGTACTTCCTTAATGCCAGTTACAGGATTGAAGGGGGTGATGGTGATGCTGAGGGTATATTACCACTCGTCTCCACCCCAGTGCAATCGCAGGAACATTTTTTTCATCCTTTGTCTGGCTTTACAGACTCTCACTCTTTGGTGGGAGTTGTAGGACAAAGGGGAGATATTCTTTGCAATTTTCAAACTTACTTTTCCTCATGAATGGTTTAGGCCTGAAAATCAAGGCTTGATAGTGGAGGGAGAGATAGTGGACCCTGACTGAACATTGGGAGAGAATGTGTTACCCAATTATTCCTTTTGCCTAGTTCAAGAGTAAGGGTTGGGGGTGTGGGCAATGTGGCCTGTGGAGGAATTGGGGAATCATTACATTCTGGGTGATTTTAGTCACCCAGGGATGGATATCTCCATGAGGGAAAGGTGGCAGCCAAGGGATCAGGAAATATTTAATGGATGTCAGAAAAGGAGGGGAGACAATAATTTAGTTCAAAAGACTTTATTGGAGGAATTGACAATGTTTAGTTCAGAGAAGAGCAGATTGGGGCAGGAGGAGAGAAAGGAGAGTTATATTTGAGTATTGAACAGTATTTGAGGCTGTCATATGGAAGAGAGATCAGACTCGTGCTGTTTGGCCCAAGGAAAGAACTAGAAATAAAAGTTGGAAGTTGCAAAGAAGCAAATTTGGGTTTGATGTCAGAAAAAAATAACTGCCTAATACTTAGAGCATAATGGAAAGGGCCAACTCAAAGAGGAAGTAGATTCCCCTTTATTGGAAGTCTTCAGACAGAGGCTAGACGACTACTTGATTATTTAGTAATGGGGATTCTTTTTTTGAGTTTATATTGGATTAGATAGCCATTGCCTACTCTGAAATTCTGTGACTCTGAAGGGCATGAAAAATCCCACAAAATTCATCATCTCTTGCTTTTCTTTCTTTCTTTTGAAATTCCTATTTAATATTTGTTTTACCAATTACGTGTAAAAACAATTTTGACATTCTTTTTTTCTTCGAATTTTGAGTTCCAAATTCTCTCTTTCCCTCCCCTGCCCCGCGTTGAAAAGGCAAGCAATTTGACATAGGTTATACATGCATAGTCATGCAAAACACATTTCTATGTAAGCCATTCTGTGAAAGAAAACAGACAAAAACCCCAAGAAAAATAAAGTAAAGAAAACGTATCTTTGATCTGTATTCCAGCTCTACCACCATTTCCCCCTCCACTGTAAAATCTCTCTCAGGCTTCTTTTATGTCAGATAATTTATTCCGTTCTACATCTCCCTTTCCCCTTATCTCAGTGCAAACTTCTTTCTCATCTCTTAATTTTATTTTTTTAGATAATCATACTATCATATTCAACTCACACCTCTGCTTTCTGTCTATGTATGCTCCTTCTAAATGTCCTAATAATTAGAAAGTTTTTGAGGTTATAAATATCATTTTCCCACATAGGAATGTAAACAGTTTAACCTTTTGAATCCCTTAAGATATATCTTTTCTCTTTAACATTTTATGCTTCTTTTTCAACCTGTATTTGAAAGTCAAATTTTCTAATCAGCTCTGGTCTTTTCATTAGGAATGCTTGAAAATCCTCTATTTCATTGAATATCCATTTTCCCCCCTGAAGGTTTATACTCAGTTTTGATGGGGTAGGTGATTAGTTGTAATCCTAGCTCTTTTGTCTTCCAGAATATCATATTCTAAGCACTCTGATCCTTTAATGTAGAAGCTGCCAAATCTTGTTTTATGCTGACTGTGACTCCTTGATATTTAGATTGTTTCTTTTTGACTATTTGCAGTATTTTCTCCTTGATCTAGGGTGTCTGGAATTTGGCTACAATATTCCTGGAAGTTTTCATTTTGGGATCTATTTCAGGAGGTGATTGGTGAATTCTTTCAATTTCTATTTTTACCTTCTGGTTCTAGAATATCAGGGCAGTTTTCTCTGATAATTTCTTGAAAGGTGATGTTTAGGATCTTTTTTTGATCATGACTTTCAGGTAGTCCAATAATTCTTAAATTATTTCTCCTGAATCTATTTTCTAAATCAGTTGTTTTTCCTATGAGATATTTTACATTGTTGTCTATTTTTTCATTCTTTTGATTTTGTTCAATTTTTTCTTGATGCCTCATAAAGTCATTAGTTTCCACTTGCCCAATTCTAACTTTTAAGGAATTATTTTCTTCATTGTATTTTTGTACCTCTTTTTTCCATTTGGCCAACTCTACTTTTTAAGGAATTCTTCTCTTCAGTAAATTTTTGTATAACTTTTTCCGTTTGGCCAATTCCACTTTTCAAGGCATTCTCTTTCATTGGATTTTTGTTCCTCTTTTACCAAGCTGTTGACTGTTTTTTCATGATTTTCTTGCATCACTCTCAGGTCTCTTCCCAATTTTCCTCTACATCTCTTACTTGATTTTGAAAATTCTTTTTGAGTTCTCTGGACTGAAACCAATTCATATTTTTCTTGGAGGCTTTGGATGCAAGAATTTTGACTTTGGATGTCTTTGAGTACGTATTTTGATCTTCCTTGTCACCATAGTAACTTTCTATGTTCAGAGTTTTTTTTGGTTGTTTACTCATTTTCTAGCCTATTTCTTGATGTTTAACTCTTTGCTAAAGTGGGGCTCTGCTTCCCAAGTGCAGAGAGCCTAGCCCAAGTTTCAGGTTTTTTGTGCAATTGTTTTCAGAGGTAGTTCTGGGAACCTGTAAGTTTTTGGCTCTTCCAAAGTGGTATGATCTAGGGACAGGCGTGTTTACTACTCTCCTGTACTGTGTACTGGTTTGTGAGTGACCACAAGCACTCTTTTCAACCCTGGAACGGTGACCAGGGTCCCTGCTCCCCTGCAGCCACAAGCTCTTCTGTGCTAATGCTCCTTATCACACTGGTTCTAAGACCCAGGACTGTGTCCCAGATTCAAGAATAGGCAATGCAACAGAGTCTTACCATTGTGTCTGCAAAGAGACCCTTATAAATCTCCTTCTGACCCATTGTTTGATCCCCTTACTGTCTGTGGGCTGAGAGGTCTGGAAACTGCCACCACTACCACTGATTCAATCACTCCAAGGTCTTCTCCTGGTTTTCTGGGGGCTGGTCTTGGCTGCTCCAGTCTGCATTGGACTGTGTGCCTTTCACCCTGGTGCAACAAACCTTTCCTACAGACCTTCTAAGTTGTCTTAGGCTGGAAAATTGTTTCACTCCATCTTTTTTGTGGGTTTTCCCACTCTAGGATTCACTATTTGGAAGGGTTTGGGGGAGAGTTCAGGCAAGTCTCTGTCTTTACTCCACCATTGTGGCTCTTCTGCACCCCACTGCTTTTCTAAGGTGTATTTAATTCCTTTCATTAGAGTGGCTCTTTGAATTAAGGTATTGCCTTCCAAAGACCCTTGTTAAAGTCAGGATATTTTGTCTCTAAGGGGAACAATATTAATTCATTAGCACCCATTGAAACATGAGTATAGATTAATAGATAGGCTAACAAGAAGGGTCCTAGAGAAATTAGCTTGGGCACCAATAAGTTTTGATTGGGGAGAAGAGAAAGGTCCAGACCAGAACATGAGGTGCTCAGGAATTCCTGATCTGGACTGGTGCTTCAGTGAGGCTAGATGTGTCATGAAGGCTTTGTACTATAATTGGGAAGAGAAGTACTAAAATGGGAGAAGTGAAGACAAATTTTGAGTAATTAAATTTTGTTAGAATCCTTTTTGACGTATAGCAAAGCTTCACTGATTTGAAATAGTTGGTGGAGAGGTAAGTTTCAATTAGAAACATGAATTACAGACTTTGAAAAAAAATTTTATTATTGTTGAATAACTTGAAAAATTTTCTATCAGAGAGATTCCAAGAGGATAGCCAGTGGATGCTATATTTAATATACAATTGAATAATTTGTAATTGTCAGCATAATTTCTATAAAAGAATAGTTATTTGATATTTTACCCATGAATTGAACTGTTAAAGTCCTTAGCAATAATGTGATGTAATATGATTTAAATATACCATTTAAAATTTTCATTCAGATGGCTAGTAAACCCTTTCTTTGTAGAGAATGCAAAAGGAAACTCCAGTCTAGCTTTGGTTGACTTATTACATATTAAAAGAGTCTGAATTATGGAGGTTTTTGCTGTAGTTGTGTTTTAGGTCAGTATTTTAAGACTACCGAGTCCTTGATTTCAGCTCTTTTTGGATTCAAATATATCTAGGTGGGTGGTAAATAGAGGTAAGCATCAATTCTATGATGACCCTGTTTTATCTAATGGTGCTGCATTTGGAATCAGAAAACCTGGGTTGAATTCTAGCCCTATAAATTAATGTTTATTATTGACTACTTACTACCTGTGTAACCTTGGGCAGATCCCTCTGCTTCTCTAGGCTTCAGCATCCTCATCTGTAACATGAGGATCTTGGATTATTTCACCTCTAAGGTCCCAACCAACTCTCAATCAACGATGGCGATGATGATAGTAGTCCCAATGTAGTATGCTGAGGATGGGAACAATGACACTTAATTTCTCCTAAGTTTTTTTTTTTTTTTAGGGGTAGGGAGGGTTGTTATTCTGGACCTATGATTTTGTCAGAGTAGAGACCTCTTGGTAAAGAAATTTCCTCTACCAAAGCAGATCAACATCTGTTCATGTTACAGTCTTAGAGGGTTGCATGGGTTAAGTGAGAACAAAAATAATCTGGCTAGGGCAACTCATTCCATTACTCTCAGGAACACTAGTTCTCAGTCTCTCTGCTTCTTCTAGATGAATTTTAATAAACTTTGTTATTCAGATTTTAAATCCTAGAGAACAGAGCTAATGTGGTACAATGAAGGCAATTGGAGGGGGTGGATCCAGGATGGTTTGGGGAAAAGGTGTCTTATGATCCTTTTAAATGCAAGAGAGAGATGAGTAGAGCAGGCAAAACTGAAGGGAGTACACAGAGGATTTGGTTAGAGAAATAGGTTTGGAAAAGGTGCAGGGGATTGTGAGATAAGACTGCCTATCTAACCAAAAATATTCTGGTTGCCTTTGTGGACACAGCCACCAAAAGGAGAGCTTGAGGAAGGCTTTTAGGTGCTGCAGTGGATGGAGTGCTAGACTTGGGGTCAAAAAGATCTGAGTTCAAATTCTGCCTCAGACTAGCCGTGTGACCTCGGTCAAGTTACTTAAACTTTTTCAGTCTCAGTTTCCTTATCTAAGAGATAGAACTAATTGTAGTTTCCTCATAGCATTGTTATGAGAATCAAATGAGGTATTACGCTATTTATACACTTATATGTATATGTGTATACTGTAAGTAGATACATAAAGTGTATAAATTATTGTATTATACATGCTATATACATACATTACACTTTATATACATATGTTATATATACACATATGTATTATAGATATACATATATAAAATACTTTGAAAACCTTAAAGTACTATATAGCTTTTAACTATTTAGAGGATTTGTTTTATCTGGTAGAAGTCATCCTTGAATAGAAATTAGGACACAGAAAAAAACAAACACATTGAATCGGCCTCTGTTTCTACCTTTCTGCCAGGTCACAGATATCAGCTGTGGTTTTGGCCTTTATTTATCATCACATAGCATTCTGGCATCCTTCCCCATCCCCCGAATATGAGAGGAATGAGAAGGTTACTTCGAAGGTCATCCGTCTGAGAAGCTATCCCTGGGACAATGACAAGAATCTTGAATTTCATCTGTAGAAGAGTACAAGGCAACAAGGGAAAATACACAGTGAGAAGCCTTAGAAGTAGATATGTGTGTATAAACCCCAAAGGTAAGAACAGAATAGGCACTCAACAGCAAGAATTTCTCTTTAAAAAGAATAGGTCATGGATAGATTTTAAATTCAACTATAAATACAAAGCAGGTGGCAGTTGAGACACTCAGGACAGAGGTAAAATAAATCCAGTATTCCTCTTTGTTCTGCATAATTTAAGTTGCCAGAATTCAAAAGGTATAGAAACCCTTTCTATATTTCCTCCGACATTTTGCTCTGGGACCCAGCAGGTCTTTGGATTAAGAACTGGCCCTATTGCTAGTTGGAAAACTTTTTCATACCCCAACAGTCCTATGGTGAGTCACTAAGGGATCTTTTTTCTGGCCTGGCAGACTCTCAGTGGAGCATGGATCATTCCTCCATAACCTGTGGGAAATAGTAGACATTTATGCAGAAAGTCAGTCCATTTCAAGATGGAGAGAAAAAATCCTTCCAACTCTTTGGGGCTCCTTCTTTTACTCCCCTACCTTGATTCTACTAACCTGCCTGCCCATTGTGGGTTTTCAACCATTTAGCCTTAGAGCCTTAGGTCAAAGAGCAGAATAAAGTAGAAAGGACATATGATGCAGTTATAATTTATTAAAATAGAGATTCCCACCTCTCCCTCCAGCCTCGACCCCAACTCAGAAGAATCAGAGAATGAGAAAGGCAAGGAATAATTTCATTTCAGACATGTTGAGGTCTCCGGATAGTTATGTGCCTGGAAGCTTCTGAAGCACTCACAGATACTTCAGAGAGTGACCTATGAACCACAATTTCTTGACATTTGTCACACCACCACTGCCTCCAATTTACCGAAGTACAGAAATGTCATTATGACATTTCTACTCATTTAATGAATGAAATGTTGATGTTTGTCTCAGACCAAGTCACCTAAGCAATTCTGTTTCTGTTCAAACTTTCCTATATAATACATAAAAATTGCCAAGACTTTGGTTCCTTGGAAACAATTATGTGTAAAAGTTCTTAGTACAGTTCCTGGCACACAGTAGGTGCTATATTAATATTTATTTCCTCCCTTTGGTGCCCCACCCCATGATAATGAAATTTTCCCTTCCTGAATAGTAACAATGTTGTTTATTTTGAGTTCAAATCCGGCCACAGACACTTGACACATATATTAGCTGTGTGACCTTGGGCAAGTCACTTAACCCCAATTGCCCTGCCCCCTCAAAAGAATGTTGTTTATTGACTTTCATTATTATAAGTCTATTTTTTTGAGGAGTACCTGAAATCTCCCAACTTAAGGCTTTAACTAACTTAAGTGTTAATTCCAGGTCACAACATGATTCTGCTCTAGAATGGTCTGTCTTTGTCTATTTCTTACTGTCATGACACCTTTCATCTTTTGAGCTAAGTGTTAGGTGGGGTGGAAAAAAAAGAGAATTACAGTTCCGTTTTAGTATCTATTTTTCTCAGGTTCAACAATTCAAGCATGACAAAAGTTAATGCTTTGTCATATATTTATTTATTTAAAGGTGCAGATTGTCAAAAAAGGCATAGCCAGTTTCCATTGGTTAGTCCAAAACCTCACAATCACATAGATTATTCTTGGGTAGGGGGTAGGACACTTATGTCAAAGTGCTTAACATCAATTATCTTGAATCTGACAGCTGTGCTGCATCATAGAGCATGGCAAATGAAACAGAAATTGGACCCAGGTGTCCTAACTAAGAATGGTGGCGTCACTTTAGAAGATGAGAACCTTGCTACACGTTGATCTATTTTGAAAGTTAAAAGGTTAGCGTCCCTGTCTCCTTTTTCTTAAATATTTGGATGGAATTGTGGGGACTTCCTTGTGTGGACTTACCTCACCCTTCCTTCTCTGCCCCCTCTCCACCACAGCTTTTGGTTTAGGTTAGAATTTACAGAGCCAAAGTACCATAAAGAAGCTAACCATTCCTATGTTGAAAATTCCACTTTTTTTTTTCCTGGTGGTTGGGACCATAAGTGAAAGTACTAAAAGTTTCAGCAGAGAACCCTGACCTCACCTCATATGATTGCCAATTCTTGGTAGGCTTGAGAGGTTTGGACAAACACCAGTTTATGCACTCAGGGAAACCAAAATCAGAATTTCTCAATGTAGGCTTTTACCCTTCAACCCCTCCCATTAGCTCTTTGAGTTAATCTAAGAGATAAAGGATTTCTTTATAACAGGAAGCATGTATATTGTTAACCCATAGAATTTTATCTAAATTAGTGCCTCCTAAGCGGCCTCATGGATATATTCTGGAGATTTATTCTTATGTGTTAGGAAAGACAGTGTGGTATAGTGGGTAAATTGTTGGATTTGGAGTCAAAAAGGCTTTTGTTTCAATTCTGCTTCTGATGCTTAATTCTATATGACCATGAGCAAGAAATTTAATGTCTCTGAGTTTTAATTTCTTTTTCTGCAAAATCAGGATAATACCTGTGGTCCTGTAAGGCCACAATGGCACATTTGTGAGGTCCAAATTAGATGATTTATATAAAGCATTTTGTAAATGATACCAGTCTTTAAATAAGCAGAGGTGGTGGAATGTGGATTAAGCTTGTCCAAAAAAGAAAAAAAAGAGAAGACTTTTAAAAAACAGCACTCTGTCTTTAAAATTTATAAAAATATGCATCTCTCTCTCTCTCTCTCTCTCTCTCTCTCTCTCTCTCTCTCTCTCTCTCTCTCTCTCTCTCCTCTCCCTTCATACATTATGATTCCTGGACTAGTAGATGAACCAAGTATCAGTCCTGGAAACAGGAAACTAATCCAATTGACCACTTGAGGGTGGTAGTGTGTTATCTTGCCATCGAGGCTGAACCCATTTCTTTCTCAATCAATTGTGTGCAATTTGAGGAACTTAGAAAATCTTTAGTGAACTATGAGTAAAAACATCACCAGAACTCAGAATGTGACCTTTTCTCCCCTCGAATCCCTGTTCTGACTTGCCTGTGAAAATAAAGAAAGGAGACTCGTATTATTGTCCACTCATGAAGGTCTGATTGTTTGATCATTTGAAAAAGAAGAGGAAAAAAGCCATGAGAAATTAATTTGCACTAATGGCTTTAGTTACCCTCTGAAACGAAAGGTTAGAAACTAGTCTATTACCAAAACTGGGGACTATATGTCTGCTTCCTGGTTTTCTCTGTTTCTTTGGAAAACACTGAGAAGTTTGATATGTTTATAGTTTTCATTTGCCTGATAGAAACCTCAGTTATAACATGAGAGTGCGATGATCTTTTAACTATCCACCCAAACATTGTACTTTCCTTTTCCTCAGTTCTTAGCAGTTGTTTATTTTAGGCAGCATAGGAATGGTGGAAGAAGAAAATCCATCAATTAATCAGTCAATACACATTTGTGAAGTACTTCCTATCAGAAAGGTAACGTGCCAGTGAACGAAAACCTGGTCATGGAGTCACAAAGAACGGGGTTCAAGTTTTGCCTCTGCTGTTTCACCCTTGACAAATTACTTAACTTCTCAATGCCCCTGCAACTCCCTAAGACTTTAATTTGCTGAATGATTATTGATCTGCACTGAAGAAGGAAGTTGGTCAGGAATTTACCCAAGAATGAAATAATGCATCTGAGAAAAATATGCTAGGCACCGTGTTAAATGCTAGGAATACAGAGACAAATGTGAGATAGACCTTGCTCACAAGAAGCATATATTCAAGTGGAAGATTGTAATCTGTTCATCTATTAATAAATACTGGGTACAATTAGGAGGTGTTTTTATGAGGGGGATGGGTGGGTGACTAACCACTGTGGGAATTAGGAAAAGCCTCTTGAAGAAGTTGATGCTTAACTTTGAATCTAGTTTTTCCAAAAGATGGCAGTGAAACATTCCAGGTACTGGAGACAGCCTATGTAAAGCCACTTAAATGGGAGATGGAATGCCATGTATCGGGGATAGCAATGAGGTCAGTTTGTCTGGAGCAGAGTTCTTGGCAGGGAGTAATCTGCCGTCAACATGGAAATGTAGACTGAAGCCAAGTTTCAAAAGGTCTTAAATGCCAATCAGAGGGATTTATATTTGCCTAGAGGCATGGGCAAACCTATACTTTAGGAGTATCATTTTGGAAGTTGTTTGGAGGGCAGAGGCCTGATACAGGAAAAGCAATGAGGAAGTTAATGTAAAAATCCAGGTGAGAGATGATGAGGGCTTGATCAAGGGAAGTTGTGGTAGGAGTGGAAAAAAAAGGGAAGAGGAGAGATGTGGAAAAGGCAGCATTGGTAAGTCTTGGCAATTGGTGAACAAGAATGATGAAAAATTAGATTGGCTAATACTAATGATAGAATGGGGCAAGTCAAAATGCAAATATATAATTTTATAAATGTAAAGATGTGAAGTAAAATAACTAAAGATATCTGTGATACCAAAAATAAATACAAGCTTGGTTTTCACAATACGTGATCAAAGGTTAAATTATAATCAAAGAAACCACATTATTCCTAATTTGTGGATGTGAAAGTATTGCTAAAATCTTATTTCTTAATATAGTTTTTCATTTTCTTATTAAATTCTTATAAAATATCTAAGAATAAAAACACTAAGTACCAACATATGAACCTTTGCATGAACAAATGAATACTAAATGCTAGATGTTAATAAAAGAAAAGAAAATTGGCAAATTCATATATTGAGCCAAAACATTTTCCCGAAAACATTGTCATTGAATAAAAAATATTGCCTTGACCAGAACCACATATTTTTATTTCTAAATTAGTTTTTATTTGTTTTTCATTTTTCTTACTTCTCTGCAATTTCCCCCATTATTCCTCTACCTCCTGCTTCCAGAGAGTCATCTCATATAATAAATAGTATTTTCTAAAAGCCAAACAAAGAAGAACAAGAAGAGGAAAAAAAATCAGGATAACTGATGAATATATAGAAAAATCTGAAAATATGCACAGTGTATAACACTTTGGGGCCTGCTACCTCTGCAAAGAAGTAACATAGGGATCTCTTCTCATATCTTTTCTTTTAAGCCCTGTTCATTCTTTATAATCTTACAACAATAATTTTTAAAAAAAAGTTAAAAAAATTTTTTCCAATTACATGTGAAAACAATTTTTCACATTCATATTTTTAAAGTTTTGAGGTCCAAATTCTCTCCCTCCCTTTTGCCCCTATCCCTTCCTCCTTGAGAAGGCAAGCAATTTGATATAGGTTACACATTTGTAGTCATGCAAAATGTATTTCCATATTAGTCATGTTGTGAAAGAAAACACAGACCAAAAAAAAATCCTCAAGAAAAATAAAGTGTGCTCCAATCTGCATTGACTTCATTGGTTCTTTCTCTTGAGATGGATAGCATTTTTCATCATAAGTCCTTCAGAATTGTCTTAGATCATTGTATTGCTGAGAACTAAGTCATTGACAGTTGATCATCATGCAATATTGCTATTACTGTGTTTACTGTTCTCCTGATTCCGCTCACTTAACTTTGTATGATATAAGTCTTTCCAGGTTCTTCTGAAAGCATGCTGTTTGTCATTTCTTAGAGCACAATAGTATTCCACAATCGTATACCACAAGTTATTTAGCTATTCCCCAATCGATGGGCATCCCCTCAATGTCTAATTCTTTAGCGCCACAAAAATAGCTACTATAAATATTTTTGTACATACAGATCCTTTTCCTTTTTTTAAAGCCTCTTTGGGATATAGACCTAGTAGTGGTATTGCTGGAACAAAGGGTATGTATGGTTTTATAGCCTTTTGGGCATGGTTCCAAATTGCTCTCCAGAATGGCTGGATCAGTTCACAACTCTACCAACAATGCTTTAGGGTCTCAATTTTCCCACAGTCCCTTCCACATTTGTCATTTTCCTTTTCTGTCATATTAACCAATCTAATAGGTGTGAAGTGGTACCTAAAAGTTGTTTTAATTTGCATTTCTATAACCAATAGTGATTTAGAGCATTTTTTATGACTATAGTTTTGATTTTTTCATCTGAAAACTGCCTGTTCATATCCTTTGACTATCAATCAGAGAATGACTTATATTCTTATAAATTTAACTTAGTTCTCTATATCTTTGAGAAATGAAGCCTTTATAAGAGAAACTTGCTATAATTTTTTCACAGTTATGATTATTATGTAATTCCTTCCATCCTATTCCCTCCCTCCACCACTCCCCGTTTTATCCTTCTCTCTCTCCCTTCTCAAAAGTGTTTTGGTTCTGACCACTGCCTCCCTCAATATGCTCTCCCTTCTACCAGCCCTTTCCTACCATTCTCTTGTTCCCTTCCCTTCCTATTTCCTTGTAGGGTAAGACAGATTTTGATACCCAGCTGAGTGTGTATGTTATTCCCTCTGAGCCAATTCTGATGAGAATAAGGTTCAAATGTTGTCTGCCACCTCATCTTCCCTTTCGCTATAAAAGCTCTTTTGCACCTCTTTTATGTGAGATAATTTACCCCATTCTACCTCTCCCTTTCACCTTTTCCCCAGTAAATCCTTGTCACCCCCTAAATTTTATTTTTTTAGATGTCATCCCATCATAGTCAACTCACACCCACATCTTTTGTCTATGTATACTCCTTCTATTTGTCCTAATAATGATAAAGTTCATAGGAGTTGCAAGTATCATCTTCCTATGTAGGAATATAAACAGTTTAACTTTATTGAATCCTTTATGATTTCTCTTTCTTGTTTACCTTTTTATGCTTCTCTTGAGTCTTGTATTTGAAAGTCAAATTTTCTGTTCTGCTCAAGTCTTTTCATCAGAAATCCTTGAAAGTCCTCTATTTCACTGAATGTCTAGTTTTTCCCCTGAAGGATTATACTCAGTTTTGCTGGGTAGGTGATTCTTGGTTGTAATTCTAGCTTTCATGTGTATGTATATATGTATATCTATATATTACATATAGTTTTTAAGGGCAGCAAGGTGATATAGGGGAATAAAGTGTTGATAGATTCATCTTCCTGAGTTCAAATCTGTCATTAGATACTTATTAGATGTGTAACCCTGGGCAAGTCTTTTAACCCTGTTTGTCTCAGTTTCCTCATCTGTAAAATAAGCAGAAGAAGGAAATGATAATCCACTGTAGTGTCTTTGCCAATAAAACCCCAAATGGGGTCACAAAAATTTGGACACAAGTGAAAACAACTGAACAACAATAATATAACTTTAAAATATTTTGGGCACAAAACCCTTACAGAAATATGATACAAATAACTTTTTCCTAGTCAACATCTTTGCTCCTTAAGTGAATTAATTTTGTTTATGAAGATTTTCAGTTTCATGTAACCAAACTTATTTGTTTTATATTCTATAATTGCCTCTATCTCTTGTTTGGTTAAGAATGCTTCTCTTAACCATTGCTATGAGAGATAAGCGATCTGTTTATTTTTTAATTTTTTAAATATGATCTTTAATATAAGCGTTATGTATCATTTTACAATGTATTGTGCAGTATTGTGTAGGTTCTAAGTCTAATTCCTGTTAGACTGATTTTTAGATTTTTTGACAATTATTATCAAATAGGGAATTCTTTCCTAAATAATTTATGTTTTCTGGTTTATATAGTACTAAATTATTGAGTTCTATTGCTTCTGATTTTCCCTTGTGTGGTGTATTCCATTGATCTGCCTCTCTATTTTTAACCAGTACTAAATGATTTTGATGACTACTTCTTTATAATACAGCATGAAGGCTGGAAATGCCATTTCCCTCTTTGTTCCTAACTCCTTTCTTTATGTTTATATTGTTTGTTTTTTAAAATGAATGTTGTTATGATTTTATTTATTTCCATACCATTTGGATAGTCTAATTGGTATACTGTTAAAACTATAAATTAACTTTGATAGTATTGTCATTTTTATTTTATTGGTGGGGCCTAACTATGAGCACTGAATAGTCCTATAATTATTTTTGTTATTTCTTTTAGCAGCACTTTCTAATTGAATCCATGCTAGTATTTTGCATGCTTTGGTGGATTGATTCCCAGATATTTTATACTTTTTGTTATTTTTTGGAATGGAATTTTCTATTATTGTATTTTGGATTTTGTTATTATATTATTATATAGAAATGATCTTGATTTTTGAGAGTTTATTTTGTAGCCTACATCTTTGCTGAAACTATAATCACAGTATCTTGGCTGATTCCCTAGGATTTTCCAAGTAAGCCATCATCAAATAGAGACAGTTTTATCTCTTTTCAACTTATGTTTATGTCTTTAATTTCATTCTCTTGTCTAATTGATGCTGCTAGCCTTTCCAGAACTAAATGAAATAATAGTGGGGATAGTGGACATCCTTGTTTACTCTTGCATTTATTGGAAAAGATCCTAGTTTATCATCATTGTGCATAATTCTTGATTTTGGTTTTAGAGAGATACTTTTTATGATATTAAAATGGCCCCTCTATGTTTATACTTTGTGGAGTTCTTATTATAGAGGAATATTGTACTTTGTCAAAAGCTTTTTCCATATCTGTTGAGAAGCAATGTGGTTCTGGATGTTTTGATTTTTAATATGATTATATTGATTCTTTTACTAACATTGAACCATTCTTGCATCCCTAGTATAAATCCAACTTGGTCATAATAAATTATTTCTTGGATGAATCACTTTATTCCATTTGATGGAATTTTATTTAAAATTCTGACTTGATATTCATTAATGATAGGGCTCTGTAGTTTTTCCTGTGCTTTATCCTAATAACCTGCCTTGTAGTGCTGAGTCTCTCTGCATTTAACTAGTCTAGTTATTAGACAATAGACACATGAAAAACCTCCTATAAAAGGTGACAGTGACACTAGCTTGTCACTAGACCGAATTAAACTCGAAGTTTAGTAGGACCTGTCAGACCTTTTGTTTTACTGGCATTGTTTTTGAGATCCTTGGGTGATCTCAAAGCTTTGAAGATCCTCATCCCAACTTTCATTCTTATAGATGACTTTCATCCACAGAGTGTGGCTAATACTCAAGTATGTATGAGGGGTCAGGGATGATCCTTTAATACCATCAACTTGAATATCCATCCATGTGCTTCTCCCAAAGAAAATCAGTTTCATCAACTAGCCTTAAATAGCATTTAGAAAGAAGTATTTACTAAGATGCTATGGTAAGAACAGTTGGTACAAAATCCTCCCCCTCACCCCCAAATGCATGATACACTCTCCCACCAGTACATACAAAGTCTAGGGGAAAGTGGGCTCAAGTTTAGAAAGCACATATGTCCAAGAGGTAACTCTCAATTCCTGGTTGCTAGTTCTTTTTTCCCATTCATAGGGCACTCAAGAAGTTCTTCTTAGGCATGGTACCATCCTTTTACAGAGCTCTTGTGGAGTCATGAGTATGGTCTCTCTGGTTCCCAATGATGGAGATTATGCTGGAAGGGATCTGGGGATAGCATTTAGGACACTGATGGGAAGAGGTAGAGGTTCAACAGCCTCTGGATACTTTGAAGCTGGAAAGATCCTTCTATAGACAAAAAGAAAGAGAGAGAGGAGATATATCTGAGGTGAGAACTGAGACTTCTTTCTCCTATAGGTTTCTTCTCAAAGGCTTCAGCTGGGACTCCACATATTCCAATTTCTGGAATTCTTCTCTTTTCAACTCACTTGATAGTTTATAGATTATCCCTGAGGTGTGGTCAAGTTTCCTTGGTCTATATAAACATTGTTTCGCAAAATGATTCTGTCATTCTAATTCAAGGGTTTTTTTTTTTTTGTTCTTTCTAAAGTCTTTTGATTGATCGATCGAGATGGGTTTTCATTCAATTAAGACATTAGAACTAAAATGGAGTGGGATAGTTTTGACCCCACTATTATATGGGTAAATTTTGTCATGAATGGTCACTCATTTTCCTTAAGGAATTAATAGTTAATGGGAATAATTAGTCATGAAACAGGTGCAGCTACTTCAGTCACTAGGCCACACAGCTGTATGGTTTATAAGTCATGGGAATTTGCATGTACTATTCTGTCCACCAAAGGTCTGCCCTATTGTCTTTCCATGTAACAGAAACATGTTACAAATGACAAAACCTAACTAATTACAGAAATGAATATAATAGTTTAAAGTACAAAGTACTAAGCAGTAAAGTCATCTGCCTGGAAAATTTTAAGCAAATTATATTTTACTCTAGGTTTTACTATTTATGTAACAGGGAATTAGAACAGAATTTCCTCAGGATTTAAATTGCTCATTGTTCCATAAATAGGACACATATTTTTTAAAAATGGCTTTGTCTGTGATGTTTTAGTGATTACTTCTGGCTCCAAATATGAAAAAAAACCTCTTAAAGCTTGATGTTACCAGTAAAATACCCTTGATAGTCCTTTAACTTTTGTCTTTGTGGTTAATAAAAAATTTTTTCCCATCACTGTTTTCAGTGAGTATGTTGCATTTATATTTTGCATGTGGGCAAGAATTTTATCCTGGCTTTATAACAGAAGTGAAAGAAACTTCCTACCTATATTCTCTGGCTCTCAATCATCATAAAGACATAATGCAGGGGCAGCCTGCAGATCATCACACAATCATATGTGGCCTTCAGAGAGAAAGGGCTATGGCCATTATATTTTTATCTGCCATATTGAAGTGTGTGATATATGTTGATAAGTATATCTACTTTTTGGTACTATACTAGATTCCTGTGTTCGAAACTACCCTAGGTTAATTTTATCAGGTCTTTATCTTTATCTTTATCTTTACATCCATTTCAGGAGGATTCCTTTGCTAAAGTTATCTCTACCCATTCCACATACCTTTCAAGAAAATCAAGAACTTAAATGAACACATTCATAGGAAGGTGTTGACATTTTCAGACAAAGGTGAAATATTATTAGGAATAAAATTATCAGGGGAATTCTCTTTTTTCAAAAACCTACTATTTCCAAATTTCATTGCAAGCTTTTTAGCTGTTAAAGTGGGATGATGAATACTGTGAGAGAGGGTATCAAAGTGTGTGTGTGTGTGTGTGTGTGTGTGTGTGTGTGTGTGTGTGTGATGTTTTATACTGATAGTTACTACATTACCTTAACAAACACTTTTCTAAATGCTACTTAAGTCTGACTGGACTGAATGATTCTCAATTGATAATCTTGGGGGAAATTGGGGATGGAACCAATGACACCTGAGAATTACCTCTGACCCCTCAGGACCACCTCTATATTCTTAAGGGGAAGATGTAGTCAAGTTCTGGGGACCTCACTTCATCTGTGAGAAGGGGTGTGGGATCCTCAGAGCCTTACAGGGACTACTACATAGCCATTCATGACTATAAGTAAACCTGTAAGTTTTAAAGAAACAGACATGGAAATTACTTAGGAGTCTAGTTGTGAATTCATAAGAACAGAAGACTCTTCTACATGACTTCTAGCTCTTCAAGTTCATAGGCATGCATAGAACATGGGCTAGGAGATCTCTATACCCTGGGAGATCATTCCATTGACCTTTCCCTTCCTCCTCCAGGGATAATGGGAATGCTCCCCCAGGGTGTGTTGACACACTGTACTCATGTTCTGTGCACTTCTATGTTTTTTTTACTTTATAAATGACAATGAATTGATCATCTACTATCTATGTACTCATTCTACACATAATAATAACAACAATGATAAGTATTTACATAGTGCTTACTGTGTGTCAGGCATTGGGCTAAGTGATTTACAATGATCTCATTTGATCCTCACAACAACTATGGGAGGTAGATGCTATTATTATCCCCATTTTACAGATGAGGAAAGTGAGGTAAACAAAGGTTATGTGACTTGCCCAGCATCAAACGTGTTCTCCCAGGGAAGTGGAGATATCAAAGTTGTCTCTCCTCCCCTGTCTGTGTGAACTCTTTCTGGGTCTTTGACAAGTTGGCACAGTAGGGGTGCTAGTCCTCTTTGAACAGCCCATATGCCCTTACTGTTCATCTGCCTTTGGCATTCACCTGTACCCCCAACTTTCACCTGTGACTCCAAGAAGCTGTAGCAGGAGCAGTGGCAACATCTCAGTAAAACTATCTCAGCAAACAGCTAAACCAGATTGAAGGTAACCAACAAGTCTCAAACCCATTCGTGAGTTAGGAGGATATCTACCCCAAGCATGTGATGACTTTCCCAGTGGAACAGATGGATGAGAACAATTTATTCCAACTGCCATGAAAGTGGCTGAAGTAGGTGCTGTTTGCAATTAAAGCTTGGTCAGACTTTTTGTCAAGATCATCTGCTGCATCCTGGACCATTAGCAGTCCTCCTGACTTTTGTCTTGCTACTGGACTTTAATGACTCTGGAAGAGAGAGTGAGGATGATGACTTTGTGCAACTCTGTCTCATTTAAATCTGATTCACAAGCAAGTCAATACAGTACCTCATGATGTCATTGGTCTTCTTTGAAGATGAAAGATTAACAACGAATATTACTATGATCACTTACTACTATTTATTGTGTACCTAATCTATTCCATTGATCCACTACTCTATTTTGTAGCCAATATCAGATTGTTTTGATGATTACTACTTTGTTATACAGTTTGTGATCTTGAAAAGTATTTTGTAATTATGTTTATATAGTTTCTGAGTTTCTCTTGGCAGGTAGACTCTCAAACATTTAAAGTTGTCTGCAATTATTTTAAATGGAATTTCTCTTTCTATCTTTCCTTGCTGTACTTTGTTGGTAGTATATAGAAATGCTGATGATTTGTGTGGGTTATTTTATATGCTGAAACTTTGCTAAAGTTGTTAATTATTTCAACTAGTTTTTTTTACTTGATTCTGTAGGATTCACCAAGCATAACATGATATCATTTGAAAAGAGTGATAGCTTTATTTCTTTTCTGCCTATTCTAATCCTTTCAATTTCTTTTTCTTATTTCTATAACTAGCTTTTCTAATACAACATTGAATAATAATGGTGATAATGGGGCTTCCTTGCTTCACCCCTGATCTTATTAGGAAGGCTTCTAGCTTATCCCTATTACATACAATAATGGCTGATGGTTTTTGAGAGATGCTACTTATCATTTTAAGGAAAGCTCCATTTATTCCTATGCTTTCTAGTGTTTTTAATAGGAATGACTTTTATTTTGTCAAAAGCTTTTTCCGAATCGATTTGAGATAATCATATGATTTCTGTTAATTTTTTATTGATGTAGTCAATTATGCTGGTAATTTTACTAATATTGAACCATTCTTCCATTCTTGGTTACAAATACTACCTGGTCATATAGTATATGATCTTTGTGATGTATTACTGTAATCTCCTTGCTTATTTAACATTTGCTTCAATACTCAATAGGGAAATTGGTCTATAGATTTTTCCCTCTGTTTTTGTTCTTCCTGATTTAGGTATCAGTACCACATTTGTGTCATAAAAGGAACTTGGTAAGACTCCTTTTTTGCCTATTTTCCCTAATGGTTTATATAGTACTGGAATGAACTGTTCTCCAAATATTTGGCAAAGCTAACTTGTAAATCCATCTGGTCCTGGTGATTTCTTCTTAGGGAGTTCATTGATGACTTGCCTTTTAATGCCATTATCTCTTAATTCTCATTCTACTCTATATTCACCAGGAGCTTCTCCTTTTTCCTATTCTTTTCATTCTTTACTCATCAATTTATGAATTTTTATTACCCTTAGTCAATACAGTGAAGAAAGGAAAATAAAATAATGTAGGAAAAGACAGCATTAGTCCATTTGTCAACAATATTTATTTGGGCTCCTCTTGAAGCAGATCACTTCAGAGATGTTAAAGAAATAGAAGACTAAATAAGTCCTATAAAATACTATTCCCTACTATCAAGGATCTTATAATCTAATGGAGACAAACATGTATGAAAAATACGTACAGACTAAATAGATAAAATACAGTAATTAAAAATTGATGTAATAGTGCTGGACAATACATGCTGAAAGATGAGGCAATACTGCAATGAATGGAGTGATTGAAGGAAATGTGGTGAGATTAATCAAGGAGATCTTATATGTGAGCTTAGAACAAAGGTGTGAAGTAAGGAAGGGATGAGTTTAGTATATGTCTGTGAGAATGAGGTGAGTTAAATGCCACATGGATACATGACAGATATAAGAAGTCACATCGTAGACAAATTGGAAGAGCAAGAATGAAATTACCTTTCAGATTTATGGATGGGGGAAGAGTTCATAACTAAACAAATAAAAAAGAAGATCATACAAAATGCACTGGACCAGTTTGATGATATCAAACTAATTTTTTTTCACAAACAAACCTAATGTAAAAATTAGAAGGTAAAGTTCTTTGTAACAGATATCTTTGATAAAGGTCTCATTTGCAAGATACATGAGGAATTGATCAAATATATGAGTAAGAGCCATTTCCTGATAAATGACTTAAGGAAACCTTATCTATCAACAATCTTATGACACATATTGTGAGTCACTAAAAATTAAAGAAATTCAAATTAAAGCAATTTTGAAATTCTACCCCATAAAATATCAGAATGGCAAAGATAGAAAAAGATTGACAACTGTTGGAAGGACTGGGGGAAAACACATGCTAGTGCAATGTGAATTTGATCTAGTCATTCTAAAAAAGAATTTGCAACTGTTCTCAGAAAATTAACAAACTGTATATACCCTATGACTCAGCTTTACCGATAGTTGGTCCCAATATTCCCAAAGAAATCAAAAAGAGAGGGGACAAAATTTATATGTACAAAAATAATTATGGCAGTTCTTTTCATGGTAGGAAAAATTGAAAACTAAAGGACTGTCTTTTCCTTCGGGAACAGCTAAACGAACTGTGGTATATGAATATAATGGAATATTGTTATGCCACAAGAAATCATGAAATGGATGATTTCAGACACAACTAAGAAGACCTTTATGAATTCATGCAGAATAAAGTTAGCAGAAGTAGAACAATTTATACAGTTATAACATCATAGAGAAAAACAGCTTTTAAAGACTTCAGAACTCTGATTAATGCAATGATAAACCATGAGCCCAAAAGAATTAAAATGAAATACAGCACTTCACCACTCACCTTTAAACAAACTTGAATTGTAGAAAGCTACATATTTTTGAACGTGGTTAATATGGGAACTGGACTAGGTAAACATGTATTATTTCAGTTGTTGTTCAGTTGTTTTCAGTCATATCCAACTCTGTGTTCCTATCTGGGGCTTTCTTGCAGAGATATGGGAGTGGTTTGCCATTTTCTTCTCCAGCTCATTTTACAGATGAGGAAATGGAGACAAACAGAATAGGTGACTTGCCCAGGTCACATAGCTAATAAGGGTCTAAGGGCAGATTTGACCTCAGGAAGAGGAGTCTTCCTGATTCCAGGCCCGGCATTCTAATCATTGCAACACCTAGCTGTCCAAATATGTTTTGGGGGACTTAAAAAAATATTCAATGGGGATGAAATTGGGATTTATAAAAAATGCTGCTTGAAAATTTTAAAAACATTATAAAAGAAACATTTTCTAGGTAAGAGAACATGCATGCGCAAGACTTCCTCTTTTGTAAAACGAAAGATTGGGCTTTGAGGTACCTTCTAACTCCTATCATCCATTGTTCTTTGGTGTTGTAGGGTTTTTTCCCTTCTACTTAAATTGGAGAGCCAGGGCAATAGCTAGTCTTTTATTGGAGGAAAGAAAACATAACACATCTTAAGTAAACCAGTCCAAGGGCTCGGCTTCCACAATTATGGCAACTTTGAGTCTTGCATTTGTGAATGCAGAAACAGATGACTGAACTGTGGTCTTCTTCACAGATACAGCCCACTATTATTCCAGTGTTGGAAGGGACCAGGTTCAGCTCCTCCTTAGTCCTTGGAGCTGCCTTTGGGAGTAGTATATTGTACGGCTCCAAGTCATTCCTTGAAGCCATCATAATCTCCCTCTCCAAGCTTGCACCTCATCCTCAGGTCACCATGCTGTGATTTGGAGTTGAGCTGAAGGCCCTGTAGGCCAGTACCTAGGAGTAAAGGAGTAACCTTGAAACTTGATCACCCTTGTTTTTTTTTAAATTAAAGAAGTTGAAAGGACTTTATTGTTATTGTTGAGTTGTTTTGGTCATGTCCAACTCTTTATGACCTTGGGGTTTTCTTGGCAAAGATACTTTGCCATTACCTTCTCTAGCCCATTTTATACATGAGGAACTTAGCCAAACAAGGTTAACTTGCTGAGGGTTACCCAGCCAGCAGGTGTCTGAGGCTGGATTTGAATTCATGAAGATGAGTCTTCCTGATTCCAATCCCAGTGCTATCTGACCCCTCCCCCCCACCTTTTTTAGTCCTTCCCTGTCCTGATTTTATAGACGAAGAAACTCTGTTTCTAGAGGTAAAGCAGCTTATCAAAAAGCTAGTTAGTGTTAGAATTAAGAAAATAAGAGTAGCAGTGATTCACTTTAATACTTTATGGTTTAAAAGCATATTATCCAAAGCTACCGGGTAAAGTATAAATATACACATATATTTTAAGTACAAGAGCAGCTATATGTGTATGTTTACATGCATCAGTCAAGTAATAAACATTTATTGAGAGCCTTCTCTGTGCCATGTACCATGCTAGGGATAGAAAAAGAGGCAAAAGACAGTTCCTGCCCTCAAGGTGCTTACATCTAATTAATACATACCTATAGGCATGGGAATAAGATTACAGGTAGAGGTATATCTTATGCTTATGTCTATAATGTAACCTATTTCTGTGAGATAAGCTTAGTAAAGGCATAATGGATAGAGAGCCAACTTCAAAGCCAAGGACCAAAGGAGTACTGAAGGCAACTTTTCATGTAATAGTTTTATCTATGAGCTGGGCCGAAGGAATACTGAAGGCATCTTTTCATGTAATAGTTTTATCTATGAGCCGTAGTCCCAAGAAAGATTCCCATGACCCTTCCCCTTGTACTCTTTCCTCTCCTCCGTATTGCCTGCCCACTCAGGTCCTCAATACCTATTGATCCTGACCTGAGAACATCACCCTTTTAAAGTTGGTAAATAGTTTTAAAAAATCATGGTTAAAAAGAATAGTAGTATTCTTCGGAATCCTGTTATACACAAAGGTGGGGGAGTGACTGTGGCCAGGAAAAGAATTATTTCATTGTCTGTGCCTTTCTACCCCTCAGGTATCTGTTGTTTCATATTTATGGTTACTACGTGTCTGCCTGGATTTCTCCCTCATACTGAGAATGTCTTTGTATGGGCCATAAAGAAATGGTTCTGTTTTGGGTCTTAAATGGGGTCTTGGAAGCTTGCTGTAATAGAGGACTTCTGCTGCCCCCTATAGGGCAGTGAGATTTGTCGCATTGTGAAATCTTAGCAGCCAATGAATCTGCCCAGCTGATACACATTCTGCAGGCTTCTAAGGACTGATTGATGACATCGCCTTATATAGTAGGAGTGAGATGACTCCTTTTGAAAATAGACTTAAAACTTTCCCTTTTTAGGAGCAAGCTCTTCTTTGGCAACATAATCAGCTCCAAGCACATTAGTTCTTGTGGTCAAAACATTAACAGGGTACTTTGTTAACAAAATGTTCAGGTCATGACAAGGCCAACACATGAATTGTAAGACATTTTATGAGCTAAATGTTTCCAAATAGTGCTCCAAGTAGAAAGCACTGAAAGTAAAACTTAATCCTGTAAACAGGGAGCTGCTGGGCAAAGGTAGGAGTTGTCATGGGCTAGCAGAGGTGGCAGGGGCTAATGAATGGGTATGTTGGAACAAATTCACTTGAGGAGCCCAGAGGCCTCCCGTTCTGGACAACTTGGGTAATGTTTCATAGATGGTGGTGACTGCTAATGTATATTGAGTGACTAGTGAGGCAAGGATCAGAGAAAATCAGGACCCAAAATTTTGAATTTATTGCAGTATTTACAAGCAATGTGCAGAGGGAACAAAGAACCCCTGTGTTACTTGCTCTAGAAACGCATCTCTAAACCCCTCATGCCTGATGATCTTCACAAAAGTCTAAGTGCTTTGATATTGTTTCCTCTTGGCACGTCTGAAAACAATACTATTTCAATTTGCACTTATGAAAGTATCGTCGGGTATTAGAGCTGAAAGAGTCCTTAGACATTTAGGCCAATTTCCTTATTTCAAAGATGACTTGACAGAGAGACATAAAGATTGAGTGAATTGGCCAAGGTCGTAATAGTTCCTAAACAGAAGAAAAGTTATTAGATTTCACAGTCTACTGGGTCTTAGTCCCAGTCAAAGTCTTCATTGTCCAGTTATACGGGAGGCTCTGTTCTAAGCATTGGGGACATGAAGACACCCCTTAACTACCTTATATTACAGATGAAGAAACCAAGTCACAGAAGGTGAAATTATGTCCATAGGATTACAGAGCTGGTAAGAGCCTGAAGTAGGATCTGAACTGATTTATTCCTGGCTCCAAATCCAGTACTCAATCTACTAAACAGCCCTGCTACCCCTTCCTTCCTCTATCTGAGGCCAGCCTTTGGGGAGGGCAGAGCCTGGAGCCAATCACACTGTGAGTATTCCCTTCTCTAACTCTACCCAACTGACATTTCTGTATAGGTGAAATCTGGAATGAACAAGATAAGCATTAAGAATTCAATTCCACAAACTTTTATTAGGTACCTACCATGGGTAGGGCGTTCTAGGTGCCAGAAGTACAAGGAATTCAGGAAATTTAGAATTTGAGAACAGGTAGGAATCAGAGGGAGAGGCCACAATAAAAGGCTATTGAGCCCGAAGGGCATTTCTAAAGAGGTCTTAAGAGAGAAGAAAGGCATTGTTTGGTTATTTACGTATATGTATGTGTATGTGTATACATACATATATGTGTATATGTATATACATACACATACAATATATATAGATGTATATGAATGTATACATACATTTGTATATAGCATATATAGATACATATATTTTATATATACAATATATATCTATATATACATAGATATAAATGTATATCTATATATACTGCCTGAATGATGGTAAAAGGGTAACAGAATTTGCTTGTCGATAGTCTATGATCAGCTCACTTCAGATCAATACTTCTTTCTTTCACCTGCTCTAACCCTGAGTCATCATTGTAGCTCTGACAATGTGGTCCCTGTAACAGTATTGTTGTTCAGTTGTAAAGATTTAAGTGATTTGCCCAGGGTCACACAGAGTGTATCTGAGGCTACGTATGAATTCAGGAAGATGACTCATCCTGATTCCAAGTCTAGTACTCTATCCGTTTCATCACTGAACTGCCCCATAGTAGTACTCAATCCTGAAATCAGGGACCTCTGGAGGTTGTCCTAATTTACTGTCCCCTATTGGTAACTTTGAGGCAGCTGGATGGCTCAGAGGATAGAATGCTGGGCCTGGTTTTAGGAAGACCTGAGTTCAACAAAATTGGTGACTCGAGTCAGTTGACAATGATTTCTCCTTCCTCAGGAGCTTTTTAGGCACCTATTATTTACAGTATTTATTTGGTATCTATACTGCTTGATGTTGTTAAATCGTTTTGATACATGTCACTTATTTGGATTCTGATGAATAAGAATAATATTCATTAAAAGACTTGTATTAGGTAGTGGTTATAGAAGGAAAATAGTATAATGATTTTGTCTTTTATGTCTCTTGATGAATATAAACTCAGATCTAAGGTATAAGTGAAAAACCATATCTTCTTTAGAAAAACAAATATCTCAATCTTACTTTCCATAACTTTAGTGTCTTCACCTAACTTGGTTGGGGAATTATCTTTTTTAATGTTCAGAAGTCTTAGATGTGCTTTGATGTAATTTTAGCATGTCTTTCCTATGGGTTTTTAGCAAGATGCTAGATTTTTCTTTTATATTTACTGACCCAAAACAGGTACTGGATTTGATACTTTGAATGTATCTTTTCTTGTTTTCTTCATCTTTGATTACTGTGGTTTCTTCCACAAAGACAGAAAAAAGACATAAGGAGACCATAAATAAGGCTTTTCGACACTCTGATTATTCTGGAAAGAAACAATTGGGGTGATATTTGTTTTAATTAGAAAACTCTATTAGGAATGGGCCATGGCAGTGGGAGGGAGCTTCTTAGCTTAGAAGTAATGAGACATAAAGTAAATGTCCAAGACAGCCACATTTTATTTTAAAGATTGCTTATAAATGTTTCATGGTGATAGTATGTGAAAAATTGTTGAAACATCAAATTCAATTCAACCCAACAAACATTTATTAAGCGACTACTCAACTCATAGTGATATGTTAGGTGTTAGGGATATAAAGATGAATAAGAAAGAATTTTTTTCCTCAAGGAGCTTGTAGGAGAAATGATAGCACATTATGGTAGAAATTAGAAGGTGTCAAACACATAGAAAATTTGCATGTGAAATGTTCAAGTGATCTAAAGGAAAGTCATGGATTTATGGTCAAAGAACTTGGGTCTGACTTCCTGCTCTGCAACTTACTGCTGTGTGGTTTGGGGACAAGTTTTTTAATTCAACAAAAATGTTCAATCCAACAAAAGCATTTATTAAATGCCTATTATGTGCAAAATACCATTCAGGTTGCTGAACCCTCCATTTCCTCATCTATAAAATGAGGTAGAATTGGATAGCCTTTAAGGTTACTTTCAACTCAAAATATTATGCTCTTTGATCTGTCCTTTTGGCTGAAGGCAATGCTATATGGAGGGGGTGGCACTCAAACTAGACACTTAAAGGATGGATGGAGACAGGAGGTTTGGAGTTGAGAATGGAGAAAATATGTTCATTGGAAAGTTGTGAAAAAGGCATAAGAAAGGCTGGAATTCCACTTTAAGATGTCTACACTTTAAAAATACTAGTATCTTTTGTTTTTGTAATCATTTCCAAATATATCCTCCCCTCTTCCTCTCCCAAGAGAGCTTGCTCTTAAAACGATAAGTGAAAAAGAACAAAAGTAGTTCAGCAAAACTAACCACCACATCAGTTAAGTCTCATCTCACAATATAAACCATGTTCCATTCCCATAGTTCCTCTATTTTGCAAAGAAAAGAGGGAAGCAAAATTTCTCATCTTTTCTTTGGGGTAAGCATAATAATTTTATTTTTTGCAGTATTACATTTATTTACATTGTTGTAGTGACTGTGTGTATTGTTTTCCTAGTTCTGCTTTTTTTTGGTTTGCATCTAATTCATGTTATCCCATGCTTCTCTGAATTCTTAATCTTTATTGTTTCTATAAGTACAACAATATTCTCTTGCACTCATTTGACAAAATTTGTTTAACATTTCCTTAACTGATTGGTATCTATACTGTTTCTAGTTCTTTACTCCTAGGTTAAATTGCTGCTATGAATATTTTGGCATGTATGGGAGCTTTCTGTCTTTGACCTTCTGGAGGTATACGTCTAGCAGTGGCATCTCTGGTCTTTTCTTAGCATAATTCCAAATTGCTTTTCAGAATGGTTGAACCAATTCATAGCTCCAGTAACAATGTACTTGTGCGCCTTTCATCCATTGAGAAGTTCTTCTCTCATTGACTATGTAGTATAGATGTGTGGATACTCTTGTCAAATATAAATGCAGCAATGTGTGGTATGGATGAATGTCTGATCTTTGATCTGATCCATCCCTTCTCCAAAGGAGATGGCAAATTATACCTTTGGGGAAAGGAGTTGGAAATCAACGTTAGCACTACCAGTGGGGTAAAGGGAGGAAAGGCTCCTCTCCATTCCCTTATCTCCAAGAATGTTATTAGGCTAGTTTTATATTTATCTACCACACACTAAATATCTGTAGTCTATGAGTGTCTGCTGCTCTGATTGCTCTTAAGAGTAGAGTAACATTTAGCTTATTTCTGCTAGCTTAGCTCTCTTCTACCAAATGTTGGTAATACAAAAGGCAGTCATGAATAGCTAATAAACCTATCACAGTAAGTCATAAACAGAAATAGGGGAAGTTGTACATATTAGAGTGGAGGACCAAATAAATAAGAGTAAATGAATTGTTTGATTGAGAGCAAGATAAGGTCTCAACTCAACAAAGAAGAAATAGGACAGTTTTTTTGAGGAGCTGGGTTCAGGTCCTAGGACTCAAGGGACATGCTGGGGACCAGCTTCCCCACATACCTGTCACTCTGTTAAGAATGTCATTCTTTCATTCAAGTTTGTGTTGGTTTCTCTAGTTTCCTCTTCTGAGGAGCATCTGTTCCCCACCCCGGCCCCCCGCTACCCTAAGCAGTTTATAGTGAGTGTCAACAGCTCATATATCTCTCAGCCACTCAAGCATCTTTCTCCATGTTTGCTCCACATGGCATGCAAGTCACATGACTATCCTTCAGAGCATTGCCCACCTTGTATATTACAAATATTTCAATCTTTTATTATCTCTGCCAGTTTGCTTCATTTAATGCAAAATCTTAGAGTTGTTTTGATATCCATTTCTCTTATTATTAGTGATATGGAGAGTGCTATTATTAATGATAAGGTGCTAGTCATTCCTGAACACCCTATACACTCTGAGATGGTACACATTTGGTTGTTAATAGTTTATATTTCTTTTGAGAACTGTTTGTTCATGTCTCTTGACCACTTGTCCTTTGGGAAATGGCTCTTGTTCTTATATTTTTGTGTTAATTCCATAAATGTTTTGGATAATAAATTTTTACAAGAGATATTTGATATAAAGATTTCTTTCCCAATCGATGCTTCTCTGCTTATTCTAGATGCATTACTTTTGTTAGTATAAGAACTTTTCAGGCTTGCCTCATGAAAATTATCCTGTTTTACCTTTTGTGATTGACTCTCTCCTTTGTTAAAATGAGAAGCTTCTTCACAGTTAGGACTCTGAAAGATATCAGATCTTGTGCTCTTCTATTGTGTTGTTTCTGTTGTTATGGTGGGAACTTCAATATTCAAATCATATATCCATATATCAGTCTAAATCTTATTTCTGCCAAACTATTTTCAATTTTCCCTATAGTTCTTGTCAAAAAAGGAATTCTTCTATTTTTAATTTATATTCTTGAATTTGTTGAACATTGGGTTATTGAATGAAATTGTTTCTGATTCTTCCTTATCTTGTTCACTGATCTATTTATTTCTATTTTCTAACTAATAGTAGAAAGTTTTGATGATTGCTACTTTATAATATAATTTGAGTATCAGAAGTACTATTCTTCCTTCATTTCTATTTTTTCATAATTTCCCTGGAGATTTTTATAAATTTTGCTCCTCCAAATGAATCTTCTTATGTTGTCTAATGCATTCTCCTTTATGGTATGATTGGTAAAACACTAACTTACAATTTAATTTTTATCACCTTGGTACAACTGTTGTTGTTGTTCCTTCACTTTAGAAGAGGACCAATGACAATCTGAAGTTAATAGTGCACGATGGATGATGTCTTGACTTGTGTGTGAATCGGATTTAAATGAGGCAGAGTTGAACAAAGAAATCAGTCTCATTCTCTCTTCCAGAGCCAGCAAAGTCCAGTTGGAGGACAAAAGTCAAGATGACTGAGGATGGTTGGGGATGCAGTGGATGATCTTAACATTTTTGATGTCTGATCAAGTTCTAAGTACTCCACAATCCCTACTTCATCCATCTTTATGGCCATTGGAACAAACTGTTTTCCTCCACCCATTCCACTGAGGCAAGTCTTCACATTCTTGGGATAGACATCCCCCTAACTCACTGATAGGTTTGACACCTGTTGGTTACCATCAACCTGGTTTAGCCCATCTGCTGAGACTGCTTTACAGAGATTTGATCACTGTGCATGCTACACCTTCTTGGAGCCATGAGTAAGAGTTGGGTGACAAGATGACACCAAAGATGGATGAGCAGCTCTGAAAAGAGTTCAGCAAACCCTTACACCAAAGGTGCTAGTCCTTCCTGAACACTCCATACACCCAATTTGGTATACCCATAAGTAATGAATTTGGGTTTTTTTGCAGATTCTCTGGGGTTTTCTAGGTAAACTATCATACCATCCCCATCTTCATGTTTATGCCTTTGACTTCTTTCTCTTATTCTATTGTTTTCTAGGATTCCTAAAATTTCCTCAACCTAGTTTTAAATGGGAAGGAAACCTCAAACATGGTAAACATTTTCTTATTTTAACTCCACAGACTCTCCTGAAAGAGATTCTTCCAATCCTGAAAGATTGGATCATGAAAAAGGGAAGCAGATATGTTATGAAGATATTTTGACAGGTCATGAGAGAGATAATGAAAGTATGAACCAGGATGGTGGCAAAGGAAAGGAAAAGGAGGATAAGGATTTTACATAAGTGTGGGCAAGGGAGAAAGAGAACTTTAAGTTACTTTTGAGGTTTTGAACTAGGTAACTGGGTAAATATCATTGCCATTGATAGAAACAGCAGACATAGGTTGAGGATCAGCTAGGAGGCAAAGATAAATTTGATTTTGGAAAGATTGAAATCGAGGTGCTGGCAGTACATCCAGATAGATATCTACCAGGAAATTGGAAATCAACCAGTTTAAAAGCATTTATTAAACACTTTCTATGTGCTTGACATTGTGCTAGGCACCAGATGAACAAATGCAGAAATGAAATAGTCCTTGACCTAAAGAAACTTTTATTGTATTAACAGAGATAACAAATACACCTATAAATATCTACCAAATACATACAAAATAAATACTAAGCCACCTGTGCAAAGCCTGATATAAAATTTCTGTGTGGTTCTCCCTGAAATAAATATATTTTGGTAGTAATATCAATTGTAAAGTATTACATGGTTCATATTGCCATGAGATGTTTTGAAGGCCAATTAAAAAGCAGAGATCTAGATATAAAATGTACATACCATCCTAGTGGAGGCTTCAATGCTGCCTTGAAATTTGATTGGTATCTTGTATTGTTTTGCTATGTCCAATTCATATAAAATTTTCCCATTAAGTTTCAGAGGCAGGATCTGAACCCATGAGTTCCTGATACTGAGCCCAACACTATCTTCTGTGGCAGGCTATCCCTGTAAAAGCCATCTGAAAACAGGATAAAAAGATGGTTGATCAGTGGCATAGTAAGGTGTGGCTTTTGTGATCATATTCCTACTAGATACCTGATACTTTAAATGAGAAACTTTGGAGATTTGAATTACATAACTGAATAAAGAAGTTCCTCTGATAGGTCAAGGTAACCAAGCTATGGGGATTTGTTTATAGTTACTTGGTTACTAGCCCCAAATGAGAGTTTGCTTCCCTTTAAAGTGTTACCATCCCAGCTTTTGGCACTGGGTTTTATGGTGTGTTGTTTTCTTCACTTCCCCTGCTTTAGGGTTAGAGTTTTGGATAAACTTCCTCATATGTTTCTCTATAAAAACCAGTTCCAGGCTTCTCTGTGATTATTTCCCTAAATCCCATGAAACTGTAATGATGTATCCTTAGGATATACATCCTCCACCCTTCTGCCAGGAGTGATGTCAGCTTTCCCTATGTCATGATGAGAAGCCTAAATCCTACCCCTCACTATCGTTTGGTGCTGTCTCTGTCCTGAGTTGCTGGTTGTATCATCTGTGCTCAGTGCAGTCTGCAAGGTGAGGCAAGAAAGCATCTGGAGTTCTTTCAGAGCCTGCATCAAAGATGAGCACCATCAACAGTTTTGGCATACTGTACTAAACAATTCCTTGGGGAGCTGGGTGGTGCAGCGGATAGAGTGCTGGGTCTGGAGCAGGAAGACATCTTCCTGAGTTCACATCTGGCCTCAGACTCTTACTAGCTGTTTGCCCCTTGGCAACTTACTTAACCCCTTTTTGCCTCAGTTTCCTCATCTGTAAAATGAGCTGGAGAAGGAAATGGTCAATTATTCCTGTATCTTTGCCAAGAAAATCCGAAATGCGATCATGAAGAGTTGGACATGACCCAACAACAACAAAACTAACAATCTCCCAAATGATGTTTACTCCTCTCCCTTTACCTTTGAATGCACACTAGACTTTAGATGATTCTTTTCCGTATTTCACCAACATTTGACCTAGGTGGATTTCAGGAATTCTGTCCTCTCAAGCTTAAAAGAAAAGAAAGGGGAATAAAGTCGTTGGACCCTTATGAGAAGGGTGGGATAGGAGAATGGTTTCCAGTTATTTATTTTACTCAAACACTATTTCCAGGCTTAAGTTTTTGTTCTTGAATTCTATTATTTCCTTTTCCTTCAGTGGGTGTCCTCACCATTACCCATATTTATGACTGATTGGGATGATGGAATACAGACGGTCATGCTTTTCAAATTTGGAGATGGCATGAAGCTGGGAGCACTTGCTAAATATATTGGATAACAGAGTCAGAATCCTAAAAGGCCTCAACAAGGTAGAATGATGGGCCAAAATTAATAAGATGAAATCTAATAGAGATAAATGTAAATTTATACACTTGGTTTCAACAATTAAACTTCATAAGTGCAGGGTAGGGGACACATGAATATATGTGAAAAAATACAGAGCTTTCAATTGGCTCTAAAATCAGTATTAGTCAATTGTAATGTCATGGTCTTTCCCAAAGCTAATGCTGATAATTCTACTATGTTCTGCCCTAGACTACATCTGGAGTACTTTATTATGTTTTGGTCAGTATGTCTTAGGAGGGCATAAACTAACTGGAGTAAGTTCAGAAGGGAACGGTCAGAATGGCGAGGGGACTGGAGATCATGACAGATGAGGTTCAGTTGAAGGACTATGGAAGCCTAGGTGGAGTAGAGAAGATTCCCAAGAGGTCTTAGTAATCATCTTCAAGTATCTCTAGGGTTATAATGTACTTAGCCCCAGAAGCCAGAACCAGGAGCGGTGGTAGAAGTTCCAGTTTTATGTCAGGGAAAACTATCTAATCATCAGAGCAAAACCTGGAGGAGTGGCCTTCCTAGAAAGATGGTACATCTTCAAGACTGGGTGGAGATTGGATGAGCACTTATTGGGGATATCACTGAGGGGACTCTTGTTCAGGTACAGGTTGAATGACATGGCCTTTACAATACCATCCTACTGTGAGAATCTGTGATTTTTGTGGTATTAGTAGTGTTTTTTTCTATCACTATTCAGAATCATTTGTCTCTCCTTGTGTTTTTCTGTTTTCTAGCCTTCTTTTCCTTAATTTATGAGCCATTATTTCTTTTATAGGCTATGATTGGGATAATTGGAGGGAATACCCACATTGATGAGACCAAAGGTGAAATGAAGCATCACTTTTAACTCTTACTACTTGAGGCGTTTTAGGCATGTTTCAACCTTCCTGGGCCTCTGCTTTCTCATCTATAAATTAGGAGTTGAGATTAGACAGTCTATGAGGTTTGTTTTTTTAGTTCTAGATTTATGATCCTATTCTCTGTTCTATACTGAGTCTTTATTTCCAATCATTTCAAATCAGACAATCAGCAGCAGGTGGGTCAGATGGGAAAATTAAAAAAAAATTCCTCTCTTTTCTTCATAGTCCATAGGTCTGAAGTTGTGGAATAATGAAGATTAGTATAGGGAACATCCGCTGTTGGGATCTCATTAATTTCCAACATTGTATAAATCTAATTTTTCCTGCTCAGAGACTGGGGCTGAGGAATGTCTTCTTTGGAATCAGTTCTGTGATGTGGAAAAGAGATTTGGTGTGCCAAAAATAATCACAAATTTAGTCATGTATAAGTTAAGGGAAAGTGGAAAAGAGATCTGGTGTGCCAAAAATAATCACAAATTTGGTCGTGTATAAGTTAAGGGAAAGTAAGTTAGAGAATATAAATTACAGGTAGAGACAACTCACTCTGGGAATGCTTACATTGTAAATTACTTTGGGAACAATCTTTTTACTAGCCTATAACCCTTTATTTACAGAGGAACATGTAAGCAATACATACTTAAATGCTTGTAGTATTTATTACAAAATGTAAGCCTCTAGATGGAAGAAACTAAGTCTGTTGAATTATTTCCCTTGAGCTACTGGTGCACCCCACAAATTCATTTTGGCTTGTCAAATATTTTATATTTATTTGTGGCCCATATAAACTATCAGAATGCTTATACCCACTCATACTCTCATGGATGACTCAAGGGTCTTGAAACAAGGTTATACTTACCTCTAAGAATTCTAGTGGTTCCTCTTAGGAACCCTAATTCCCAATCTTAATTCTGAGGTGATCAAGCCTTCACCAATGTGCTTACTCCCAAGATTATAAATTGAGAATAAATTTAGTTAGCCATCCTTATACAGTTTTTTTACCTCAGCTTTTATTAAGGCAGTACAATAAGAAAGTTGATTACAAAACATCCACCTAAAATTCTATGACACATTCAATGTAGGAGAAAGTAGACAAACTTAGAAAGCACATGTGGCAGAGGGGTAACACTCCTGGTTGCTGGGACTCCTTTTTCTTCATTTGTGGGGTGCTCAAGCTGTTCTCCTTAGGTATCATGTAGTTTATTTGCTAGGTTTCTTGTGGAACCATGAATCTGCATCTAGTTTTGTCCAACACGGATACTAGCATGAGCTAACCCATGGATGCTTTAGGGAAGCCAATGAGAGATTGGGGAGTCCAACATTCTATGGATTCTTTAAAACTCACAAAGGCCTTCTCCAGCCCAGAGCTGCTGGGGAGACCCCAGGCAGAAGTTAAGTCCTCTCCTCCCCTAGGTGATTTCTTCTCAGGAGATTTATTGGAAGGCCATACTCTCTCCAGTTTCTGCAATAACTCTCGTTCTGGTTCTAGCTAGTTTTATAATTTATAGATAACTTCTAGGGTGTGACCAATTTTCCTCAGACACGATTGAACACAATTCTTGTGCAGTCTAGGTCACGGGAGTTTTTCCCACTCAGTCTAAAGCATCTTATTACTTGATTGACTCAGCCATCCCACACTTCCATACTTATATGCCCTCCTCATTGAGGGAAAGTTCCTTTAGGACAGGGACTGATTTGATTTGGATTTTGCATCCTCTCTATTTAGCATAGTTACTGGGATATTGTTACTTAGCCATTCAGTTATGTCCTATTTTTTGTGACCCTGTATAGCGTTTTCTCAGCAAAGATACTTGAGTGGTTTGCCATTTCCTTCTCCAGCAGATTAAGGCAAGCAGAGATTGAGTGACTTGCCCAGTGTCACACAGCTAGTAAATGTCATGGGTCAGATTTGAATTCATGTCTTCCTGATTCCAGGCCCAGTGCTCTATCCACTGAATCGTCTAGCTGCCTCTTATTGGGATGTAGTAGATACTTAATAAAGACTCTTGAGTGATTGATTGCTCTATTGTAGTTCCCAGTGTTTGATGGAGAATATGTAATAGTGAAAAACAATAGAATTTTCATGATTTAAAAAAGATTACAGAGAGGATTCTGGGAAGATGGTGGAGTAGGTCAGAAAATTCCAAGCTCTCAAGATTTCCCCCCCCCAAAAGAGTAAAAATAATACCTTAGCGTGAATACAGTGTGGGTGGAGACAAAAAAGAATAGGGGCACAACCAGAGTCTTCCTGGGACAATTTGAGAACATCTGAAGAAAAATCCCAGGACCAGGTTCAGTCCCTGAGAAGAGTAAGCACCTACAGGCTAGGTTCCATTTTAACAACAAGCTGCAAGCCCTGGGGTTAGTTGGTTTGAGAGGCTGCCTGGTACCCAACCACAGGAACTTTTCACCCTGGGATAGTGAGGGAGTTGGTTGTTTGAGCCCAGGAAGATTGAGGGAACCTCTGCTGATGAGGAATGCCAGACCCCGTTGTGCTTGGAAGAGCATTGGGGGCGAGAAGGAACAAGCACACACCTGGTGAGTCTAGAAGCACTGGGGCAGAAAGCCCCTGGCTGTGGGCACTTACAGGAGGTTGGAGATTTGGCTTTGTTTCCAGGCTAGAGGGTAAAACTGAAGATCTGGAGCAAGAGGCACTATTTCCTATACCCCAGGGCCAGAGGTGATTACAAAAAATGCACAGGCGAAGGAGAAAGAATCCAACCATAGAAAGCTATTACAGGAATAGAGATGACTGAGGATCATCTTTAGAGGAGGATGTTGGAGTAATGTCAAATGGTCACCTACCCAAAAAGAATTTATAGAAGATCTTAAAAAAGACTTTAAAAATCAAAGGTTATGAAAGGAAAGCCAACCAGTTAGAAACGGAGAACCAGAATCTTAAGGAGGAGAATGACACCTTGAAAATCAGAATTGGGCAAAGTGAAGCTAGTGAAATTATAAGAGATCAAGAAATAATAAACATAATATGAATAATAAAAAAATAGAGGAGAAAATGAAACATAAGAAAAACAGCAGATTTGGAGAATAAATCAAGAAGACAATATAAAAATAATCAGACTAACTGAGAGTTATGATCAAAAAAGAATCTTAATACAATAATATAAGAAATAATTAAAGAAAATTGCCCTGAAGCATTAGAACAAGGCAGGGAAGTAGAAATAGAGAAAATCCATCGAACACCACTTAAAAGTGATCCTATGAGGAAAACTCAGGAATATTGTAGTCAAATTCAAAACCCCCCAGCTCAAGAATAAAATATTAAAAGCATCAAGATTAAAACAATTTAAATATTATGGTGCCACAATTAGAATTACACAAGACCTAGCAGCAGAGATATTAAAGGACTGTAGGTCTTGGAACATGATATATCTAAGAGCAAAAGACATGGTGCTCCAGCCGAAAAGATATCCTGCAAAGTTAAGTTTTATCCTGATGGAAAAAAAAAACGGACATTTGACAAACTCTCAGACTTTCAAGACTTTGTTAAAAAAATCCTGAACTTAATAGAAGATTTGACATGCAAGAACCAAGAGAAGCATAAGGTACATATCAAAGACTGATTATAAGGGATTCATAAGGACAGACTGTTTATTTTTTATATATGTAAAATATAAAATGTAAATCTAAGATTCTTATTAATAATTGGCGAGTTCATAAGAAAGATTGGGGTAAACTTGACTGTGATATGAATTTAAAAAGTAAAACCATTTAGGAACAGCTAAAAAGGGTAATTATTTTATACAAATGAGATGCAAGAGGAAGAATGGATACAGAGGAATTAGATGGGGGAAGAGGGCTGGTAGTTCTGGTAACCTACTTTCATTGCAAATGAGTTTAAGAGAGAACAACACATGTATATTTAGAAGAGTATAAAAGCCTACTAAATTTAGAAGAAATAAAATAGTAGGGGCATAGAGACAGGGGAGAGGACAAGGGATAGATTTTTAGGGGGGAGAATGAGGGAACAGGTAAAAGGGGAGTAAAGAAGGGTATTTAGATTTATGGGAATGGGAAGATAGGGGAGGGATGCTTGGAGGGGTATAGGCAAGTAATAGGAGGGCAAGGTAGTGGGTAGAAGTAAAGTAGAGGAATCAGGAGGGAGAGGAAAGGATATATACATATATATATACATGTATATATATACACACACACACATATATACACATATGTATGTATATATATGTACATATAAATGTGTGTGTGTATATATACACACACAAACATAAAAACACAGATCAAGAATAGAGTATGTTTGGGAAAGTATATGTCTATATATGTATGTATATATGTATATGTGTGTATATATATCTATAGCTATAGAGAAACAAATCTAAACTTTAATGTAGCCTTTGGGGGCAGGGGGAGGGGAAAAAGAACAACAAAAAAAGATTACTTGGCTATTTCATGTTTTTAGTTTTGCAAGTTTACCTAAACCTTTAACATGGCTACTATTTAGCAGCATAATGGACAGAATTCTGGACTTGGGGTGAAGAAGACCTGAGTTCTAATCTTGCTTCGGACCCTAGGAATGTAGTTTATCTTCTTTCAGTGTCAGTTTCTTTATCTGTAAAATGGGGATAAAAACAGCACCTACCACACAGTGTGGTTGTGGGGATCAAATGAGATAATATATACAAAAACTTTGTAACCTTAAAGTACAATATGAATATCATTTATTATAGTTACTTATCATCACCATCATCAGCAGCATCATAGGTATACTGTTTAAATGATAGGGCATGAAAGTTGTAGGTTTACTTAATTAGGAAATTAACATGGTTCCTCACCTTTATTTATTATAAAAATAAAATTTTATTAAAACAGCTATACACAATTTTTGAAAGACTCTTCAGTCTAATCTCCTCCTCCATTGAGTTCAGAGCCTAGTCTATTGTCCATCTGTGGTGAGTCTCCATCCACAGAGGTATTGCCGGCCCAACTCTTTGGCAGTCTATTCAACTGCACAGCATAGACTTAGAGTTAGAAGGGACTGGAGTGATCATTTAGTGACTAGATTCTAGTCAGAACCCCCTCATTTCCCAGATGAGGAAACTGAGGCCCCAAGAAGTTGAGTGACCTGTCTAAAGTCATACAGATAAGTGACAGAGTCAGGATTTGAACATAGGCTGGCTGGCTCTAAGTACTTTGCAAACCTTAAAGCAGGAAAGACTTATGAACAGTTTAATACTTTGGCCCATTGTTATCTGCCTATGAAGGTCTAGTTAAGATCTTGCCTGAAGGTAGAGGAATGGACTAGCTAGCAGCAGTTCTTAACCTGGGGTCTTAACTTCAGGGGGCTCATGAATTTGGGTGAGAAAACAATTGTATTTTAGTTTTCCTTAACCACTAACTGAAATTTAGCATTTCCTTCAACTATGGATCTTGGCAACAGACCGCAGTAGTATATTAAGCCTTATCAAGCTGCCAAAGGGTGACATGACACAAAACAGGTTCAGAACTCCTATATCAGAAAGACTGCCCTGTAAGCAGCCGTTATTTACAGTTATTTTTACAAGTTACACTTGTAGTGGGCATGTTGCTATCAAGTGGCGACTTGTACTCTCAAGCAGCTAGGAGGCTCAGTGGATAGGGCATTGGGCTTGGTGTCAGGAAGACCCGAGTTCAAATCAAGCCTTAGACACTTAGTAGCCGACACTTGACATCTGTGGGCCTCAGTTTCCTTAATTGTAAAATGGGGTTTCTGTGAGGCTAAAATGAGATAATACTTGTAAAGTAAATGCAAGCTATGATTACTGGGGCATCAGTGTTGGGTAAAAACTACCACATCCAAAAAGAGATAAAAATATACTTAAGTATCAATTTCTGCAAATCTTCATGAATAGATATTTATCCTGAGAAAAGATTCCTAACAATAGTTCTAAAGTTCATATAAGGAAGTCTCAGTTAATAGAAATTCAGCATATGTTAGATTCCTAGGAGCCCTTATTACCCACGCCCTAAAAGAATAAGAGCTAATCTGAACCTTAAGCATAGATCATGGCAAGCCAGTTTCCCAGATTATGTCCCAGGTATGTTCCGGGACTTTTGGGCAGCTTGATGTGACTTACTAATTATTGTGGCATAACATGGATAATGCTGGACTTCTCTAGTCAGAGAGATCTGAATCTTACCTCTGACATGAAATAGTTGAGTGACCATGGGGATTATTGCTTAATGTTTCTGAACCTCATTTTCTTCGATCGCTGGATCAGAGAACCTGGGTCCAAATGCTGGCTCTTCCACTTAGTACCCACTATGTGACCGTGGGTAACTTCTTTGGTTTTCAGTTTCCCCTGCAAAATGTGGGTATTAAACTAGATGACCTCTTAGAACACTTTTTTTTGCTCTAAATCTAAAATTCAATTAAATTCAACAAGTTTTTTTTTAATTGAGCACCTATTATGTTTCAAGCAGTCTGCTAAGTATTAGGCGATCAAAGACAATAATGAAATAGTTCCTGCCCTCAATGAGCTTACATTCTCCTGAAGAAAACCACCAGTACACAGATAAATATATTTAACATATGTTCAGAGTAAATGCAAAGGTTTTTTTTTTGTGGGGTGGGGGTTGGGGAAAGGGGAAGCCCTAACAACTTGGGAGATCAGGAAAGGCTATGGTACCTATGAAAATGGGGTTCGGAAGATCCTTGAGACTTACCTCACAGGGTTGTTGTGAGGATCAGGCGAGATGACACATATAAAATGCTTTTCAAACTTTAAAATGTTATATCATTTCCAGTGGTTATTATGAACATGGCCATGGGCACGCAGCCTTGGACAAATCCAGGGATACACACAATATTTATCTTCCTAACTGTCCTCCTAGAATGGAGAAACACCACCAGGGCATGCTGATACCAAGTGAGCATGCACACACATGTACACGTACATATGTACAGAAAAGGGAAAGGGCTCAGGGACCCAGAATAATCATAATAATAGATAGCATTTATATCGCCTTTTAAGGTTTTCAAAGTTTTTTACAAATATTATCTTCTTTTATACTTACAACAACCTATTATTATCCTCATCTTACAGATGAAGAAACTGAAGCAGACAGAAATTAAGTGGCTTGCTCAGGGTCACATAGCTTGTAAGTATCTGAGATCAGATTCGAATTTAGGTGTTTCTGAATCCAGGTCCAGCACTCTATTCAGTGTACCATCATCAAGGTCATATTAGTTTCTTAGATTGTGAACTCCTTGAGGGCAGGAACTGTTTTTTTGACTCTCTGTTTCTCTAAGGCTTAGCACAACACCTGATACATAGTAGGTGCTTAAGAAATGTTTATTGATTGCTGCTAGAGCTCTTCTCTTCTCTTCTGGAATTGTAAGTTAGTCTGAGGATCAATGCTAGGAATGTTCATTGCCCCCACCTGCTTAACGTCCTGACATATAGTCACTACCACTGTAATGGAAGCACTGGTGATGTCCTTCCCTGTCCTTGCAGGTGTATCTATTCCCCACTTCCCTTCATCCTGCTCCTCTGCTCTGCTACTTCCCACATTTTGTTAATCAGATGATTTTGTGGTGAATCAGATTATTTAAGCTACGAACAACCGAAACCGTGGCTTCTGTGAAAAGCACTCTTCTGCTTAGTTGTATTTTCACTAGGGAAGAGAGATTTCCCAGTGAATCCTTTTTGGATTTAAAGCTGATTAATGGAGAGGAAAACAAATGAGACTCAAATAAAACAAGTAAGAGCTCATTTTGTTTTTCTTTGTGATTGCCCCATAAGAATGATCACAGCATAGATGTGGACTTTGGCCCATAAAGTCCCTGAGCTGCATGTTGAAAATACAATTTGTGGTATCCGTGTGGATTATTTATTATTTTATCAGCAGTTTGATTAATGCAATATTTAATGTTCCATTCAATCCCACAAGGGTATCATTATATCCCTCTGGTTTTAGTTCCTTATTTTTACTGCATCTTGTTAAACAGTCCTCCCCAGGATCATAGATCTAGAGCTAGAAGAGAGCTCAGAAGCCGGCTAGTCCAGCTGCTTCATTTTATAGATGAGGACACTGAAGCCTAGTGAGGTTGCTATGACTTGGATAAAGTCACACAGATAAGTAAGTGGCAGAGCAGCTGAAATGAGAACTTTATTTGACTTGAGATCTAGCTTTCTTTCCGCTGTACCACTCTGACCAAAAGTCTTCTTCACTCTTTAACAAAGGTAGTCAGGTGTTAGAAGGACAGGATCATTTGGGTTAAGAGGAGTATAATTAGGATGCCATGTCACTTATGATCTTGGCCCTCCCACTACTGTCATCTTCAAGCTTACCCAGGAGGCTGGGCAAGCTCAGTAAAGCTTTCCAACCGCCCTTCAGCTCACTTAAGGTGAAAGCCTGCAAAAGCCAGCAGGAAAAAAAGACATCCCCTTCTCTACTTCTGCCCCCTTTTCTGCTCCCAAGACATAAAGACTTATAACAGTCCAAGAAGAGGGCCTCTCATAACAAGTACACCCTTTCTCATCAGGTGAGAAGAAATAATAAAAGCTCTTATCAGTCAACTTGATCTGGAGAGAGGAAGAATAAAAGCAGCCTTTGAAACAACTTAATAAGGAAAGATGGATTTGGTGGGTACATTTTAAACGTAGCTTACATTCTATTCTTAACCTTTCAGGACACAGTCTTTGCCCTTCTGTCATTTACTGCCAGCTTTTCATTGAAGGGCCTGACTGGTTGTGAGTAAGCACTACAATCTTCCAGGAACATGCTAGAAACAAAGTTCATGCCTAATTCTGGGATGATGCTCCTTGGCTGGCTGGGGCTGAGTTTCAGGAAAATAGGAACTCTGAGTAGAAAATAGATCTTGAAAAAATGTTCTTTTTATACAAGAGATTCCCCTCCTCCAAAATGCCACCACTGTAATAAACAGGACCTCTGGATCTGTGTATAATAGTGAGTTATTATTCAGAAATCTTTCTTGCTTTGAGATCATAGCAATTTGTTGGCTTCTTAAACATTGACAGACAGTTTGGTTTCCTTTTCTTTTCTCCCCTCTAGCATCTTCATGTTTGTTAGAATTCACGTAAATCTCCTTATAATTCCCTACCTGAACCTGATCCTAATCCCAGAAAGATAAAGGCTGAATTCTTTCTGTCTACCAAGTTTATTCTTTCTTTCCATAAGTGAAGGCTGCAAATCCCAAAGCAAAGCATGAATAAACACAAACTAGGAGGGATTAGATGGTACTATTTAGTTAATCACAGTTTATACAACCCCCCTCTTACTTTGCCTGAAAGGCTTCCATAGAAATTCAACACATGTAATTCGGAAGTGAAATGGGAGGATTTTCTCCGCTTTGGACGAAATAACCACTCACCTTCACAAACCTTCTCTCCTTGCACACTATGGGATTAATGCCTAGTGTGATGAGATCTCCAATTTTAACACTTCTGATTATTGTCATGAGGAACAGGAGAATTATAGTGTTTTCTCTTCAATTCTTGGCCAATACAGTCCAAGAATCTTGACATGTGTGATTAAAACTACCAAGAAAGGGGTCACTTCAGTCAGTAATTTACAAGTTTATGTTCTCAGATCCAATGGGCAAATAGAATGATGCTCTTAGAATGGAGACCAAATTACAGTCAGCTCTCATGAGAAACAAATAACATTCTTCTCTTCAAAAGTCCAAGGAGTTTTTGACTTCTGTGAGGTGTTTTGTATGCTGACTGGGATGAAAATGGGGAGGAAAGGTTCCTTTAACTGAAGTGGGCATAAAACCAAGAGAGGACTTAATGAGGAAGTACTTCCAAGATGTTTTAACAATTATGTGATGTAATGAACACCTGTTTTATAGTAGAGCCACCACCGAAGAAATATCCATGCCTATGTGTGAGGCAATGGTCATTCTACCTCAGTTCTGACTTGAGAGGATAGCAGTTTTAGGAGTTTTCTTGCAATTCATTGGTCTGCAGATATGCAGACTAACTTTTGCAGGTTTACATTTTGTTCCATAGTGACTCCTCACATAGATATTTCATTTGCTTTGGTCAAAGATCAGATCACACCCAAATGTGCACATAGTCGGTTCTCCCAAACTAGAACAATTTGAGAATGCTCCTAGAGTCCAAGTATGTTGGACTCTCCTGTTCTCTTGCTGTCAGTCTCCATAGCTAGTGTTATAGTTCACAGAGCTTAGTTTGCCATGGAACAGAACTTAACTGCAGTGAAAACAGTGACTGTCATGGGTGAATGCCATTATGGGAAGATAATCTGAAGCAGACTAAAGAGAAACTAGATCTTGGGTGGGGAAGAGGAGAAAGAAAGCCAGAATGTGTGGCCAAGAAGTTTAACACCATGTTTCTCAATTTTGAATTTACCTTCTCACTGTAGTATACCTGTCTATCTATAGGGAAGCCCAGCTGGAAGATTTCTTTGGAGACAAAAATTGGAATGAGAAATATTTCATTTCAGCATTTGAGGTTTATCACCCAGTCACGCATAAAGTGCTAAGGGAAACACATTGGTAATAATAGGTTTAAGTTTTTAGATTTTCATCCTGGACAAATAAACTTACAAACAAGAGCTGACTGTTAGTCTTGCCTTTTTTTTAAACAAAAAGATTAATTGGATTTTCACAACTACTTCTGTCTCATTCTAGTTAGCAACAGATTCCAGATAATGACCACTCATGTACTTGCTTAAAGGAAGAAGTAGGAGGTTCATAGAGACTGAATTAAAATATTGCCTCATTAATTGTTAGTTTGGATTAAAATTAAAACCCACTAAAATCTTAAAGCTGGTCTCTTGTCCTTATTATATTCCATGAAAAATATTGGTTTCAATAATTGCTGATACATTGGTCCAGGCTCCATCTTCAGACCACACAAACTGATGTTCTTCTGTGGTGTGGCTATAATCAAAGCCCCCCCCCCCCACCCAAGAGCTCTAGGGGGCTTTTGTGCATAGCCAAGGTGTATTTAATGGCTAATAATAGCAAGGAGCTAGTTGAAGAAATAAAAAAAAAGAATCTTTACTCTGTCATTGCTCTTCATGAAATGCATTTTCAATTGTATTGAGAATCAATCAATTAACACTTTTAAGCTCCTGTTATGAGCTAGGCACTATATGAGGCAATGGGGACACAAAACCAAAAATGAAACAGTCCCTGCTCTCAGTGACCTTACGTTCTGTGGGGGGAGACAATACACATCCATACACATCCCCCACATGTGTATGTATATATGAGGGAAATGATTATTTTTCTATTATACTAACCAATTATTAAATTAGGATTGAGGTTTTTCCTTTCTATTTCCTCATTTAGGGACCAGGCCTTGCAGTTCATTCAGTCTCTGAAGGACATTGCTGACAGATGAGATTACTCAAATCCTCTGGGTATATGCTCTATGATCTTGGGCAGGACCCCACCCAACTAGAAGACTTTACAAACAGAATCTAATCTGGGTGAATTCTTGCCCTTAAGAAGCAAGTCTGTGCTCTCACCACCCCCCATTAGAGTACAGATGAACCCAGTTTACGAAAGAGAAAATCAACCAGAGTGGTCTGGGTACAGATTATACTTTGTCCAGATTGTCAGAGGTGGCTGAGTTTTATGATCAAGTCTCAGAGGAGCTGAAGACTTTTAGCTTACCTCCTCACTAATGTGTCCACCCCCTCATTAATTATTCACCAATCAGGGTTGATTTTCACCTGTCAGGGGTACTTCCTTTTCCAAAGGTATTTAAGTATTCAGGAATCTCCATGGTTACAGAGAAAGAGGGAGAGAGAGAGAGAGAGAGAGAGAGAGAGAGAGAGAGAGAGAGAGACAGAGAGAGAGAGACAGAGAGAGAGAGTGAGAGAGAGAGAGAGTACACATACTGACCATAAATTTATTGATTATTTGTAGCCCAATTAATAAATTGATAATTAATTACCTAGAAATTCTGTCTCTCGGGCTTTTCATTTGTCACATACATACACACACATATATGTATATATATGTACATGTATATATATGCACATATATATGTACATGTATACGTATATATGTACATATATGTATATATATGTACATATATACGTATACATGTACATATATACGTATATATGTACATATATACGTATATATGTACATATATACACACATATAGATAGATATGTAGAAGTAACAAGGTAATTTTTTGAGGGGGACGAGTAATAGTAGGGAAGGTGAGGAAAGGTCTCATTTGAGTTGCATCAGAAGGGAACTAGGGATTCTAAGAGGTTGAAGAGAGGAGGAAATGCATTCAAGTCAAGTGACAACCTCTTCAAAGGCAGGTAGACTGGAAATAGAATGTTGGATGTAAGAAAGCAAGCAGGAAGGAAGAAAGAAAGGAAGGAAGGAAGGTAGTAAACATATATTAAGCTCTTTTGATGTGACTTACTATGCTTAACACCGGGGGGCACAACTTCCCTCAAGGAGTCTGTAGTCTAATGAGGAAAGATAATGTATAAATGGAAGTTGGAAAATCTGAGAGGTTGGGTCGGGCCATTGGGGGAGTTGGATTGGAGATGAAAATGTCTGTACTGGGGGCATGGTTTTGAAGGAAGTCAGGAACACATTGGGAAGGGAATGGAAATTGGTTTGGACCCCTTCAGAGAATGGAGGCTGTAAGAGGAACCTACCAATGACAGAAAGGTCTTATGGAGGGACTTTCCAGGTTGACAAGACTGCAGGGATGGTGGGATCTTCCAGTGTGAGGAGGTCCCAGGAGCTGAGGGAAGTTCCAAGATGAGATAGCAGCAGAAGTATAGTTTTGAAGAATGAAGAACAGGGCCAGGAGTGGAAGGAAGGGGAAAGGATGCCAATTTGGCTGTACCATGAAGTATATGAATGATAATTACATATAATAAGTCTGGGAAAATAAGATGGAACCAGATTGTGAAAGACTTTAAATGCCAAACAGAAGGGTTTGAATTTTATCCAAAATTAACAGGGAATCAGTAAAGTTCATTGAACAAGTTTATTGATCATACCTCTGCTTTAGAAATAAACATTTTGGCAGCTGTGTAGAGGACGGATTGGAGAGGTGAGAGACTTGAGTAATCAATGAATCATGAATTTCTCAACACTAGAAGTCTTTGAATGGAGGCTAGATAGTTTTACTTGTCAAAAATGCTATAGATGACCTCATTATTTGGGCACTGGTTAGGTAGATGCTCCTTCCAACTCTAATTCTGTGCTTACTTGATGTAGGCACGTGTGTTACGTTTTGTGTAAGTTCTGTCTGAGCAGAGGGATAATTATAGTATCCATTTTCCAGAGTTGTTATTAGGATAAAATGAGATAGTATTTGTAAAGTAATTTGAAAACTTTAAAGTACTATATAAATGCTATTATAATTATAATCATCATTATTAATTCTTTCCATCAACTTCCTACTTCTTTACAATTAAACTTAGTTTTTCAATTCAAATAAATTCAACGCAAACCAAGAAGCATTTTAAAAATTCATGATTATTCAAGATGCAGGGGTAGGCACTGAGGATACAAAGAGAGTAGGTAACTGATGTATTCTAGTCTTGAGTTTGCTCTCTAATAGAATCCATATGATCTGTACACAAACAATTATGATGCCACGTAGAATGTATTAAGGACAAAGGAGAGGTCCAGAAGAAGAGCTCCAAGATAATTGATGAAGGAGTGATTGGCTCAATATGAATCAGCAGTGTGATGTGGCGGCCATAAAAGCTAATGCAGTCTTTGGCTATGTTAAGAGAGGCATAGTTTCCAGAAATAAGGAAGTGATAGCTGTTCTGTACACTGCTTTGCTCAAGCCACTCATCTGGAGTACTGTTCAACTCTATACTTTCTTATTCTCTTGAGTCCCTTGGCTCCTTACCATTGATTATACCCTGCCAAGCCTTAGCCTTGAATTACTCCCACTACCTGCTGCCTTCACTCCTACTTATGTGCTGTTGAATGAAGCTGGAGAAAGTCATGAAACCATGCCAACTGGGTCCACTTCAAATTTATGTTATTTACATTATAACCTCAACTGAACCTTCACCGCAACAATACAATCTTTTTACACCTCCCTATCTCACTCCCCACAGTGGCTCTTCCAAACCTTTTCATCCCTCTGCAAAACTCTCCTCCCCCTTCCCTTTTTAGCTGAGAATCTTGCTTTGGAGTTGAAGTTGTTCACTAAGAGTTCCCTCTTCTCCATTTTTCCTCATCTGACATCACCCGGATGCCTTATGCCACTGTCTCCTCCTTCATTCCTGTCTCATAAGATAGGAGAAGTAGCCCTTCTCCTTTGCCAAAACAACCCCCTTTACGTGCACAAGTGATCCTATTCCGTCCTGTCTTCTCTAGTAGAAAGTGCCTTCTATCATCCCCATTCCCTCAACTATCTTCAATCTCTTCTGGTCTATTGATTGCTTCCCTACTGCTTACAAACATATCCACGTCTTTCCCATTCTCAAAATACTCTCACTTCATTTATCCATTTCCACTAGCTATTTACTCATATCTCTCCTGCCTTTTGCAGCTAAACTCCTTGAGAAGGCCATCTACAATAAGTGCTTTCACTTCCTTTCCTCTTGCTCTCTCTTAACTCTCTACAACTTGGCTTCTGACCTCATTATTCAAATGAAACTACTCTTCCTAGAATTACTAAAGATCTCTTAATTACCAAATCCAATGGCCTTTTCTTAATCTTCATTTTTCTTGAAAGCTCTGAGGCTTTTGACAGTCAATCACAGTCATTGAGTTCTCCTTAAAGCCTTTCCCAATCCCTCTTCATTCCAGGGCCTCCCTTTTCTAAATATTTCCTATGCATTTGGACCTATGTGTGCTTATTGTCTCCCCGGTTAGTTTGTGAACTCCTTGAGGGCCTTTAGTTTCTTTTTGTATCCCTAGTGCTTAGCACTGTGCCTGATGCTTACTAAGCACTTAAATGTTTATTGATTGACTAGATGTGATATTCTCTTCTCTCTAGGTTTTCAGGACACTATTTTCTCCTGGTCCTCTTCCTATCTATCTGACTACTCCTTCTCAGGCTCCTTTGACGAATCTTCATCTAGGTTATAGCTGCTATTCTTGGGTAAACCCACAGCGCTTTGTCCTGGACCTTCCTTTCTTTTCCCTCTATACTATTTCATTTTGTGATTTCATCAGCTCCCATAGATTCAACCACCATCTCTATGCCAATGGTTCTCAAATCTATTTATTCAGCTCTAACCTCTCATCATATCTCTAGTCTTGCATCTCCAACTCTATATTTAGCATCTCCAACTGGATGTTATGTAGACATCTTAAACATAATATGTCAAAAATTAAACTCATTAATTTTATTAATAATTAATAAACTCATAAACTAAACTCTTCTTTTCCCCACAACATTCCCCCTTCTAAACTTTCCAATTACTGTTGAATATACCACCATCCTCCAAGTGACCTAGGCTTGCACCCTAAGTGTCAGACTCTACTCCTCATTATCTTTCACCCTACATATCCAATGTGTTGTCAAATCCTGTTGATTTTATTTTTCAAAACATCTTTTATATATGCCTCCTTCTCTGCCCTGCTACTGCTATATCTCATGCCTGGATTGTTGTAGTAACTTACTTGTATGTCACAAGTCACTCCCCATTCCAGTCCATCTTCTACTCAACTGTCAAAGGGATTTTTTAAAGTACAGGATTGACCATATAACTTTCCCCATCCCACTCCCTACTTGGTAAATTCCAGTGGCTCCCTATTATCTCTCACATCAAATATAAAATCCTCTATTTGTCATTCAAAGTGCTCTATAACCTACCCCCTTCCACTTCCAGTCTTCTTTAACTTTATACTTCTCTCTCTCTCTATCTCCCCTTATATTCTATGATTTAGGGACACTGGCCTCCTTGCTGTTTCTTGAACAAGAAACTTGATCACCCATCTCTGGGCATTTTCACAGGCTGTTTCCCATGCTTGGGATACTTTCCTCCTCATCTCTGCCTCTTAGCTTCCTGGATTCCTTTAAATCCCACCTAAAATCCCACTTTGTATAGGAAGCCTTTCCTAATTCCCCTTAATTCTAGTATCTTCCCTCTTATTTCTGATTTTTTCCTACATAAAGTTTGTACGTAGTAGTTTCCATGTTGTGTCCCCCATTAGATGGTGTGCTTAAGAATGGGAGCGGTCTTTGTATCCCATTTCTTAGAGTAGTGCCTGGCACAAAGTAGAAGTTTAATGAATATTTATTGACTGATTAATAGAGGAGAACAAGAATGGAAAAGGGCTTCAAGTCTATGTCATATTAGGAATAGTTGATGGAACTGGGAATTTTTCACCTAGAAGAAAGGAGATTTATAGAAGAGAAGATGTGATAGCTATGTCATATGGAAGAGGGAATAGAATTTTCATATTTGGATCCAGAGAGTAGAACCAGGAGCAATGGACAGAAGTTCAAAGATAGAAATTAAGTTTGATGTAAGGGAAAATTCTCACAATTAGAGATGTCCAAAAGTGCAGTGGGCTGTCTCAGGAGGTAATAGGTTCTCCTTCACTGTCAGGTTTTGAGAATGGGCTGGTCAATTACTTTTCTGGTATGTTATAGTGGAATTCCTTTTTGAGAACTGGTTAGATTAAGGGCAGGTAGGTGGTGCAGTAGATAGAGCTCTGGGGTCAGGAGGACCTGAATTCAAATCCAGCTTCAGACACTTACTAGCTTGTGTGTCTGTACACAAGTCACTTAACCTTGATTGCCTCAAAAAAAGAAGATAATTTGTTAAATTAGATAGCTAATGAATTTCCTTCCAACTCTAAAATTCTGTGAATCTATGAAATGAATATTCACCACATATTAAATGAATTGGGTTTCCTGTAACCTCTCTCAACCATCTTTCCCTTGAGCTACTGAAGGGCAAATGGGGTACTGAGTGTGAATTAAAAGACCTCTCAAATCTATTTTATATACTGGTTCTACTAATAGTGAGAATGGTAGTTCATGAAATAATAAAGATTCATCTTCATAGTTTCACAGACCTGCCTAGGTTCTTGACCCAGAGTCAGGAAGACCTACCTAGGTTGACATCCTGCCTCATATTCATGTTCTCTGGGACAATGGAAAAGTTAATTAATCTCTATGTACTTCAATCTACTCTTCCGGATTCATCTGTTAAATTCTATATGGGTTACAATCTGTATCACAGAACCTTCCTGTATTCTCATATTATATTTATACTTTATATTTCTAATATGACTCATTTTCAATAATGTCGTCAGTTTATTCAGCTTTGTAAACTGTTCCAGAATAATTAGGTTCTTTAGAGTTCAACTTATCATAAAGGATTTTATCATATTTGCCACTGACATGACCTCCAGTACTACACATCTGTAGCAACTGTGACTCCTGGCGTAGCCAAGAGACCAGGAAATACCAATTCCTGTGGAAAACCAACAAAGAGAAAAAGAGAAAAAGCGAATCAAAGTATATCACACTTGTCTGATGTCAGATTTTCATGAGGCCTTGATTTCCTTTAGGTCTGTCAGTTTATTTAGTTTGATCCGTGCACAGATGTCAGGGTTTACGTTTGTCTTGTATATTTTAACCTAAGAGGCAGCGTCATGAAGTTCTACCTCTGATACACATTGGCCGTGTACTAATGGGCGAACTACTTAGCTTCCAAGTATCTCAGGCAATTCTGAAGGACAACTGGCAGAGCAATTGTTGACCTGAATTGAAGTATGGAGTTTCCTCTGTTGTGTACTACCTATGTGATCTTAGGCATTACTTAATCTCTTTAGTCCTTAGTTTCTTCAGGTCAAAGAGTATGCGCAGTTTAATGGTTTTCTGGGCATAGTTCCACATTGCTTTCCAGAATGGTTGAACTGGTTCATAGCACCACCAGCAGTACATTAGTGTACTCATTTTCCCACATCCCCTCCAGCATTTGTCATTTTCCTTTTTTGTCATTTTGTCAGTCTGATTGGTATGTGGTAGTAACTCAGACTTGTTTTAATTTTCATTTCTTTACTACTGATTTAGAGAATTTTTTTCCAAGAAGCTATCAATAGCTTGGATTTCTTCCTCTAAAAACTTTCTATTCATTTCCTTTGACCATTAATCAACTAGTGAATGGCTCTTATACTTGTAAATTTGAATTAGCCTATGTATCTTAGAAATGGAACCATTATCAGAGAAATTTGCTGCAAAGATTTTTTTTGCTAGTTTTTTTTTTGCCTTTCTTCTAATTTTAACTGTCTTGGTTTTGTTTCTGCAAGACCTTTTAAATTTTATGCAATGAAAATTATTCATTTTATTTGCTGTGAACCTTTCTATCATTTATTTGGTCATGAACTCTTCCCTATCCATAAATCTGATAGATGATTTCTTTCATGTTCCACAATTTGCTTATAATGTCACTTTTATATCTAAATAATGGACCCATTTTGAGTTTATCTTGGCATATGATCTGGCCTTTTCATCAAGAATGCTTGAAAGTCCTCTATTTCATTAAAGGTCCATTTTTTCCCTGTAGGTAGATTCCCTAGGTAGATTATTTTTGGTTGCAATCCTAGATCTTTTGCTTTCTGGAATATCAATTTCCCAGCTCTCTACCTCTTTACAGTGGTAGCTATGAAGTTTTATATGATCCTGACTAAGGCTCCACAGTACTTAAATCCATTTTTTCTGGTTGCTTTCAATACTTTTTCTTTTACCTGGAAGCTCGGGATTTTAGGCTACAATATTCCTGGGAGTTTTCATTTTGGGGTTCTTTTCATGAGGTAACCAGTAGATTCTTTGGATTTCTGCTTTGCTTTCATGTTCTAAGATATCTGAGAAGTTTTCTTTTATAAATTCTTGAAATATGATACTTAGGATCACCTTTTTTTGTTTACAGGTTTCAGGTAGTCCAGTGACTCTTAAATTATCTTTCCTTGATCTGTTTTCCAGACCAGTTGTTTCTCCTATAAGAGATTTCACATTTTCTTCTATTTTTCAGTCTTTTGACTTTGTTTTATTATTTCTTGATGTCTCATAAAGGAATTAGCTTTCATTTGCCCAATTCTAATTTTCTAGAAGTTATTTTCTTCGATAAGATTTGGCACCATTTTTTTTTACCATGCTGTTAGTTCTTTTTTCCTATCTTTCTTGCATAGCTTTCATTCCTTTCTTCATTTTTTCCTCTAGTGATCTCATTCAGTTAAAAAAATTTTTTTCACTCTTAAAAAAAAATCTCTTTACTGCTTCTAGGAATTCGTATTGGACTTGTATCCAATCTACATTTTCCTCTGAGACTTTGCTTATATTTTCAACTCTTTGTCTTCTTCTGTGTTTATGTCTCGAGCTTCCCTATCATCATAGTAGTTTTTTATGGTCAAGTTCTTTTGCCCCCTTGTTCTTCCAGCCTAATTCTTGATTTGGACTTCATGATATTACCAGACTTGGAAAGCTTCTGAAGGGGATGTCTGGCCTGAGCTTCTGTCTTGTATGTCTTTCTATTGCTTTCGTAGCTCAGTCTGCTTGGTCTACAAGTTTTCAGTGTTCTCAAAGTTGTGGATTTGGGAAGAGGTCTTTTCATTGCCCTCCTGGACTGGGCTCTGTAATTTCATGATCTAGGTAGCTTGTGTATAATGAACTCCAGTAGAGTGATGCTGGACTCATTCATTATTAGCCCACTGGGAGTTTCTACAGATTCAGAACGACTGACCTTCTGGTTCCCTTTCCCTCATTATTCCACTGTAGGCTTATACTGCATCCACTCCTGTCCCCAGTATTAGTTTAGAGATTCCCCTGGGGTCTCTGTCCTGTGCTTTCTGTTCTTATGCTCTGTTCCAGCATCCTTACTATCCCTGAGTGCTGGAATACTTTCTGCTGCCACTACCAATGTGAGCTCCTGGGGATCCTCCACCTCAGTGTCTATAGATACCTCTATATTCCTCCCTAAGCTGCCTTGGACTTGATAAATGACTCACTATGACTTTCCTTGGCTTTTCCCATGAGAATTTGGGCTGGCACATTATGAAGCTGTTCTGGGGAATTGGCCAAAATGCTTCATCTTCCTCCTGCATCTTGATTCCACCCCATGGATGGTTTTATGATATCTTATTTTCTTTCACCTCCACCCTTCCCACCAATACACTAAAATCAACTTCTCCCTTGTGAGCATGTAGATTGGAGCATTAGAGAGGCAGGTTGTATTAAAAGGAAGAAAGCAAAATAGATCTAGAATTGAATAACCATTATTGTCAAACTTGTATGTCATTTATAGTCCTGAGTATGAAGACTTCTCTGGTAGAGGTCCTTCCTTACAAATTCTTTCTTGAAACACTGTTCTAGGGGTACTCTGTGGTTGTCCTCTGCTCCTCAGTGTAGTTGAAGAGAAAAATGGAGCTTCCCTTTCTCTCTCTCCATCTCTATGTCTCCGTCTCAGTGTCTCTTTCTCTGTCTGCCTCTGCCTGTTTCTCTGAGTCTGTATCTCTCTGTTTCTGTCTCTCTCTTCTTGCCACACCTGATAATTCTGCAGCCATTAGTCCTCCATTTCCTAGATGTCATCAAAGCATCTTTCAATCCTCCAATCTTTCAGTCACTTTTCTCCATTCATTCTTTTCTCTTTTGGTTGCCATTGTTTTCTCCCCATAACTGCTTCTCCCTTAACTTATTCAGTTTCTCATTTACCAATCTATAACCACACATATGCTTCGGGGATAGATACATTGTATTTTACCCAGCAATTCTACAAAAGAAGGGACAAAAGAAAGGGAATGGGTAAACATTTCAGCACTTGCTCTCTCTGTATATAACTACAAAAAATGAGTGTGAGGAATTTTGTGAACTCTGTGGAACCTTTCTGTTCTCTTGGTATAAAACTTTTCAGCACGCTCACATCTTTTTTTTTTTTTTGCTTTTTGGCAGGGCAAATTGGGGTTAAGTGACTTGCCCATGGTCACACAGCTAGTACATGTGTCAAGTGTCTGAGGCCAGATTTGAACTCAGGTCCTCCTGACTCCAGGGCCGGTGCTCTACTCACTGCGCCACCTAGCTGCCCCAATGCTCACATCTTTTAACTCAATCTTTGGATTTAGTTTCATCCCAGTACTGACCTCTTATTTTTGATCTGGACACAGTCTTCTGCCTCCATCAGATTACTAACATTATATTTCTGGAAAACTTTACTGCCTCTCTTGGCACAAAAATTATATACTTCTGACCCCTCTGGTTTTTCTAACCAGTGCAATGGAAAACCCTCATCCTCAGTCCATAGCAGGTTTCATTGCTAGCATTCTCTTATAGCAGGGCTTAGGGCAGCGCCACTAATTTGCTATAAATCATGATATTGAATTCCATGTTTCTTTGGATGCCAGGGAAAATATCACAGGTGTAATGTCTTTAACTACATCAAGAGGTTAGAAGCTTGTACTCAAAGGATGTTTTGAAATGTTGTTATCACACATGTATCAGAGGTCTCCTTCTGGGAGAAACATGATGAGGTCAGGCACACTTTGGCGAATTCTTAATTCTTTAGTTCACTGATTCCTCCTAAATGATCTAGGAACTTCCTAAGTGACATCACCAAGTATGTCATTACTGCGCCCCCCCCCCCCCATACAAGCTTAAAGAAGGAAGGTTTAACAATGAAACCAATAGAACCCATTTTAGAATCCATAGTAATAATAATACCAGTCAGAGAACCCCTCCCCAAGGCCTTCATAAGTTTAGCCACTTGGATGGCTCATCAGTAAATGCCTTCTATGGAGAATTTCATTTGTCTTTTCCTATCATATCCTTTGTATCACTACTTTTGCGGTTTTCCTCAGCTCCCTGTGGATTAAGACCGACATCTTTGTTTGTGACTCTCAAACTTTATGAATTCATCTAAATTCATTCTCTACGTGGAATTCTCATCTCTCTCTCCCACGATTTTTGCCAGTATTGTCCCAGTCTTGTCTAGTCAGTGTGACTGTAGGTGACTCCTTTGAAAGACAAATTTCCTTTTCTTTCTGTACAATCACTTGGTGATGTATTCTTGCCCTTCCCTCTTGACCCTATCCAACTCTAACAATATGCTAACTAATGGATGCTATTCTGGGCTTTTACCCCTGTGTTACAGATCTGGTACTCTCTTGCTTCATGGGAGAGACATAGTCATGAAAACCTAGAGAGAAGAGGGTATTAAGGAACAGAGAGTGATTGTCAGTGTTCAACACTACAGAGAGGCCAAGAAGGAGGAAGACTGAGAAAGGCCATTGTACTTGGGAATTAAAAGATAAGTAACTTTGGAGAGAGCACTTTTGAGTGAATTGGTTGGAGGCCAAACTATAGAGTTAAGGAGGGTGTAAGAAGATGTGGCATCACCTGTTTGTAGATGGTCTACTCGAGGAGCTTAGCCACGAAAGTCCAGAGTAATATGGGGCAATAGTTAGTGGGGATGGATGCATAAAGTGAGGATTTTTTGAGGATGGGGGAGACACAGGCATATTTGTAGACAGTAAGGAAGCAGCTAATAGGGAGAGATTGAAGACAAGTGAGAGAGTACAGATAAAGGAAGCAATCTGTTAGAGAAGACAAAAGAAAACAATGATGCTGAAATATAATTACTAAAATATTAAACAAACAAAAGAATTTCATGATTCTCAGCTTAAGAACTCCTTTAATGACTGAAGCGTCATCCAAGTTTGGGTTCCCCAAGGGAAATTACAAAGGCAATCCAGGGTAGCCACTTTGACTTTCAATTATCATGGAAAACTCTTTTTCACAAACAGTAGGCAAAGAAAAAGTATAGATATTGTTTGTTCTAGATGGAAAGTGGTGATGAGGTTTTCTTTGGCTGTTTCCCTTCCCCCTCATCATTACATGCATCTTCATTGCCTTCAGTCTCTTCGGCTATATTCATTTTTACTTGGACTTCCTTTGAAATTTCTCCAGAAGCTGTCACAGATGTAGAATGCATCAGCTCAGATGCTCCTGAGTAAAGGTGTGAGAGAACTGGTGAAGCCCCCTTCTGTGAACCACATGGTCTTCCAGTTTGCCAACTGATCTGCCGCCAGATTTTAATTCTCTGAATTTCTGCTATGGAGATCTGCTGTTGTTACTATAGAAGAGAATTGGTAATGAGAGAACGGCCACAGAATGGTGGGAATGACATTCTTCCTCCTCTTGACTAACTAAAACTGTTAAGAGGAATGGAGCCTTGTTTTGTGACATGAGTTAGAAGGCAGGAATCAGGATGGAAGCTAATAAAGCATGTGTGTGTGTGTGTGTGTGTGTGTGTGTGTGTGTGTGTGTGTGTGTTCCTTTCTTAATAGCTTTTGACTGTAGCAGCCAATTACAACCTAATTTGACAGACTGGCACAGGGCCCAAAACTTAGTTATAGCTGCCAAATTTCAATGCTTTGGTTGTACACAGAGGGGAGATGCAGCCCTTTGTTTTTACCTGAAAAATTTCAATGTCTTTGAAGGCTACTAATGTGGTAATACAGAATACTATAGATTTAGAGATCCAGCACCAGTTAAAACATATACATTGTGGCAACTGGGAATTTCATTAGCAGTCATATAGATCTGATAATTCAGAATTACTTGTTGGCTGTGAAACTTTTGTCAATTGGCTCTTGTAAAGAGAAGTGACAGGCTTTTTGGATAGCCAGCTGGATTTGTTAAAATTTGGTGTAATACCATTCTATTCAGGGTTTTGTTTCTTATGCTGCCTATTAATTTCTGAGTGGGATGGGATTGGAAAAGCTTGGCCAAAAGAAAAAGTGAGAATAATCACTAAATTGCACTTAAGCATTTCAGATGGCACTATATTTTAACTTTAGACTTGAATGCATAAGAATAACATTTCTGTAAGATTTGAAGACTTCATACACTGGTCCTATGAGGTTAGGTAGCCTTATAAAGTATTATACTGATTTGCTAGATCAAGAAATTAAGACTGAGAGAGATGCATTGTTCCTAGTTAGTCAACAAACATTATTAAGCAGCTACTAAGTAAAGACATTGTGTTAAATATTGGGAATACAAACCCCCCACCCCCAACACAACAACCCCAAACCAAAAAATGCAAAACAGTCCCTTTTCTCAAAGAGCTCACAGTCTTATGGAGGAGACAATAGGAAAACACCTATGTACAAACAAGCAAAATAAAGGATAAATGGGAAATTATAAAGAGAGGGAAAGCTCTAGAATTAAAGGGGACGAGGAGAGGGTTCCTGTAGAAGATGAGATTTTAGCTTGAACTTTAAGGAAGTTAGGAGTTCAAAGAAGAGGGAGAGAGTATTTTAGGCTTAAGAAGTCAGTGAAAAAGCCTGGAGTGTGGAGATGGAATTTGGAGATGGATTGAGGAATAGCAAATAGGTCAGTGTCACTGGAACTAAGAGTATATGGAGGGGAATAAAGGCAAGAAGACTGAGAAGGCAGGAGGTGGCCAAGATTGTGAAGAGATTAGTGATTTTAATTTTGTATAGATCCTAAAAGTTAGGACATATTTCTAGAGTGATACTAGTAAAATAAGACGTGATCTTTCTAAAGAACTGTGTGATTTTTTTTTGAGAGAGAACAGGTGGGTATACAGTAGTGTTGTATAGCAAACTGTCCGCTGGAGAGTTAAGTGGCAACCTAATTTGATCTGTATAACTATGAATCTGACTATACCCGATGTTTTCTAAACAAATCATTTGAACTTTATATTATTTCAGGAAACAATTATGCTCTTTCTCCTAAGTAAGAAATCAGGTTTAAAATGAGCTATATGCTGTACCAAAGATCTTTACTTCTCTTCTGGTCTTAATCTCATCCTGAAAGGTGAGTAGGAAGGAGGCATTGAATGCTGGCAAATATTAGGAGCTTGCAGAAGACAAGTAGTGGAGGATACCCATCCATTTCTTCCTCTTCCTCTCTTCTCCCTCCTCCTCCTACTCAGACAGCTATCTAATAGTACAGTAAATAGAGTGCTGGGCCTCTAGTCAGGAAGACCTAAATTCAAACACTGTCTTCCCAGCTATATGACCCTGGGAAAGTCACTTATCTTCTCTTTACCCCGGTTCCTCAGTACCTCCATCCTGTAAAATGGGGATAATAATAACATCCACCTTTTCGGGTTATTGTGAGGATGAAAGGTGATGATGTTTGTAAAAAGGGCTCAGTACAGTGCCTTGCCCATAGTAGGCACAATATAAATGTATATTCACTCCCTCCCTTTTCCCTCACAGCATAATATATTCCTATTCAAAGAAGTACCTGCTGGTGGCGATTGACGTTTGAGGGTACAGACATGGCTGCAAATAAAATTTCTCAATGTACCAAACTGTACATACTCTTGATTAATTCAACAAACATTTGTTAAATGCTTAGTGTGTGTTCGACACTATTAGGGGCTTGATATACAAAGATAAAATATGAAACAGTCTTTGCCCTCAAGAAGCTTACCTGCTACCTGTATTCTAACTGTGGCTGCCATCTTGCTTCTCATTGAGGAAAGTTATACAGCCCTTTTATTTTTACTTATAAAATTTCTGACTGTGAGCTTCAGACATCATTTATACAAAGACATATAGTAACATACATTAAGAGACAGGTTCTTAGTTACTTTCTGTGGTCATGAGGGAGAAGAGACACTCCTGGGTAAGGACTAGAGCTCAGATCAAGAGGTTGATGACAGGGACTCTCCCTAGATCACACCATCTTAGAAGCACCAAAAACTTACAGGCCTCCAGATCTAGCCACAGAAGCTTAGGCTATCCAAGCCCCTTTCGCCCAGCCTAACCTCCCCACCCCCACCCCAAGAAGTGTGCAAAGCCTAACTCTAACATAAAGTTCAAAGTTAAGAAATAGGCTGGAAAAATAAGCAAGCAAACAACAACAACAACAAAATGACCATAAAAAGCTTCTATGGAAACAGGTAAGCTCGAGACACAAATTCAGAAGAGAATGACTTTAAAACACCAACAAATCCACAAAGAAAAATGAAGATTGGACATAAACAGAACAAGAATTTCTAGGCGAGCTAAAGAAAGAAATTTTTTCTTTTTAATTTTTTTTATTTTAGACATCTACCAAAACTTAAATATATAATAAGAAAATAAAAAGAAATATTATAAACTTAAGTATAAAAGAAAAAAGGAAAAATGTCACATGCACAGCAGAACATAGGAGAGGATTCAGAATATATAGCAAAAACTTATCATTTCAAGGAAGCCTATATATTAAATACTGTAAATTATGTTGAAAGCTGTTCATATTTTCTTTGCTTCCTTGTAGGTTTTCTTGTGTTCTCTGCTGTAAGCTTTTTATTTTCTTCTTTTTCCCCATTCCTCCACCCTACCTGCCTCCCCAAAGCTACAATTGAGCATGGATATATTTATATATGGGTATTGATATATACATCCAGGTATTCATATATACTCATATACACATATATAAACATGTACTTTCCCTAAGAGATTCTACTCCTAATCTTATTTTTATGTTTGTGCATATCTCTTTTTTCCTATCTCTCCTAACTCCTCTACTTTACTTCTACCTGCTACCTTGCCCTCCTATTACTTCAACCTACCCCCACTCCAGCAATCTCTCCCTTACCCTCTTATTCCCCTAAATCTAAACACTCTTTTACATACTCCATTGACCTATTCTGTCCCCCTCCCCTCTATAGCTCCCTCCTTTATCCTCCATTCCCTAAATCTAAATACCTTTCTATATCCTGCTTTTAACCTATTCCCTCACCCTCCCCTCTAAAGATCCGTCCTTTATCTTCTCCCCCTTCCTATCACCTTAGAGTTTTATTTCAAGAAAGAAATTTTTTAAAAAGCAAGAAATGACTTTAAGCAGTAGGAGAAAAATTGGGGAAGAAATGAGAGCAATGCAAGAAAATTGCAAAAAAAGAATTATCAGCTTGGTAAAAGATGCATAAAACTTCATTGAGGAAAATGAAAAATTAGAATTAGTCAAGTGGGAGCTAATGACTCCATGAAGCATTAAGAAAACAAAGTCAAAAGACAGAAAAAAATAGAAGAAAATGTGAAATAGCTCATCAGAAAAACAACTGACTTAGAAAATAGATTGAGGAGAAATTATTTAAGAATTATTGGACTACCTGAAACCCATGACCAACAAAAAACCTAGACACAATATTTCAAGAAACTATAAAGGAAAATTTCCCAGATAGCATAGAATCAGAGGGCAAAGTAAAAATCGAAAGAATTCACCGATCACCTCTTGAAAGAGATCCCAAAATGAAAACTGAAACAAAGAGCAACTAACCAATTGTAGCTGAATTGTAGAGTGTACAGAAAGGAATAAAGTGTAAACAGGCTAGACACATAGAAGAAGAGCTATGAAAAGCTTCACAGCCATATAGTTTTGTCAACACAGGAAGACTTAATAGGTAGCATTTATATAGTTCTTAAAGGTTTGTATAGTACTTTATGTACATTATTATCTCATTTAATCCCCCCCAAAATGCTGGGAGATAAGTGCTATTATTTTTACAGATAGAGAAACTGAGGCATATGGCGGTTAAGTGACTTGCCCAGAATTACGTAGCTAGAAAGTGTTTAAGACAGTATTTGAACTCAGGTCTATCCATTTGCCACTTAGCTGCCTATGTATCAGTGTTTGGTTTTCTTTAGAGATTTGCCTATTAGGCTTCTGGTTTGCCTGAATTAGCCCAGAAAGTGGCACGAATTTCTTGACTGCTGTGTACCAGGCTAATTTGTTTGTCTCAGTTGTGTCCTGACAACATTCAGTTGTGTTACTTTGTATCAGTCGGTCATTCAATATTTACTGAGTGCCTACTACATGCCAGGCACTACTCTAAGTGCCTGAGGTACAGAAAGAGACAAATGATAATTCCTGCCATCAAGGAGCTTGCATTCTAATAGAGGAGGCAACATGCAAACAAACATGTACAAAACAAACCATATACAGGATAAGTAGGAAATAATTAACAGAGGGAAAGTAGTAGAATTAAGGGTTGGGGAAAGTGTTCTGTAGAAAGTGGGATTTTAGTTGGGACTAAAAAGAAACTAGGGAGGCCAATAGTTGGAATAGAGAAGGGGGAGTGTTCTAGGCATGGGGACAGCCAGAGAAAATGCTCAGAGGTGAGAGATGGGATGTCTTGTCTAGCATCTCTTTGTAGTATAACTTCTGTATGCCTGTTCATTGCCCTTCCACTAGCATCCCCTCCACTCAAGTTCCCAAAACAACAGCTGCTGAAAAATCTTATCCCTGAGATGAATTTATGATGAATGCCACTGTGGAAAGAGTGCTGGCTTTAGAGTGAAAGGAACTGAGTTCAGATTTTGCCTCTGCCACTGATTGCTTGTATGACTTGGGAGTCACATTTTTTTAACCTCTTGGAGCCTCAGTTTCATCGTCTGTAAAAAATAGAGGGGTGGACTAGATGGTCTCTGGAGTCTCTTCTAACTCTAAATCTATGATTCCAAGTCTAATTGCTTCTTCCCCCAATCTTGAGTGAAGATATCTTATCATATAAGGCTAATTACATTTCATAGGTGAGGCTAATTAAATTGTTTAAGCGGCTGGATCCTGTCAGTCAGTAAATTCTCATTTGCAGAGCGCATTCAGTCCAGAGTTTGTAGCTACTAATATAGTGCTCCATTAAGTTTTCAGCTTAGGGCAGAGCTTTGAGCTTCTAAAGAACATGTTGGTCTCTTGGGCTGGGTTTTCTACTTATTTGTCGATCATGGTGTAGTTGGACAGTGTGCTCCCTTAAGCAGGGAAATTCAGTGATAGTTTTTAGGTCTGTATCACGATGTTTAGTTGCTTGTGCATAAACTCTCTTTAGAACAGTGAAGCAAGTATATGTGTATATATATGTATGTATATATATATATACACACATACACATATACTGTCATCCTCATTTGAGCTAACATTTACATGCCACTTCAATGTTTGTAAAATGTTTTATGTAATTATTTGATTGCTATAATATAAGATTTTGTTTTTCAGTTGTGTTGGACTCTTTGTGACCCCATTTGGGATTTTCTTGGCAAAGATACTGGAATGGTTTTTCCATTTCCTTCTCCAGCTCATTTTACAGACAAGGAAAGGGGGCAAACAGGGTTAAGGAACTTGCCTAGGGTTAAGTCTCTGAGGCTGGATTTGAACTCAGGTCTTTCCCATTCCAGGCCTTGTATTCTATTCACAATGCCACCTTATAATATAGGATGCTACAGGTATTTTTATTCTCATTTTAAAGTGAATCAACAAAAGCTCAGATGAATGATATGACTTACCCAGGGTCAAATAGTCAAAGATTAGATTTAAACTCAGGCTTTCATAGGATCATAGATTTAGAGGTAGGAGGGAGTTTGGGAGTTATTCCATTGAGCTCAAAACCTTCATTTTTACAGGTGATTAACTGAGACCATTGAGAGGTTAATTGACTTGCCTAGGATCACACAACTAGTAATTATCTGAGGAGGGATTTGGATGCAGGTATTCCCTGTTCTAGTACCCCCTCCACTATATCACACTGCTTCTTTTCACTGTTCTACACTGTCTTAATGGTTTATTAATAAGGCATTAGAATGCATATTGGGTGCTTTAATGTCCCAAAAGGATTCATTCATAGGCAATGGTGCAGAATGATGGCCTGAACTTATACATTTTTCACTTATGCCCTCATTGCCAGGACAGTAGAACTCTTAATCTTGATGGTTAATGTGATTTATGATGAACTCATATGATGTCATTAAATTCTAGATTGAATTGGAGTTAGTGGCTTTGGGCTTAGCAGCCAAGCCATGCTTTTTAAACTTTATCAAATCCATCTCCCTGAGAAGGTTCATTAGATTTGTCTATAATCTATTTATCTCTCTGTCTGTCCATCTGTCTGTCTATCTATTTATCTTTCTATATATTTGATAAAAATCCATGATAAGGCAGCCCCATAGCATCGTAGGATTACAGACATAGAGTTGAAAGGGTCTTTTTGAAACCATCTAGACCATTCCCCCCTCCCATTTTACATGTGAGGAAACTGAGGCCCAGAGAGGTTTAGTGATTTGCTCAAGATTGTCAAGAGTAGTAAATTGCAGAGATGAGATTTGATTCTAGGTCATGAGACTCCAAATCAGGTATATTTTCCATCATGCCATGCTTCCTCTTGGAGCTGAAAAGAATCTCCGAGGTCACCTGGCCCCAAACCTACACTCATACATACACACAAATATACATACATAAAACACTGCTTAAAGATCTATAGAGATGGTAACTCACTATCTGTGCCTTTTCTTTCTTTAGAACAATCAAATACCTCTCTGACCCAAGTAAGGGTAAGTAAGGATCCCCAGTTACTTCAAACAAATTTCTCATAGAATGGTTTCAAATTCTGTCAACAACTTTGATATTATCCTTGAAAGAGTCCTTGGGTTCACTGGATCAGTATGGTACACAGAATTGGATATAGGAGTCCAGATGTGGTCTAACTAGGGTGGAGTTCAAAGTATCATCTCCCTTACCTTTACTAACATAGTTCAACATAGCACTGACTTTTCATATTTACATTTGTGGTCCAGTAAAACTCCCAGGTCCCTTTCAAGTGAACTGTTGTCAAATCTTTATTGAGGATGTATCATGTGTAAAGAGAATTGTTCTAGGGATTACAGAGAAAAAAATAAGGCATTAAAACAGGTTCCTAGGAGCTTAAAATCAATAAAAAGCTTCCACAATTAAGCTTTTTGATATTGGTAAAGCTCTCAAGGTATGACCAGACTTATTATATGTGAGAGTCCAGATTGATGAGTCATATCACATACTTGTATAACCTGTAGACATGGGCCCCTAAAGACTATGGGAACATATGGACTAGGTCTGATCCTGCAGGCTGGCCTCCAAAGGGATCATGTTCTCTCTTTGGTTTGTTATGCTCCCCCTCACCCTCTTACTGGATTTTAATAAAACTTAGGCGTAGCAAAATAAAGTTTATGAATAGTTCATGTCTAAGTTTCTTCCAAAATGGGTGACAGGGCCAAGAATTCCCATACACTCACTCAGTGTATAATATGGGTATCAGGCCTTGGTTTTACCTAGACAGAAAATGAATGACACTCAAAGGACTCACAGGAATCCATGCATAGACTCAGAAATACATGATGGTTTCAGCGCATTAAGCTGTCCCTAGCAGATAAGCACACTTTGGAGGCTCCTGAACAAACATTTTCTCTTCATCTTGGACCCTCACTGTCTGAGCGACTCAAGGCAATAATAAGGATGGTTGGCACCATCCAGATCTCCTTTCCTTAGCACCACCCCATGACAGTGATCTATCATTTAATCATATTGGCTATCCTCTTTCTCCTCAAAGAAGAATGGTGTCAAGGAGTTCTCTTCCCTCCAAGAAGCTGGTGTATTAACTTTCGAACTTGGGAACTCTGGAACTCAGGGTTATGCACAAAGCGTTTCTCAAATCTGGGAATCTGGATCTCACCTCACAGGCCATGTGCAAGCACATGTTTACCTTTGTCATGCTTCTGCAGGAATTTTACTAATGTCCTGACTGCTTGGGCCAGGAAAGCCCATACTCAGTAACTCTAGAACTTGACCTGTGCTCTGAAAAGTAAAAATAAAGCAGAAGTCATCAAAAGCTTGAAGCTTTGGAAAATTTGAGTTCCCTGGGCAGTTACTTGTTGCTGACTGTTTCTCTTGCATGTCGTTAATTTCTCCTGAAAGAGGAAGGGAGAAATCATCTCTCTTTCCTCCCCTATATAAAGAGCCAACAATGTTTCACTAGTCTGCTCTGAAAGTCCAAGGGGGAAAAGGATAAAAAACTGTGACCTACTTAATGTTATAGGTCATTGGAGATGGGGTTGGGGGGAGGAATGGTTTTTCTGATAAGAGTCTATTTACCTCACTTCCATGCAGCAGTCATCCTGGAGACAGTCTCAGTCACTGAGAACCAATCAAAGGGATTCCTTGTGTTCTCTCAGTAAGGTGGTAGTATACTGGGTGTTCCTAAAGTCTGGACACATAGGAAATGTGGAGTTACTGCATCGAGTTCACGTGAATCTTGCAAAGCTCATCAACCTTTGCATCACAAATGATGGAAATCATATTGAAGATGTTCTTTGTTAATATTCCAATCAAATAAAATGTTGAAAATTTCATTCATTTCATTTCTTGCAAATATGCATTTTTGCCTATGTATCCAGACTTTAGGAACACCCTGTACATGTCTGTCTCTATGGGAGGTACCCTTCAGGTTCCACCAGGCAAAGCTTCACATCCTAAAATCTTATCAGATTTATTAGGGATCTCATCAACTTTATTAAGGCTCCCCTGTTCAATCCTCCTTGTACTTTTGTCTAATTGCTGAATAGTTTAGAGATTTTGTGGTTGTTGTTGGATCTGCCATGCAGTAAAGTTTGTGTGGACTCTGCTCTGTTGAGATCTAAACCTACTTCTCCATTGTGGAAGCACTTGATTCAAAAGGTCCCTGGTGAAGCATTTACCAGGAAGGGAATCTCTAGTGACTTCTCACCTCTTTGAAGATTATAACAACAGTGGCATACTTAAAATCATATGGCAATTTTTATAGTGAAAATGTTTGTATAACAGTGATTTTTCCTTCTATGTTTTTATTCTTTTCTCATCTGTAAAAAAAGCTCATTATGAATTGATTTAAAGATAAAAAGAAGTATCAAATTCAAGTGCAAATTTCTTACAATGATGATCTTTTATGCATCGATTTTTCTAACACTTCCCTAGATGAGCTTAGTTTCTTTCTAAATGCATAGAAATGTGGGTATGTCAGCTGGGGCTGCAAATTGTGTTTCCTGAATAGTTAAATGGCTAATCCCTAATGGCTGGGATCATTGAGCTTTTCTAAAATTAAATGCTTAGCATTACTAATGTTTCTACAGCATATATGGCTTAGGTTGGAAGGGAAAGGGAAATGTCATTGGGGTGTATTAGTGTTAATTATGTTTTGACCTTTACTAAATATGTCAGATTTTAAATTGACTCTGATTTTGATTGGTGAATTAAGTCTTGGGGGATATGCAGCAGAAGGTACCCTTGTCAAAATATAGAATTGCAGAACAGAAACCAGATAAAGTGTTGAACTTTGACCTAAGTCATTTAAGAACATGATTTGTTGGGTATCCAATAAACATTTTGTAAACATTCACTTTTCACCAAAATAGTCAAGTTACCTGCTATCATCTTCCCTCCTGACCGTAGATTAACTGTTCTTGCTTTTCTTTCTTTGATAGCAAATAGAATTGAATTATAACCATTCCAAAGAGTCAAATGTACCACAAATGGAGTTCATTGCCTAATATAGTAGTCAGACTGTTATAGTTATGGTAAAACATTGTCTGTGACAGATTTTCATCACTAGAGAATGCAAAAATACCAATAAAACTTCTTAAAATAAAATGAAGGAAGTGGCATGTGTGAGTGTATGTGTACACATGTGTATCTATGTTAGAGCAGCATGTGTGTATATATTTTAAGACTGAGAACTTTATTTTAAAATAGATGTTATTTATGAATCCAATCATAAGACTGGTGATTTATTCCCTTTTTGTATTTATTCTTGGGAAGATGCCATTCTAACCAGAAAAAAAATGCGCTGAAACAGCTATGCAGGAAAGGCTTATCCAGGCTCCAAAGTTTGCTTCATGGAACAAATAAAGGGACACCACAAAAATACCTTTTGAGTTGGGGAGGCCAGAGAGTAGAATCAGCTACTGGAATGCAACAAAGATACACAGAAGAATTGCTCCTGCCAAGGAACTCTGTTAGGGCCTCTGGGACTCTACCTATTCGGGGGTCGGTAGTAGGGTAGGGTGGGGTGGGGGGCAGGAATTGAATTTTTAGCTTAACAAAGGAAATTCCTAATAAAATCAACCAGCTCTAAGCGTGAACATATTATTCAATAAAGTCCACAAATATTTTTTGAGTACCTACTATGTGTAAGGCACTGCTGGAGTACTTCACAAAGAAAAGTAAGACTCAGACCACTTCCTCTGTGAGTTTATAATCTAATGGGGGAGGAAACATGAACAGAAATAACTCCAGTGTCAAAAGGGCATGGAAAGTAACTGAGATAAAGTGATATGAGTCTACAAAGGAGAGAGAGATCCAATGCAATTCAATTGAACAATTATTAAGTGCCTACTATGTGCCAGATAATGCTAGGAGCTGGAGAAACAACAACAAAAATGAAACAGTCTCTGCCCTAAATGAACTTACTTCTAAGAAATCACTTTCGTCCAGGATAATGGGTATAGTTTCCTGGAGGAAGTAGAGGTGGAGCAAGGGCATAAAGGATTAGTAAGTTTCCAAGAGCAGGCCTAGATGAGGGGATAGGAGGATTTCAGGAGCAGCAAACCATAAAAGCAGATGTACAAAAGGAGAACAAGGCAGGACGAATTCCTGCAATTGGTAAGGAGACTGTAGGCCCAGAATATTACATGTGTTGATGAGATATAGCTGACCATCAGTGAACTGTAATTTGGTCTTAATCATTTTAAGTTGACTTTGATTTGAAGATAGAAGGATGATCATTAGGTTATCTATTACCAAATTAAAATTAAATAAAGCTATTTTCATTTTCCCCCAGAATTTTTTTAAGCAACAAAAGAGTATGGTAATGAAAGTTTCTAAGCTGGTCTTTTCCAAGGTTTCATTTCCCTACATTCTGGGGACTCTGAATTTAAACATATCCGTATATCACTACTAACAAACAGTGGCTTAGTTATCTAAGAAATACGCATTAAAAACCAATGAATTATTATAAGTCTTTAAGAAAAACTTAATAGAAGCAGTAGTCTCCTCCCCACTACAATAAAAATAAAATCAACTTCCATTCTCCCAAATTAATATCACCTAAACTTAGGAGATGTTTCCAATGTGTCCCAAGGGATTTCTCATAACAAATGTCTTGCTAGCACTATGACCTCAAGGTTCTCACCTCCTTCTACTTTTCAGTTAAAAAAAAAAAAAGGTCTTCCCACTTGGGCAGGTTTACTGACCAGCATGAATTCTCTTTCTTTACAATACTCCTTTTGAAATTGAACCAGACTCTGAAAAGTCCCCTTGGAAATGAGAACATTTCCTGCCAAGTGCTTCATGGGGAATGTGGAATGCGTTTGCAACTGACACCAAGGTTGTGTGTCCTGTTGTAAAGATACAGAAAAAAATCTATTAAAAAAAGAAAAGAGAGCAGGGGAGAGGTGAGAGGTGGAAGGAGAGGGCAGTGCGTTTTGCCATGTGCTATTTCTTTCTAGATATGCATTTTTTAAAAAAAGTCACTTATGGTCTCCTGGTCAATCTGCATTTAATTATGGTCCTTGTGCTGTTCCCAAGACAGAGAATGGGGCAGATCCTTTCCCCATACACTAAGGGCCCGGCAAGGCACAGCTGAGGGGCTGGGCTAAACTGATACATTTCAAAAATACCATTGTGGCTCCAAATAATGCATGTGTCTGGTGGGATTTTGCAGGACATACAGGATCCCAACCACAATCCCAATCATATTATACCAACTGTGATCTGAAGATAGAGGGTTGCTCATTAGATCCCTAAATAGCCTAATATCAGGACCAGATTGAACAAAACAGCCCTAGTCTTTGCCAGCACAAACACGATGAAAAGAACTCACGTCAATAAAAGTTTTTGAGATGGACCCATAGAAGGAGATACTTGCAGATAATTATAAACATTTTGCCCTGTGGTGACTGTCCACTATCAGAAGGAGTCCAAACTTGATAAGGCTTACCTCTTTAGGAGTCATTAATTTCCTTGAAAATTTAAACAGCTGTCATTTGTGATACTCTTCAGGTGTACATGTGGGAAAGATTAGCTTGTGTTTATAAGCCAATCTGTTCATTAAGTGCCTGCCCATGTGAAGCCTCCCCCGCTCGGCTGTGAGTCAGGCCTGCAAATCTCCCACAGATAATTGGAGGCAGCCATGAATTACGCGAATGAGCTGTCGACAACAAGGATTTTGTGGCCTTATTAATATCAGCTGGGCAGAGTACAACATTTTTAATGATTTCTAATAAACCAAAGCGTGCACACCAAGGTTCACAGGCACTTGGGTACTTCCAATTGGGGTTGGTGAGGTCGGAGCAGGTTTGTGTTTCCTGTTAGGCTGCACAGCTGTCTCTTTTCTCATTGGCATTTGGCAAAGGACTTTTTGGCTTCAGAGGGGAGGCAGAATGTGTGGATTTCAAAAGCAATTATTTATCTACTTCCATTAAAAAAAAGAGGGCATCATTTATCAAATCTTTGATTGGGGGTGATGGACAATTACCAGGAATTCTCCCTCAAGTCTGAGCTGAAACAATGGTAATTCAACCTGGTTGTCAAGCTGCTCAAACTTTGCTGTTCCCCCCACCCTCTGCCCCCAATTCTGTCTACTAGAGACCTTAAACTTAGCTCTACTTAGTTCTACTGACACACTTACTCCTGCTTCTTTTCTAGACAACATTTTCTTGGCTGAGGAGGGTGGGACTCCTGGTAGAGCCTGTCAACACTTTGTCTTCAGGGATAGGATGGATAGCAAGGAGATGCACAACCTTAGCCAGCAAGAAAAGAAAAGATGGGTGTAACAGAAGTAGCACAGGCTCCCAAGGCAGAGATCCTGGGTCCAGAGGTTCAGATCTCACCTTTGATACTTGCTACTTGTGTGATCTTAGGTAAGTCATTTAACCCTGGTCCTCAACTCTTCATCTGTAAAGTGAAGGGGGTTGGACTTAACTAGATGGTCTCCGAAGTCATTTTTAGCTCTAAATCTAAGATCCTAAGGAAGTCAGAATCATCACAGTGGAAGAAAGCAAGTTTCTTTCAGAAGTTTCTACAGAAGTGCGTTTAAATTGAAGTCCTTGAGAAGATGTCACTATCATTGTCTTATGGGCAGCTAGGTGGCCCAGTGGATAGAATACGAGACCTGAAGTTTCATCTTCCTGAGTTCAAATCTGGTAACTCTGGGCAAATCGCTTGACCCCGTTTGCCTCAGTTTCCTCATCTATAAAATGAACTGAAGAAGGAAATGGCAAACCACTTTAGTGTCTCTGCCAAGGAAATCCCAAATGGGGTCACCAAGAGTTGGACATGACTGAAAGGGACTAAACAACAACAAAATTATTGCTACATGGTCTTTATTATTAATGGCTTGGTATTTAAGTATTAATAATAGTATAATATTTATGCTATAGTATTAGTGTAGTATTTAAGTATTATTAATAATTATATAGTATTATATGCTCGTAACAATAGTATAATATTTAAGTGTTATTAATATCCATGAAAGTAATAGTTACATCTTCATGGAAATCCTCCTGAGAGATAGCCATTTTGTTTTAACCTTTGACTCCATCAATTAATCCATTAACAAGCATTTATTAAGAGCATTCTAAATGCTAGGCACTATTTCAGGCACCAGGAATACAATGATACTTGGGATGCAGAAGTGAGATACTCCCTGACCTTAAGGAGCTTACACTCTAGCTGGGAGAGACAATATAGAAATACACAGGTCGATACAAAATAGATGCAGGATAATTGTTTTTTGGAGGGGGGGGAAGGTACCAGCAGCTGGCAATCAGGAAAAGCTTCATGTAGACAGTGACATTTGAGCTGAGTCCATCCCTTGTCAAAATTTACAACTCTCGTAGGTTCCCATTCATTCTATGAAATGCATGTCCGATATTGTATCCAATGGATCTATACATTTTTTCTAAGTTTTTCTAAGTTATTTATCCTCTGATTACATTTGTGTCAATATTATTTCTCTTAGATATTAATGATCAGGAATGATGGCTGTCTTCTATTGTGGATGACACACCACCCCTCACACTTCGCCTATTAATTGGCAAAATGCAATGGAGACAAGGTTATGGATGTATAGGCAAAAAGCATCCTTAAGTGTTTTTAGTTTATTGACAATCCAAGAGTATACATAGTCAGTGTCCCTTGTGTTCTTAGCAGAGAGAGGGTTAATTTACGATTCATATCCTGACAGTATATTGTTGAAACCAATGTCTTTCCTAAGATTTGCCCTATATGCTCTCTCATTTGGCTTTTTGGGAAATGGAGCAATGGGAAGTAATTGGATAGTTTATGGGAAACTTCATATTAAGGGCATATTGTAATGAGTAAGGTGTGATCTGTCTCATTGCTATTCCACTGACATAACATCTTGGCCCAACTAGGTGAATCCATCTTTTGACATTTATAGACTCTCCTTCCCTACCCCTACTCTGCACTGAAATCTATGGACATGCATATCCATTGGATAATAGTGCCTTTAGCAATACCTCTTTGAGAACTTTCATTAATGTTCTAAACTGGGCGTTTTTAACCTGTGGTCCTTAGATCCAGGGAAGGGTTTGTGGATAGATTTTAGAGCATCAATGAATTTGGATGAGAAAATTCATTTTTATTTCCATATAGTTGATTTCTTTTGTAATCTTATATATTTTATTTTATGTATTTAAAAGTATTATTCTGAGACAAAACTCATAAGATTCACCAGAACAGCAAAGTGGTCCATGAGATAAAGAGGATTAAGAATTCCTGCTCTAAGGATAATGTTGTAATAGTTCTAAGTTTGTTATCATTTGTGCTAATGCTGGATGAATCATAACTTTATTTTGCTTCACTACAGCCATGTGAGGGGTTTAGGGATTTTGCATCAGGCACATGCAGGTTAGACAATGATGTGTGGCATAGAATACAGAGCTGTTAAGTGAATCATTTCTCCTCCTACTGTAGGAAATAGATATTTGCTAACTGAGTTGACTCAAGTGTATCCTGGTTCATGTATCCATGTTCTCAAGTGTATCCATGTTCTACTTCTCTGCTCTTGATTTTGCTCTTCCCAAAGGTGGCACCAATGGTTTCATTATAGGTCTTTTCTGGACCTGAGTCAATCCTCTCCTTCACTGTTGTGTCATGGGTCTAAAACTGAGAAATTGAGGCTGGGCTCAAAGGGAGTAGATGGCTATAGAGGACTTGGCTTTACCTTTGTAGTGTGCTTGGTAGAAAAATCACTGGCACTCCTAGGTTCAAGTCCCAGGTTCATCATTTACTTGCTGTGTTAACTGGACAAGTCATTAAACCCGTCTAAGCTTCAGTTATCTCATTGCATAGTGGAGATGATAATACTTGCACTACCTGTCTCACAGAGGTGTTGTGAGGATCGAATAAGACAATGTATGTAAAGTTCTTTCTCAAACTTAACCCTCTGTAGAAATGTAAGCAGTTATTGTTAGATATTCACTTAGTAGAGGAAAAACCATGCTTTAGATGCCTAGGAGATTCTTTACAATACAGAGGATTGGCAGTCATTTGAGAGTGGGGGACTCTATTGACTTTCTGTTAGAAGATAAGTATTTTGGATTTATTTCTCATCTTGACAGGCTGAAGTAGGTTTTATAGGGTAAATATTCTGGATTTGCTTCTACCTTTATGTCCATCAGGAGAGGAAGAAAGGGAAACATTTGTTTATATTGAGTTTTGAGGACCTACAGTGTGTCCAGGTCAGCATATAACATATGAGTGACATGACATGGTTCATGGCCTCCAGGAATATCTAAGGTGTACTGGTCTCTCTCTTCAACAAATGGTGGGCTCTGTGACTGTCCCTAGGGACCCAGCAGCTTTGTTGGTCCTCTTCCTTTTCCAATGGGTAGCCTGCAGAAAATCGCCAAGACTCAATTACTACACAGCTCTAACCCAAGTGAAATATGGCTTTTGGAGAGGGTTTATCTCTTGGAGATCTGGAGGAAAAATATCCTAGGGGATTCAGGCTATGATGTAAGATTGCACCACTATGACTGAAAAATGAAAAATTTGGTGAGTCAATAGGTTGTTGTGTCTAGTCGTGTCAGAATTGGCCAACTGTCTTGCTGTTCTGTGTATGTCTTGTCAAGCTTCAGTGACAGGAGCTTTGTGTCCCCTAAGGTAAGAGCAGGATGAACCAAAAGGGTCAGACCTGAGGAAAGGCCCTGCAGTAAGGTATTTTTCTTTTCCCAGTGCTTCTGAACTTGGTGTGGTATTCTGAAGCAGAGAAAATCAGAGTAAGAAAAGAGCTAAATAGAAAACCATGAAACTTTGCGTAAAAGCTGCCAAACAAGTAGAATGCTCTGGAGCCACCTTTTATGTGAACTATCTCTTTCTTGGAAAGTTTCTAATGTTTCCTGTAAGTAATCGTAATTCAAAGGGTCAAGTTTTGTGGGGCTGGCAAAAATCCCCATTGAATCTGTTTCATTTTTTCCTTTTCCAATTGTTTTTTTGTTTGGATTCTCTTTTAATGACACTTATTGCTTCACAAAGTTTATACCCTTCTCCTCTTCCTCATGATAGCTTTATCTTTTTTGACTACACCCCATCCTTCCCCATCAATTGTGAGCTCGTGTTCCACCCATTTTTTTTGATCTGCATATTTTCTTTCCTTCTTTCCTCCCTTCCTTCTCCCTCTCCCAAGCACACACACACACACACACACACACACACACACACACACACAACCTCAATGATATCACTTTTTAAAAAACATTTATCTCTGTCCTTTTTTTTAACCTTTGGAAGATCTTTTTTTTCCTCCAGGGTTAGACCAACGTAACAGGTAGAATAGTGGGTTTTAAGGGATTGCTGGAAGGCTGACTATCTCTCAATTCTCTTTGCCCTGGCCTTTTGTAATGTCAGGAATTTCCAGTATAGATGACACTGTTTTGGGTTGGGACATTGTCTTTTCAAAGCCCTTGTCGAAATGCAAATGCTTACATTGCTTCTTTCATACTTTCAAGGCATACAGGGTGCAAATACATTTGAGGGACTTTTCTCACTTTTTTCTCTGGGAAACTTGGACAAAACTAGGCATATTACTTTTATCCCCTTATTATATTGAAACTGAATCCCCACTTGTAAGTATGCAATTGACAAAAATTACAAAATATTTTATTAAAATAAGGAAAGCAAAATAGAAATACTTGAATGACTAATTATTAATCCCGAAGATCTATGCAAATGCCTAGAGTCACTTTAACAATTCTAATTATCAGGGCTTTTTTGAGGTCTTCCATAAATTTTCCATTTCCCTGTTCTTATTCTGTTTATTACAGAGGGCAGCAGTGACTCTTTTTATTCTTATCTCTCTCCTTACTTACACTGTACAACCTCTCCCATTTTCCTTTCTACACTCTTCTTTACGTATTGATCTATGGCTACATATGTTAATGAGTAGGGACCATTAGTGCCCACTAACACATTAGCATGGATTATTTTGTCAGATAAGCTGTCATCCCTCAGACAACAGGACCCTGAGGCAATAGGACATGGAATAATTAAATTTTGTTAAAAAGAGGGTGAGGTGAGGAATAATTCCTACTTGTAAAGACAACTAATCAGTTCAAGAAGACAGAATTCACCAGTACATGGATTCATTTTTATTTTCAAAATGTTAACATATAATTAATTTATTATGCATAATAGAACTGACCAATGTTTGTTTTATGCAATCATTTTCTCTATGTAGCAATGTAATTTAAAATGTTTTAAGGCATAATATAACTGCTACTACTACTTCTCTTCCTCCTCCTCCTCCTCCTCCCACTACTACTGCTGCTGCTGCTACTACTATCACCAATCATAATAGTCAGGAAGAACTGAGTCCAAATTCAGACTCACTAGCTGTGTGACCCTGGGCAAGTCATTTAACCTCTGTCTCAGTTTTCTCTACTGTAAAACAGGGACAATAATAGCCCCTATCTCCTGGAGTTGTTGTGAGGATCAAATGAGATGATATTTATGGAATACTTAGCATAGTGTTGGACACTATGACATAATATGTAATATAGTATAATATAATTTAGTGTAGCATAATATGTTCTTTGTCCTTCATTTTTTAAGAGGACCAATAACATTATGGCTGATGTCTTGACTTGCACATGGATTGTTTTAAGTGAAGCAGAGTTGCACAAAGTTGTCAGTTTCACTCTCTTCCACAGTCTTCAAAGTCCAGTAGGCAAGACAAAAGTCAGGATGACTGGAGATGTCCCAGAATACAATGGATGGCCTTGGTGTCTTTGTCGTCTAACCAAGCTCCACAGGGCCTGCTTCGGTCACCTTCGTGGTCGTTGAAACAAATTGTTCTCATCTGCTCATTCCATAGAGAAAAGTCTTTACAAGTTGGGGTAGACATAACTCACTGATGGGTTTGAAGCCCGCAGGTTACTTAAACCTGGTTAAGCTCATCTGCTGAAATGATTCAATGTGGTGTGGCTGCTGTGCATGCTATAGCTTCTTGGAGCCACAGGTGAGAGTTGGGTAGCAGGTTCATCTACCAAAGGTAGATGAACAGCCCTGAAAGAGGCTTGGGAAGCCCTCACACCAGAAGTGCTAGTCCACCCTGAACACCTCATATACCCCATAATATAATATGATGATATAAACATTATATATGTGCAACTATCTATTTGTCTGTCTGTCTTGCATATATCTATATAGCATATAGCCTGGCACATACTTGGTTCTTTTTCTGTGTAAGTGTGTGTATTCACACATACATACACACATACATATATGTGTATAGTCATAGATATATATCTATAAATCTATATATATTTCTATGCATATGTGTATATATACACACATACATAGAGAACATATATAGAATATATATGTAGCATGCATATGTATATAGAATATATAGAGCCTACTAATGTGCCAGGCGCTGTGCTAAGTGCTTTACAAATACTATCTCATTTGATCCTCACAACCACCCTGGGAGGTATGTGCTATTATCATCCCACTTGACTTTTGAAGAAAACTGAGGAAAATAGAGGTTAAGAGACTGGTCACATCATCAAAATAATCGATAATGACCATTTTTTTCTTCCATGCTTATTTTGAAGGACACCCATGAAGCTCAGAGGAGCTAAATTTGGCTCACAAGCCTTAGGTTGGCTACTATTGGTTCAGGGCAAGGGAAGCTACCCAGACAATGCATGACCAAATGGGGCACTAGATTTGGAGGTCATGAATTATCTAGGGAACAATAAGATGGCACTAGATTTTTGTATTTGACCAAATGTGTATGTATGCGTGTGTGTGTGTGTGTGTGTGTGTGTGTGTGTGTACGCATGCTGAAATAGAAAATGGAGGAGGGAACATGGAAATTAAGTGGGTTTCAAAGATATTTTATGCTCAACATGCATACCATGTATGCTGTACACCTGTGACAAATGCTATAAACACCTGTGCAGTCTAGGCTTCCCTATTTTGTTTAGCACTAACCCACTTATACTAATTCTGAATAGAACAAAGCTCATTTTGAAGTTTATTCCAAGGAGATGCACAAATTCTTAGGGCTGAAGGGGACCTGAGAAACCATTTAGGCCAATTCTTTCATTTTACAGATAATTTTCAATATATGGGGAATTAGGGAATAGTGTAATCTGTCACTTGCACCTACACCTTTGGAAAACACAGGTACATTCCATGATGATTCCATTGTTGCCTGGAGACACTGGTCATTCCATTTTAGTGATAACACCAATAATGGAACACTGAGCTATACCCTAGATACCCTAGATACGGACATCATGAGGGCAATAATTCTTCCTAGAGAGTGCACTTCCCTAGCTGTGAGGCTATTAGAGCATCAGGTGCTATGAAGCATCATCTAGCCCTATCTAAAGTAGGTTTGCTTTCCAGTGAATATTGTCAATTGCTTTGTTTGAACTAATGTTAAATACATATAGCAGCCTACTCAAACAGTCCACTCTTTTGCCCATTCCTTACCTCCTCAACCTTTTCTCTCTGCAGCTGTCATACTGTCTTCTGGGATCCTTTTCCACAGGGGCTGACAAACAGCCTCCCTACTTCCTGCTCCCACAAGCCATTTGCACTGGGATGTATTCCAAACTGGACAGCCTGTATCTGTTCAGAGATGGTTGGGGAGTGGTCAACAGTGAAGGTGGCTTGTGGTTGATTGCATTGAGTGTCACTGCTGTGCCACAGTAGTAAATTCAATGATAGCCCTATCAAGTTGTAAGGCACACTGTTTTTTTAACACCCTTTTTAAAGGGAGCAGCCGATGATGAAAATGGCAGAAAAAAAGTGTTTTCAAATGAAGGAAGAAATTCATATTAATTATCAAATGGTGTAAGATATTGCCACTGGCAGAGATGAACTTTTTGATACCTAATATGAATAGAAAAGGAATTTTGCTTTGATATCAACTGATTTGATATAAAATAAGTGCATGAAGAAATGCGACATTCAGATAGGATTTGGACAGTTTTGGAAAGAAAGTGATCTATAGTGTCGAAGTGAGGCCTCAGAACTCATTGTAAGCAATCTGGAACGATGCTCTGCTTGTGTGAGAATGGCTTAATGTTATAAAGAGATAGAGAAAGATCTTTTATTTATTTTTTAAAAATAGAGATATGTGAGTGTAAAGAAACATCTTAAGGGCACCAAAGGGATGAAGATCGTTGCTGGACATTTTCGGGGTAAGACATGATGAGTTCCTCCCCCAACTTGCATATCTCTTTTATTGCCCTTAAGTTCTTCAGTCATGTTTGATTCTTTATGACCCCATAGACCATACTGTCCATGGGGCCTTCTTGAGAAAGATACTGGAGTGGTCTGCCATTTCAGTGGATTAAGGCAAACAGAGGTTAAGTGACTTGTTCAAGGTCACACAGTTAGTAAATGTCTGAGGCTGTATTTGAACTCAGGTCTTCCTGACTCCAGACCCAGTGCTCTATCCACTGAGTTATATAACTAAGTTAAAACTAAGAAAATGGAAAACTATATAACCATTTGGAGACTGAAGTATGATTAAAAAGGGACTGTCAATTTGATAGAGGAAATATGGGGAATTTTGATTTCTTAAGTAAAAGGCAAGACACTGAAAATCAGGAAGATCTCATTTAAGCCATGGAAGAGGATATGAGACATTAAGCAAGAGAGCAGCAAGAAGTGGAAGAGGAATTTTAGCAGCAAGGGACACCTGAAAGCCACTCCTTTGGAGCTGAGACAGTTTGAAATAGCCTGTTTAGAAAAATAGTTCAGCTGAGCGATTCCTGATTGGTTGGAGAGAGAACTTATTTCACTGGCTAAGAGTTCCAGTGGCTTTTGCTCTTCAGTGCCACATAGTGTTGGTGAAAGGAAAAAGTGGTTGTGCTACCTCTGCCTCAAGAGGGGAAAAGCAAGAGGAGGTGTGATATCTGTGTGACATCCTGATTAAAGGGTGAGCCTGAGACATGTCGCCCTGAGCTCTGCTCTGATTGGATAGTACAAGCATCCAAGATGGTGCAAAACTGGCTGGCTTATTCTGTATAGTCTACTGTAGAGATAGCCAGTTTGAGGAGTTTTGCAGTATTCTTAAGAAACCTGTTACATCAATAGCCTTCTAAATGCCCCTTTAAGGGTTGGTTAATTGAAATAACTTATAAAGACTATTTTGAGTAGGGAAGAGAAGAGGATTTCCCTAGAAGGAGAAAATAAAGAAGACTGGTGAGAATCAATAGTCAAACAGTGAGCCGAGGAGTCTCATGCGGTGCAGATGTTCCCAAGTGAATTGTTAACATTGAAGCTTACAGGTTTAGTGCTATGAGTTACTAAAGGCACCTGAATATTTCCATGCTAGATTCCTACAAGTCCATGATCCCTCTCACTATACTGAGGTGACAATTTGAACACCCTGGAATCCTTAATTTCTCAAACTCTTAAACTCCCAGTTTACTTCAGCCATGTACAGACACGATCATATATTATCTGACATTACTCAGCCCTTCTCCACCTGCCCAACGATTTGTCCCAGGTATCAGAATTCCTAGTTATGGCTCTGAATACCAAAAATGGTGGTTTCTGCTTTAGAATCATCTTTCTTTTGTCATGTGAGTAGGCTATTAATACTTGGGAGGTCCATTTACTTAAACCAGTCCAGATCAACTAGGCAGAGCAGCTGTTTCATTTCTGGCCTGGGTTTTTGGATTTGTCTGCATGCATTTGATTGGTTACAAATTTGCTTGATAATTGAGGAACTCTCTTCTTTGCTTTGGCTGTTCAGTGTTTTGTTTTGTTTTGTTTTCTTTTAAGAAGCTAAAAGTATTTTTAGGACAATGGGTGGAAATGTTAGGGTACAAATTACATAAATATAAGTAAGTTACAGTGACATGGTTTGACCCCATCAAATACAACATTTATGAGCTATTTCCAGCTAGTTTTTAGTCACACTGGAACATGTATTAATATAGACCTCAGAGATCTTTTTAAAAAATAATTCATTACTCCACCACCTTAGGTAGTGACTTATGACCTGAGATAGCACATCTCCAAGTGCACTCAACCAGTTACTATTGGGAAGGAAATTTTCTCACATGGCAGGTTAAAGTTAATAAGTGTCCATATTAACCCCAAGAGATCTAAAATGTTTTATAGCCAAGAGGCGGTGTACTATTGTGGAAAATACATTGAACTAGGAGTTAGGAGACATGGTTTCTTTGTCCTGGCTTTGCATTTAACCTTGGACAAGTTAGTTCATCTCTCTGGGCCTCAAGTTTCCTCTCCTTTAAAACAAGAAGCTTGAATACAATGAACTTAGAGGTCCCTTTCAACTCTAACATTGTATAGTTCTGTGTTACATGGAAAGTTGAGTGGATTGAATCATCTAGCCCTCTTAAAAGTAGGCTTGTTTCCCAATGAGTATTTTCAATTGCCTTGTTTGGTCTAATGTTAAATGTCTCACGTGATGGGGTCTGCACCACTTCAACCTGCCGATCATTTCCTATTCTGTGGTTCTAGATGTGACTGCCCTCTGAGAGTGTTTGACTTGATTTTTATACTTTTACTCATTTATCCCTCAGCATCTAATTTGTACTCAGTTAGCCTATTCAAGTAATTATTTAATTTCACTGCAAGACAACATGCTCTACCCATTTCTAAGACCATGTAAATATGAAGCTTAGCTCCCTGCCCCCCATGAATCAGCTATATTTGATCCTTCATTACCTTGCTTACTTTACATTTTTCCCATTTCCCTGGAGTGTTTTTGAGATATGAACAGAGTTGGCTCTCAGTTATCCAGATGTGTTTCTCAGTCATCTTTCTGGCCTCTTGCTTCTACCCTTTTTACCCTTCTAACAAATTCTTTTTAATTTTGCCATTCATCAGTACTTCTGTCAGAATATGGGAAAAAAGAGACTAGGTAAAACCCTAATCTTTAGCATATTATTGGTAGACGTATATTAAGAACAGAATTGAAATTAATGACTAGAAAAATTTGAGTCTGTGTGTAAATTTGGGACTGTAGTTCACTTATCTGAATTATTTATGCTTCTCTCAAGAATTAGTTACAGATGCATAGGTTTATAAAACCTATGCATACACTATGTATACTTATAAACTTCTAGGTTTATAAGCATACATACACTCCCATTCTCTTCATAGACACATGCTGAAAACCAAAACAAAATAAAACAAATCCACACAATATTTTATATGAATAGATTACCTCTGTGAGGACTAACACCATTTAGGCAAATGATTCCAAACCCTTCTCACACTATATGTTTAGCAGTTGATCTCATCTTGGATTTAAGTAAGAGGTCATCACAATTATGTTAGAGCTTAGGTAGGTTCATGCATACAGTACCTGAAGCAGTGGTGACTGATACTTTTGAAGTTTGGTTGTTGTCTGCTTAATAGGATACCTGAGTGACTGAGGCCTGTGCCAGAGCCAGAACCAGAGCTATGATTGGTGACATCAGGAGGCTACACACCACTTTCCTGAGGATCAGGCAGTAGTGCTACCAGACCTTTTGATGGATCACAAGGCACATTTCTTCACTGTGTACACATCTCCAGAAACCAGGGTGGTAGAAGGACCCTCTTTATTTGGGAGCTTTTTCTGGTAAAAAGTGGCTAAAGTCTGTCTGTGAGATCAAAAGTTATTAAGGTTGAAACACTCAGACTGGAAGAGGGATTTTTATAAGCTTTCTTTCCATAAGAAACCAGGCTTAAAAAAGGGTAATTTAAAACCAAAACAAAGGCCAGACTGGCAGAGATACACATACTCACTTAGGGACAGATGGATTAAATCTGCACTTGTATTGGGAACCAATTAGGTAAGTGAAAACTTCTGCTTTAAAGTGTTTTGGATTGGAAAAAAAAGTTGATATAGCAGAAGGTTGATTATAGTAACTGAAATTAGAGATAGAATTAGTGTGCTGCTTTGTAATTTGAAGCTAGTGTAGTCCTTTGTACTTCTTGTTTTTCCTCCTTTGCGTCCTCCTTCTCCTCCTCCTCCTTTCTCCTTCTCTTTCTCTCCCTCCTTTCTCCTCTTTCTCTTCCTCCTCTTTTTCCTTCTTTCTCCTCTTCTCCCTCCAAATATGATGTTATTCATTGACTGTAAGAAGGTTGAATATAGTCGTTAGAAAAATTGAAGAATGTTAGTTAGGTCAAGAAGGTGAATTAAAGTTTAACGATGAGCCCGAGATTGCATTGGAAAAATAGTTCATTGCGTGGGAATTATCAAGTCATAAAACGATTGCAGTGTATAATTGTAGACTATATAGAGGCAGCATGGCACAGAGGATAGAGGGATAGATTAGGAGTTTGCCTAGTTGGTTCAGGTTTGATTTTGATAAATATTGGCTCTATGACCCTGGGCAAGTCCTTAGACCTCTCAGTATTTTAGGCATCTCTTTAAGAGAGGAGTCCTTAAACTTTTGGTGGCTCAGGCATCTTTGGCAATCTGGTAAAGCCTCTAGACCCTGTCTCAGAATAATGTTTGTTGGCTACATTCATAATTGAAAGAGATGTTAAATCTTAATTAGAGATTAAGGAAAATAAAGATGTAATTTTTTTCCCCATGCAAATTCAAGACCCCTTAAACTCTATCCGTGGATTCTAGGTTAAGAACTTCTACTTTAAGATTATAAAGAAGTAAATTTTTCAATTTATAATGATGGAGGAAATTAACTCATAAGGGCCTTCTTATCCCAATGAAATTATAGGTGTGTAGTACTTAAATATTTAGATAAAATATAAGGGATTATAAATCACATAGGAATACATGGTTAATTAAAGTTTATATAAAAAAGTGTTCCTATCTCATCACCTGTAATATATTTTATTGGGAGAATAAAGTTAAATTCTAAGTCTCTATTCACAATCCCTCTCTCCCTTCCCTTCAAATTTTAATGAGGGACTTTTTCCCTAGCCATTGCCCTAAGAAATACCATTGCCAAGCACCTTGAATCTCTACCTTGTTTTGTGAACCTTTAAACACTTAGGGGTTTCTTAGGCAGTAATTAGGCTTCTACATTTTAATTATTATTTTTATCATTGTTTATCTCATTTAACCACTTCTTTCTTACTCAAACATATGTAGAATGTGAATTTATAGTGGTTTTTTAGTTTACATGCATTACATGCTTAGATGAAGCTATGATTTCATTGGTGGTAGGTACTCCCTGCATTACAATCATTCTACAAATTTTCCAATATCCCTTTCAGAGAGGATAATTCTAACATGTCAGAGACCTTTCTCCTTTTCTTTAGAAACACATAGGTTACTAGTTATAGCATTAGAAAAACTAAGCTTCAAACTCTTTGAGCTCTCCCTGGAAATTGGAGGTGGGGGATATAGTAGCTGCTTTCTGGTACCTGTTTTACTAGCGTAAGTTTGGCTTAGGATTATAGCCCTAGAGCATGTACTACATCAAAATATAATATTTTAGGTACTATTATAATATTACTCCCTGATGGATTATTTAGATACTGTACATAATTTTGGTACTATGTATAATTTAGGTACAATTATGGAATATAATATCTGATGAACTATCTAAAGAAGAAACCCATTCTTCAAAGGAGAATTTTTGGGGGGAGTAAGTGAGCTAGATTCACTTTTTTCCCCCAGGAATCTGATACACAACAGAGATGTTCTCATCATGCACAAAATTGGAAGTAGTGTCAAAGTTTGCCTCGAGTATCTTCAAACATACCTCTTCTATAACAATAAAAATCTAAAAATTCATTTCTCCTCTCCAAAATTGTGAATAAATGTGTCTCTCCCAAGAGCATTTGTGTTTTAGTAGAGGTCAAGAAACTTAAGACAATTTAATAAATAGATCTCTAGATGTGAAATTTTGGACATCATTAAGCAGGTAGAAGACCTGTTTGGACGAAGGTTTTCTGGATATAATAACTCTCTAAGAGATGGTTCTATTGTAGAACATGATTCCTTAACCTAGTGATTTAGTTAAGATAGTGATTTAGTTAGATAGTTAAGATAACTTAACCAAGTGACTTCTTGAAGGCGACTTTTTAAGGAATGTTGATAAAATTTTGATAAAATTGAAACCTTGTCGAGCTCTCACAAAGAAAAGTTTTCATGAAACCCAGCGAAGTAGTTGAAAATTAAAAAGGAAAATCATGAAAATAATGAGCAAAAAGAGAAGAGTTGGTGTTTCTCATCTTTTATGTTTTCAACATGTGTTCTATGATGATTAGATCTGATTTCTATAGGTTTTATGTAAGATAAGGCACATGGGATAACCTCAATAAATATTTAAAGTGATGGTGATGACTGGATGAAAAGACACTTTTAATTTGGAATGAGAAGATCTGGGTTTAAGCCCCAGGTCTGATACATAATATCTGTATGACCTTTGGGAAGTTGCTTTATATTCTGTGCTTCAATTTTCTCATCTGTAAAATTAAGAGATTGGACCAGAGGATTTCTAATGTCCCTACCAGTTTTAACAGCCTGTGAGTCTCTGATAATGAAGCCTACGATGATACCTCTTTAACTTCCAACGGACTATAAAGAAAATAGAAAGATATACATGTCCACACATACACAGATATTTTATTTTCTACTTATGGAACAAAACAAGCATCCCCATAACACAGTACAATAAAAAAGATGATCGCACATGAAACAGCAAATCTGCCATGTACAACTTGCTTTCCCCTCCAAGTATACAACAAAGTTATGATGTAAATTTTTTTCCTTTTTTTCTCTCAGGAAACCAAGGTTTCTGGGTCCCAAGTCTAGTTGATATTCACTCAAAAACAGTTTCTCAAAAGATAAGCAACTGTCTGATACTGACATTAACGTTAGCTTTTAGGGTTTCTCTCTCTTTCTCTTTTTCACTGCCTTGAAAAAAAATCAGAGTTCAGATTATTTTAGCCAGAGGGTTTAAATTGTTATGATGATTCATGAGTCTGATGATTCCTTTTCCGAAGTTATCTCTGAGATGTTACATATTTTCATACTCTGAAACTCTCTGAAGATCACATTGTACCTGTTCTTTGCCCTAGAAGCTTTGCAGTCGTTTCGGGCCAAAAGCAATAACATTCTGACCTGATGCTTAGTTTATGGTTACATCTGGCTTAAGGTTGTTTCCTTTGCTTTAGATCAATGATTCCCAATTGTGCTTTTGCAGCATCCCTGGGATTTTTCCAACTAGACCAAGAGGCGTTGTGAAGTTATAAACAGGAAAACCAAATTTGTTTTAATATACTTTAACTAAAAAAAGTCCTGTATACCACCTTGAGGGAAAGGAGTTTTATGAAATGAAACAAAATGCATCACAACCACAAAGAGTTTGGTGACCATTACTTAGACAAATTATTCGATTGTAGAAGTTATTGAGAATCTTTTATGTGGATGTCACTGTGATTGGTAGTCAAGTAAAAGCATTTATCAAGTGCCCACTATGTGCCAGGCAATGTTCTAAGTGCTGGAGAAACAAAGAAAGAGAAAAATCAAAGGATGGATATTATTTAATTGCAAACACTTGATAAGAATCCATTTACCAAAGAGAGATTCAATGTCACCTCAAAAAGATCTTGTCTGTTCAGGTTCAGTAACTATATTAATGAAAAATCTTTAAACATATTCATAGGGTATAGCTGGAACCTTAAAGATGAACTTAGTCCAACTTCATCTTATAGATGAAGAATCAAGGCCCTGAGAGATGAACTGGCTTACTAACATACCTAATAACTAATAAATGGTGCATCACTTCAATTTGATAAAAGGCAATTGTTTTGATGTTATCTGTGACAGAAGTGAAATGTAGATACATGAATAAGATTTGGCTATTTTCTGATGCAAACACATTCCTTTTGACAAGGTTATGACTGCTGTGTATCCAATGAACCAGTTAAAGCAGATTTAAGAGAAAATGCCACGAATAATGTTTGTTTTAAAGAGGCCTCAGAGTTGCATTGAAGTGTCTGAATATTTTCAGTAAAAATAGAATGGTTTGGAAATCAGTGGGAGCAGAAGCAGATTGAGAGAAATGTTTAAAAAAATCAATGTCTATGATCATAGAATCAGAATGAGAGTATTGAATCTAAGAACTGCAAGGGACCTGTGAGGTCTTCTAATTGAAGCTATACCTTGACAAGAATCTCCACACAAATAACATACCCTATGAGTGATTATTTAACCTTTATTTAATTATCCTTAGTGAAAGCGAACCCAATACTTCCCGAGGCAGCCCATCCTACTTTTGGCTGGCTTTAGTTGTCAGGAAGATTTTTCTGACATGCAGCTTACATTGGCTTCTTTGCAACTTCTACTTATTTTTCCTAGTTCTGCCTTCTGGAGCCAAACTGAATAAATTTATCCTCTCTTCCACAAGATGATCCATCAAACAACTTGCAGATAGTTATCAAATCCCTCCTAAGTCTTATTTTCTCTAGGCTAAACTTCCTTAGGTCCTTTAATTCATCTTCATACATCAAGATTTTGAGGGACTTCACCATCTTGGTTGCCTCCCTGTGACTATTTCTTAGCTTTTTAACACCTTCTCTAAAATACGATGCTCAGAGTCTGGTTGGGCTCTCATAAAGGTAGAATATGGAGGAACTTCCACCCTCCTGTTCTCGGACACCATGCCTCCCATTATGCGTCCTAATACGCATTAGTTTTTTTAGCTGTCAGATCATACTGCCACATTATCATCTAGGCAGCTGCATGGTAGACTGGACAGAGTACACAAAGAATCACGAAGTTCTGAGTTTGAATCCTGCCTCTCTCTACCTGTGTGATCCTGGACAGGTCACTTAACCTTAGTTTTCTTATGGTAAATTGGGGGCAAAAATCTCTCTGTCTCTCTTTCTGTCTCTCTCCCTCCCTCTCTCTCTCTCTCTATCTGTCTGTCTATCACAATGTGTGTGTGTATTTCTGGGCATCTATAGGTATAGATACAATTAGGTATATATAATAATTATATGAACAGTACATATAAATTATATATGTTATAAGTAATATATATAGTGAACACATTTTCCGAGAAAAATGTAATGATTGTGTTGAATGCAATTCTCAGATGAATATGGACATTTACAGTTGCTATACTAATTACACTTAAGAATAAAATAAGGAAACTACTACTGAAGAACTATCTGAGTTGTAGTTATAGTATACAGTCTGAGACTTACCAACAACCTAGGCAAACAAATAGCTTTGGCCCCCGTTGTCCACCCCCCCCTGCCCAAAGCCTGTTGCCATTGCCACTGTACCAAGTTAATCTTCCTAATATTTAGCTTTGAATATAACATACTTCTGCTGAAAAACTGTCAATGGCTCCAATTGCTTACCATATGAAGTCTAAACCAATCAATAAGCATTTTGCAGCAGCTACTCTATGACAGGTCCTGTACTAGATGCTTGGGATATAATGCAACGAATGAAACCATCTCCTCCTTCAAGGAGCTATATTCTAATGGGGAAGACTAGTACATAATGATAATGATAATGATAATAATAGCTAGCATTTACATAGCACTTTAAATTATGTGAAGCACTTGACAAATATCTGATTTTATCCTCACAACAAGTCTAGGAGGGGGGTGTAATTGTTATCCCCATTTGATAGATGAGGAAACTCAGGCAGAAGGAAGTTAAATGAGTTGCCAGGCTCAGCTAGACAAATATAAGTATATATAGAATAAATATTTTAAAAATATACATACAAAGTATTACATATTACACATTATACAGGGTATTCATAAAGCCTGGACACATAGGCAAAAATACACATTTTCAAGAAATGAATGAAATTTTCAACAACATTTTATTTAATTGGGATATTAACAAATAACGTCTTCAATATGATTTCCAGAACCAGAGTTCAACAAAGTTTCAACATCCAGGTTTACAAGCTGGAGGGCTCCTTAGCTACAGCTGCCCAGAGTCTTCTCATCAACACCACCTCCAGAACCCCAAGCAAATGGCTCTGTCCTCCCTTCTTATAGGGCTTCAGACATCATCAAACATCATCTGAATCACCAGAGCTCAGGCTCTGGTGATTGGTTCTTGAGTTGGCCCCTCCCCTTAGGACCCTGGGAGGTTCACATCCACATGGATTAGGTTAACACCTAATGGGGTTTGGGCCTGGGGCTTAGCACCTAGTAAAGCTCACTGAGATAAATTGAGTCACTCAAAGAAAACAAAGGCCATTCTGGTTACAACAATGCAAAGCATAGGGGACAGAGTATTATATGTAGTGAACAGAGAAAAGTAATATTTGACTGAATCACAAAATTTGGAAAAATAGTTGGGGCCAGGTTTTGAAGGACTTTAAAAGCTAGACAAAGTAATTTATATTTGATCATAGAAGTAATAGGGAGCCACTGAAGTTGATTGAGTAGGGGAATGACATGGACAGCTCTATATTTAAGGAAAATAGCTTTGGTAACTTTACATAGGATATTGGTTGGTTGTTGTCCTTTGTGCTGAAAGAAGACCAAAATGACATCACTATGTTGGGGTCAATGTACAGTGTGTCTGACTGTGGCTGATCAGACCAATATGAGCTTGGAAGAATTACCACAACTCAGACACAATTAGTCTGTTTGAACATTTAGGTTGGAGATCTAAATATCTCTAAATCTATCTAATCATCTTATCCTTTCATAAGCCTTGTCTTACCCTCACATATAGCTTAACAGGATGAGTCCTTGTATGATGACGCCTCCTCAAAAAATTCAGAATAAAACAAGCATGCAAAAGTATTAAGTATCCACATTTCTTTCTTCCAGTGGGAGTAGGGCAAGGGTACAGTTGTTTCCAAAAAGAGGCTTGCATTTGTGGTTATGAGACAGCTAGGTGGTGCAGTGGATAGAGCACTAGGCCTAGAGCCAGGAAGACTCATCTTCCTGAGTTCAAATCTGGTCTTAGACACTTACTAGCTGTGTGACCCTGGTAAAATCACTTAACCATTTGCCTCAATTTCCTCATCTGTAAAATGAGCTGGAGAAGGAAATGGCAAACCACTCGAGTATCTTTGCCAAAAACAAACAAACAAACTAACTAACTAACCCAAATGAGGTCCTGAAGAGTCGGATATGACTGAAATGACTAACCAACAAAAATTTGTGGCTATATCCAAGGGTCTTCTAGTGAAATCAGTTTAGCCTTACCATAATTTCTCTCTTTTGTATCTCTGACCACACCATTCTTTCCATGATTCTTTCCTTCCCTTCATACTATCTGTTGTTATTCTTATGTCTTATGCAGAATAGCTACTGTGTGCAGTGCACTGTGCTAAATTGCAGCCCCAGCAAATGTCTACATATAACAGATAATCTAAATATTAGTCTGCACATGAAAAATTAGTCTCAAGGAATTTCTTTTTTGTGGTTCTAACACACACAATTGTTTTTTAAATCACTATTTGACCATAAACTACGTCTGCCAAGTAAGTATTAATGTTATAGTAGCTGGGACAGAAACGTTCTCTCCCTACTCTCCTCCCTCACCATGTTTGTCCTCTAAAAGTAAGTGAGCAATGTGGATAGACAGCCAAAATGGTTCACTCATGATAATAATGTTCAGAGCACAGTGCCTGGCACATAGTAGGTGCTATACAAACATTAGTTATTATCATTAATTCAGAAAATACAGGAACTTAGATGAATTAAAGCAAAGTGAACCAAGCAGAACCAGAAAAACATTATCAGCAATGACCAATGTAAATGCAAAGAATAATCAATAATTGAAGCTGAATATTGTCTAATTACAGTATAATACTGTCTAAATAACAACCAATCTTAGTGCCCCCAAAGAAATGAGAAAAATGCACCCTTCCTTTTATTGAAGAGGTACGGAACTGCAGGTGAGGAATATTGCAAGTATTTTAAGATTTGATTTATTGATTAATTTTTCTGATTTTTTTCCTTCTCTTTTTGCTACTGGGTATGGAGGGATATATTTAAAAATGAAATGTAAAAACAAAAAAATCAATGAAAATCTTAAAATTAAAATAAAATACTAAATAATGATAATAGCTATCATTTACGTAGCACTTAATATGTATCTGGTACTGTATACTGTACAATTATGATCTCATATGATCCTCATAACTCTGGGAGGTAGGTGCTATTATTATCATTCTCATTTTACAGATGAAGAAACTGAGGCAAGCAGAGAGTGAGTGATTTGCCCAAGGTCACGCAGCTAGTATGTGTCCAAGGCAGGTTTTGAAATCAGGTCTTTCTGAGTCTAGGCTTGGCATTCTATCTACTGCTCCACTTAGCTGAAACTTTTCTACCCTAAAATTCTCTGGAGAAACTAGGAGGAAGAGATTTGGGGATAGAGACTTCAGTGTTGACTTTCTTTAGGCCAGAAAAATATTTTTAGGTGAAGATGAAAGTCAATGATGACATTTAGGATTGTAAAGAATACTATAGTCAATAATTTGGGGTTCCCACAGGGATTTTTCTTTATTTTTAGAAACATTTATTCTAGATATAACTGCTTTGTGGTTTGTTACATGGACAAGATTTACAACAATGGACAAGGAATTATAACAGAAAATAGTATTGCTTCTAATAATAAAAGAAAATAACAAAATAATCCTAAATGGAACTCAGAATGTCCCCAAGGTAAAAAGAGTTATTCCAAAGTATCTTGTTAATTATTTGATGCACATAGATTACAGCAAGTTATTTGGTTCCCTAAAAGACACATTAAAAAGTATCTCTATCTACTGGAATATTTTAAGAATATCAACATGTCATTTACACTCAATAAGTGTAAAATTCTTAGTATGGGCCAAGGAAAAATAGATACTGAAGGCTTTGATCTTGAATCCAGAGGACAGACTGAACCAATAAATGAAGATTATACTTATAAATATCTCGATCTCTAGGCAAGACTCATAGGGCACACTTAGTTATCAAGGAGAAAGCTGTGACTGTGTACTTCAACAAATTTATTGGCATCCTGAATCAGAGCTCAGTAGAAAGAACACACTGGAATCAATCAATATTTTCACAATATCAATATTAATATATACCTTTGGGAGTGAAAAATTGGTCACAAGAGACTTGGTAAGTATACTAATTAAAAACCTGTGTAATATTAAAGAAACACAAGGTCTATCAACTGTCAGCTTTAGAAATATTAACATTTCTTTTTTTATAAAGGAGAAGATAGATCTCAGAACACATGATAAACAGGTTAAAATTTATAGAAATACTTGAGAACAAAGAGATGTTACTTTATTGAACCATAGTAAAAGCTGACAAGCCCATTGGATTTATCACAGTTAAACAAAAGTGGTTCACCACTATGAAATAGTTAATATCCAAGAATGGATTCAAAGGATCCTTTATGGGTAACAACCACATGAACTCAACCAACAATATTTCAACAAGAAAGTGTCCATCAAATGGCTGAGTCATGCCACTTTATTTATAGAATCAGCAGGATTTACGATGACAATTCAGGACCAGGTGGTTGCCATCCGAAAATTCAGACAGATTATCCTTAAGGAGCCCAAACTTATTGAACAATGTAGCAAGGAAATGGTAGAAACTGTGTAACACACTACTGCAGGCTATAAACATTTAGCACTTGCCAAATACCTAACAAGATATGACCTGGTGGCTAGAATTATACACCAGAAACTCATAAGCTTTCATAAACTACCAGATGATAGACTCTATACTACAAATACAGATTTTTAAAATACTTTCAAAAATTCTACAAGCAAATTGTCTGCTTTTATACCGTTAGAATAGAGAGAACTGTTGCTCATAATTGCTACTACACAGCATTGGTCTCCATAAGAATTTAAAGACAACATTTTTAATAGATGTCATTGTAACAAATTCTCATAATCTCTAAGCTTTATAGAACAAAAGCCTTTTGACATACATAGCAGAAGCAATCAGAATCATGTGGGTACAGGATGAAGGATTATTTCTAGCTTCCTGTTTGATATTGGAGTTGTTTGAAGATACTTTCACTTAAAAATATTAAAACTTTAAGAAAATTAAGAGACATATATTTTTCTTTTAACCTCCAACCCTGTTGAAAGAAGAAAAAATAAATGTATTGTATCAAATATGCAGAGTCAAGCAAAACAAACTCTCTCATTGACTATATTCAAAATTGATCTATCTATCCATCCATCATCTATCTTTATCTATCAATCTATCAATCTATCTATCTATCTATCTTATTTTATACCTTGATTCCATTGTTGGGTTAATGAATGGACATTGTATTGGTCATGGTGCTTACAGAGTTATTAGTTTTCACAGTATCATTCTTATTGTATAAATTGTTCTCCTGTTTCTGTTCATTTCATTCTCCATCAACTTATGTTTTCAAAAATAAAAAAAATAATATTCATGTTACGGTAGAGATTGTTCTTCTGATTCTGCTGACTTCACTCTTCATTTCTTCATATGAGGTTTTCTATGACCTCTTTGAAATTATGCTTCCTTATTCCTTAGAGTAAAATAGTATCCTATTACATATCTACCACAACTTATTCAGTCATTCCCAAATTGATGGATATTCCTTTAGTTTCCAGTTATTGATGTTGATTTTTTGCCATTACAAAATGCCTGCTAGAAATATTTTTGTACCTAAAGACTTTTTCTTTTTTCTTAAATCTCTTTTGTGTAGAGGCCTAGCAGAAGTTTAGCTGGTTAAAAGGGTATGTTGAGTAACTTTTTTGTGTAATTCCAAATTGCTTTATTGAATTGTATTCATTTGCAGGTCCACCAACAGTGCATCAATGTGCCTATTTTCTCATAGCCCCTCCAACATGTCTTTTTTTTTGCCATCTTTTCTAACTTGATGAGTGTGAGGTGGAATTTCAGAACTTTTCATTTTTTCTAATTATTGGTGATTTGGAGCATTAAAAAATCTATCTATCTATTTATCTATATATCTATCTATCTTTAGAGATGGCTTGGATTTGTTCCTTTGAGAACTACCTGTTCATATTCTAAACCATTTATCAATTATCTTATTCTTATAAATCTTAATTAGTTCATTGTATATCTTAGAAATGGGACTTTTAATTAGAGAAACTTGCTGCAACTATTTTCCCCATTTGATATTTTTTCCTTTTAATCTTAACTTTATTGGATTTATTTGTGGAAAAACTTTAAATTTTCTGTAATCAAAACTATCTGTTTCATTTTCTGTGATCCTTTCTGTCCCTTGTTTGGTCATGAACTTTCCTCTTCCTTCCATAGATCTGATAGATAATTTCCCCTATGTTTTTCTTTTTCTTTTTTCTTCTTCTTTTTCTTTTTTTATTAAATAAATTTTTTATTTTTAGTTTACAACACTCAGTTCTACAAGTTTTTGATTTCCAAATTTTCTCCCCCTTCCTCCCCTCCCAATCCCTCCCAAGATGGCGTGGAATCCTATATATGCTCTACGTGTACTTTTGCATTAAACTTATTTACACAATAGTCAAATTGTAAAGAAGAATTATAACCAATGGAATGAATCATGAGAAAGAAGAAACAAAATGAAAGAAAAAAAAGAGAGAGCAAATAGTTTGCCTCAATCTGCATCCAGACTCCATAGTTCTTTCTCTGGATGTAGATAGCTCTTTTCATCATGAGTCCTTTGGAGCTGTCTTTGAACCTTGTATTGCTGAGAAAAGCCAAGTCTATCAAAGTTAGTAATCACAGAATCAATATGTTTGTGGTTGTGTACAATGTTCTCCTGGTTCTGCTCCGCTCACTCAGCATCATAAGTTTTTTCCAGGTTATTATGAAGTCCATAACTTCCCCATTTCTTATAGCACAATAGTATTCCATTATATCCATATACCACAACTTGTTTAGCCATTCCCACATTTGATGAGCATCCCCTTGATTTCCAATTCTTTGCTACCACAAAAAGAGCTGCTATAAATATTTTTGTACCTGTGGGTCCCTTTCCCACTTGTGTGATCTCTTTGGGATACATCCCTAGAAATGGTATTGCTGGGTCAAAGGGTATGAACATTTTTATAGCCCTTTTGGCGTAGTTCCAAATTGCTCTCCAAAATGGCTGGATCAGTTCACAACTCCACCAGCAATGTAACAATGTTCCAATTTTCCCACATCCTTTCCAGCATTTATCATTTTCCTGTTTTGTTATTTTAGCCAATCTGATAGGTATGATGTGGTACCTCAGAGTTGTTTTGATTTGCATTTCCCTAACAAATAGTGATTTAGAGCATTTTTCATATGCCTATAGATATCTTTAATTTCTTCCTCTGAAAACTGCCTGTTCATATCCTTTGACCATTTCTCAATTGGGGAATGACTTGTATTCCCTACATTTTGGCTCAGTTCCCTGTGTATTTTAGATATGAAGTCTTTATCAGAGACACCAGTTGTAAAGATTTTCTCCCAATTTTCTGCTTCCCTCCTAATCTTTGTTGCATTGGCTCTATTTATACAAAACTTTTAAATTTAATATAATAAAATTATCCATTTTGCATTTTGTAATGCTCTCTGTCTCTTGTGGGGTCATGAATTCTTCCCTTTCCCATAAATCTGACAGGTAAACTATTCCTTGCTCTCCCAAATTGCTTATAGTAGCAGCATTTATTCCTAAATCATGAACCCATTTTGACTTTATTTTGGTATATGGTGTAAGATATTGGTCTATGCCCAGTTTCTGCCATACCATTTCCCAATTTTCCCAGTGGTTTTTGTGAAATAGTGAATTCTTAACCCAGATGCTGGATTCTTTGGGTTTATCAAAGAGTAGATTGCTATAGTTGTTGACTACTGTGTCTTGTGTACCTATGCTATTCCACTGGTCCACGACTCTGTTTCTTAGCCAGTACCAGGTAACTGCTTTATAGTACAGTTTAATATCTGCTATGGTTAGGCTATAGATTGCTATAGGCATTGACTATTGTGTCTTGTGTACCTAACCTGTTCCACTGATCCATGGCTGTTTCCTAGGCAGTACCAAGTAGTTTTGATGACTGCTGCTTTATAGTACAGTTTAATATCTGGTATGGCTAGGCCACCTTCCCTAGCATTTCTTTCCATTAATTCCCTTGATATTCTGGACCTTTTGTTCTTCCAGATGAATTTAGTTATTATTTTATCCAGCTTTGTAAAATATTTTTTGGTAGTTTGATGGGTATGGCACTGAATAAGTAAATTAATTTAGGTAAAATTGTCATTTTTATTATATTAGCTCAGCCTAACCATGAGCAACTGATGTTTTCCATTTATTTAGATCTGACTTCATTTGTGTGAAAAGTGTTTCATAATTATGTTCATATAGGCCCTGGGTCTGTCTTGGCAGATAGACTCCCAAATATTTTATAGTGTCTACAGTAACTTTAAATGGAATTTCTCTTTCTATCTCTTGCTGTTGGGCTTTCTTAGTAATACACAGGAATGCCGAGGAATTGTGTGAGTTTATTTTATATCCTGCAAATTTGCTAAAGTTGTTTATTATTTCAAGTACATTTTTACTTGATTCCCTAGGATTCTCTTAGTAAATCATCATATCATCTGCAAAGAGTGATAACTTAGTTCTCCTTTGCCTATTCTAATTCCTTCAATTTCTTTTTCTTCTCTTATTGCTACAGCTAACATTTCTAGTACCAAATTGAATAAGAGGGGTAATAATGGATACTTTGTTTCACCCCTGATCTTATTGGGAATGCATCTAGCTTATCTCCGTTACATATAAAGCTTGCTGATGGTTTTAGGTAGATGCTACTTATAATTTTAAGGAGGACTCCATTTGTTCCTACGCTTTCTAGTATTTTTAATAGGAATGGATGTTGTATTTTGTCAAAAGCTTTTTCTGCATCTATTGAGAAAATCATATGGTTTCTGCTAGTTTTGTTGTTGTTATGATCAATTAGACTGATAGTTTTCCCAACATTTAAGCAGTCTTGCATTCCTGGAATAAATCCTATCTGGTCAAAGTATATTATTCTCATGATAAGTTGCTGCAATCTTTTGCTAATATTTAATTTAAAATTTTTGCATCAGTATTCGTTATGGAAATTGGTCTATAATTTTCTTTCTCCATTTTTACTCTTCCTGGCTTACGTATTGGTACCACATTTGTGTCATAAAAAGAATTTTGTAGGACTCCTTCTTCACCTATTTTCCCAAATAATCTATAAAGTATGGGAATTAATTGTTCTTTAAATGTTTGATAGAATTCACATGTAAAACTATGTGGCCCTGTAGATTTTTTTCCTAGGGAGTTCATTGATGGCTTGCTCAGTTTCTTTTTCCAAGATGGGGTTATTTAGGTATTTTACTTCCTCTTCTGTTAACTTGGGAAATTTATATTTTTGTAAATATTCAGCCATTTCCCTCAGGTGGTCACGTGTATGGGCATACAATTGGGCAAAATAATTTCTAATTATTGTTTTAATTTCCTCTTCATTGGAGGTGAATTCACCCTTTTCATTTTTGATACTGGTAATTTGGTTTTATTCTTTCTTTTTTTAAATCAAATTGACCAAAGGTTTATCAATTTTATTTTTTTTATAAAACCAGCAATTAGTTTTATTTATTAGTTCAATAATTTTCTTGATTTCAATTTTATTAATCTCTCCTTTGGTTTTCAGTATTTCTAATTTGGTATTTAATTGAGTATTTTTAATTTGTTCTTTTTCTAGCTTTTTCAGTTGGATGATCAATTCATTGATCTCCTTTTTTCTCTGTTTTATTCATGTAAGCATTTAGGGATATGAAACTTCCCTAAGAACTGCTTTTGTGCATCCCATAAGTTTTGGTATGTTGTCTCATTATTGTCACTCTCTTGAATGAAGTTATTAATTGTTTCTATGATTTGTTCTTTGACCCACTCATTCTTTAGGATTAGATTATTTAGTTTCCAATTAATTTTTAGTTTGTCTTTCCATGGTCCTTTATTACAAATAAGTTTAATTGATCTGAAAAGGATGCATTGACTATTTCTGCCTTTCCGTACTGGATTGTGAGGTTTTTATGCCCTTGCATATGATCAGTTTTTGAGTATGTGCCACATACCGCTGAGAAAAAGGTATGTTCCTTTTTTTTCCCCATTCAGTTTTCTCCAGAGGTCTATCATGTCTACCTTTTCTAAAATTCTATTCACCTCCTTAACTTCTTTCTTATTTATTTTTGAGTTTAGATTTATCAAGTTCAGAGAGGGGAAGGTTGAGGTCCCTACTAGTATAACTTTGTTGTCTATTTCTTCCTTTAACTCCCTTAACTTCTCCTCTAAGAATTTGTATGCTGTAGCACTTAGTGCATATATGTTAAGTAATGATATTGCTTCATTGTCAATGCTGCCTTTTAGCAGGATATCCCTTCCTTATCTCTTTTAATTAGATCTATCTTTGCTTTTTCTTTGTCTGAGATAAGGATTGCTACCCTTGCTTTTTTTAATTTAGCTGAATCATAATATATTCTATTCCATCCTTTTACCTTTACCCTGTGTGTATCCCCCTGTTTCAAATGTGTTTTTTGTAAACAACATATTATAGGATTATGGTTTTTAATCCGTTCTGCTATCCACCTCTGTTTTATGGGAGAGTTCAACCCATTCACATTCACAATTATGATTACTATCTGTGTCTTTTTCTCCATCCTATTCCCCCCCCCCATTTATGCTTTTATTTCTCCCTTCTCCCTTCCACTCCTCAAAAGGGTTTTGCCTTTGACTACCATCTTCCTCAATTTTCTCTCCCTAATGACACCCCTCCCTTATCTTACCCTTTCCCCCTTGCTACTTCTTCTCTCCCTTCTATTCACCCCCCTCCCCTTTTCTCTCCCCTTTCTGCTACTACTGCCTGTAGGACAAATATAATTTCTATACTTATCAGAGTATGTTATTCCCTCTTTGAACCAAATCCAATGAGAGTAAAGGTCAAACACTCCTTTTCTCCCTCTCTTCTTTCCCTTTAAGTTTTTGTGTCTCTTTGTGTGGCATAATTTACCCTTTTCTATCTCCTCCTTACCTCTTCTCCCAGAACAATCCCTTTGTACACTTTAATTATGTTTTTTATCATCACATCAGTTACTTTATACTGACACCCTCAATCTATGTATTTCCCTTTCAATTATCATAATAACTATTGTCAAGATTGACATATATATCAATTAATACAATCCTATGTATGTTAACAATTTTCCCTTATTGAATAACCTAGTTTTTCCCCCCCATTTACCTTTTATGTCTCTCTTAAGTTTTGTAGTTGGAGATCAAATTTTCCATTGAGCTCTGGCCTTTTCATCAGGAAGTCCTGGAATTCACTTATTTCATTGAATATCCATCTCCTTGCCTGAAAAATTATGCTTAATTTGACTGGTTGGCTGATTCTTGGTTGTAGTGCAAGCTCTTTTGCCTTTCAGAATATCATATCCAATTCCTCCTTTCTTTTATTGTAGAAGCTGTAAGGTCCTACATGATCCTGACTGTATTTCCATGATAGTTGAATTGTTTCTTTCTGGCTGCTTGCAGTATTTTCTCCTTGACCTGGTAATTCTGGAATTTGGCTACAATATTCCTTGGAGTTTTCAATTTGGGATCTCTTTCAGGTGGTGATCGTTGGATTCTTCCAATGACTATTTTACCCTCTGGTTCTAGGACCTTAGGGCAGTTTTCCTGGATGATTTCTTGGAAGATACTGTCCAGGCTCTTTTTTCATCATGATTTTCAGATAGACCAATAATTCTTAGATTATCTCTCCTGGATATATTTTCCAGGTCAATTGCTTTTCCAAACAGATATTTCATGTTTTCTTCTATTTTTTCATTCTTTAGATTTTATTTGACAGATTCTTGATGTCTCATAGACAATAATGTCTCATTAGCTTCTACTTACCCAATTTTAATTTTTAATGAATTGTTGTCTTCATTTAGCTTCTGTACCTTCCTTTGCATTTGGTTACTTTTCAATGAGACATTCACTCCAGTTATATTCAGAACCTCCTTAACCATTTTGCCAATTTTACTTTTTAAAGATTTGTTTTCATAAGTGAATTTTTTCCATTTTTTTCTTTTACCTCTCTAATTTGGTTTTTCAAGTCCTCCTTGAGTTCTTCCAAGAATGCTTTTTGGGCTGGAGACCAGTTAACATTCCCTTTTGAGATTTCAGATGTGGGTATATTGTCAATGCTGTCCCCTTCTGAATTGATATTTTGATCTTCCCTTTTCCATAATAGGTCGGTTTTTTTATGGTATTTGCTTTCCCCCCCTCCCTGGCTTCTAAAGTGGATCTCCACTTCTGGGGCTCAGGGGGCTCTGTCCCAAGTTTCTTGTGCTGGGAACTTTGGGCCTGCTCACTGGCTTTGTGAGCTGTGGCCTTTGGCTTTGTAAGGCATGGGGGAGGGGTGGTCTGGCTGCTGGAAGTCTCCTCTTCCTCTAGGTCTGGCTACAGCATGAGTGGTGTCTGTGCTGCTGTTTGCCACTTAACCTGGCTGTGCAAAGGCACGTCTGGGGTCCTGATGTTGACATTTGCTGGCTCCACTCCCCTTTGGCTCAGGAACTCTTGCTGTTCTGCTGAGATGGGGCCTGCTGGGACACCTCCCTTCTTGCCCTAGTCTCCTTCTGCCACCACAGCAAGGGCCCTCTCCTCAACTTCCTGAGCTAAAAGGCTACTGAAGCCCCACTTCTGGCTCCTTTATTTCAGGGTTTCTCCCGAGGGAGTATTATCTGGGTGAGGAAGGGAGGGATGAGAACTGTTTCATCTGGTCATCATGGCTCCTGGAAGTTCAGGAGGGCAAGTTTCAAACCTTTAGACTGTGGGAGGGAGGCCTCAGGAGTAGCTGTGGCTGGGGCTGCAGGCTCTGTGCTGAAGCTCTAACAGACTCCTGTCCTGGGCTGAGAGGCCTGAGGATCACTGCCATAGCCCATACTTTAGCTCTGGGCCTGTTCCTGCTCCTGAGTTTCATGTGCCCAGTACTCTCCCAGCCCATCTCACCGGCTGGGTTCTGCTGCTGCTCCTCTTTGGTGTGATCTGCTGCCATTCTGCGCTCCCAGCATTCCTGCCCCAGTCTATTAGTGGCTTCTAACTCTCTCAAATCTGCTCAGATTCACTTTTTTAGAGGTATCTGACAGAATTTGTGAGAGAGCTCTTGCAGTTTCCTATTTTCACAGCACCATCTTGGCTCTGCCCTGCCCCCCCATGTTTTTCTAATTCGTTTATTATATGACTTTTTCTATCTAGATCACATATTTATTTCAAGCCTATCTTGGTATGAGATGTGAGGAATTGCTCTAAATCTAATTTCTTTCATACCTCTGTCCAATTTTCCAAGAAGATTTTATCAAATAGTTTTACTTCAGTGAGCTCACAGAAGATAAACTTATAGTCTAATATTTTTATTCATTTATTAAAAGCCAGCATTTTCTCCCCTTGTGCTATAATCCTCAGAACATTAGCTATAAAAGAATGATTAAAGGAAAGATATCTATATACATATATATGTATATATGTACATATGTACATATATATATTTTCCATTAAAAGATGATCAGAATGAGATAATAGAAGAATTACAAAAGCAATAGCATGGCATAGTGGAGAGAGAACCAATCTTAGAGTTAAGAATACCTGAGGTCAAGTCTCATCTCTGACTGATAGCTGATGATCCTTATCAATTCATTTAACCTCCAAGTGATCCAGACTTTGACTTTATGTTGCAAAACAATTTCTGATCAAGATTGGTAAAGGGAGTTTCTTCATTGAATATCCTATATCAGTGTGATTAAAATTCAAGGAAAAACCCAGAAATAATAATCTTAGGCTTGTTTAGCAATTTTCAGTTTATGATATACTTAGACATGCTTAATTCTATTTATTTTTATGTGTTTTGGAGGAAAACATTGGAGACAGGTATGAGGTTGTTTTCTCTTTACTAGAATTTCCTCTCCATTTATTTTTGTATTTTCTCCTTTTAGACTAAAGCCACATGTCTATTTACACCCCTTTACCCCCAAAATATATCTCCAGCAAGTCCATAATTCCTATAAATTTAGAGGACTCAATTGAAGTGGATAAATTTAATATTTTATGGGAGTAAAATTGGTTGAATTAATCAGATACTTCAAATTCTTATTATTGCTACTTAAGGATTTCTAGATTGCTCTTTTATTGATACTTTAACTTCTGGGTTTTCAAATCTTGTGAATTCTACCTGAGTCCCTACTCAGTTCCTTAGAGATGAATGTTTCCCTGCATAGTCCCTTAACTCTCTCTTCCTTTCCCACATTCCTCAACCAACCAGAATTGGATAGTAGAAAGGGATCAAAGGGCTCCTTCTTCCCTGAGTAGTTTTTGCTTTGCCTTGAAACTTGAGATCTACATCTTACTTGTTGATTGATAACAAGTTGTAGCAGCCCAGGTACCTCTATGAACTCAATTTCAAAGAACGGAAAAAGGCAATGAGGACACACCTCATGAGGTGTTTGGGTATTTAAACTTTGTAGAGGAACCACAAGTGGCCCTAAAAGAAAAGTATAAGTAAAGATTGGGAGTGGGAGTAGAGAGGAGAGGGCAAGTGAGAATGACCCATATGTGTTGCTCTTCCTTTTTCCCATCTGGGAAAAACCCTTCTACAACTATTAAGTTCTAGGGTCCAAGTATTCTACCTCCAAATTGGGGTGGTGGTGGTAAATAATATTTTTAGTGTTTATATATATTCATTTTAACGAGCTTTCATGTTAGGGATTCAACTTATAATGTGGAGTGGCTTATATTTGGACCAGTTTGGAATTATATACAGCCCTATGACAACTGAATCTTGTTTATCAAGCATAACTTGTTCCATTTCTACAATAGTTTAAAGTTGTGAATTAAAATAAAGATGTGATCCTGGGCCAATAAGCTATTTCTGGTCAGTCTCAAGGAATGAATTAAGTGTTTTGGCTCAAACCTTTTCTCAAAAATACTGAACACAATAGTTTCCACAGTATAGCTTGTAAAACATTTAATTGGGCAGATCTGGTTCTGCCATTAAAGAAGCTGCCACTTGTGCCCAAATGCACAAGTAAGTTCCATATGCAAACATTTGTCAACATCGTGCTGGCAAAGCCTATGTAAATGCATTTAATAGAAATACCAGGTGTTCTGTCATATCTTACAGAAGGCGATATACATGTAGTCTAGTTATAGCTTGCACAATCCATTTCAAATCCTCGCAACTTCAGAAAAACATCCCACCTATCTAAGAATTGGTGGAGTCTCAAACATTAGGCCTTCAAAAATCAGACAATATCTACCACCATGCAAAAAATAACTGGGGAACTTTGAAATCTAAAGTTCTACCACAGACAGTATGTTAAAAATACTTCGTTTAGGTCTTTTAAACTAAATAATTTGTCTCTCTCTTAAAGTATAGTAGGTCGTTACAAAATATAGATCACATTCATCACACTAAAGTAGTCTATATATAGTCCTCATAATCTTGCCAGCTAGACATGTTTCCTTTAAAATGAACAATGCAGGTAAGGATCCTCTGAAATATCTTTCTGAAAAGTTTTTAGCACTTTGGGTCATTTAAAAAATACTGTGATTGCTTTTCTTTATATTCATTGAGTGTTCACCAGTCGAGGCCCCAAGATATTAGGTGAAGCAGATGGTTCAAGAAACTGGTTAGATGATGTGGAGTCATCATTTAGGCAATTAAGATACAAGTAGTGCAGGCATTATCCAAATTAGGTGGCTAATTGCTTCTATATTCTTGTCTTTGTCTATAGAGACTGGTCATTGATATTCTAGGTATGACACACAACAGAATACATGGATCCAATCTGAAAGAGATGAAGCAAACATACAGTGGGTATATTTGGTGGGGGTGAGCTTATCTAGATAATTAAGGGCAAATGGAGTTGTACAATTATCCAGTGAATTTGAAATCATACATTAATATCTGACTTTGACATTAATATTATTACAGGACTAGTACCATTGCATCCCTTCTCATCAATAATTATCGGGATAAACAAAATACTATAGTACATATTTCTTGATAATGGATACATGCAGAGAACAAGAAACTTTTAACCTAATATTCATTCATTTATTAGACTGATCATTTAGGAAGGATCATGACTGGAGTTGCTAAGCCACTCTCTTCTGAACCACATATCATCATTTTCATCCTGGATACCCTGAAAATCTTCTTCCTGTTTCTACCTCTTGCTCTAAGACCTATAATCAAATACCATAACTACTGAAAAGGACATGTCAATGGATCACTCTATTGATTATCTCACACTCACAATTTCAATGACTTCCTAGACCAATGAACACACAAGTGTGTATGTATGCATGTATGTACATATTGTAATCCTGTATTCCCTTGATGTAAGGGACTGTCTTGGTGGAGCCAAGATGGCAGAGTAAAGGCAGAAACTCACCTGAACTCTCCAAAATTCTCTTCCAAACAACTTCAAAGTAATGTCTCAAATCAAATTCTGGAGCAGCGGAACCAACAAAAGTTCAGATGAAACAATTTTCCAGCCCAAGACAACTTAGGAGCTTGGTAGGAAAGGTGCAACTTACTGGGGTGGTGGTTGGACCTGGAATGAAGTACAGCACAGGCCCCACCCCTGTAAGCCAGCAGCAGGCCTTGCAGGCATCTGCATCAAATGTAGCAGCACCTTTGGGGGCTCTTAGTCCACAGAAGATAGGAGAGTTGGATAACTGGTATTATGGTAATTAGGGTTGGACTTTTTTGCTGTTTTCTTTTTTGGAATGCTGAGATAATCAAGTACCTTTGATGAGTTATGCTTTTCAAATGTAATGGCAAACAAAGTGGACTTTTGTTTTTGTTTTGGAATGCTTCTCAGCACTAAGGCATCTTTGATTGAATTGAGAGTCTTTGATGACCTGCTTATGGCAAGGGAAGAGTTTGAGTCATGTGGGTTTGAGTTGCATGGCTGTAATACCCTTTGACCCTGAAGAAGTGTATATAGACTCAGAGGTTAGCGTTTTTCCTTTGGGGGCACACTCATTGAAAGAGTGTTGGTGACGAGACTCTGGGTAGCCGTTGAAACAGCCCCCATGGCTTTGAAAACCCTCTCTCTCTGGTAACTATGTAATTCTTTGGTCAGACATGTAGAGGCCTGTCTGTTGATTTCTGTGTGTTATTTGCTCTGTTTATACAATATATGCTTGTAATTTCTGTTTGCATTTGTTCTCAAGTTCAGAGTGCTGGCTTTTTTCCCTGAACTAAGTGATATTTGTATATTTGATCATTATATGATGATATTTGTATGTTTGATTAAACTGAAATTGTTAAGCCCTTAAATTGCTTTCCTTAGAAAAGCAGATCAAAGAACCTGTGCTGGCAGGCCTTCTGTATGCTAGTGTTGTTGGTCTTTCACCCCCCCCACCACCACAACAGCTGCCAGCAACCTTGTTGTTACTGGTCACAAGGAGATTAGGGGAACCTTTGCTGGCATTGGGAGCAATACCCTATTGTATTACCATACATTATTTGGATCACAGTCCCAGGGTGAAGAAGAGCATTAGAACATTTTCACTTGTGATTTCAAGGGAACAGGGGTGCTGGTCACAGTTCCAGGGCAGAGAAGAGTGCTTATTGTTGCTCATAAGGGAGCAGGGGCAGTGGTCTCAGATCCAAGGCAGAAAGGATCACTAGCATTTGTGGCCATAGGAGACCAGAAGCCAGAGTCACATTTCAGGGACATAATGAGTGATAGCATTTGTGGCTACAGGAGAGAAAGAATCTTGATTACAGTCCCAGGGAAGAGAAGAGTATTTATGGTCACTTATAAACCACAGCCTGTGTTGAGAGAGTAGTGACCACACCTCTCCTTAGATCATACCACCTTGGAAAAACTGAAAGCTCACAGATCCCTAGAACTAGCTTTGAAAACAGCAGCACAAGAAACTCTGAGAATTAAGACAGTACTTCCTCTACCCTAGGGCCAGAGCCTAATTTTATAAAGTTAAAAGTCAAGAAATAAACTGGAAAAATGAGCAAACAGGAAATGAAGGACCTGACTACAGACAGTTACTGTGGAGTCACGGAAGAGCAAGGCATAAACTCAGAAGAAGGCAATGAAGTCAAAACAACTATATGTCAAGCCTCAAAGAAAGATGTATTGGACACAAGCCCAACTCACAGTATGGTAAAAGAAGCACAAAATACTGAAAAAAATCTTAAAAAGCAGAATTGGCCAAATGGAAAAGGTGGTAAAAAAGCTTAATGAAGAAAATAATGCCATAAAATTAGAATTGGGCAAGTGGATACTAATGACTCCATGAGACATTAAGAAACAATAAAACAAAATCAAAAGAATGGAAAAAATTAGAAGAAAATGTGAAATATTTGAAAAATAAATTACCTGGAAAATAGATTGAGGAGAAATAATTTAGTGGACTACCTGAAAGCCATGATAAAAAAAGAGCCTAGACATCACATTTCAAGAAATTATCAAGGAAAACTGTTACCTCCTGAAAGAAATCCCAAAATGAAAATTCCTAGGAATATTGTAGCCAAATTCCAGAACTCCAAGGTCAAGGAAAAATATTGCAAGCAGCCAGAAACAATTCCAACATTGTAGAGCCACAGTCAGGATCACACAAGATTTAGAAGCTTCTACATGAAAGAACAGGGGCTTGGAATATGATATACTGGAAGACAAAGGAGCTAGGATTACAACTAAGAATCACCTACCCAGCAAAATCAAGTATAATCCTCCAGGGGAAAAATAATATTTAATGAAATAGAGTACTTTCAATTATACCTGATGGAAAGACCAGAACTGAATTAAAAGAAACCCTGATTTTCAAATATAGAACTCAAGAGAAGCATAAAAAGGTAAATATGAAGAGAAACCATGAGAGATTCAACAAGGTTAAAAAGTTTACCTTCTCATATGGGAAGATGATACTTACAGCTTTTAAGAACTTTATTGTTATTATGGAAGTTAGAAGGAGTATACATAGTGTGTCACACAGGTGTGAGTTGATCTTGACTTTTCCTTGTCAGAAATAGATAAATTTAACCAAAAAAAATAAACAAGAAATATGTTAAGGAGTTTAACAGAATTTTAGAAAAATTAGATATGATAGACCTCTGGAGAAAATTGAATGGGAATATAAAGGAATACACCTTTTTCTGAGCTGCATATAACACCTTCACAAAAATTGACCACATAAAAACCACACAACCAAACATGGAAAAACAGAAATATTAAATGCATCCGTTTCAGACCATAATGCAATAAAAAATTACATTTAATAAAGGGTCATGAATAAACAGATTAAAAGTGAATTTTAAACTAAGCAATGTAATCCCTAAAGAATAAGTGGGCCAAAGAACAAATCATAGAAACAAGTAATTTCATTAAAAACATGACAATGAGACAATATACCAAAATTTGTGGAATGCAGCAAAACCAGTACTGAGGGGGCATATTTCTCTCTTTAAACACTTACATTAAAAAAATAGAAAAAGAATAGGTCAATGATTTGGGCATGCAACTAAAAAAATGAAACAAGGAACAAATAAAAAAATCTTCAATTAAGTGTCAAATTAGAAATCTTGAAAATCAAAGGAGAGACTAATGAAATTGAAAGTAAGGAAACCATTAAACTAATAAATAAAACTAGGAGCAGGTTTTATTAAACAAAACAAAACCCTGAATGGAATGAATAAATACTTGATTAATTTGATCTAAAAAAAGAAAACCAAATTGCTAGTATTCAAAATGAAAAGGGTGAATTCACCTCCAGTGAAGATGAAATTAAAGCAATTATTAGGAGCTCTTTTGCCCAATTATATGCTAATATGTCTAACAATATAAGTAAAATGGATAAATATTTACAAAAATGTGAATATCTTAGATTAACAGGAGAAAATAGAATACTTAAATAATCCTATCTTAAAAAAAGAAATTGAACAAGGCATCAATGAGCTAACCCTAAGGAAATATCCCCAGGACTAGATGAATTCACAACTGAATTTTACTAAACATTTGAAGAACAATTAATTTCAATACTATGTAAACTGTTGGATGGAATATTTTGGAGCATGGAGCATGGAATATTTTGCCTGTTTGATCTATGGATAAGGGAAGAATTTTTGACCAAACAAGAGAGAGAGAATATTATGAAATTCAAAATGGATGGTTTGATTACATTAAATTGAAAAATTTTTGCACAAACAAAGCCAATACAACCAAGATTAAAAGGGAAGCAGAAAGCTGGGAAACAATTTTTATTACCAGTATCTCTCATAAAGCCCTCATTTCTAAAATATATAGAAAACTAAGTCTAATTTACAAGCCATTCCCCAATTGATAAAAGGTCAAAGAATAGAAATAAGCAGATGAAGAAATTCAAGCTATCTATAGGCATATGAAAAAATGCCCTAAATCACTGTTGATTAGGGAAATGCAAATAAAAACAACCCTGAGGTACCACATCATATCTATCAGATAGGCTAACATAACAAAACAGGAAAATGATAAATGTTGGAGAAGATGTGGGAAAATTGGAACATTGTTGCATTGTTGGTGGAGTTGTGAATTGATCCAGACATTCTGGAGAGCAATTTGGAACTATGCCCAAAGGGCAATAAAACTGCATACCCTTTAACTCAGCAATACCACTTCTAGGTCTGTATCACAAAGAGGTCACAAAAATGGGAAAAGGACCCATGTGTACAAAAATATGTATAGCAGCTCTTTTTGTGGTGGCCAAGAATTGGAAATTGAGGGGATGCCCATCAATTGGGGAATGGCTGAACAAGTTGTGGTATATGAATATAATGGAATACTATCATGCTATAAGAAATGATGAGCAAGCAGACTTCAGAAAAAACCTGGAAAGTCTTATATGAACTGATACTGAGTGAAATGAGGAGAACCAGGAGAACATTGTACACAGTAACAGCAACATTATGGGATGACTAACTTTGATAGACTTAGCTCTTCTCAGCAATTTAAGGGTCTGAGACAACTCCAAAAGACTCATGATGGAAAATGCTATTCACATCCAGAGAAAGAACTATAGAGTCTGAATGCAGATTGAAGCATACTATTTATGCAATAATGCTCTCTTTTTTGTTTTGTTTCTTCTCTCTCATGGTTCCTCCCATTGGTTCTAATTCTTCTTTACAACATGACTAATGTGAAAATGTGTTTAATATAAATGTCTATGTAGAACCTATATCAAATGGCATGTTATCTTGGGAAGGAGATGGGGTGGAAGGGGGATAAAATTTGAAACTCAAAATCTTATGGAAGTGAAAGTTGAAAACTAAAACTAAATAATAGGGCAAGAAACAGCAAGAAAGCCGATTTGGCTAGGTCAATGTGTATTTAGAGTAGTGGCTATGAGCTAAGGATTCTATGAATGTATTTAGTGGACATAGAACCATTCACAATGAATCTGATGATAATACAAAAATAGAAAAAAACAGAAATTTGCATGATGATTTTGTTGTATATGTGAAAGGGATAGCAAGTTGCACATAAGAGGTTTCAGTTTCATGTATAATCATCTTTTTTATTGTACTGTTATAGAAATGCTTATTTTTTTTCCACGAATTAAAAATAAAATTTAAAAAATATAGAAAAAAAACAAAACAAAATCAATCAAAAAAGTAATAGGGTAGTGGATCAGTGGAATAGATTAGGTACACAAGACAATAGTAAATGACCATGGTAATCTAGTGTTTGACAAATCCAAAGATCCAAGCTTTTGGGACAAGTACTCACTGGCAAAAATTGCAAGGAAAAGTAGAAAGCAATTTGGCAGAAACTAAGTATAGACTAATGTCTTACGCTGTATACCAAGATAAGATAGAAATGGGTACATGATTTATACAGAAAGGGTGATGTCATAAGCAAATTAGGGGAACATGGAATATTTTACCTGTCAGATATATGGATAAGGGAAGAATTTATGAGCAAACAAAAGATACAGAGTATTGTAGGATGTGAAATGGATAATTTTTATTACATTAAATTAAAATTTTTTTGCATAAACAAAAGCCAAGATTAGAAGGAAGAAAACTGAGAAAAATTTTACAACAATTTTCTCTGATAAAGGCCTCATTTCTCAAATATGTAGAGAACTTAGTCAAATTTCTAAGACTATACACCATTTTCCAATTGATAAATGGTGAAAGGATAAGAACAGGCAATTTTCAGATGAAGAAATCAAGGCTATCTATAGTTATAAGAAAAAAACTACTTAAAATCACTTTTGATTAGAGAAATGGAAGCTAAAACAACTCTGAGGTACCACTTCTTACCTATCAGATTGTCAGAGATGACAGAAGAGGAAAATGATAAATGTTGGAAGGGATGTGGAAAAATTGGGGCACTATTGTACTGTTGGTGAGGTTGTAAAGTGTTCCAGTCATTCTGGAGAGCAATTTAGAACTTTGTCTAAAGGGTTATTGACCTTTTTGATCCTGCAAATACTACTGCTAGGTCTATATCCCAAAGAGATTTCTTAAAAAATGAAAAGTACCTACATGTACAAAAAAATTTATAGCAACTCTTTTTGTGGGGGAAAAGAACTGGAAATTGAGGGGATGCCCATCAACTAGGGAATGGCTGAACAAGTTAGGTTATATGATTGTGATGAAATACTATTGTGCTATAAGAAATGATGAGCAGGATGCTTTCAGAAAAACCTAGAAAGACTTACATGAACTGATGCAAAGTGAGAAGAACCAGGAGAACATTGTACACAGTAACAGCAATACTGTATGATGATCAGCTGTGAATGACTTAGCTATTCTCAGCAATATAATAATTGAAGACAATTCTGAAGGATTTGTGACAAAAAATTCTACCCCCCCCCCAGAGAAAGAATTGATGTAGTCTGAATGCAAATCAAATTATACCTTCTTTATTTTTCTGTTTTATTTGTCTTTTTTCTTTTGCAACATGACTAATATGGAAAAAATGTTTTGCATGACTGCACATGTATAATCTATAGCAAACTGCTGTCTCAAGATGGAGAAAGGGAGGGAGGGAGAGAATTTGCAACTCAAAATTTGTAAAAATTAATGTTAAAAATTGTCTTACATGTAATTGAAAAAAAAGATTCTGAAAAGATCTTGACAGGGTAGAACTTTGGAACGAATCTAATAAGAAATTTTAACAAAATAAAATATGAAATTAATTTCTTCAATATAAGTGTAAGAAAATATAAGTATAAGAATGAGGTGTAGAGAGAGCATTGCCTAGACAATAGTTTATCTGAAAAAAAAAAGATTTGTTGGTTTTAGCAGATAACAAACTCAATATGAATAAATAATCAAAAATTTGAATGTAATGGTAGTCTCTATTGAGACAGCTAGAACCCAGGACCAAGGAAGTTTAAGTTTCACTAGGCCTTATACCAGTCAGTGCTCCAATTTAGGAAGGAAACTGATAAACTGGAAAGTACCTAGAGAAGAGCAAGCAACATGGAGAAGGGCCTTAAGGTTTTGCTATGTAATGACTGGTCTCCCTGCCTCAAGTCTCTCTACTTTCTGACCCCACCAATCCTTCCATAGTGATATTCTTGAAGCACATATCTGACTATGTCATTCCCCCTTTCAAACAAGTTCCGTTGGCTAATAATTGACACTGGTCCCAGGAACAGATACAAACTCTTTCGTCTGGCAATTAAAATCTTTTTAAATTTGTCTCCAGCATATTACTCTCCTTAATGTGCTTTATAATTCATCCAAAATTGCCTACTTTATGTTCTTCATTCTTATCTCTCATCTCCATGTCTTTACCCAGGCTATCTTCTAGGCCTTTTCTCTCTGCTTTGAATTTCTTCCTCACCTCTAGTTGATAGAATCCGTAGTTCCTTCAAAGCCTTACTCAAGTGTGCTGTTGAATTGATTGCTGATCCCAGCTACTGGTGTATAGTCCTTTTGTCCTTGTGATTTGCTCCCTTGTGTTTGCTTCATTTTGTGTGTGTGTGTCTTCTCCTATCATGGCAAAGATCCGTTTTTGACTTGTCCATTTTTTATGCTTCTGTCTTGCTATCTTACTAGTCTACTTTCCACCTCCCTGTAATAGCAATTTAGATTTGAAGATCTTTCCCACCCATTAATAGGCCATGTGACCTGCTTACATCACAGGAAGCCTAAGTCACATGTAGTGGGAGGAGCTTCCTGACAAGAAAAGGAAGCTATGTCACAGGAAATGCAGAGAGAGAGAGCAGTTATGGCTGCTAATGGCCGCCGTTGTGATGGTTAGAACTGAACAGGCTGACTTAGCTGAATTGTGAGTTTGTTTTTGGGAAGACCCCAGCAGAAAGGTCAGAGAGGTGTTGGGATGGTAAGGCTCCATGTTGTGATATCATGTTTTGGGTTCCTTGCTGTTATGATGAAGTAGGTTAACTGGCTGTGGGAGCTGAATATTTGGTTATGGGATATGGTTCTCTGGTGTCTGAATAAATGTTATACTTCTACCTTCTTTATGCGATACAGAACTATAGGCATTTTGACAATTATCATCTATATCAGGGCTGTCCCACCTTAGGTTTTAATTGAAACAATAGACAACATATTTTGATTTGCCATTTTAGTGAGAGCTCTGAGGTAGCTCGGCTTCATTTACTAAAGCATTTTTGTAAATTTCTATGCTTGTAGGAAGGCCGCATAAATTGCACTGAGGGCCATGTGGCCCGGGCCTGCATTTGAGACAGCCCTGATCTATATTGTTATTATTGCCTTACTGATACATTATTTGGTGGCAAGGGTGGTATCACAAGGTATAAGACCTCTATTTAGAGGTAGAAGGGCTTTAGAGGAAGAAATGGTTGTCCCAGGATGGGAGGATGTAACTTATTTCTCCCTAGCAAGAAAATGGTCTAAAGGCACTGGTCTCTGTGAAGACTGGAAGCAGAGGCTACAGAGTGGAGGACCTGTAGATTCGGAGCTATGTCTCAGAGAAGTTAATGTTAAGCCAGGAACAGAAGTGCCAATAGAGATCTCTAGACGAGGCTGGATTTTACTCGCAGCCTATCTATCGTATTGTATGTGAAAACAGGGACAGACTGTTACGAGAAAGAATTCAGACCCAGACAGTTGCTGAAAGGTCTGGTAGTGCAAGTGAGAGTGCTTCTTCTATACCACAGCAATATGGAGAAACTCAGGTGGTAGAACAGTAGGAACCTATTAGTCCTGTTGTTAATTCAGCTAGAAGGCAGAGGGAGCCAAGGAGGTCAAGAGTGCACCTCAGTTCAGCCGAGGTTAAGCCTAGCAGTCAGTCTGGTTACTATGGTAACAGGGGCAGAGAATCTAAACAGGAGCATGAGGGGATATTTGTGGCATACTGCCACTTCTGAGCCATCATTGAGTATTACAGTATCACACCAGACTTCTCAAAGAGAAGTGCTCCCCATACAGCAGAGAAGGCAGGAAACACAGAGTCACAAATACTGAGTTCAGGGAGATTTTGGAAGATTTTACACAGCAGAAAATCACAGGTATCTTGAGTAGGTTCACCCAGAGAATGAAAGAAACATTAATATCTTGGATGGTGGGAATCAGTGATGAAGGGGTCACAGGAGTGTCTGTAGATTCTGTGGATTGTATGAGATTCATAAGTATTAGTCAGAATTCTTTTGTACAGCAAGTTTTTAGGGATTATAACTTGCAAGGAGATAACCAAACAACCAGTTTGTTGGCTTTGGCTGCAACAGGCTATAAAAGAGAATATCCTGCTGATACTATAAGGACTACTACAGACTGACCCTGGTATTCAACTAGGGACTGCAACTAGAGAAAGTTAAAGGAGGAGGCAATGAAGACTGCTATTATGTTAGGGAACAATGAAGTTTATTATGAAACTCCCTTGAGAATCTCTCATAGGAATTTCATCGTTAAGATGGCACCACCCCCCTACTTATAAACATGTAATTCTGACTCTGCCAATTGCAGAAGTAGGGAACTCCCTTTCAGAGGTGCTGGATAAGGTTTCACAGTGAAGTGACTTAGGAGACTAGGGAAATAAATAAATTTCCTTGGGAGAAGAGAGTACAAAACCAACAGATTCAACGTCAGAATAGAATGACAAGGAAAGAAATGTTCACTGCTCTATTGAGAGCAGGGGTAGATTTTAGAAGAATAGATGGTATTCCAACTAATGAGCTATATGAAATGTACTGAGATAAGGTGCTTAATAGCAGATGGAATAGAGAAGTAAGAAATGCCCCTACAAATCTTACAGATCTTGAACCCTTATATTCAAGTGAGTCACACCTTCAAGGAGACTAGGGAATAAGCTGAGCTGCAGCTCAGATTAAAGAAACACACAGATGGGATTACGGACCCCATATTAATCTGACTGTATATTGGAATAATGGATTGAATACTGTAACTAGGGCATTGATAGACACTGGGGCAGAGGCCAGCTTGATTTATGGAAATGCTGACAAATTTAAGCATGGAACTCCTGTTACCATCACAGGACTAGGAGGGGCTGAGCTACCAGCCAAACAAGTCAAACTGATGATGGAGATTGGACAATTGCCTAAGGAAGAATATACTGTGGACATTGTACCCATTCCTGAATACATAATTGGAAAAGATATATTGAAATGCATGACTCTGAATTTGCCTGAGGGGAGATAGGAATTTGCAGTAAGGAAGATAGGAATTAATACAGTTTTAGTGGGAAAAGTAAAGATGGATCCAATCACTTTACCTGAACCTTCTAAAGTAATTACTTTGAAGCAATATCATGTGCCAGGTGGGCAAGATGAAATTGCCAATACTATAAAGGAATATGTTGAAGCAGAAGTGTTAGTCCCTATAGCCACTCAATGGAATAATCCTGTATGGCCAATACGAAAGTCGGATGGAACATGGAGAATGACAGTGGATTATAGACAATTGAATAAAGTGACTCCACCCTTGTATGCTGCTGTTCTAGATACTGTTACCTTAATAGAATGGATCCAGAAATATAATAGGACTTGGTACACAGTTATTGATTTGGCCAATGCTTTCCTTATGATCCCAATAGACTCCAAACAATGGGACCAATTTGCTTTCATGTGGCAGGGCCAACAATATACTTTTACTTGCTTGCCACAAGGATATCTGCATAGCCCAACTATTTATCATAGGATTGTGGCTGAACATTTGGATGAATTAAAGTTACCTGGTGTACAGTTTACCCACTACATAGATGATACTCTGGTACAGGGAGAAAATGTAAAAGAAGTGGAGAAGAGTTTGATGCTTTTAATTGAGCATATGAAAAGCAAAGGATGGGAAATTAACCCTGCAAAGATTCAAAGACCAGCTCAAAATATTAAATTTTGGGGTATACAGTAGAATTAAGGACTGTGAGAAATTCTCCCACAAGCTTGATTGAAGACTCAAGATTTTCCCATCCCCACCAATAAGAAGGAAGCCCAAAAGTTCATAGGATTGTTTGAATATTGAAGGCATCACATTCCCCATCTTGGACAGATTTTGAAACCCTTATATAAAGTCACGAGGAAAAAATATGAATTTGATTGGGGATTTGAACAGAGTAAAGCTTTTGAAGAAGCCAAAGCTGCTATACAATTAGCTCTGGAGTTTTGGCCTATGCAAAGTGGCCTGGGGGAATTACAAGATGACTATGCAAATTGGCAGAAACAACAAAGGCGAAATGTACCCTTAGGATTTTGGTCAAGTAAACTACCTTCATCTGGATTACAATATACACCTTTTGAAAAGCAGTTGTTAGCTGCATATTGGGCTTTAGTAGAGATTAAACAACTAACTCTGGGTCATGAAGTGTTATTAAGACCTGGAATCCCTATTATGACTTGAGTAATGAGTACCCCAACATCTCACAGAATTGGACATGTGCAAAAGGCTAGCATAATTAAATAGAAATGGTATATTCAGACTAGATCGAAAACAGGCAAGAGTGGAGTTTCTGCTCTACATGAATCTATAGCAAGCATTGACATTGATGGAAAAGACAAACTTTCAGAACCAAGGCAACAGTTGGTACAATCCTTGGTAAAATGGAATGATGGATATGATGGATTGACTGAAGAACAGAAGAAACATGCATGATTTACTGATGAGAGAGCAAAATATTTGGACCATAAAAGACATTGGAAAGCAGTAGCCTATAACCCACGTACTAAGAGAACTTTGGAAAGTACTGGGATAGGTGGAAGTAGTCAATATGCTGAACTTATGGCAGTACATCAAGCTATTAAAACAGAAAAAGGAGGATAGTGTCATATATTCACTGATTCGTGGGCAGTAGCTAATGGGTTAGCCACATGGATGCCAATGTGGAAAAATCAAATCAAAATTGGGAAATTCATGGCAAACAAGTTTGGGGCAAAGAACTATGGGAAGATATATGGGACATGTCTTTGGTTACTAATTTGTCAGTTTTTCGTGTAGACGCTTACGTGCCTCTCATTATGCCAGAACATGAGTACAATGCACATGCAAATGTACTAGCAAAGATTGCTACTGAACATGTTGTCCCTACTTCAACGCCAACTGATGATCCAGTACTAGCAAAATGAGTCTACCAAATGGCTGGTCATTTAGGGGTCCAGGCCACACACTGGTGGGCCCAAGATCGAGGTATTAGTATTACTTATTCACTGTCAAAGCAAGTAGCAGAGGAATGTAATATATATCAATTGGAAAAGGAACAAACTGTTCCTCGGGTAGTAACTGGGGAAATAGCAAGGGTAAAAGTTCTAGCCCAGATTTGGCAGATAGATTGTATTGGACCGCTACCCCAAGATAAAGGATGCAAATTTATATGTACTTGTGTTGATACCTATTCATGGGTACTACTAGTGGCTTGTCCTTATAAGAATGCAACCCAGAAAAAACCTGTAAGACTCTAGATATTATAAGTCTATATTATGGAACCCCAATGCAGATTCAGAGTGATAATGGGTCACATTTTAAAGGTAATGAGATGAAGAGATGTTGTGTATTGAATGAAATAGAGTGGATAAATCATATTCCATATTATCCACAAGCATCTGGGTTGATAGAAAGAATGAATGGATTGTTGAAAAAACAGTTAAGAAAGTGAAGTTCTAATAATTCATATCAACATTGGAAGGATAATTTGTTCACTGCTTTATGTAATTTGAATAATGGACCTTTAGGAGGAACTACACCTATAACCAGAAAGATGACCCGGAATCTGCAAATTAGAAAACAGTAAACACATAAGATCCAAAATATTGAGTATTGGGCTGTGAGGGAAGATGTCCCACCACCGTATCCAGGAATACCTGGTTCAGCAGGATATGATTTACACTGTTCAGAGAACTTTTGGTTGGATAAAAAAGAGATAAGAAAAATCTCTACTGGGATATGTATGAGAATCCCTAAGAATCATTTTGGATGGATATTACCTAAATCAGAATTAGCAGCTCAAGGAGCACATGTGTTGGCTGGAGTGATAGATTGTAGTTATCAATGAGAAATTGTTGTGACACTCCAGAATTTAGGTGAAGAACATATACAATTGTTTAGAAATGGTAGAATAGTTCAATTGATTATGATTCCTTGTGAAACAATACCTCTTGTGAAAACTGACCCTCTTTCTAAAATAACTATCAGAGGAAAGGAAGGATTTGGTTCTGATAGAATAAAATTGGGAGCTAAAGTATGGGTAAAACGCAAGTTGAATGATGTTCCAAAGGCTGCAGAAATCATAGCATATGTCAAAGACATGTGGTCTACCCAGGAAAAAATAATTATGAAATTGTACCCTTGACTCATGTATTCTGTCGTGAATGAGGCTATGATAGTTTCTTTGTTTCTTTTTGGCTTTTGTCTGCTAAAGTTGTTTGTGAGATTTGTTTCCTGCAGACTTAGTACCATCCACCTGCAGATGCCTGATAGCTTAAGCCAGATGCCACCTTTTGATGTGTTCGGATATTACCTCTGGACCTGTCCACAACTGTGATGTGTCATCCCTGGACCTAGTGTCAACTGAGTTCCAGATGCCAGCTTGCTAAAGAACTGACTTCTTGAATAGAACTCTTAATCTCTTGGGGCAGGGATAGCTCTATGTCCAATTTCAGTGGGAAGAAGCTTTGGAGGAAGGGACCTTCACCCCTTGCCCCAAGATTTTGAGCCCCATTTGTTTGAAGGGGGAATGGTGATGTTTTATATACTTTTCTTATGTTATCCCTGTTATATTGTCGTGTAAAGTTTTGTTGACATCAGTTATCCCAAAATTCCCTTTGCCCTATGTAATGGGTAAGAAAGATCTTGGGGCCGAAAGTACTAGCAATTTAGATTTAAAGATCTTTCCTGCCCATTAATAAGCCATGTGATCTGTTTACATCACAGGAAGCCTAAGTCACATGTGGTGGGAGGAGCTTCCTGACAGGAAAAGGAAGTTATATCACAGGAAATGCAGAGAAAGAGAGAGAGAGAGAGAGAGAGAGAGAGAGAGAGAGAGAGAGAGCGAGCGAGCAGGTATGGCTGCTAATGGCTGCTTTTGGCTGCCATCCTGATAGTTAGAACTGAACAGGCTCTGATTTAGCTGTACAGTGAGTTTGTTGTTGAGAAGACCCCAGAAGGGAGTCGGAGAGGTTTTGAGATGGTGAAGCTCCATGTTTTGATATTGTGTATTGAATGTTTTACTGCTCTGATAGATTGGATAAATGGCTTGTGGTATATGGTTCTCTGGTGTCTGAATAAATGGTTTACTTATTCTACCTTCTACGTGGAGAGTTTTGTATACTTTGCGATACAGAACAACATAGGCATTTTGACAATTATCATCTACATTGTTATTATTGCCTTACTTATACACTCTTCTCCCCATAATACCTTTCCCTGTTCCTTACTTCTGTTATTCTTCAGGGTTTCTTATTAGTTTAATTCTGAGCCTAAATCATTGTATATTCACGCAATCTATCCCTAATATACACTGTGTATGCTGTTGTACAAAAACTGTAGGTTGTCCATATAACTTTGGGCAGGGAATTTTCTTCATCAGCTTTGTTTCTTTTATGTTGATGGTTAAGTCAAACTCTTTTGGGCTGGTCATGTGGTGAGGACTATAGGTGAATAACCTATGTATTCCCTTGGTATCATTGTAATGCCATAAAAAAGAGAATAGGCCCCTTCCATTTCTCATAAAGTCACTAGCTTCCACTTGCTCCAATCTAATTTTTAAGGTAGTATTTTTGGGTGAGCTCCACAGGATAGGCCAGCATAGCTGGCTGGTGAGCTATATTATTGGAGGGAATGCTTAAGTCAATGAGATCATAGATCCACTAGAGTACTTGGAGAATATTTTGTATTTCCTTTTATGTGGCATGTTCCTGTGACAGAAGCTTCTTGAGGGAAGGAATTGACTTTTTTGTCTTTTTATATATAATGACTAGGACAGTGCATGCCTAACAGTGGGACATTAATGAATGTTTGTTGGTTAGATTGATTACAAGAAATTTCTTGGAGGAAATTTTGTTTTAGCAACCAAATAAAATGTCTTATTTCCACCAGCAGCAGCATGTCACAATTGCTGATTTAATCTGGTGAGGGAAGACTCTCTAAATAGTTGCAGATGTGCCTCATCTGCACAATTCAGCAATTGATGAAATGCCCTGTTCAGTATTATATTTGATAGAATATTGGATAAAGTCTGACTTTGCTCCTGTTTTTCTCTCCTTCCTTCCCACCTCATATAAAAATACATTATACAGCAAGTCATACGTATCTGTAGTGGCTATAGCTGTTGAGCTCCTCAAAAGCAAGGCCCAATCCCTCTGATGAAAATGCTTTACATTTGTAGAGAATATTCCATTTTTCCTTCTCAAATGGTTTTTTATTATGAACTTATGAAGCATTGACAAACATAATTCTATCAAAGTACAAGGAATATTTAAAAATAACTATAGACCTCTGTTACATATAATTTATTTTAGAAGTTTGATGTGGAAGCTTTGAATTTTAATTATGATATTCCTGGGATTTTTCCTTTTGTGGTTCCTTTCAGAAGATAGTCCATATATGCTTTCCAAATTCACTTTGCCCTTTGCTCCTAATAGATTTGGATAGTTTTCATTGTAACTTCTTCAAATATAGAGTTCAAGCCTTTTTTTAAAATCATGATTTCCAAGAAATACAATGGTTTTTTAAATTATCTTTGCTTGACATATTTTCCAGGTCAGTTAAAAATCAAATATACTATATTTTCTCCTCTTCTTAATATTTTGATTTTATTTTAATATGTTTCCTATGTCATAGAGTCACACATTTCTCTTTGGTCTTTTCTCATTTTCAGTGTCTCACCATCACGGAGATTGTTTCAGCTTTGGTATTTAATACTTCCTCAGTACCCTCAGTTACCTTTTACCTCTGATTGGAGGGCTGGAGGGTGAATCAAAAAACTACTCCCAAAGTTTCTTCCTTTATAGAGGACTCAGATTCTCAGCCATCTTCATATCCTCCCAGCTGCTCTGCTTGGCTTCAACTCCATGAAAATCATGATAATATATTAGGTATCCTCTGGTGACACCCACATACTTTTTAGCTTCCTTCTGTGTATTATTTTCCTCCTTTAGATTATAAGCTCTTTGCTGGTAGGGTTTGTTTTTCTTTTTCTTATTTGTAAGATAAGAAAGAAAATGGTCAAATAATAAAAAATAAAAGCAAAACTTTGTATCAGATTTCTCTCATAAAGGTTTGTCATCCAAGGTACATAAACAACTAAATATATAAGAGACTAATAGCAATTCCCCCAATAATTGTATGGTCAAAGGATATGAACAGACTTCTCAAATGATCTGCAAAATATTCACAACCACATGAAAAAGTGCTCCAAATCACTAATAATAAGAGAAATATAAATCAAAACAGCCCTGATATTTCACCTCTCACCCTGAACACTGACAAAAATAATCCCAAAAAATAACGATCGATGTTCGAGGAGCTATATAAAGATAGGCACACTATTATATTGTTGGTAGAGCTATAAAATGGTACCATCACTTTTGGAAAACAATTTCAAATTCTGAAAATAAAATGACTAAAATGTCCATACCTTTTATACTTGAGATTCCATTACTGAGCTTATAACCCAAGGATGCCATTGATAAGAAAAAAGTTCCCAAATACTACAAAATATTTATAGCAGCACTTTTTGTGATAGCATAATCAGAACAAAGTAGATGCCCATCAATTGGAGCATGGCTAAACAAATCATCCTATATGAATGTAATGGAATATTACTGTGCTGTATGATACAAAACTTTGTTTTTATTTTTTATTATTTGACCATTTCCTTTCTTATCTTAGATGCATTAATGTTGTCTGTGCAGAAGCTTTTCAGTTTCAAGTTCTCTTTCTTGCTGTAGATGCAGTATTATGTACCTTCAGTTACTTTAATCTTTTTTGAAGATAGCCTTGTTTTTATTGCCTCTCGTCTCTTCAACCCTGTCCCTTCTTCTCATTTGATATTCCCCCTTCCTCTCCACATCTTAAGCTAGTCCTATTCCTTAATTTTAAAATTTCACATTCCCCACACCCCAAAAAAACTTCTCTTACTCTCTTCATTATCCATCTTCTCTTTCTGTTTACATTCTCTGATTCATGGCTCCTGCAATTATCTGGTCTCTCTCTTTTCTCTGTATTGTTCATGCACCAAAACTCCCAAGGTATCCATTCTAGGCTCTCCCCTGTAGGTACTTTCGGCCACTACCTTGTAGGTGTTGTACCATGGATTCTCCTTTTCTGTTGTGCCTCACTTTTAGAACGATGCTAATTATTGCAGATGTTAGAGAGGACCCTCCTCATGGTAGGGCTCTTCCCCAACCATATTCCTGATTATGCAGTTCACCACTGATCGATATGCTTTCTTGTTCACATTTTTTCCTATATTTGCCTGGAAATGCAATGTACCCTGTGTCAATATTCTCCCTCCTCCAGGTACAATCTGCTTCCAGGGATTCCAACTTTCCACCTCCCAGTATAAGATGACTTTTCAGGCAACAAAACCCCCAGGCCTCATACAGTGTCAGGTTCTCTTCTCCCTTAACTGTCCATTTCTCTTCACCCATAGGAGCATTCATTAGTGGGACTCCCTCTCAGCTCCAAAGTAAGGCCTCCTTCCTTTCTCCCTCCCCACTTCAACCTTCCCATCTTTCTTATCTACTCCCCTGTGGAGTCTTCTGTTTCTCTAGTTCTTGATTCCACCCTGGCACATTATTCACCCCTCTCTATCCCACTGTTGACTTACCCCCTTTCATCTGCCCTCCCACATTTTAATATGGTCCTTCAAAAGAAGCATTCACCTGTAGACAGGGTGTCACCAGGTTCTGTCCGTAATGCCCCTTGTCTGATTTTTCACTGTTATCTCTTTCAGATTTCTGCTTTCACCCTGCCTCCTTGTGTACATTTAGAAAGAAAACTCTCACTGGTCTGTTGTCACTCTGTTGCTGTTGCTGTAGTTGCCTGCTTCATTTACTCACTTCTGCATTTCTGTTGTTTGGATGTTCAAGAAACAAATCATCTCTTCAGTTCTGGTTTTCTGTCCAAAAGTCTTTCAAACTGTTCTTTATGTTATTGAATGCACATATTTTGGCCATACAGTTAAGCTCAGATTTGCAGGATCACTCACTGTAGCCCACAGCCTGAGCTCCATTGCTCTTCAGAACACAATTATTCCATTACCTCCTTTTCCCAGTGGGTACAGACTAGCCTTGCACTATTTGAATACCCTTTCCTTTGTATTTGAAGATCTTTCTCTTGATGGCTTTTAGAACTTGTTATTTCTGAATTGAATTGTTAAATTTAACCACTATATTTTGGAGTTTGCAGCCTTAGGTTTTTTTTTTTTTTTTTCTGGAGGCAGTCTGTGATTTTTCTTTTCAATTGGAATTTCAATTTCTATGTTTGGAAATCATGAGAAGGTCTCTTCTATTATTTTGTTCATTATGGAGTTAAGGTTTTTTGTCCTGTTCTGTTCTTCTGGGAGACCTGTGATACTTAGGTTGTCTCTGTGAATTCTGTCTCTGAGTTTAGTATATTTTGCTTGAAGCATGAGCATATTATCTTTTAACGTTACTGCTTTTTGCTTCTCTTCTAGGTTGTCCTTCACTGCTGTTTATTTGCATTCCCAATCCCCAATTCCCCATGTTTTGTCTTTTGTCTCTTTGGTGGGGCTTCCCTCATTGCCGATTTGAGATTTTTAAATTCTGTTCATTATTTTTGCTGTATAAGACATACCTTTTGATTTTTTTATTTTCCTCATCTTTTGCTGAAACTCTCTCTTATTACCTTTTTCCCTTATAGCTTCAAGGAACTTTCTTGAATTCATTTAGGTTAACATTATCAGTCCACTTATTTTTTCTTGCCTTCTTTTGGGACCTTGAAAGTGGCTAGAACTTTTAAATGGTGCTATTGGGTCATTCACATCTCCCCTTCCAATGTTATATGTAATTCTTTTTTAGAAGACGATGCTGTGACTGTGTTCTTATTTGAAAGACTTTTCCAAACACCACATTAAATTAATGATTTTTTGAGCTATATCTATAACATGTCTCCTTGTTTCCAAGTCAGCTCTAATCTTTCTTTGTTCCTAGATGAAGAAGGCTATATTTCATACTGGGATTCCTTAATTCAGAACAATTCTGCTATTAAAAATACATATATATATTTATATCTTTTTATTTAATTTAATATTTTTAGTTTTCAGCATTGATTTTCACAACAGTTTTAATTACAAATATTCTCCCCATTTCTACCCTCCCCCCCACTTCAAGATGGCATATATTCTGGTTGCCCTGTGCCTCAGTCAGCCTTCCCTTCTGTCACCCTACTCCTCCCCCCATCCCCTTTTCCTTTACTTTTCTGTAGGGCAAGATAAATTTCTATGCCCCATTGCCTGTATATCTTATTTCCTAGTTGCATGCAAAATATTTTTTGAACATCTGTTTTTAAAACTTTGAGTTCCAAATTCTCTCCCCCCTCTTCCCTCCCCACCCACCCTCCCTAAGAAGGCAAGCAATTCAACATAGGCCACATGCATATCATTATGTAAAACCCTTCCACAATACTCAGGTTGTGAAAGACTAACTATATTTTGCTCCTTCCTATCCTATCCCCCTTTATTCAATTTTCTCCCTTGACCCTGTCCCTTTTTGAAAGTGTTTGTTTTTGATTACCTCCTCCCCCATCTGCCCTCCCTTCTATCATCCCCCCTTTTTATCTTCTTCCTCCTTCTTTCCTGTGGGGTAAGATACCCAATTGAGTGTGCATGTTATTCCCTCCTCAGGTCAAATCTGATGAGAGCAAGATTTACTCATTCCCCCTCATCTGCCCCTTCTTTCCTTCCTACAAAACTGCTTTTTCTTGTCACTTTTATGTGAGATAATTTACTCCATTCTATCTCTCTCTTTCTCCCTCTCTCAATATGTTCCTCTCTCATCCCTTAATTTGATTTTTTTAGATATCATCCTTTCATATTCAACTCACCCTGTGCACTCTGTGTGTGTGTGTGTGTGTGTGTGTATATATATATATATATGTATATATATATATATATATACATATGTTCCCTTCAGCTACCCTAATACTGAGGTCTCATGAATTATACACATCATCTTTCCATGTAGGAATATAAACAAAACAGTTCAACTTTAGTAAGTCTCTTATGATTTCTCTTTCTTGTTTACCTTTGCATGCTTCTCTTGATTCTTGTGTTGGAAATTCAAATTTTCTATTCTGCTCTGGTCTTTTCACTGAGAAAGCTTGAAAGTCCTCTATTTTATTGAAAGTCCATATTTTGCCTTGGAGCATGATACTCAGTTTTGCTGGGTAGGTGATTCTTGGTTTTAATCCTAGCTCCTTTGACCTCTGGAATATCATATTCCAAGCCCTTAGATCCCTTAATGTAGAAGCTGCTAGATCTTGTGTTTTCCTGATTGTGTTTCCACAATACTCATGTTGTTTCTTTCTGTCTGCTTGCAGTATTTTCTCCTTGATGTGGGAGCTCTGGAATTTGGTGACAATATTCCTAGGAGTTTTCTTTTTGGGATCTTTTTCAAGAGGCAATTGGTGGATTCTTTCAATTTCTATTTTATGCTCTGGCTCTAGAATATCAGGGCAGTTCTCCTTGATAATTTCTTGAAAGATGATATCTCGGCTCTTTTTTTGACCATGGCTTTCAGGTAGTCCAATAATTTTTAAATTATCACTGCTGGATCTATTTTCCAGGTCAGTGATTTTTCCAATGAGATATTTCACAGTTTTCCTTTTTTCATTCATTTGGTTCTGTTTTATAATATCTTGGTTTCTCATAAAGTCACTAGCTTCCACATACTCCAATCTAATTTTTTTTTTGGGGGGGGGGATTTTATTTATTTATTTATTTATTTATTTTTTTAAATGCAATTTATTTATTTAACATATTTGGTTTTCAGCACCGATCCTCACAACAGCCTGAATTACAAATTCTCTCCCCATCTCCGCCCTCCCCCCACTCCAAGATGGCGTACACTCTGGTTGCCCTGTTCCCCAGTCAGCCCCCCCCTCCATCACCCCCCTCCCCTCCTTTCTTGCAGGGCAAGACAAATTTCCACGCCCCATTGCCTGTGCATCTTATTTTTTAGTTGCATACAAAAAGTCTCTTTGTTTTTGAACATCTGATTTTAAAACTTTGAGTTCCGAATTCCCCTCCCTCCTCCCTTCCCACCCACCCTCCCCAAGAAGTTGAGCAATTCAACCTAGGCCACACATGCATCACCATGTATAACCCTTCCACAATACTCATGTTGTGAAAGGCCAACCACATTTTGCTCCTTCCCAACCCATCCCACTTTATTGAATTTTCTCCCTTGACCCTGTCCCCTTTCCAAAGTGCTCGTTTTGATTACCTCCACCCCCATCTGCCCTCCACTCCATCATCCCCCTGCCTTTTTTTTTTTTTTATCTTCCTCCCTCTTCTTCCTGTGGGGTAAGATACCCAACTGAGTATGTATGGTATTCCCCCTCAGGCCAAATCTGATGAGAGCAAGGTTCACTCATTCCCCCCTCACCTGCCCTCTCCCCTCCTCCCATAGAACTGCTTCCTCTTGCCACCTTTATGCGAGATAATCCACCCCATTCTATCTCTCCCTATCTCCCTCTCTCAGTATGTTACTCTCTCATCCCTTAATTTCATTTTATTACTTTTAGATATCTTCCCTTCATCCTCAACTCACCCTGTGTCTGCTCTCTCTCTTTTACATATATATATATACACATACATACACATACATACATATACACATAGATACATACATACATACACATTCACTTATATATATACTTAAACATATATATATATATATGCATATATATATATATATATATGCATATTCCCTTCAACTACCCTAATACTGAGGTCTCATGAATCATACTCATCATCTTTCCATGTAGGAATGTAAACAAAACAGTTCAACTTTAGTAAGTCCCTTGCAATTTCCGTTTCTTGATTACCTTTTCATGCTTCTCTTGATTCTTGTGTTTGAAAGTCAAATTTTCTATTCAGTTCTGGTCTTTTCACTGAGAAAGCTTGAAAGTTCTCTATTTTATTGAAAGTCCATATTTTGCCTTGGAACATGATACTCAGTTTTGCTGGGTAGGTGATTCTAGGTTTTAATCCTAGCTCCATTGACCTCCGGAATATCGCATTCCAAGCCCTTCGATCTCTTAATGTAGAAGCTGCCAGATCTTGGGTTATTCTGATTGGGTTTCCACAATACTCAAATTGTTTCTTTCTGGCTGCTTGCAGTATTTTCTCCTTGATCTGGGAGCTCTGGAATTTGGCAACAATATTCCTAGGAGATTTCTTTTTGGGATCTATTTGCGGAGGCGATCAATGGATTCTTTCAATTTCTATTTTGCCCTGTGGCTCTAGAATATCAGGGCAGTTCTCCTTGATAATTTCCTGAAAGATGGTATCTAGGCTCTTTTTTTGATCATGGCTTTCAGGTAGTCCAATAATTTTAAAATTATCTCTCCTGGATCTATTTTCCAGGTCAGTGGTTTTTCCAAGGAGATATTTCACATTGTCTTCCATTTTTTCATTCCTCTGGTTCTGTTTTATAATATCCTGATTTCTCATAAAGTCACTAGCTTCCACTTGCTCCAATCTAATTTTTAAAGTAGTATTTTCTTCAGTGGTCTTTTGGACCTCCTTTTCCATTTGGCTAATTCTGCCTTTCAAGGAATTCTTCTCCTCATTGGCTTTTTGGAGCTCTTTTGCCATTTGAGTTAATCTATTTTTTAATGTGTTGTTTTCTTCAGCATATTTTTCAGTATTTTTTTGGGTCCCCTTTAGCAAGTCATTGACTTGTTTTTCATGGTTTTCTCGCATCCTTCTCATTTCTCTTCCCAATTTTTCCTCTACTTCTCTAACTTGCTTTTCCAAATCCTTTTTGAGTTCTTCTATGGTCTGGGGCCAGTTCATGTTTTTCTTGGAGGCTTTGGTTGTAGGCTCTATGACTTTGTTGTCTTCTTTAGGCTGTATGTTTTGGTCTTCTTTGTCACCAAAGAAAGAATCCAAAGTCTGAGACTGAATCTGGGCGCTTTTTTGCTGCCTGGCCATATTCCCAACCAACTAACTTGACCCTTGAGTTTTTCAGTGGGGTATGACTGCTTGTAGATTACAGAGTTCTATGTTCTACATTTGGGGGGGAGGTGCCAGCTCTGTCAGAGCCGCACTCTTCCTTCCCCAAGGACCCCCAGTCCAGACTGGGCTCAGATCTTCGGCAGGCTGTGCACCCCTGCTGTGATCCGCCACTTAATTCCTCCCACCAGGTGGGCCTGGAGCCGGAAGTAACAACAGCTGTAGCTGCCCCACCTCCGCTGCCCCCGGGGCTGGAAGCCGAACCCCGAACTCCTTCCACTCCCGCAGCTTTTCCCACTAACCTTCTCCGCAGTCTTTGGTGTTTGTGGGTCGAGGGGTCTGGTAACTGCCGCAGCTCACATATTCAGGGCGCTAGGGCCCCCTCCGCCCGGCTTCTGGTCTGGATCGTCCACGCCGCTCAGGCTGGGCTCTGCTCCACTCCGTTCCCAGCTCCCAGCTCCCAGCTCCGTGTGGAATAGAGCTCACCCAGAATCCATCCGGGCTGTCCTGGGCTGGAGCCCTGCTTCCCTCTGCTGTTCTGTGGGTTCTGCCGTTCTAGAATTGGTTCAGAGCCATTTTTATAGGTTTTTGGAGGGACTCGGGTACGGAGCTCACTCTAGTCCGTGCTTACCAGCCGCCATCTTGGCTCCGCCCCCCCTCCAATCTAATTTTTAAAGTAGTATTTTCTTCAGTGGTCTTTTGGACCTCCTTTTCCATTTGGCTAATTCTGCCTTTCAAGGCATTCTTCTCCTCATTGGCTTTTTGGAGCTCTTTTGCCATTTGAGTTAGTCTATTTTTTAAGTTTTTAAGTTTTCTTCAGTACTTTTTGGGTCTCCTTTAGCCAGTCCTTGACTTGTTTTTCCTGGTTTTCTCACATCACTCTCATTTCTCTTCCCAATTTTTCCTCTACTTCTCTAATGTGCTTTTCCAAATCCTTTTTGAGCCCTTCCATGGCCTGAGACCAGTTCATGCTTTTCTTGGAGGCTTTTGGTATAGGCTCTTTGACTTTGTTGACTTCTTCTGGCTGTATGTTTTGGTCTTCTTTGTCACCAGAGAGAGATTCCAAAGTCTGAGTCTGAATCTGAGTGCGTTTTTGCTGCCTGACCATGTTCCCAGCCAACTTACTTGACCCTTGAGTTTTTCGTCGTTGGCGTATGACTGCTTGTAGAGTATAGACTACTTTGTCCCAAGCTTGAGGGGCTGCACTGTTGTTTTCAGAGGTATTTCTACACAGCAAGCTCTGCCACACCAATGCTATTCCTTCCCCAAGAACCGCCAACCCAGACCTGAGGCAAATCTTAAGCTGGCTGTGCACTCCCACTCAGATCCACCGCTTAATTCCTCCCACCAGGTGGACCTGGGGCTGGAACAACTGCAGGCGTAGCTCTGTAAGCAGCCTCAGAGCTGCATCGCCTCTGGGTCATGGCCGAACCATGAACTCCTTTCATTCTGTCCCAGAAACTTTTCCCACTAACCTTCTCTGCTGTCTTTGGTGTTTGTGGGTTGAGAAGTCTGGAAACTGCTATAGCTCACTGATTCAGGGTGCTAGGGCCTGTTCCACCCGGCTTCTGGTCTGGTTGTCTAGGTGCAGCTTACGCTGGGCTCTCCATACATTTGTATCTTAATATATCACAGTGTTTTTAAAACTAGATCACATTATTTCATGTTTTTACTGTTTCATTCTTGACTTTAGCCTTTGCTAATCTCTTCTTAGCAGTACTGGTCTTTTCTCTTCTGGTATAGTTTGCAAAATTAATCCTAAGCCTTCTTGGTATGAAGCTCACATTAAATTCCTAATTTCTTCAGAAGTAAATTACTACAAATATATCTCTTAAATTCATCCCAGTTGAATAATCAGGATCTCTACCACATAATTGTGTGCTGGGCAGTCACTATCCTTTGCGAAGCAGATCCCCGAAAGTAGTGTTGGTTATATTAGAGACAATTAGTGGTTTACAGTTTTCTTCCATATCTCTCTATGCTGAAGATAATAATTAGGTGCTTTTCAATTCTAAAGCTTTTAAGGTTCATTATGCTAACTGATATTTAGACCCAGTAAATAATAAATATTTCCCTATCTGCCAAATATCTTTGTCTATAATGAATTTCATTAAAAATGCCTTTGAATCAAAAATTTCAACAAAGGAAGAGAATTAGTAAATGTGCAAGCTGTGTGAGATCCAAATATGTTCAGAGGATAGAAGGCAAATTGGCGGCAATATTCCCTTCCAATCATAGGAGTTAATGATGGCAAGTTTTGAAAGCTTCAGATTGGACAAGCAGCCAAAGGCTTGGCCACTGATTTTGAAACTTATCTGAACTATCTGATCTTCTCTAGTCTTTAAAACTGGACTGGCAATCTCATGAGAACAGCTTCATTTGTGGTATTTGAGCATGTTCGCTTCCAGCTGGAATGCAAAAGTGCAGAGACGTACAAATTTGAAGAATAAATGGGGAAGACATCTGAACTCCCTCAGACCTCAGAAAAGTTTTGTGTTGAGTTGGGGGCAAAGGTTAAGCCGTAATGATGATTCCTATTTTATCTGAACTAGGTTGAACCACCACCTCCCCCTTTTTAAAACCTACTTAAATCTTCCAAATGGGAGGTCTTTAATATTATTTTGGTTTTTCGTTGAAGTTATTGCAAAATATTCCTTTAACCCAATGAAACTCTGCTCCACACTACTAACAACTACTTTAAAATGACATAGTGTGCATTTCTGGTCATTAACAAATGCCTAGGTATAAATTTTTGTCATAAGACCAAGTGGTGACCTTCAAACTAAGTAGAACACCATAAATTGTGGTCCACTATGAGTAAGACTATATAGAAAATTTGACTCAAACATGAATAGCATGTTATAACTAACTGTAAATGATATGATTATCATAAAAATTCCTCATAAATAGAAAAATGGTCTTGCCTCACAGATGTACTTTATAGTGATTTTATTTTGAAGTATACAATTTTCAGCTATTTGGGATCTGTATATATATACATTAACATTTATATTATAATTATACTGGAAAAAAACTTGCTTCTTTGACTTAGAAAAGGGGAGGTATATAGAATGGATATCAAGGACACATGACCAAAAGCTCAAGAATGAACTTCCGATGTAACTGTTTTCAATTCTAAAAAGATTGCTTATAAGAAATTTGTTAGCACCTTCTCTAACTTCCCTTAACTTCCTTACCCTCTCTCTCAATTCAGTTTTTAACCTCATGCCATTACCTTTTCCAAAAAAAAGCTCTTTCCAAGGTATCTAATGGCCTCCTTTATGAACAAACTATTTTTCAGCCTATTTGGCCTTTCTATAGCATTTGAAACTTTTCCTTATGAACAATTTCCCTTTTCCCACTTTTAATTTGACTTTTGAAATTGGTTTAAGTTAAACTGTATTTTTATTGCTCTGCTCCAACTCTCTGACCATTTCTTCTCTGTCTCCTTCATTGGTTCTTCACCATTCTTCCATACCTTAAGCATGGAGTCTTTTGCCTAAAGGACTAAAGTCTTTTGGCTTCTTTTTTCCCTCAAGTTTTGCACTCCTATGGCTTCAATCACAGTCTCTACACAGATGACTACCAAATTTACACTTCACCCCAATCTCTCCCAAGTACACTGCTCATTCCATCTTGTATCATACATACTGCCTTTCCCTTTAGAATGTAAACTCCTTGAGGGCAAAGATTATTTTTGCTTTTTCTTTGTAACCCTAGCACAGTGCCTAGAACAAAGTAAATACTTAATACTTGTTTGTTTATTGATAGGCTTGTATATTCAGTATTTATATCACACAAAGTGATGGAATTTTTTACTGGAAGGGCTCTCTGGGGACATGTAGTCTGGCTCATACTCTTTCCACAACTTACCCAATGACTTACCCATCTAGACTTTGACAAAGAACTCCATTGAGGGATATTTCTTTGAGCATAGCATATTCTGCTTTTGGTTAGATGTAGTTAGTATATAATTCTGTGATTCTGTAAACATCAGAAAGTATTTCCTCAACCTCCATGCCTCTTTGATTTGCCACAATTCTCTCCACACCCCAACCACCCTGGTTCAGGACTTCATTATCACTGACTTATTACAAATATCACTTCATTATCACATCATTTTCTAACTGGTTTCCCTGACTCTAGCTCTGAGTTCCCCTCTCCAATCCCTCCTCCACATAGCTACCAAATTGATATTCCCAAAACAAGGTTTGACTGTATTACTCCCCTGTTAGCTTACTCTATGATAAAATAATGGACTCTTCTATTTAATATTTAAAGTCCCTCATAATCTGGCTCTAAACTATCTTTCCCTCCCTCACACTATTTTCCAGCCAAAAAGGCCTTCTTATGGTCCCTACTACAAAACATTCTGTTTCCCTTCTCTGTGAATTTGTACAAGTTGGCCTCCAAGCCTTGAATGCTTTCTCTCCTCACTTCTCTTTCTTAAACAGAGAGAAGTATGATCTTTGAAATGATCTCTTGTGACCTTCTACAAGAAGTATCCCCTTTTTCCTCCTGTTATTAGTGCACCATCTCCTAAAATTACTTTGCGTTGATTTTGCATGTCTTATGTATTTATTGTGTGTATTATATATTATTGTGTATATGTTTTTTCCTCTGAAGTAGAGTGAAAGCCCCTGGAGGGTAGGGAGTGTTTTTTTCTTTTTTTTCCTTCACATTGTTAGCACCTAGTACAATGCCTGACACATATTAGGTACTTAATAAATGCTTGTTGAATGGAAGTGAATAAAGCCAAAATTTACCTCTTTGGGGCAGATAGATGGCTCAGTAGATAGAGTGCTGGTCCTAGAGTCAGGAAGATTCATCTTCCTGAGTTCTAATCTGGCCTCAGATATGAGCTATGTGACCCTGGGCAAATTACTTAATCCTGTTTGCCTTAGTTTCCTCAGCTGTAAAATGAGCTGGAGAAGGAAATGCAATTTATTCCAGTATCTTTGCCAAGAAATCCCCAAATGGTATCACAAAGAGCCAGACATTACTGAGAATGACTGAATAGCAACAATTCCGTAGTCTTCTGTTTTCCAGGCAAAAGATCTTCATATAGCATGTCCTCTAACTTCTTTAACATCCTTGTCATCTTCCTCTGGATGCCATTCCAATGAATTCTTTTATTTGTGTTTTAATTTTTTCTTTTTTATTATGAATTTAAGCAGCAACACCCACAAACATTTCACTGTAGGTAGAACCAAAAAGAGGAACATATCTCATACTGAACTTATTATGTACAGTTTATTTTTTTCAAGAGTGCACAATAAACTAAACATGGTATTAACAAAAGCTCAATATTGCCTTGCTTATCTGTGTTCCTCTCTGGACTTCCTCCTATTCTTTCTGGGTAATTTTTGATTCTTCCTTAAGGCTCTCTTCTTTGTTTTGTACCACTATCACTATCCTTCAACTCCCCACCCCCAGAAGTCTTTCCTTGTAACCAGTACGTACAATCAACCAAAACAAATCAACATATTGGCTGTCTGAAAACACACGTATCACTATGTTTTTCTGCTTCTTTACCTCTCTGCCAAGAAGTGGGAAGCATGATTCATCCATCATTGGGCTTCTGAAGCCATAATTGGCCAAAACATCAATCATAGTTCTGAAGTCTTTTTGATCTGTTTTCCTTATTATTCTGATCATTGTGTAGATTTTTCTGCTTATGGCTAGTTCACTCAGAATCATTTCATACAATTTTTTTTTCAGATTTCCCTCAATCCATTATATCCATCATTTCTTACAGAATAATAATAATCCATTACATTCATATCTCAAAATTTTTCAGCAATTCCAAATTGATAAGCACAGGCACTTGCTTTATTTTCAGATCTTTGCCACAACAAAAAAGTGCTGTGATAAATATTTTGATACAAAAGTCCCTCTGCTTTTGACTTCTTTGGACGTATGCTATGACTCCTTGGTAAATGTTTAACAACTGACTGATTTTCATTACTAGGTCTAGGTAATCAACAACATAATAAATCAAGACGTGATTTGTATGTAATGTTTGTTGATTTCTGGGGAATAAATGGTCGCACTGAAAATTTAACAATCTGTTCTCCTGATATATAAGCTGCTTCTAGTATGCCCTTACATGCCCATTAGTAGTATCACAGGGTTGTAAGCATGCACAATTATTGACTTTTTGGGATAGTTCTTAATTGTTTTCCAATGTCCTTGGGCTAATTCACAGTTTCACCAACAGCTTGACTGTCTTCCCAAGTCCTTTACAATTACTATTTTCCTGGCATACAGTAATCTCTTAATAAATGAATTTTGATCAAATGAGTAGTTAATGTATCTCCAATCTCCTTGCTGAATTCCAGTCCTTCGTTAACAGTTACATATTGTACACCTCCAATTGCATTTCCCATATGCATTTCAAATTCGACATGGTCCTAAATCAAACACATTACTTTCTCCCATAAACCTTCCCCTTTCTCTTGATATCCCCATTTCTGTTGAGGGAAATATCATCCTTTTAGGCACTCTGGTTTACAATCTCAATCCAATCAGAAGTCAGATCTTGTCAAATTATGCATTTACACATCTTTTGAAATCTGTCCCCTTCTCTCTACTCAGCACCACTCTAATTCAGGTCCTCATTACCTCTAACTTGGACTATTGGAGTACCTTGCTAAGTGTTTTACCTACATCTAGTCTTTCTCACTTTTCCAATCCATCTTCTGCACAACTACCAAACTGATATTCCTAAAGCAGAAATCTGACCATATCCTTCTCCTGCTTAAAAAGACCCAGTGATGAGGCAGAGTCAAGATGGCAGAATGCAAGCTAGGAACCAGCTGAAGTCTTCTAAAATTCCCCTGCAAACAACTTTAAAATAATGCCTCAAATTAAATTTTGAATGGCAGAACCAACAAAAAGTCAAAAGGAGACATTTTTCTAGCTTAAGGCAACTTGGGAGGTCTTCAAGAGAAACATGGTGTGGGCCTAGAGCACAGTAGGAGCAGCAGCAGCAGCAGCAGCAGCAGCAGCAGCAGCTTTGGGAGCTCTCAGCTCAGAGATGGTAAAGGGGGCAGACAATTGGACAGAAAGAGATTATAGGGGACTCTTTTCTGGCACTGGGTGTAGCTGGTGCTTATTAGCAACCCTATTACCCATAAGCAGTTTGGAGTCGTGGTTCTTGGGTAGAAAGAAGATCTTATGATTGATCACAAGGGAGCAGGGGACCTGGTCACAGTTCCAGGGCCAAGAGGAGCACTAGGTCTTAAAGCAGAAGGGGGGCAGATAAAGACCAGAGTGCAGACCAGGAGAACAGTGACCATACCTCTTCCAGGATAACATCACTTCAGAAGAACCAAAAGTTTGTAGGCCTCCAGGAAAAGCTCTGAAAAACAGTAGCACAAAAAAGTTTGAAGCTTAGCACAGTGCCTCCCCACCACAAGGTGAACAGAGCCCAACTTGTTAAAGTTAAAAGTCAAGAAATAGCCTTGGAAAATGAGCAAGCAATAAAAAAAAGAACTTGACCACAAAAGCTACTATGGTGGCTGGGAAGACTAAGGCATAAATTTAGGAGAAGACAACAATATGAAAATAGCTATAAGCAAAGCCTTGAAGAAAAATGCTAATTGGACCCAAGGTCAGCAGGAATTCCTGGAAGAGTTAAAGAAAGAGATAAGAGTGGGAGAGGAAAAATTGAAAAAAGAAATGAAAGTGATGTAAGGAAATTATGAAGATAATTAACACCTTGGTAAAAGAGGCACAAAACAATGAAGAAATAAAAAAAACAATTAGTTTAATGGTGAAAGAGGCACACAAATTCACTGAAGAAAATTGCTTTTGTTATTGTTGTTCAGTCATGTCTGACTCTTTGTGAATCTTTTTGGAGTTTTCTTGGCAAAGATACTTGAATGATTTGCTATTTCCTTCTCCAGCTCATTTTATAGATGAAGAATTGAGGCAGACAGGGTTAAATGATTTGCCTGGGGTCACACTGGTAGTAAGACTCTGAGGCCAGATTTGAACTCAAGATGATGAGTCTTCCTTGGTCCAAGGTGGGCACTCTATTCACTGGTAAAAGAGGCACAAAATTTAATTGAAGAAAAGAACTCCTTAAAAAGCAGAAGTGACCAAATGGAAAAAGCAGTACAAATGCTCATTGATGAAATAATTCTTTAAAAATTAGAATTGGGTAAGTGGAAGATAATGACTCCATGAGACTTCAAGAAGCAATACAACAAGGTCAAAAGAATGAAAAAAAAAGAAAATGTGAAATATCTCATTGGAAAAACTACTGACCTGGATCATAGATTAAGGAGAGATAATTAAGAATTATTAGACTTCTAAATGCCATGACAAAAAGGCCTAGACATCATATTTCAAGAAATTACAAGGGGAAACTGATATCTTAGATCCAGAGGATAAAATAGAAATTTAAAGAATTGACCTATTACCTTCTGAAAGAGATCGCCAATGAAAACTCTCAGGAATATTATAACCAAATTCCAGAGCTCTTAGGTCAAGGAGAAAATATTGCCAGCAGCCAGAAAGAAACAATTCAAATATTTTGGAGCCACAGTCAGAATCACACAAGATTTAGCAGCTTCTACATTAAAGGAGCAGAGGGCTTGGAATATGATATTCCAGCAAGCAAAGGAACTAGGATTATAACCTAAAACAAGCTATCCAGCAAAACTGAGTATTTAATGAAATAGAAGACTTCCAAGCATTCCTGATGAAAAGACCAGAGTTGAACAGAAAACTTAGTATTCAAATGGAAGACTCAAGAAAAGCACAGAAAGGTCAACATGAAATATTAATCATAAGAGACTCAATAAAATTAAACTATATTCCTGTATGGAAAAATGATACATGTAACTCCTAAGAGCTTTATTAGGGCACTTAGAATGAGTCTACAAAGACAGAGGGAATGGATGTGAGTCATTTATGTTGGGGTGATCTCCAAAAAAATATAGCAGTGAGAAAGGATGCACTGGGAGAAGGGGGAAGGGAAAGTTAGAATTGTAAAAATTTTCTCACATAAAAGAGGCAAGCAAAGAAGAGCTTTTATACTGGAGGGGAAAATGGGGTGGGTGGTGGGCAATACTTGAACCTCATTCTCATTTGGATTTGTTTAAAGAGGAAATAACACGTGTGTATATATATATACACATACATACATATATACATATACATATACATACATACATACATACATACATATATGGATATAGATATAGATATATATGTACACACACACACACACTCTCAGTTGGGTATAGAAGTCTATCTTTCCTAGTAGGGAAATATGAAGGGATAATAAGAGATATAGTGGGGGTGGGAGAGGATGATAAAAAGGAGAGCTAATTAGGGGAGGCAGTGGTCAGAAGCAAAACAGACTTTTGAGGAGGGACAGGATGAAAAGAGTGAAAAATAAACAGAAGAAAATAGGATGGAGAGAAATACACACTAATCACAACTATGAATGCGAATGGGGTGAGCTAACTTATAGAACAGGAGTGGATAGCAGAATGGATTAGAAACTAGAATCTAAACATATGTTGTTTACAAGAGATACAATTGAAGTAGAAAGACACAGAGTTAAAATAAAGGGCCAGAGCAGGATCTATTATGCTTCAGCTGAAGTAAAAAAGGCACGATCTTAGACAAAGCAAAAGCAAAAATGGACCTAATTAAAAGTGATAATTAGGGAAACTATGTTTTACTGAAAGTTACAATAGACAATGAAATGATATAAAAGATTTTACAGCAAGTTTCTCTGAAAAAGCCCCTATTTCTAAGTGCCATTCCCTAATTGGTAAATGGTCAAGGCATATGAACAGGTAGTTTTCAAAAGAAGAAATCAAGACTACTTTAGTCATATGAAAAATGCACTAAATCACTATTGATTAGAAAAGGTAAATTAAAACAACTCTGAGGTACCACCTTACACCTATCAGAAATGACAAATGCTGGAGGGGATGAGGGAAAACACACACATTAATGAATTGTTGATGGAGTAGTGAATTGATTCAACCATTCTGGAGAACAATCTGGAACTGTGCCCACAGGCCATAAAATTGTTCATACTCATTTGATCCAGCACTACAAGGTTTGTACCCCAAAGAGATCAAAGAAAAAAGATCTATATGTACAAAAATATTTATAGCAGCTCTTTTTTATGGTGGCAAAGAACTGGAAATTGAGAGGATGATCATTGATTGGGGAATGGCTGAACAAGTTGTGGCATATGATTGTATTGGTGTACTATTGTACTATAAGAAATGATGAGGATGGCTAGTTTCAGAAAAACATGGCAAGACCTATATGAACTGATGCAAAGTAAAGTGAGAAGAATCATGAAGTCAAAGATCATTGTGCACAGTAACAGCAATGTTGTAATGATGATCGATTGTGAAAAACTTGGCTACTCTGATCAATACAATGATCCAAGACAATTCTGAAGGACTCATGGTGGAATAATGCTATCCACATCCAAAGAGAAAACAGTGCAAATTGAAATATCATTTTCTTTTTTTTTGCAATATGCCTAATATGGAAATATGTTTTGCATGATTTCATATGTATAATTGATATCATATTGTTTGCCTTCTCAGTGGGTGGGGAAGATGTGGGAGGGAGAAAATCTGGAACTCAAAGTTTTAAAAGAAAAGAGTGCTAGAAATAAATAAATAAATAAATTAAGGAGAGAGAAAAAAGATGTAGTGATCCATTATAAATGAATCTAGGCAAGTGACTTAACCTCTTGCTGTTCTAGCAATTCTCTAAGACTTCTAAGTTGCAGAACACTTGCTAATCTGCATTTGTAGAAGGCACTTCCTCATTATGAGCTCCCCACATACATCAAATCAACAATTCTTGACATTTTTTTCAACTCTTTCCTGACTTAATACGTGCTAATTTTTGGATAATGCTATACATAGCTTCCCTTACTCACTAAATTGACTTCTTATAATTCAAATGCAGATAAATGCTCAGGGCATATTTTGAATAGATAGGCAGTATAATTTTGTCCACAGTTTTTACCTACAAAAGGATAAAATACAACCGGTATATAGGTTTGTGTGAAAGCACTTTCAGAAAGTGAAAAGTGTTATATAAGGAGGTATTGTTATGAAGGACAGCTATTGTCACTTAAAAATTGTTATTACATGCCTTCTGCAGTTCAACCTCTTTATTCTTTGTAGGTAAAAGATGGTATGAAACTATTACTTTCATTTTATTGTACTTTCAGCTCAAGTATATGCTTGGACACGAATAGTGTCTTAGGAAAATATCATAGTGGATATTATCAAAAACTTCACTGTAACCCTTTCCATTAAAATGTCATGGAGTTTAGGCAAGGGTGTGCTGGAACCAGCTCAAACCATCTAGGGAAAGCTGATTGCTTAATGTGAGCATTTACACCTTGGAAATAGGCAACACTTGATTTATTGTTTTGCTGATTGTTCAGACTTAAGAAAGTGATGGAGAAAATGTTAATAATTGGGATTAAACTTAAAAGTGTGTTGTAGGGACATTTCCCCCCTCAAAGATCTGGTTGTTAAAATATTTAACAGCACAGGCCCAAGTTTTGGGTTATAGGATTTGAGAATTGAATGGGACCTTAAAGGTCATCTACTCCAGCCCTTTTGTTTTACATATGATAGGGCTGAGGCTCAGAAAGAAGTGACTTGCCCAAAGCACAGGTAGCCCAAACTCAATTGTACCTAAGGGTCTCCTAGAGTGAGAAAAAACTTTTGCTAACTGCTAGAAGCTACAATTTTTATTTTTTATCCAAGGGAAGTGGGTAAGAAGTCTTAAAATATCCTGGTGGAGCAGCCTTTTTATTAATAATTGCCAGGGTGATTTCAAGGTGGCTTATTTTCACTGTCGAATAAGGAGAGAAATGTTGGTTTACAGGCTGTTCCCCAGAAGAAAAATGACCCCTCCCTCTTTTGCTCCCCCAGGATGATTAAGGATTTCCTGACTGGCTCTAGGCCATCAGCCCTGTTTTTTTTTCTTCTTCATGGACTTAGAGCCTGTCTTTTCACAGATAATCTCTTATTTTGAAAGACCTTTCTAGCTTTGGTACATTGAAAGGATAGTTTATCGCATGTGTTCAGAGCCTACCAGAAACCTCTTTTCTGTAAATGATGTTTCTGTTGTTGGCATGCATCCATAATATCATTTATGCTCTTTTAACTAAATAGGTGCAAATTGTTTCAGGGATGTCCAAGCTTCTCTCTCTCTCTCTCTCTCATAATACAATCACCTTCTCTCTTCACCCTCCCACCATGGAGGATAGTGAAGAGGAGGGGAGAGCATCATGGCTGAGAACCAATAGCTCTGTCTCTGCAGGGTGTTTCCAGTGTGTGGGTGATTTTTAACCAACCTGACATAAATCAAACTATGCAGAGCCTGAAATGCTGATGGCTATGCACTGAGATGGCTGGATAGTGTTACACTTCCCTCATTAGGAGGTACTGGAATTAAGCTGGGGAGTTGAACTTTTAGCTGAATTAAAATAACAAGTGTGGGAGAAAAGAAGAAGAGGCTGGAGAGAGGGAGTTGACCTCACAATAACAAAACTTTTACAGGCATGTGATATTGAGTCTCTTGAACTTCATCCTTTGAGGTAGTTTATCAGCAAGCCAAGCTGAATCAAATAGCAAAGAATTTAGTCTATGTGTGTACCATGGTTTAAATCTTCTGGACCAGATATCCAGATTTATTCTTTCTCCCCTGTCTTCAGATACTTGCAATGCACTACATCCCCTAAGACCCATCAAAAAACAAATTCATGGCATGTTATAAAGATAGTTCAATATATAGAAATCTATTTCATTATTAATATTTTCCCTTCAGGAACATTTTATTAAAAACAAAATAACAGCTGAGCTTAAAGGCACAAATTGCATAAACTTAGGAATTCACTGATTAGTCCCAATTCCAATGATCAAAATCTAAATTTTAAATAATTTAGGTTTATGACTCCTTACTGCATTGAAACTGTGTATATAATTGAGATTTATTTAAGACAACACTTCTATTGCAACACTGTTTTACAAGAAAAAAATGTCCCATCCATTCACAATTACAGCATTGATTTCTCCTCTCTTCTCCTCTCCTCTCCCCTCCTCTCCTCTCCTCTCTTTTCCTCTCCTTTCTTCTCCTCTCCTTTGCTCTCTTCCTCTGCTCTTCTCTTCCTCTCCTTTTTTCCTTTCATCTCTTCCTCTCCTCTCTTTTCCTTTCCTTTTGTTTCTTTTCCACAAAGCTCCTAGTGAGTAACCACAGATGAGTATTTGCTCTGCCACTCAGCCAACCCATACTTTCAAAGATCACTGTATCCTTACCTGTTTAGACGCTCACAAAAAGTTCATTAAATATTTACTGATTGGAGGTCCACTTAAAGGGTTTCTAACTATATTTTATTGATATACTGAAAGTTAAGGATCACGAATTTGAAGTTGGAAGGGACCTTAAAGGTCATTCATTTTTACAAATGAGTTAACTGAGGCCCAGAGAAGTTAAGAGAATTCCCTAAGTTTGCATGGTTAGACGGTCAGTTAGTCAACAAACATTTGTTGTTGTTGTTGTTGAGTGGTTTCAGTTGTGTCCAGCTGTTTGTGATGCTATTTGGGAATTTCTTGGCAGAGATATTGGAGTGGTTTGCCATTTCCTTCTCTAACTCATTTTATAGATGAGGAAACTGAGGCAAACATGGTTAAGTGACTTGCCCAGGGTCACACATCTAGTATGTGTCAGGCCAGATTTAAACTCAGGAAGATGAGTCTTCCTGACTCCAGGTCTGATACTCTATCTACTTCATCACCTAGCTATCAAACATTTATTAGGCACCACTATATGCCAGGCACTATGCTAAGCGCTGGAAATAAAAAAAGGCAAAAAAAAGTCCCTGCCCTCAAGGAACTTACAATCAATAGACTTGATTTGCTCCTGGCATTCAGATTTTACTTGGCAGAACCAAGATTCAGTCAGGTCCTCTGCTTCCAAATCCAGTGTTTCCACTGCACAGTCTGTCTCATTTTATTTGCCTCCATAGTGTGTATAGTACAAGATAATCTGGTCAGGTGTTGAAAAGGTATCTGAGGAAGGCTGGGAACTTCAGTGAACATGCTACTTTGACAGATAATTATGAATTCTATACTTGGAAATAACCTCTTCAGGCTTTTATATGGCGCTTCAAGATCTGCAAAACTCTTTACATTTGTGATCTCATTTGATCCACATGACAACTCTGTGATGTAGGTGCTATTATTATTTCATTTTACATATGAGTAAACTGAGGCAGGCAGAGGTTAAATGGCTTCCTCAGCTAGTAACTCTGAGACTGGTTTTGAACTCAGGTCTTCTTGACTCCAACAGTTTATTCAAAGTTGACATCAAAGCTAACACTGAAAATCGGTTAGATAAGACCAACGACTGGACTATAGCTCAGGTTCAAAAGGAACATGATAAGTAAAAGAAAAGGTAAAGGAGGAATTGAGTAGTATTATGTATTAAGATCATATATATAATGTTTCCCCCCTTCCAATATGTTTCCCCCTTCCAATTCCTGGGTTTCCAAATATATAATATAAAATTAATAATATGCAATAAATAACATGTTATATAAAATACATATAATATATGGCATAATATTATATCATATATTATATAATGAATATCTACTGATTTCCAAATACACATACACACAGACATATTTGGAAATCCAGGCATTGGAAAGGGGAGACATAGCAGAGAGTGATTTGTCAATTAACAAACATTTATTAAGTACTTCCTATGTGCTAGGCACCGTTCTAGGTAGAGAGTAAAATGTAAGAAGGCTGGAAAGGCAGGAAAGGAATAGGTCTTGAAGGGCTTTTAAAAGCCAAATAGACTATTTTCTATTTGATTATGGAGGTAATAGGGAGCCAATGCAATTTATTGCTTGGGGAGGTAAGATCAATTTGGTAGATAAGTCAGAGGACTGACTGGAAGCAAAGAGATCAACCAGTCTGCCATTGGAACAATAGAGGCTGTGATGTGGTGGCAGCTCTGCACATGGAAACAAGAAGATGTGTCTTATTAGCCCAACATTGTCTTTTAAATGGACTTTGAAAGGTGTGTGTATGTATGTGTGTGTATATATATATATATGCATATATATGTATAATTGTATAAAAATGCTTAGACTTTCACAGATGGAAAGACCACTAGAAGAGAGAACTCACTTGTAACTACATGATTCTAGTTAGAGCTAGATGTCTTCTGATGTTCTCTGACTCAAGATCCAGCCTTCATTCTATTAGAAGGATACCATGAGTAGAATTTTGTGAGCAGCATTAAAATCCATTTCTCTACCATCTTTCTTAGAAGACTGGGAAGCGTTAGACTATATCAGAAAGAGCAGTAGTTTTGGAGTCAGAGAACCTGGGCTCTCACCTCTGATTTGAGAGGTGTAAACTTGGGCAAATTACTTAATTTCCCTATGCCTAAATCCCATGATCTGTAAAATAGAAGGTCTTAGACTAGATAAATAGCCTCTGGAGGTCTGCTCTAGCCCTGGCTCTGTGATCTTTCCTCTATTATCTCTCCTAAAACATTGGAGAGAGGTATGGTACAGTAACAAGAATGCTGCATTTAGAATCAGAAGACTAAAGTTCAATCCCAGATCTGTTGATTGAATCACTAAAACTCTGTGGGCCTTAATTTACTCATCTATAAAATGGGTTAAGTGATTTCTTAGTTCCTTTCTGCTTCCACATCTATGGTCCTAGTTCTGCTCTGTCTTACCTTCTTTAAACAAACTTAGGTTTACTTTTAGTTTTGGTGACCAGAGCCTTCTAGTTTGGCCTCTACATTTGAGCTCAACTTGGGCAAGGAGAGATGACACTGCTTACTCCTATTTCCTCTTGGTAACTTAAGATCTAGAATCTAAATAAAACATGCAAACTTATTTCTGAGGCCTGCTTTATCCAGTCCAAGTGGACATTCCCCAAACTGGTGAAAGATTCTGTGTCCACCCCTCCCCCACTCCACACCAACACATAAAGAACATTTTTAGACAATGTGTGTGGCCTGGTCTTAGTATTTTTCTGGAACTCACATCTAATGCTGATTCTATACATTAATTGTCACACCTTGGATTTTCTTTGGTGGTCTTCCTCATGAGTAATGGCCAAGTATTACCCTGTTTTATTTATGAGAAATGAGTAAGTTATAGCATGGGGTGGTCTATAGCTTCAGGAAAGTTTCACTTTTGTTAACATTGATTTTCTTTTCCAACCCCAAATGTCACACTTCTATTCATAAACAAAAGTTTTAGTAGTCATATGTTTTCAATGGGCAATGGAATCTTCAACAAGAGCGATTAGATACTTTCCATTTAGCTGCAGTAATTGAAGGGGTTAGGTCAATGATGAAACTGGTTTTGTTTGAAAACCAGTTGCCCTTTGCCAAAATGCTTTAATTCTAACTCATTATGGATTGTTATGGTAACCAATAGCTGTGTCACAGAGCCCAACAGACGTGCTGCTTTCCGATTAATTTTTCACTTGAAACACATGAGAATTCGCCTTCCTGCATTCCAATATGTATTTCCCTAGGCATAACTGGCTGAAAATGAATTAAACTAAAACCTAATGGTTTTTTTCTTTATTTTTGGCTTGAAATGTTCTCAAGGCTTTGAGGAATATAAGCTCAGCCTGCAATTATAGCCAAAATATATAGCTCTTTAAATATGCATTAGGTTGCAGAATTAGATAATGATTACGCTATGCATATTGTTTGGTGGACTGATTTCTTAATTGTGTAAAGTTCAGATAATCATTAATGCAAATGTTTTTCTTCAATAATGATTTATTTACTAAAATCATCAGTCTTCCTTATTTACTTTTAAAGCATTTTAGTAATTAAAAAGTAAAAATTTTAAATTGCGAACTAGTGCTCTTCTCTTTCAAGTTGAAAAGTATTAAAAATTTCAACTCTCATTGGGTTTTTGTGCTTTCATTCTTATTAAGGTGGGGCAATGATCATAATGAAATTAACAATATTGAATTTGGCCAAGGTCCCTACCTTGCTGAAGTGGGGGAAAGGGATAAATTATACTCTGGTTTTGTTTATTCCCTGTCACCTCTGGCTTGGATGGAACAAAACACACCCGTTTACAGTTTTGACTTTAGGTTATTTCTCCCAAATTTCTCATCCAGAACAAGTATCAAATAAACTAAAACCAAATAAATTATCTTGTAATATCAATTGCAAGTCATGCCAAGTAATGTCTTTCTTTGACACAGAACTATGTATGACCTTTCCTGCTGTTTATAACTATGTACGGTATGTGTATGTTGGATTCCAAAAGTTGCAGGGCTGTGCTGACTATTCAACATTATTGAATGTCTAGTGGAATGTTTTAACCCAATAGAGTGCAAATATTTCACATAGAATATAGGGAATTTTTGAAATGCAGAGTACATAATTTTTTTCAAACACTGGACCGGAGATCCACAGACTGAAGGGACCTCAGAGACCACCTAATGCTATCCTCTAAATTTTATAGATTAAGAAACTGAGGTCTTTCCTGAAGGTCACCAGGTTGTAAGAATCAGAGGTGGGATTTGAACTCAGGTCCTCTGACTCTGGTGGCCTTTCTAGAGTGCCACAATTCCCTCTTAAGTGAAATACTTCCAAAGCAGTGATTTTTAAACTTTTTTGTATCATGTAAACATTTACCAGTCTGGTGAAGTCTATGGACCCCTTCTCAGAATGATGTTTTTAAATGCATAATAAAAATACAGAAGATTTCAAAATAAACCAGTTATATTGAAATACATCTACCAAAATATATTTAAAAATTCATGGACCCTAGGTTAAGAACTATTCTAGAGTGAGGTGAGTTCCAGAACTTAAGAAAGGCCAAATTCAGAACCTGATTAACCTGTGTACATTTTTCAGGGACTTCAGTTCGTTCGAAGTAGTAGATGGTGTTTTGTACCAACTACTTTGAACTTGAGTCCGCTATCTCCAGAGGAGGTTCTATCCACAATTTGAGGGAACACTTCTGTACTTCTGTACTTGTTATGCATTCTTAGTACATTCGTAAAAACTAATTGACATTAACTGGCTAATCAATATGGGGACAGAACACATTGGATGGTGGCTCATGAGCAAAAGAGTATTTGAAATCACAACCCTGAAGGGTTACCCCTGAAATCCTTAGGGGGTGCCGTAGTTGGCTGCCCTCTGGCACTCTGATCTGACTGTGAGTTGTGAGACCAAGCCCATAATGGGGTGTTACATAAGTACGAAAAAAAGAAAATGTTGCATTTGAATCCAGGCAAGTTAATCTTTAAATTATGATGACAACAAATTTTAGTAGAGTACATTAGAGCGCCCCATTTCCTGAGTATTAAATCTTATATCTCGAAATAGAATGTAAGCATTTAAGAACAGATGCTTTTAACTCTTCTAATGTTTTATGCATTGCTGGGGTATAGAATTAAATGCTTGACGAAAGTCTTGTTGAGTATGGCGTTTACCTATGAGTGACTACGTAGTCAAAAGGCAGGAGACTATACATGTTAACATGGATTTAAAACTGGAAAGGATGTTAGAGGTTATCTAGTTCAACCTCCTTTTACAGATATGGAAAATGAGACCTAGAGAAGTTATATAATTTGTCTAAGGTCACACAGGTGGTAGCGGTAGAGTTAGGATTTGAACTCAGCTCTTCTGACTCCAAATTTAACATGCTTTCTAGAGTGCCATGTTATCTCGTCCTGTTGCACAATATATATTCTTGCTTCTAGTATTCCCTTAAAATGGAAAGGGGAGTCTACTTGTTCTCCCATTCAGTGATTTAGGTCTTATAACTACTTTGGCTGATGTGTAAATACAAACACCATTGCTTCATACTCCAGATTATTCATTGAGATCATTAACCATGATATGTTTGTGGCAGATAACTGAATATCTTACAAAGATTCAAAGGTGGTCGTGGTTCAGTGGTGGGTGAAGTTACTTCTTTATCCTTAGTATATAGCTATTTCAGTGAGGAGAATGACTTTAGAATGTATTTGAATAATAGTCAATATAAACACTCAAGATCACTGTCATTATTAAAAATATTTTTAAAAACACAGCAGTGCCAAACAGTTGGAACTCTGACTCTTGGAACCCCTGTCACCACTCAAAATACAGCTCTAAGCCATCTTCTACAGAAGATCTTTCCTAATTCTCTCAGATGTAAGTGTTTCCCTTCCCCTAAACTACTGTGTATTTATTTTGTATATATTTGCTGCTTACTTCTCCATGTTCATGTTGATTTCTACCTCTCTTTCCTCCTGTCTCTTCTAGCAGAATATATGCTCTTTGAGGTCATTTGGATCTTGTCTTTATATCACCAAGGCCTTGGAAAATAGAAGGCTCTTTAAAAATGCTTGCTGAATTAAATTATATGTTTTTCATGCAATATTTGCTGGGCTTCTTACTAACTCTTCTCACCAGTAAACCATTGACTAGTTTTTCTTCCTGTGGTTAATAGATGGTAAGCTCTTTGAAGGCAGAGGTTTGGAAAACAGTATGGTCTAGTGGAAAGAGTGCTGGGTTTGAATCAGGACATCTACAGAGGCAGTATAGCATCAAGTGATCCAGCTTTGGATTCAGAGAAGTGGGTATAAATCCCACCTCGGGAATTACTGCCTGCATGACCTCAGGCAAGTGACTCAACCTCCTCTAGACCCCAGTTTCTTCTGCAAAATGAAGAGTTAGATTAGAGGCCCTCTGAGGTCCCCTAGAACTAGGATTCTATAGCCTACCATTGAATCTTTAGCTCCAACACTAGCTAGGGCAGGTCATTGCTCTTATCAGACCTTTAACTTTTCCATCTTTAAAATGGGAATGATAATATTTCACTGATTAAACCACAGGGTTATGGTGAGGAAAGCCCTTTGAAATCTTAAAGTCTCATATAAATGTGAGTTCCTGTTATTTTTTTTATTGTAAGTCACTATTTTAGGTGCTAAAGAGGACTCAGTATGAGTGAGAAAAAAAAATTTAATCCTTTCTTCAGCATTTTTTTGGATTTCCTTTAGCAAGCTGTTGACTTGTTTTTCATAATTTTCTTGTATCACTCTCATTTTTCTTTCCAATTTTTCCTCTACTTCTCCTTCTCGGTTTTCAAAATCCTTTTTGAGTTCCTCCATGGCCTGTGACCAATTCATATTTTTCTTGGAGGCTTTGGATGTAGGAGGTTGACTTTTGTCTTCTTCTGGTTGTATGTTTTGATCTTCCTTGTAACCAAAGTAAGATTCTGTAGTCTGATTTTTTTTCCACTGTTTGCTCATTTTCCTAGCAAATTACCTGACTTTTTAGCTCTTTGTTAGGGTGGGTCTTTGCTTCCAGTGTGGAGGATGTATTGTCCCAAGCTTTGGGGGTTTTGTGCAGCTGTTTTCAGAGGTAGTTCTAGGGACCTGTATATTTTCAGTTCTTCCAAGGTTGCATGATCAAAGGAGAAGTGTTTTCTCCTCTCATGATCTTTGCTCTAGTCTGTGAGTGACCACAAGTACTCTTTTCTGCCTTGGAACTGTGAAGATTCCCTCTCAGCTGCTGCCACAAGCTCTGCCATGCCAGTGCTCCTTGCCCCAGGACCGCTACCCAGGACTGTGACCCAGATCCAAGCAGGACAAAGCAATAGAATCCTGCTTCAGCACCAGGAAAGAGATCCCTGCAATCCCCCTCTGATCAGCTGCTTGATCCCCCCACCATTTGTGGCCCAAGAGCTCTGGAAGCAGCTACTGTCATCACTGCCCGGCGACTGGGGCTGGACTCTCTCTCACCTTAGGTCCAACAGACCTTTCCCACTGACCTTCTAAGGTGTCTTTGGCGTTTGTGGGTTGAGAAGTCTGGAAACTACCACAGCTGCCAGTGATTCAGTGCCCTGAGGCCTGCTCTGGCCCAGTCTGTGCTGGCAGCCAATGCTGGACTGTGCTTGCTAATTTTCCAGCCCAGTGCAACAGACCTTTCCTGTTGACCTTTCAGGTTGTCTTGGGTTAGAAATTTGTTTCAGTCTGTCATTTTGTTGGTTCTGCTGCTCTAGAATTTGTTTAGAGTGATTTTTTACAGGTATTTGGGGGGGGACTTGGGGGAGAACTCAAGCAAGTCCCTGCTTTTACTCCATCATCTTGGCTCCACCCCTAAATTTAATCCTTTCCCTCTAGCTCCATGAACTTATATTTGATATTTTTGAGAAGACAGTTTATTGTAATCACAGATTAAAGTCAGTCAGAGAATATAAAAATGTATATTTGACCAAGATGAGGACCCTTCTAGAGTGGGCTAAAGAATTTGAAGAATCTGGTCAGACATAAGTCTACAAAAGCACCACAAAGTTCCAAGAGCTTAAAAAATGAATACAGGATAAAAGCACACATGAAAATCTTAATGAAAACTGTAGTCTTTGAAATAGAGCAAATTAATACTGCAACTAGGTACAAGTTTTTCTAATCATCAAAATAAAATTTGAAAATAATATATTTGAGCCTTACTAAATAAAATATTTTTAATTGAAAATTTTCTTTTTTTGCTGGGAACCTAGCAATCATCAACAACTAAACATTTAATTCAAAGAAGAACAAGAAAAAAATATTGTATGAGAAATTGTGAATTTCAGTTACATACAATTTGTCTTAAGAAGTACATGTATAACACACACACACACACACACACGCACACAGGCAGCTAGGTAGCACAGTGGACAGAGTGCTGGGTCTAGAGTCAGGCAGACACCTTCCTGAGTTCAAATCTGGCCTCAGATACTTACTAGTTGTGTGACCCTGGGCAAGTCGCTTAATCCTACTTGCATTGTTTCCTCATCATTATGAGCAGGAGAAGGAAATGGCAAGCCACTCTAGTATCTTTGCCAAAGAAATCCCAAATGGGGATTCAACAAAACAACACAGCAACAAAACTACTCTATCTGTTGATATCACCTTCAGTACTTTTTGTTTTGTGCATTAATTTTTAATTGATGGTTTTCATTTTGTCTATAACTATCCTATAACCTACCACCTCTTGCTCTCCAACCTTAGCAGAAGCCTTCCCTTGCAACAAATATATCCATATATATGTATGTACATGTACACACACACACACACACACACACACACACACACACACGTCTGTTTATATAATCCAGAAAAACAAAGCAATTATGTCTGAGAATGCATAACTCACTCTGTATCTCTAGTTCATTATCTCGTTCATTATGCATCTCTAGTTCATTATCTCTCTGACAACAGGTGTAGAGGCAATCCGTAAATGGGAAGATCTTCCCGGCCCATTTGAGTGTGCTTTGGGAGCAGGGCTCTCAGGGCCCTGGGGGGAGTGGCTAGGACTGGAGCCAATGGAAACCTGTGGTGGGAGGAGCTTGCTGAACGGTTGGAGCAGAGCTAAGAGGCAGTTGGAGAGGCAGTTGTTGAGGCGGTTGGTGAGAGCAGTTGAGAGTTGGGAGAGAGGAAGCAGTCAGCTAGCTGGAACACAGCTTGGAGATTGTGATGGAAGTGGTGGTGATGGTGGCAGGAGCTACAAAAAGGCAGGACTGACCCTCGTGGAGACCAGAGAGTGCTGAGCAGGGGCTGGAGGCCAGTGGGTGGTCTTCTTGCTGGAGGGCCCTGGCATTGGGGGGAAAGCACCAGTATGGCTTGGCTTGCTGCCATAATGTTTTTCTGTGACCTCCTGGTCACTGTTGTGAGATGGGCATACTGGTTTTGGAAGATTCTTGCCAGGATGTCGAATTGGGGACGCTGGTCCGTGGGTCTGCTACTTTTGAGTCTCAATAAATGCTTTAACTCCTCTGCCTTCTACTTAGAGAATTCCTTATATCCTGCAATTCTGGACCATTCAGATATGTCTCTCTCCTTTCTATCTTTCACTCCTCCCTAGAGTTTTGCTTTAGACCACCACCTCCCTCAGTCTGTCCTCCCTTCTATCCACTCCTTCCCTTTTCTTTCCCCTTTACCCACCTACTTCCTATAGCACAAGTTAGATTTCTATACCTGATTGATTATATTATTCCCTCTTTGAGCCAAATATGATGATATTAAGGTTCAAACAATGCTCATTTCCCTCCCTTCTTTCCCTCTACTCTAATGGTCTTTGTGCATTTTCTTGTAATGTAATTTACCCTTGTCTGTCTCTTCCTTTCCTCTTCTCCCAGTAAAATCCCTTTTCACCACTAAATTAGATTTTTTTTATCATCACATCAAAGTCAACTTGAACCTACATCCTCTGTCTATGTATACATACATACATACATATATATATATATATATATATATATATATATATATATCCCTTTAAATGCTGTAATAATGATAAGGTTCTTAAGAATTACAAATATCATCTTCTACTGTAGGGATGTATACAGTTTGCCCTTATTAATAACATGTTGGTTTTTTTTCCTGTATACTTTTTTATGCCTCTCTGGAGTCTTGTATTTGAAGATTAAATTTTCTGTTGAGCTCTGGTCTTTTCATCAGGAAGGTTTGGAAGTCTCCTATTTCGTTGAACATCCATCTCCTTCCCTGAAAGATTGTGCTCAGTTTCACTGGGTAGTTGATCCTTGGTTGTAATCCAAGCTCCTTTGCCTTATCATATTCCATGCCCTGCTCCCCCCATCAACCCCCTGGATCTTTTAATGTAGAAGTTGCAAAGTCCTGCATAATCCTGACTGTGTTTCCATGCTATTTAAATTGTTTCTTTCTGGCTGCTTGCAGTACTTTCTCTTTGATCTGGTAATTTTTGAATTTGGCTACAATATTCCTTGGCATTTTAAATTTGGGATCTCTTTTAGGAGGTGATCGGTGGATTCTTTCTATGACATTTTGCCCTCTCATTCTAGGACCTCAGGGCAGTTTTCCTTGATGACTTCTTGAAAGTTGCTGTCCAGGTCTTTTTTTTTTATGGCTTCCAGGTAGACCAATAATTTTTAAATTGTCTCTCCTAGATCTATTTTCCAGGTCAGTTGTTTTACCAATGAGGTATTTTGTGTTTTCTTCTATTTTTTCATTCTTTTGTTTTTGTTTGACTGATTCTTGATATCTCAAAGAGTCATTAGGTTCCACTTGTCCCAATTGTAATTTTTAGCATATTGTTTTTTCAATTACATTTTGTACCTCTTTTTCCATTTGGCCAATTGTACTTTTTAAGGAGTTGTTTTCTTCAGTGTCCTTTTTTCCATTTGGCCAATTGTATTTTTAAGGACTTGTTTCTATAGTCAATTTTTGTCCTTCCTTTTCCAAGTTATTGACTCTTTCTTGCATGCCTCTCATTTCTTTTCCCAATTTTTCTTCTACCTCACTTATTTTACTTTTAAAATCCTTCTTGAGCTCTTGTAAGAAGGCTTTTTGGGCTTGAGACTAGTGCATATTCCCCTTTAAGGTTTCAAATGTGAGTATATTGACAATGTTGTCCTCTTCTGAATTTGTTCCTTGATCTTCCCTGTCCCCATATTAAGAATCTATGGTCATTGTCCATTTCTGATTTTTGCTCATGGCATTTACCTATTTCCTAGATTTTAAAGTTGATCTCTCTCAGTGCCAGGGGGCACTGAACCAAACTTCTTTTGCTAGGAGCCTGGGACCTGGTCACTGACTTTGTGTGCTGGGGCCTGGCAGCTGGAGGCTGTAGGGGTCTGGCAGCTTACTTGACCTGAGCTGGGGTCAGCAACAGGAGCAGCAACTCCTATTGCTGAGCTGGGGTCAGCAACACTCGAGCTTTCAGGATGGGGGTTGGGAGTCTGGCCCTTGGAGGATGCCTGCTCCCCTGGGGCTTATTTAAAGCTCCAGGAAATTTGGCTGCTGGAGGATATCTGCCTGACTGCCTGGATTTGTGCCTTCTGGAGTTGTGCTAAAGCACTGGGAGATTTGGCTGCTGGAGGACACCTGCCCACCATTGCACATGATGGTTTTCTGAGCTGGTGTCTACCAGTTCCCTTGCTTGTTCTGAGGCATTAGAGGGTCCTAGTGTTGGCACTTGCCTGCTCCACCACCCTGGGGCTCAGGATCTCCCCCTGGTTTGCTGAGGTGGGGCTTGCTGGGATGCTTTCCATCCTGTACTGCTCCCCATCCCCCAGAGTGAGAGGGGCCTTTCCTGTTAATCCCCCAAGCTTCCTGGGCTACGATACTGCTGCACCCCATCTTTCTGCTGGCTTAGCTGTTCCAGGATTTTTCCTGGGGTGATATTTTCTGGGCTTTCAGAGGTCAATAAGTGAAAGTGGGTATGACTTACTTCTTACTCCACCATTTTGACTCACAGAAGTTGGTTTGTATGAATTTTTGAAGTATGTATTAAATTTTTGAGTTGTAAATTATTACACCAATGTATTTACACATGAGAAAGTCTAAAATGAATAGATTTATGTCATGGCCAAGGGTATGGGTTTGCTCAGTCTATAACATAATCCAGTCAATAAACTAATCAATGAGTATTTATTAAGTGCCTACTATGTGCTACATACTTCTGCTGGAGACACAAAGACAGAAAATGAAACAATACTTGGTCTCGAAGAATGACTTGTCTAGGGTCATATGCTTAGTATATGTTAGACAGAGGACTTGAAGCCATCTGTTCCTAATCCCAAGGCCAGAGAGGGAGACAACATATACAAATATAAAATAATGTACAGAATAAATAAAAAATAAAGACAAAGTAGTTAGTGAGTGGGGGTATTAGTAATTAGGGAGATCAACAAAGTCTTTGTGTATAAGGTTGTTGTTGTTATTGTTATTCATTCTCAGTTTTCAAAAAGGACAAATTATACCAGGGTGTGATGTCTTGACTTGGTGTGAATTGGATGTAAGTGAGGCAGAGTTGCACAAACTTATCAGCCTTGCTGTCTCTTCCAGAGTCATTGAAGTCAAATGTCAAAACAAAAGTCCAGATGATTTGCAATGCCTCAGGATGCAGTGGGTGACCTTGACATTTTTGATGTCTGATCAAACTCTAAGTGCTACATAGCACCTGCTTCAGCTACCTTGATGGCCACTGGAACAAATTGTTCTCATCTGCCCATTCTGCAGGCAAAGTCTTCACATGCTTGGGGCAGATGTCTCCCTAAGTCACTGATGGGTTTGAAGCCTGTCAGTTACTCCTAACCTGGTTTAGCCCATCTGCCTTTGATGGTTATATTTGGGGTGTTCATGCTACAACTTTCTGGAGCCTCAGGTGAGAGTTAGGTGACAAATGGACACCAAAAGTGGATGAGCAACCTTGAAAAGTGCTCTGCAAGCCTTCACACCAGAGGTTCTAGGCCACCCTGAACACCCTCTACATTTCTATGTATAGGGTAGTGCTTCAGGAAAATCTTGAGGTGAATAATTCTATGAAATGGAAGTGAGGAGTTTCTACCTTCACAAGAAGTAGACCCAAGCAGCTCCTAGAGTTAGCAATCAAGAATTGATGACTGTTGAAGGTTGGCATAATCTGTGTCACCAGCTTCAGGGCATTTACCAATCTAGCTGGGAAGAGGTCAGTCTGGGAACCTCATCATACTAGAAGTCTGTCCAGAAAGAAAACCAGTGGAAGAATAGGTATCCATCAAAGGAGATATAAAAGTATGCTGAGAAATAAGAACTAAGAATCTAGATAAAGGAGGAGGCAAAGGATAGCAAGAACTTGGTTGGGGATGGGTAAGCAGATCAATGTGTCTAATGAGGAGAATCAAATGAGTGAGAGATGAGAATTCTTTTTTTTACCCTTGGTTCAGACCTGTGATTTCATTGGTGTGACAAACTCCTAGTGAGGAAAATCTTTCTACCAACACAGATTAGAAATGATTCTGCTGTCAGTTGCTAGGAGTATTAAAAGGTTAAGTAACCTGCCTAGGGTCACATGGTTCATATAAGTCAGAAGGGAAACTTGAACCAATGTCTTCATAATCCCAAGGCCAATTCTCTACCCACTATGCCTGCTACCTCTTTGGGAAGAAAGCAAAAGAGGAATAGTAGCTGAGAAATAAAAATACTGGTGAGTCATTAAACAGTATATCCTGCCAGTTACCTAATTTACATATCTAGTGATTTGTCAGCTTCTGGGTATTGTGTGCAAATGCTACCTCTTCTCAGCTGGAGAAGATTCTCCCTTCATGCTAGCAGTGGATCTCAGACAAGAACCATTTATTAAGTAGCTATGTTGTATTATAAAATATATAAAAAGGCATAAGCCATAAGGCACGGTCTTTGACTTTAAGGAAATTAGAGTCTAGTTGGAGACATAGGACATACACATAAAAAAGAAGATAGACAAAAGTGGGATCATAGGAGAATAAATTTGAAATATGAAGGGAATTTAGAAATCATTTAGTACGATCCCCTAATTTTATAGATAAGGAAATTGAATCTCAGAGAGATTAATCGAAGGCTAAATTCCAAAGGAGTCCAGACAGCAAATGCTTTAGGAATTCACAATGCTTAGCACAATGCCTAGCACTGAATAAATGTTTCTTGTCTTGCCTTGATTTGACTTGATTTATTACTTTTGGGCAGGCTTTCCAACAGAGTTTGGATTTGTTCTGGACCTTGAAAGAGGAACACTTTTAAAAAATATTTAATTTCCCCCTCCCTAATTACATGTAAAAACAATTTTAAACATCCATTTTATTTTTTTAATTCTAAATTCTCTCCCTCCCTTCCTCCCCTCCCTATATAAGCAGTCATGCAAAATATATTTCCATACTAGTCATGTTGTGAAAGAAAACACAGACAAAAAAATAAGAAAAATGTAAAAAAAGTGAGAAAAAAATGTATTCTTTAACCTGCATTCAGACTCCTTCTGTTCTTTCTCTGGAGGTGGATAGCCTTTTTCATCATGTCTTTTGGAATTGTCTTGGATCACTGAATTGCTGAGAATAGGCAAATCATTCATAGATGATCATTTAAATGGTTTAGCCATACTGAATCCCTTATGATTTTTCTTTCAGGTTTACTTTTTTATGCTTTTCTTGAGTGTTGTATTTGAAAGTCCAGTTTCTATTCTGTTCTGGTCTTTTTCATCAGGAATGCTTGAAAGTCCTTTATTTCATTGAATATCCATTTTTACCTCTGAAGAATTATGCTCAGTTTTGCTGGGTAGATCATTCTTGGGTGTAATGCTAGACCCTTCATCCTCAGGAATATAATATTTTAAGCCCTCTGATCCTTTAAAGTAGAAGCTGGTAAATCTTGTGTTATCCTGGCTGTGGCTCCATGATATGTGAGGTGTTTCTTTCTGTCTGCTTACAATATTTTCTCCTTAACCTGGGAACTCTGGAAATATTCCTGGAAGTTTTCATTTTGGAATCTCTTTCAGGAGGCGATTGGTGGAGTCTTTCAATTTCTATTTTATCTTCTGGTTCTAGAGTATCAGGACAGTTTTCCTTGACAGTGTCTTGAAGGATGATGTCTAGACTCTTTTTTTAATTGTGGCTTTCAGATAGTCCAATAATTCTTAATTATCTCTCCTGGATCTGTTTTTCAGGTCAGTTGTTTTTTCCAATGAGATATTTCACATTTTCTTTTATTTTTTTCATTTTTAAAATTTTGTTTGATTGCTTCTTGATGTCTTATCAAGTCATTAGTTTCCATTTGCACAATTCTGATTTTTAAGGAATTATTTTCTTCATCGAGCTTTTGTACTTCCCTTTACATTCTTTTTTTCTAGTAAATTTTTGTACATCTTTTTTCTATATGGCCAATTCTGCTTTTGAAGACATTTTTCTCTTCATTGGATTGTTGTGCCTCTTTTACCATTTGACCTATTCATTTTTAAGGTGTTATGTTTTAAGTGTGTGTGTGTGTGTGTGTGTGTGTGTGTGTATGTATGTGTGCGTGTGCTTTCTTTACCAAGCTATTGACTCTTTTTTTCATGATTTTCTTGCATCACTGTCATTTCTTTTCCCAATTTTTTTCTACTTGTTTTATTTGATTTTTAAAATCCTTTTTGAACTCTTCCAAGAATTCTTTTTTGGGCCGGAGATATTTTTCTTTGAGGTTGTCAGTGCAGTAGTTTTGACTTTGTTGTCTTCTTCTAAGTTTGTAATTTGATCTTCCTTCTCACCATAGTAACTTTCTATGGTCTGGATCTTTTTTTTGTTGTTTGCTCATTTTCCCAGCCTATTTCTTGACTTTTCACTTTATATTAATGTTTGGTTCTACTCCCAGGGTAAAGAGGGCACTCTTCCGAGATTTAGGTTTTTGTGCAGCTAGTTCTAGTGGTTTTCAGTTCTTCCAAGGTAGCATGATCTAAGGATAGGTGTGTTTACTACTCTTCTGGTCTGTGCTCTATTCTGTGAGTGACCACAAGCTTTCTTTTGTACCCTAGTACTGTGACCAGGATCCCTACCCCTCTGGGACTATAAGCTCTGGTGTGCTAGTACTTCTTCGTGCCCTGGGACTGGCTGTGAGTATGGGCTATGCAATAGAGTCTTTCACCCAACGACAGCAAAGGGACACAAGTAATTTCCTTCTGACCAGTTGTCTGACCCCCTTACCACCTGTGAGCTGAGACCTCCAGCAAAAGCTGCTGCTGCTGTTGATTCAGTTGCTCCCAAGTCCTGCTCCTAGTTTGCTGGGATGTGGCTTGTTTTGGTGCACTCTACTCTTATCCTGGTACAATAGACCTTTCCTGTTGACTTTCTAAGTTGTTTTGTGCTGGAAAATTGTTTTGCTCCATCTTTTCGTGGGTTCTGTCACTCCAGAATTTGTTTTGAGGCATTATTTAAAATTGTTTGGAGGGGAATTTGGGATAGCTTAGCTACATCCCTGCCTTTTCTCTACCATCTTGGCTGTTCTGATGAGAAGAGATGCACAGGAAAGTCATTTCAAGGAGGAATAGTATTTTGATCACAAACTGAGGCATAAATGGACATTTAAAAATTATGACAATAAATTGAAACATTTAAATACCTACAAACTGTATTATCCAGCTGCTTCAAATTGGGAACACTATCATAATTCCAAAGTACTTTAAAGAGATGATTAACAAGGTGGAGAGAATGCTGAACTTGAAGTCAGGAAAACCTGGGTTCAAATCCTGGCTCTGACAAATTAACTGTGAAGGATTAATTCCAGATGATGATCTGCATTGGTAGAATTTACTTACATACTAACAAAATTGTAGACCTTTCATGAATTAATGTAAGAGAGTGACTTGGAATTCTCAGAGATCTGTTATCAGTACTTTTAAGACTATCTTTGTGCAGGAGTATACTTTGTAATGGTTCAAAAGATAGTTTTTCAGGCTCATTTGCTCCCATCCCAATTCTCTAGGATTTCTGAAGGTACTCTGACATTCTGAAAATAGGCAACAATGTGTAATTGACTGGTTGTCTTTGAAGCCCTTTACAATCCACCTCTCACCTTTTTCTTCAGGCTGATTATGCATTCCCCTTGACATTTTCCATGTTTCTGCCACATTGGCCTGCTTGTTATTCTCTGTACACAAGATTGCATCTCCTGCTGGCACATAGAAGACAGTAATAAATGCTTGTTGAAAGAGTGAATATTGAAGAGCTTTCAGTAGTTATTATAAATGCTTGTCTCCTGGACAAGGATTCCTAGGCTTTGAATTAAGTCACTGTTGGAATTTATGATATTATGCTTTTCATGAAACTCTCTGAAACAGGGTCAGCACCAAGAACACTTGAACACATGTGAATATTAGCTATGATGTTCCCTGTTCTTTTTGTGTTCTCCATTTTTGTTGTATCTCCTGTTCCATTGGAATCTCCCTGCTAGGTACGAATTGATGTAAAGCTCTCCTCCCTTTTCTGGTCAAACTCTTTGAAAAAGCTAACTATGCTTGCTTCCTCTACTGCCTCTCCTCTCACTCCTGAACCCTTTGCAATCTGGTTTCTAGCCTCATCATTCAACTCAAACTGCTCTCACTAAAGTTACTAATGATACCTTAATTGCCAATTGTAATTATCTTTCAGGTACAAAGCCTTCCATCTTTTTCTCAGGAAACCATTACCAAGTCAGCACTATGATTGATTCTGGAGAGGGTATGCCAATAAATTCACCAATGCCTCTATTCATTATCCTTGTGACTTCCCAGATGTAAACCCCTTTCTTTTTCCTTGTCAAACTTTCACTATATGTGTTGTCTGTGTTTATTAGAATGTGAGCTCCTTGAGGACAAGGATTGTTTTGTTTTTGAATTCGTATTCCTAATGCTTAGCATAATGCTTGACACATGGCAAATGGTTAATAAAAGCTTTCATTCAATCATTCGGAATTTTGTATTCCATTTTTCCCTTTGGTTTCTTATAACCATGGTGTGTGTGTGTGTGTGTGTGTCCTATTCTATTTTCCTTGGAATTTGAAGGCTTTTTTCCCCTTGCTACCTGAAAAATGTGTTCTTTATTGTTATAGTTTTAAACTTTGACTAAAATGTCTTGGTGAGTTAAAATTGGGGTTTCTTTCTGATAGCATCCTATGGATTTTTCTGATTTCCCTGTTTCAGGCCCTGTGTATCCAATTATTTCTGGGCAATATTCAATATGACATCATGAAATATGGTTCATATTTTCTTTTTTATGATGTTTTTCTGGAAGATCTATAATGCTTAGATTATCTCTTTACATCTTGTCTTTAATTTAGTATTATTTGATAGTGCTATCATGTGTTTTTATATTCTTGTGTGATTAAAAATGATTATTTCAGTACTTTTCCTTTTGCCTCTGCATTTTTGCATTCTAATTCTGTTACTCTCTTTTTAGAGAATCTACTGTTATGGAAATTATGCTTGTACTTTATTTTAAAATTTCTTTCTTTTCTTTTCTTTTTTCTTTTTTCTAAACTGTTAATCCTCTTTCCAAATCTTTCCTCCATAGCTCTCATTTCTGTTCATATTCTTTTTTCTACCACATTCATTTCATTTATAAAATAATTTTAATTATTTTCAAAATTCTTGTTTTATTTCTGTTAGGAATTCTAACTAAACATGTACCAAAACTGTGTTTTTCTTTGAGGTTTTGTTTATAGCTGTTTTGAAGTAATTTGCTTCTTTCAGGTTTTTTTCCTTGGGCATCACTGTCTCCATAATAGATCTTTATGGTGATATTCTTTTTTGTTTATGCATTCTTCCAGTCTTACTTTCCAAATTTTGAATTTGCATTAGAGGCTGGATCTACACACTTTCTGGAGGGAATGTCTAGCACACGCTTTGTCCTGAGGATATGATTTATTAAAATGAAATCAATAAAAAACATGTAATTATTTATAATATTTTGACTGTGCAAAAGACTCACTATAATGGCAGATGACTTTTTTTCATTTGTGAACATGCAGTTGAACACAATTCTGTTTCTTAAGGCACCAAATGAAGTCTCTTCTCAAAAATCCTCTTCATATGATAAAGGTCATGATAGAATCATCAGAAAGTTTCTCTCCATCTCCTTTCTCTATATCTTCCTCAGCTTCTCTCTAGGCATGATACCTTCTTCACCAAACTCAATTCTTATAAATTTTCATATGTAAAAATAAAAAACCCGTGCACTTTCTTCCTTATGCCATAGGTTTAAATACTTCATAACAATTCTTCCTTTTCAACAGAAACTTCCAATTGTCTTTTCCACAACACTCCATTGTAGAATTCCATTTGGCTTTTAAAGATATAGTAATAGTAATCCATAATCTCTGTGAGAGAGCTTAGTGTAACAGGTTTCATATTACTTTATAACATAATCTGATGTCTGGAAATGCTATTTATTGCTCCTTCATTCCTTCATTCCTTGTTTTTTTGGCTGTTAACCAATGTAAGTTAAAAAAAACCCAATAACCATGTGATGCCTGAGAATCATGAACTAGGTTGGTTTCATTATTTAGTTTTTAGTCTTGTTAACTTGACTTTCTTTGAAGTATTTTTTGGTTGAGTAACTCATTCACTTCTTATTTCTCTTGAAGGGATAATATGAATACCTCCCTTTTGTTGAATATCTATTTTTCTATTTAATTAAAAAAAAGATTAGCCGTCCAAAACATTTTTCTAATCTTTTGCTTTTCTTTTTTTTAAAGGAACATTACATCCAAATCTTTTTTTATTTCTCACAGATGAGGCGCTATTCCAGGCTATCTGAATTGATTTTCATTTATAGGTAAATATATTTCTCTTGCTTCCTTTTAATATTTTCTTTGAGTTAAAAATTGTGTAATTTAATCACTATACTCATGATGATTTAAGTTTAAGTTTCTTTCTGTTGTTGATTTGTGTGTTCTATCATTACTTTGCCTCTAACATTTATAGGAAATTTCCTTGCATTACTTACTAAGTATGGTGTTTAGCTTTTCATTTCATCATGTCCTTCTGAAACACCTAAGAATCTGAAATAAGCTCTACAATTCTCTCCTCAAGACCAGTTTCTTTGCTTATAAGAGCTCATGTGTTCTTTGATTTCTGCTTTCCTTTGATTCTGTTTCACTAAATTTTTCTTGAAATGTGTGCTTTTGAGTTCAATGTCTATTATTCTTTTTTTTGGATAGATTCCATTGTCTTGGAGAGATTTTCCATTGTGTTTTCTAAATTTTGTATTCTCTCATTTGTCTTACTGGTTTCCTCTTTGAGAATTCTGATGTTCTTCATAACTTTAGGCCTAACTTCTTTCTTTCTTTTTATTCTTTCTTTTAATTTTCCCATTTCTTTTTTTGAAATACTCATGAATATTTTCCTATTTTCCAATTATTTCTTAGGGAATTACTTGTCTTCATTTCTTTTATATTGGGGTCTTAAAGTTGATTTTCTTTCACAATATAATATTTTTTTTCATTATGTTATAATCTTTTCTGGTTTCCCTCTTCATTTTACCCTATTCATTTTACTCTGCATTCAGGTTTTCCTTCTTGAGAGCATGGCTTTTCCCCAGGCAATCTCTGTCTCTCTTTACACTATATACCATATGCCATTTTCTTTCTGATTATTTCATTAGGTGACATATTATTTTGCTCCTCCCCCAGCTATTGCCTGTGTGTTTTTTCACACACATACATACACATATTAGAAGACTATAGAACTGTATTGGTATTGAAAAGTGAGTCTATGCAGCTCTCTTCCCTGTTGTGCAGAAACTCCTTGGTAAGGGATGGCCACAGATGGTTTTATATGGCTTCTAACTTTAGAATAGCTCTATATTTCTGGATCTTCTTATCTAATACTGGTTTTTACTCTCTCTTGATAAAGACTAGGATTGTAAATTTTTTTCAGTGAATTTTATAAACAAACATCAGCTAAGGTAACAAATAGTATTTACTTCTAAGGAATGTAAAATATAGCGTGTAAAAATGGTTTCTGTTGAAAACTTGATTGTCAATTGCAAAAACCCAACTTTCTTAAAGTGGGCAATTATAATAGAAATAAGACCATATCTCTGGTGAAATATTGCAGAAACTAGGTGAGCCAATCAGTGCTTGTTCTTCTAGGCAAATATTAGACTTTATGGCCTTTGATTGCAATATTTCATGATTTGGGACTAGAATTGATGGTTTTAGCTGGGTTATTATAGGAAATGAATCCCTGTAGTTCACTATTAACAATGAACTTTGTTTATAGTGGTCCTTCTAGGAGTATTTTAAGCATGACCCTGATGTGACCATTACTGATTCCAACCACAAAGTTGGCAATTGTTCCAGGTGCCTGGGAACTCAGTCTTTCTTCTTCACCTCCAAATTATTTAGAATGAAGATGGAGGTATTACTACTAACTATACTTAGTTTAAATAAGTAGACGTCCAGGCCTACAGCAAACACCAAGTCTATTTGAATACTTATAAATGTGGCAAAAGGAAAACAAGGCAACTAGAAGGGACCATCTTCCCTTCTTTAATAACTTTCTTCTTCCCAACAAACCTTGGAACTCATCTTCAGCAAGATAGTTTTTAGAGATGACACGGTTTCTGAGGGAAAAGAGTATTCACATGGACTATATTATGCTAGAAATTGCCAAAAACATGAATTTTATAGAAAGTTATGAAGGACTTTTACAGTTTCATAAAATTATGCATTTACATATAATACCCACTTCAGCTATGCTCTATGCAAGTAACCTTTACATTACAGTAGGTCTGGTATTACTTTTATTTTAGACTAATAAAGGGAAAGAAGAACCATCCTGGAACTTTTATTTGAGTTGATTTAGCTTCACATCATTGGGGCAGTGTACTATTTTGGTGGTATTTAAAATGTTTACTCAATACTTACTTGAATAAAGAATCACACAGGGAATATGGTGACTTGAGTGCCACAAGATTGGAAACCACCATAATTCATTCAAATACTTTTGAAACAATAAGGTTTAAACTCAAAACTAAAATGATGCTGCTTTGGGATCATCAATCCATGTATGATACTCAAATACTAAAAGGATCCATGATTTCCTCAGCATAGGGACTCTCAGATGTGAGAACTTGTACCACCAACGTTGATTGCATCCCATTCGAGGCTTAGCAGATAAGACCCAGGAAGCTGCTTAGGGCATCTAGAAATTGTGTCTTTGGTTAGGGACATATACCTAGCAAGTATCAGAGACATAATTTGAATCCAGGTCTTCTTGACTCCAAGTCCAGCAATACAACATCTTTGGTCATGGATACTCAGATTATTTTGCATCTTTTGTGTGACTTTACTTTTGTTATGTTTACTTCTATCGTATGCTCTTTCTATGCTTTTGCTATTTGTATTGTTGTCTCTTTTTTGAATTGAATTCAGAAGCTTTCTTTATGTGATATTTCCTTGGACTCCACAGGAAAGTAAAAGAGGGCAAAGAAAATGATGTAGCACTGTTTGTAGTACCCTGTTTATAAGAACATATAGCAATCAATGTTTGCACCCCTTGGAAGTATGGTTTCAATTTTGCCCTCCCTTGAAATATGAGATGAGTGATGTTGCCAGAACATATTCATCCCTGCCAAATATCTCCTTAATTCTAAAGTCTGTGGACATCTTATGAAGTTTTGCTTTCAATTTATTTTCAAGTTTAATTTTATTTGAAAGTGATGAACACCTGATAAATGACAGCACTTGTTACAATGACAGGAACATATTAGTGGCCGTAACATGGCAGCATAGTGGCTAGAAGCCAAGTATTCAAAATTCCAGTAAGAATAGTAACTATTTTATTGTTTTTTGCAACTTATACTTGAATAATGTATATCCTTCTGTTCTAAGAAACATGTTGGGATAAACTCCAAATCTGAACTTTGCTTTGATTACAGACAATAACAGGAGGCCTGGGTTTAGTGTGCGTAGAACACTTGATCTATCTTTGAACTTACTGTGTCACCATATCAAATTACCCAGCTACAGAAGCAACTCCATAATCAGATTTCATAAACTCCTTCAAGATCTTGCCAATATCCACTGATCAACAATCTGAAGGCTTGAAATTTACAGATAACCAGTCCATTGAATGTTGCACAACTTTGAATTTTGAATAAGATCTCTTGATTCCTTAAATCAGCCATCCTTTGTGTGCTCCTTTTATTTTCATGACAACATGTAGCTCTTCTTTAGCATCAATAATACACAACAAGGGGTAGAGACAATGAATACAAGAGTTCTCAATTTGGTATATCCCTATTGGGATCCAGCGACCCTGCCATGATAAATGGAAACAAGGAGTCTTCTTATCACTATTGGTATTCCCCCCTTGCTATTGGCTTCAATCATTTTCTCTCATTAGATCAGAAACATATTCCATCAATTGTTTTACTTTTTTATTTATTTGCTATAGTCCCCACCTCTTTTTAAGTCTCAGAAGTAAAGTCTTTTTTTCTATATCTCCTCAAATTTCCCTAAATAAAAATCTCTGTGATAGGTCCTAGGGAATTCAGGATCTGGACTGATAACAAAGGCTTCTGTTAAACTTACACATGGCACATAATCTAAAGCTCTTATATTGATCTTAGGATTTCTCTAAATGTTTTTTTCTCTCTACAAAGAATATAATATAAGAAAGGAATAGATGCACTGTTTTATTTGTCTGATATAATTCAATCCAACAAATATTTTTAAAACCCTACTGTGTGCCAGGAGCTGAGGATATGAAGACAAAAATAAAAGTCTCTGTCTCACGAGAAACTTATATTCTAATGGTGGTGGTGGTAATGGTGATGGGGGTGTAGAGGCAACAGTCTAGGAGACAACAGATATGCAATTTAAATATGAATTATTTACAAATTAATTTCAGAGGTGAGAGCACTAACAACTGGTTTTGTGCAGGAAGTGGCACTTGAGCTGAGCCTTGAAGGAAACCCAGCATGAGGGCAGTCTGTGCAAGGGCATGGGAGCAGGAAACAGTGAGTAGGCCAGTTTGGCTGGAGTGTAGAGTGTGTGAGAGAGAATAACGTGGAATCAACATGGGAAAATAGGTCAGAGGCTTATTGTAAATAAATGCCAGACACATTTGTTTTTATTTTTATTTTCCTAGAGGTGATAGGGAAATATTGAAGCTTCTCAAATAGGAGAGTGGCATTTTTACACGTATGACTTAGGAATATCAATTTTATAGACATGGAGAGAATCAGTAGGAGACGGAAGAGTTTTGACAAGGAAACCAGTTACTTCAAGGCTTAAATGTGTGCTACAAAAACAATAAACAAACAGGGAAAAAAGTCCAGCTTCATTACTGGAGTAACGGTGTCAGGGAAGGAGACAAGCAATACTTTGACAACCATGCTTTTTGTTTGTACAATTTTTTTTAGTAATTTTTATAACCCGAGACACATTATGATATAGTAGGTCAAAGCTGACTTTGGAAGTAAGGAAGATCCAGTTTCAAATTTGGTCTTTGACACTGATTGGATATATGACCCTGGGTAAGTAATTTAACCTCACAGTGCTCTAGGCAACTCTTCAATTCTACATGTTGCAAAAAATGTGCAGACCTACGTTAGCAAAAGGAGTTTTCAAATCTGGGATTTCTCTACATTAATGAAATCACAGGTCCAGTCCCTATTCTTGTTCTATTACAACATTAAGTCTTCAGGATCCATTGTCAGGGGGAGAGACCTAAGAAGAGCCAATGATTTGCCACATAGCGGTAGAGAAATGATTGCATATAGATGAAGACAGGAGGTGCCTATGATCCATTATTCCTAGTAGTGTCTTTGTTTGCTTAGCAGTCAGCAGTGGTGATCTAAAGATGGGCCCACTAGGGAATTCAAGTTTAGAACTAGAGATCCAGTTGTTTTACTAAAGACATAGATATCCAGGCTCAGAAGGGCATTGCATGGACACACTTCAACCATTACAGAAAGAATTGGATGCCAGGTACAAGTCTGGGAACTTGATTCATAGGATGGGCATTTTGAGATGGGAGCAGGGGAAGAGGGAGAGAGATAGACAAAGAGAGACACAGGCACAGACACACACACACACACACACACACACACACACACGCACACACAGAGAGAGAGAGAGAGAGAGAGAGAGAGAGAGAGAGAGAGAGAGAGATGGAAGAAGACCTGAGGCAAACAGTTTCTGAAGACTGTCAACCATGGAGACTCCCAGAGTGTGGATGAGGAGGAATGGGCTGAAGAATAGGCTTTCTGGGTTAGAAAATCCAGAATCATGGAAAAGTCAGACTTAGAAGAAGAACTTTAGGTGAAAGATATTTATTCAGTAAAAATAAAAGAGATTAAATTTTTTAAAAAGAAAACTATTTATCCCCCTAGTTCACTTTATTTCAGACTTACTCAGACCCTACCTTCACCTTTTACATTTCCTGTACTCTAAGGACCTTAGAAATGGAAGGTCACTATCTAGCATTGAATACTCTAGTGGTCAGACATTATGTGGATGATGGAATGTTGTAGCAATCAGATCTTGGGTAATCAGTTCCTGGGATTAGGCAGGCTGCCATGCTTGTAGCAGCTGCAACTTCCATATATTCCATTGGGAAAGTTCTTAAATAATGAGCCAAAGTGATCTCGTCACTTAATGTGCACTTCAACTGAAAAATGATGATAAAGGTTGTGAAGAATAGCTAATAAAATTTCTTGAGTGTTCTAACTGAACTAGAGCAAAGATTCTGAGCTCCCAGCTCCCATCGCACTACGCCTAAGCAGATATAGAATTGAAGGCAAGCCTCCAGAGCATATTTGCTTTGAGAGCTGGTTCGAAATGTAATGAGAGGAGATGACCATTATTTATCATTGAAAAATACTAGGTAGTTAGACTACTGTCAAGAAAGGTAGGTAGCTAAGTGACTGTAACAGCAAGCACCCTGACATACCCAGGATGGCCTGCTAGCACAGGTTCTTTGATCTGCATTTCTAAAGGAAAGGCAACTTTTAAAGGGGTCAACAATCTTACTTTAATTACAGATAAGTAAAAAATACAAGCAGAGAAATTAGCACAGAGATTCAACAGACAGGGCTCCAGCTGTCTGAACAAAGTAATACAACCACCTATATACATCACCAGATCAGGGGAGCAGAAACATCTGAATAGTTGGGGGAGGGGTCTTAACAAATGGCTACTCAGAGTCCCATCCAGGGAATCTAAAGGTCCTTCTCATGAGTATACCCTCAAAGCAAAATCTCACCTCAGAATATATATGTGTATATATACGTATATATATGTGTATATATGTATATATGTGTGTGTATATATGTGTGCGTGTGTGTATGTATGTGTATATATATATAATGTGTGTGTATATATATATACACACACACACACACATATATGTATATGTATATATATAACTCTCAGCTAATAGGCTCAGAGCCAGAAGGCATCACAACCCTCTTGATTCAGCTAACTAGCTTAGTGCAAAAAGGTGTGAAAACCTTTCTATAAGCAAGCCTCCCCCTAAGCAAGCTCCTCCTTAGGCAAGTTCCTCCCCCAAAGGGCTCTATGTGACTCAGGATCTATCACAGTTACGAGCAGGGCCAGAGCTCAAAGCAGCAAGACATCCATGATTAAATAACTATATACCTTTAGACCTGGCAACATGGCCCCTGTTCCAGGAAAAAGGGGGACACGTGGTCAAATAGGCCTATTAATGGATGGGTAAGATCTTGTATTCCATTAACATTACAGTGACATAGAGGGTTATAGCACCAGACTTGATCAGAAAGATTAAGTTTGAAACTTCACTTCGGTGTGTAACATCATCTCAGCCTCAGGTTCCTCATCTGTAAAACGGCTGTAGCAATAGAATTCACACCACAGGATTACCGTAAGATAAAATGAGATTACATCTACATGTATCACTGTAAACTTTAAATTACTACATGAATTTTAGCTATTATTAGACTGGAAGACAACGGGTGTTCTTTGGCATTCCTGAGAAAACAAGCAGTGGTACATGGGGGAGGAGATGCTTTGCCTACTTGTCAAGAAGTTGAAGGGGTACCAAGGCACTGTTTTGACCTTCCAGAAGAGGCATTCCAGAGGAGAGAGTTTTGTGTCATATGAGAAGACACATATGATACCTCTCTATGTGTACAAAGGAAAATATAATGTAAATAAAAGGAAATTGCCCCAAAGGGGAGAAAATTCCTGATCCCATTATTATCTAATTGCTAAATCTTGGACCTGGTGGAAGAGCTGCTTTTCAGCTCCCATTGGCGTGACATTGAATACTAATGAAGTCACACTACTGTGCTCGCTGCATCTACTACAAATTGGTATTCTATAATTTCAAATGGGCCTTCCCTGCTATGTGACAGTCTTTTTTTAAACTTCTTTGACTGACTTGCTATTATGTTGTAGTCTAAGTAAGCTTTGAGGTATTTTTATCCCTATTCATATTTACACTAATGAACTGGGTCCCAAGAACTTGGCTTCATCTCCCCCCTCATCTTCAGGTAATCCTGGGGCAGGGATATTTTTGCCTAGTATTTTTCAAAAGATTAGAATAATGCGTGTTTCATGGTACTTCTTTAAATGAATTCACATATGCTTCCATTGTTGTAGTGCAGATCATAATGTATTGTATTGATATCTCACCATGATGTATGATACTTGTTGAATTCTTCTCCACACACGAGGGTTCTTAATTTTTTTTGTGACATTTGTGACATCATTTGTGACTCTTTTTGTAGTTTGGTGAAACCTTTGGACTCCACCTCAGAGTAACATTTTTAAATGCATAAAATGAAAGATATGGGATTAGAAAGGAAACCAACTATATTGAAATACAGTTAACAAAGTATGTATTAAAAAATTCATAGACCTCAGGTTAAGAACTTTTGCCATAGAGGTCCTATTAAACACATGGGAGATCTCTCAGGTCCTTTAACCTTGCACGTATACCAGTGCAACACTTAGGCTACATAGGTATTATCCCTTGTTCTCATTACAAGAATAAGCCCACCTCCTTTTCTGATCACGTACTTCTTTAATTATATTGTTTACACAACTTCTTGCATGTGAGTCACCATTGGAAACTAATCATAAACATGGTCAAAGGATATGAACAATTTCAAAAGAAGAATTTCAAGCAATCAACAACCATATGAAATAAGAGAAATGCAAATCAAAACAACTTTGAAGTTTTTCCTCACCTAGTAAATTAGAAAAGATGACAGAAGATGGGAATAGTTAATGTTGGAAGGATTTTGTCAGTGCAGCTATGAATTAGTATAAACATTTCAGAAAGTGATTTAGAATTATGCAAATAAAGTGACTAAAGTGTCTCTACCCTTTGACCTAGAGATTTCACTACTAGACACATATCCCAAGGCAGTCATTGAGAAGAAGAAAGTTGCTGTGCTTACCAAAACATTTATGGCAGCACTTATTGTGGTACCAAAGAACTGGAAATAACATTGATGCCCATTGATTGGGAATAGCTAAACAAATTGTGGAACATCAATGTAATGGAATATGTCTGTACCATAATAAAGGATGAATGTAATGAATATGGAAAAGCATGAAAAGACTTACATGATCTGATGCAGAGTGCAGTAAATAGAGCCAGAGCCAAAAACAATATACACAATGGCTACGATAGTGTGAGAGCAAAGGGCAATTACCACAAAATAAGAGCGAATATTTCAAAATTTCAAATAATAAACATAACCTCAAATAAAAGATATAAGATATCGTTATCCCACTCCTTTGCAGAGATGGGAAGTACATGGGTGTAAAACATTGCATATATCTTCAGACTTTTTCGATGTGTTGATAAGTTTTGATTAGTTTTGCATCTTCTTCTTTTTCTTTTTTCCCTTCACAGTATTTGTTATATGGGATGGCTCTCTAGAATCAGTGAGGAATACTGAGAGAAAAACACCAAGATATCCACAAAATTATTTTAGAACGAAAATAAGTCATAGCTAACTTATAACTACCATGCATCTAGCATGCTGGATCCAGCTCAGACCAGCTTGGTTTGAGCCCTTTAATGAGAACCAATGGTTAAGTTTTCATTGTGAGTTTGAACACCTGTTTCTATTGCTTTTTAGATTACCCACAATTCTGGTCCTTTGCAGAGAGTAGTGTTTTATGATTTGCATCTATATTGCCTTCCCTAGAGAATATTCATGTTACAAGATGGATTTTTGTGTCTAATACCAATTTTGTCATAAAAAAATTCAAAGACTTTCTGAGGGTGTTAGTTGTTCCTTTAATATCATGTTTCATCCAAAGTTGGTCTAGTCAGAATATGAAGACAGTTCCTCTTTTCAATACCACCCCCCCACTTCAATACATACATCTATCTCTCCCCACCCTGCCCATATGGACTAATCATGAATTATATTATCATTGGGCTTCTCACCACACACAGAAGGCCAAGGTTGCTCTCTTCTCCTCTCCCCTCCCCATCACTTCAACATTAGGCCAATGAAATGTTAAAATAATTTAGGTAATCATTTAATTATTGATTAAATAGCTGATCAAAGTAGTGAATAGTTCTAGATACAAAGGGATAACATCCTTCCAAAAGCTTCCATCAGTCATCTTTGAGCTAGGTTTATCATTTTTCTGAGGGGATGTTTTATCCCTTATCTCTACTCTTTTCTCCCAAGTAACACTCAATGGACTTTTAGAAATGTAGATAGGCCTTATTTTTCACTAGTTCGTACTAATTCTGCTCATTTAATGCTTCTACTTAAGATCTCAACTTTGCTTCTCTCCACATCTGTCCCCTCATTCAATGGATTCTGCCAATGATTGAGCAGATAAAGGCAGTCTATCAGAGCACCTTATGATGATCCTCTTTTGCTTCCTTGGAATAATATTTATATAGTTCTTTAAAGTTTACAAAGCACTTTATTCACAATACATGATGTATGTGGTAAAACATATTATTCTCCCTATATTTTGAGAAAGCTGATTTAGCTGCCCTGTATAAGGTTATACAATTAGCAAATGTCAGAACTAGAGTAAAAACCAGGAGTCCAAGTTCAAAGTTCATGTGCTTCAATGCACTATGTTTAAAAGTAGGGACTGAATGTAATTTTCACTGTGGTTGTCTAAACCCAAAAGAGTGACTCTAATGTTGGGCATTTCAGGCAGGCCAGTTGGGATGAAGTTTGTCATAACTGGAGTCCCTCAAATCTTAGCTGTACTTAGGCTGACTCTTCTATTTGGAGAGCTGTTTTAATTAATTGATTGGTTTTTTGTTAATTTTATTAATAATTTTTATTAATTTGGCTTTGTTAATCAACTGTTATACACAGGTAAAGTTGCTAACTTCATCCTTTTCCTTATCTATTGTTGGGGAAAATCTGGAAATATATGCCTCCCCCCCATCAAGCTTTAATGTCTTTCCCTCAATTACCTTGAATTTAGTTAATATATATTTGTGCATTGGTAACTAAGATGAGGCCGATGAAGGGAGGTCTGATTATATCTTTGCTCCCAAGTAGGCCCAAAACCCCTAGCTAATAGGTGCTGAGCCCATGTGGGAGTGAAGCCCCCAGGGTCCTAAGGGGAGTTGCTAAGACCAGAGCCAATAGTAAGAGCTTAAGTTCTGGTAACTCAGATGATGTTTGATGATGGCTAAAGAGTGCATAAAAAGGGAAGACAGAGCTATTTGCTTAGAGCTCTCACTCTTGGCAGTATGCTGATGTGGAGACTCTGGGCAGCTGTAGTTAAGAGCCCTCCGGCTTGTAAACCCGGATGTTGGGACTTTGTTAAACTCTGGTAACTATGCATTGAGATTTGAATCAGACAAGGTCTGTCCGTTGATGTTTGTAATTTGTTATATTTGCTCTGAAGTTCAGGGTGCTGGCTTTTCCCCTGAACTAAGTGAATGATATTTGTATGCTGGATTAAAGTAAGATGGTTAACCCCTTAATGTTGCTTTCCTTAGTAAAGCAGATCAAAAGAACCTGGGCTTGCAGTGTTCTGTGTGCCGGTTGTTGTCGGTTTTACACCCCCACAGCAGCCGCCAGCCAGATTATCGCAACAATTTGGTATATATTATGTGTACATAATAATACATGCATACATACATATATACATATACATGTGTATATATGTGTGTGTGTATATATATATATATGTATATATACATATATATATGTATGTATGTATAAAGAGACAGACAGACAGAGACAGAGATACACAGAGAGAGAGAGAGAGTTGCCATGTCCTAGAAGCATGCATAAGAGGGTGAGCCCATTTCTAGAAGTGTGTGAGGAAGAGCAATAGAGGGTCCACTTGGGGTACAGATATGCATTCTGTAACTATTTCTTGAGCCTTTCTTAGTGATAAAGAAAAGCATTTTGCTTGGTTGCTGAGCCAGAACGGAGGGTACAAGCAAAATAGCTCTAACCGGTCAATTCCATCTCTCTCTCCTGTTGGCAAATGAGGCAAGGACTGCTATGAGATTTGGACCTTCTGGGTGGGGAGAGATAGATAAAGTTGATGGCCTCCTTTCCCTACCCAGATCAACCTGAAAGCCGTAAGTGCATGGCGTGGTTGCTTTTCTGTATCAGTTACAATTCATTCTTTCCTCCTCTTATATAAAAGAGTATTCAAGATGAAACAGATACAGCTATAACCTCATGAAATTGTAAAAATCAGAAGAAGCCACTAGAGGTCCAGGAACTGGCATCCATATTAGAAATTGTCAGTAGTTGAGCCTGATGGGAGACTTGCTTCCCCAGCAGTAGATCAAACATCAGACAAGATTCTACATCTTGAGACAACTGGGGCTGAATTCAGAAATAAATTTGCTGGGGGCAAACGAATTGGAGCAACCACTTTAAATCTGTTTTTTGGTTTTTCTTTTTGGCAGGGCAATTGGGTTAAGTGACTTGCCCAAGTCACACAGCTAGTACATATGTCAAGTGGGGTTAAGTGACTTGCCCAAGGTCACACAGTCTGAGGTCGGACTTGAACTCAGGTCCTCCTGACTCCAGGGCCAGTGCTCTGCTCACTGTGCCACTTAGCTGCCCCTAACCACTTTAAATCTGAGCCTACTCTTTCTAGAGAAAGAAATAGTAGGATAGAAGTGAGTGTCCCTACTTCAGGGGAGGGGACGAAGTAAACGGATTTGTAATCTGTTCTTCCTATATCTTCTCAGTATTTATTCCTTTGTAAAAGCTAGTCAGATGATATTGAAGAAATAACTCATTGAATTATTTGGGGATAGGGAATATGCTGGATTGGGGTTTGAGCACATTAGGAAATCCTACAACACCTCAAGGTTACCCCCCTAAAATGATGAGAGAAGATGAAGTTATAACTGACCTTTGGAGACCCAAGTTGCTGGACGTTGAAGGAAGACCGTGCAAAATCTCTAAAGGCTACATATACTGACATGTGTAGGTGTTTTCCTCTCTGACAGAATCTAAGTTCCTTGATGACAGGGATGTTTTTCATTTTTGTCTCTGTATGCTCAGTACCTAGCACAGTGCCTGGTACACAGGTGATACTTAATAAGTGTCTGTAGATTAATTGATAGACAATTACATAGGAAATAGAAGGATTCCTTGTAATGGAATATCACCTCAGGTGGCCAGTAAAATCAAAGAGAACTAAAAATTTGGAAAATACATCCTCACTCATCTTGCTTTTTCTGCTGCTTATGATGATAGGCTCTTTTCACTTCATCTTCATCTTCTCTATCTCAGCATCTGAGAATAGCATAGCAGCACAAGGGGAAAGGGGAAAATGGACCTCATTGTGTATATACCAGGTCTAACAGGGCTTCTGGAAGAAAACAGTGCACAAAGCATTTTTGGGTGACTCTCACCTGGGCAAATGCCAGCTCCACTGAAATTTTGAAGATTCAGACGGGGCAGGGGGCTACAGAATCAAAGTCCTCCAGGTCTTATGATAGATTTCTGTCCTTCCAAATATTCTTGGATTTTGCTGGGGCCAGTTCAGAAAGCCGTTTGTCATTGGAAATCCAGAAGTCTCGAAATTCCCTCAGAAAGCTCCAGTTGAATCAGTGAGGTTTAGTCACAAAGTATGACCCCCTTAAAGAAATATGCTGAATTGGAATGGTTCTTATAACCATACTCAGCTGTTAGGATGTTGCTTGGCCAACCCAAAAGCAGTAGAACAGCTCGGTTGAATTTGCTGGAATTATGAAACTCCTCTTGGAAAGGAGTTTATTTTTATGCCATTCCAATACAGGTGCATTAATCAAATAAGAGTAAATATGCATACCTGTAATTATTTCAGCTGAAACAATCCACTGTATGGATGTGCATACATGTGTATACACATATAGTAGTGAGAATAAATTACTTTTTCATTGCGCATTTCCTAATATACATATGCTTAACTCATTTATGCAATGCTTTCATAACCCAATAATTTGCTATTTCAATGCGTACCTACTAGCACATTCCAGTAGAATATATAATATTTATTGTGCTTCACATTCAAAAAAACACATCTGCATGTACTTTAAGAATACTTTGGGGGTACTCTCCTCCCTGTGGTATAATGCTTTAAATCTAACTTATGTTGGGAAATCATTCAGGGATAGCATCATAACATACTCCCATGATTTCATGCATTGCATGGCTGGCGGTGGATCCCAGAGGAGCAGGGTGGACACTTTAGTATGGCTGTCGAAACAGGTTAAGATGAGTCTCATGAAAATATTTTAACTTTGGGAATAGTGGACAGTATACTGACCTTCATGTAAATGGTTCATTTATCACCTTGTGCTATGTTTTTTTTTGGAGGGAGGGTTCATACTTATAATTTCATTGGTGTGGGAAGTCCTGGCGTGTAAACTTCCTTCAGACCTTTTGGACACTCTGCGATCACTTATAATGTTGGAAAAATGTCTTAAAGCTCTGAGAAGTTAAGTGAATTGTCCCCAACTAGTATGAATTAGAGGAAGGGTTTGAACCCATACTTCTCCAGCGTAAGCCTGGACCTGTGTCTATATGCCATGCTGCCTCCTATGCTAGTCCAGAAAAATAGCATCTGGCATACCCTATTTCTTTATTCAATTACCCAGAGTTTAGCTTTGGTGTAAATGACCCTGAACTAAAGTAGGAGCAGGAGAATAAAAGAAACCTTTTAAGAATAACTGTTAAACAAGTTGCCTTAAATTATCTAGAGATTGGGGGTAAGATTGGGGGTAAGATTGATTGGGGTAAGTATATTTTCACCCTTTTCTTCTGAATTCACATAAACTTAATAAAGGGAAGAACAAAAAGTGTGTGCTGGCCTGAATTTACTATGTAATAACATTTGCATGGTACCGCTTTTCTGTTTCTCACTCATCAGAACTGTTTTTCATTTGGTTGGACCTCCTTAGCCATGATGGTGTCGGGGAAAAAGGCATCTGCAGTTGTGCAACCATCTACTGAATACCGTTCTGTTTCCATGTAACTATAATATATATCTCCTTGAGACGAAATGAGAAATGCTTACTGTTAATAAATAAGCAGTTTCTGCTGTTAGTACTGATGAAATGTCGATGGATAAATAAAGACCAGACCCTGAAAAGCTACATTGATTAATTGCTTTCTCTGTGCCAAACCAAATGGACTCATAAAACAAGTGATAAAGCTGTGAATTGTGCACTTAGTTATAAATGCATTCAGTATGACTGTGGTTTCTTGCTGTAAACACAGATAGTATAGTGCCATGGGATTCAACCTTAATCTACTACAATGGAGAAAAATACAAATACGTAGACCCATGTACATAAAATGCATATGTACCCAAGCTGCAGCATCTTGTAATCTGTTGTCTTTGTTTCAGATGCCAAAAATCTGGTTGCGGTTCCACAGAATGTGGTTAACCTCTTCCCTCCTCCACCCCCTGCCTTGTAACCTGAATATCCAAATTAAAGCCATCTGATCAAATGACTCCAATACAAGTGAATATCATAAGGGGTGTATTTATGTTCTTTACCATGTGCTGGTGCCTATCTTCTCTCTTATAAATGAAACTTGTAGGCTATCACACATTTAGATATGGAGGATATTTGCATAAAAGGGAAATATATTCAAGAAGCAACTGTTCAAAAGCTAGTATTTAGTTAGTACCTTCAGGTTTGCAAAATATTTGATGTGCTATCTTACTTGATCCTCACAACAACCCTGTGAGGTAGGTGCTATTATCATCTCTTTTTACAGATTAGAAAATGGAGACTAAGAGAGATTAGACGACTTGTCTTGTGTTACACAGCTGGAAAATATCTTGAGGCAGGATTTGAACTCAGGTCTTCCTGACACCAAGTCCAGCATTCAATCTTCTATGTCACCTATCTGACTACTATGTGATGTGAGTATGTACGTGATAGGCACTATGCTTGCTGTTGAAATACAAAGATAAAAATGAAAAAAAAAGTTCAACCCTCAAGGAACTTACATTCTTTTGGCCACATATATGTGTCATACTTGCATATTACAATTATTTTTGCTTCTCTCTAATGATAAAAGGATACATTTTTATCATTTTTGAATAATTTGTACAAACTTTTACCTTAGTTTGTTTCTGCAATGAGGTCATGAGGCCAGGGTTGACTGTAATAAGATGGAGCAGATTGTTGCTCTCAAATATTTCTCAACTAAATTTTGATCAAATTTAGCATTTCGGCCTCACTGTAGGATCAAATAGATGAAGAAGTCAAACTAGAAAAGAGCAGAGGCCAGCTTAAATACAAACAGCTTGGGTAGGATGGTAAAGATGGTAAGAAGGATGATGGAAAACATATGAAAGGTAAATGGATACATGTTTGTTTGATAATGAAGTTCAAAGTCTTCTCCAGTGTGACTATTCCTCTTTATAAGAAGAAAACATAAAATAAATAACATAAAAACTTTCTATTTGATTATTTTTGTTTTTTTCCTATTTTGGCAAAGAAAAAGATAATTGAGTTTTATTTGTTTATTATATATTTATAAGGTTTTTATAAACTTATTCTTGTAAAGAAACTAATTAAAATGAATAGCTAAACACACAGACCAAATGTCAAGTGAAATCAGCAAGCCTTTGTTAAATGCCTACTATGCCCATGAAACTTGCTAAGGAAGCTCTGGGGATGAAAAGAAAGTCAAAAAAGAGCTCTCAACAAACTCTTAGTCTAAAGGGGGAGCCAAGATGAAAAGAACTATATACAAACAAGATATATCCCATAATAAAGTGGAAATAATCACAGAGGGAAGGCATAAGGGGGGATCCTAGAATAATGCTTGCACACATTTAGGCATTTAATAAAGGCTTACTACTGGAGAGTCAGAAAAGGTTTCTTATATAAGGTGGACTTTAGTTGAGACTAAAGGAAATGATGAAGGTCAGAAGATGGAGCTTAGAGTGGAAAGAATGCCAGGCATGGGAACAGTCAGTGAAAATACCTGGAATCTGGAGATATGAAATGTCAGGTAAAGTGTCGGGATCGTAGGGTAAGTGAAAGCAAGTAAGGCATAGCTGATTGGAAAGGTCAGGAGGGGTCAGTTATGAAGGACCTTAAAAGACAGAAGATTTATATTTGATCCTAGAGGTAAAAGGGAGCCTCTGAAGTTTGTTGAGGGAGGAAGGTAGCAACATGGTGCTTCTGGAAGATTTCTTTAGCAGTTGAATAGAGATGGACTGGAGTGGGGAGAAACTTAAGGCAAGTAGACCAACCAGAAGGTTATTGTAATATACAGACATGACATGATGAGGGCTTGCATCAGGGCTTGCACCAGGTAAGGTCAGAACTGGATTTGGCAGCAGATCAGATATGGGTGAAGAGTGAGAGTGAGTTGAGGAGATGGGAATGACACTTATTTTATGAGCCTTGGGTTCCAGAAAGATGATGGTGCCTCAACAGTAACAGGAAAATCAGGAAGAGAGATTTTGGGTAGAAAGGAAAATGAACAATAAAACTTTAACTCATAAGCAGATTTTGAATTCTGGAAATAAACATGTAACATTTACTATAGCAGTGGTGAAGTTTCATAGTTAAAGGTAGTTGTCAGTACATAGCACTGGATGACTTCTCACACTCCTTTCAATCTAAAGTAATGAGGATTTATTTGTTAGTAGGTTTTATGTTCTTAGGGAGAAAAAAATCACATCACCAGAAACTTTGCTGGATATTGGCTACTTCTTCATTTGAAATTACCCAACTCTACCAGGCCTCTCACTACCTGTCCTGTCTCTTCCCAGAGTATATCAGAGATAAATTCCAGTAATCCGGTGGGTGAAGCAATGGATGAAAAATGTCAGGAACACTTTTTAAAATGAACTATAAAAGATGATTCATGATGGTGTTTGAGTCTAGGTCAGGTTATATCATGAAATTATATAGTCTAAAATCTAAGTTCCTATAATTAGAGTTTTAAAGATTAAGAAAAATGTTATTTTTCTCTTAAGAATAACTAATTTTGGGGCAGTTAGGTGGCGCAGTGAGTAGAGCATTGGCCCTGGAGTCAGGAGGACCTGAGTTCAAATCCAGCCTCAGACATTTGACCATGTACTAGCTGTGTGACCTTGGGCAAGTCACTTAACCCCAATTGCCCTCCAAAAAAAACCCCAAAAACAAACAAAAAAAATAACTAATTTTTTATTAGCTTAAGAGACTAGAAATATTCACAGGTCCATAGACCTAAAGTTGGAAAAGATCAAGTCTATTCTCTCCTTTTATAGACAAGTTAACTGAGGCCCAAGTCCCTTGGACAAGGGACTTGTCTAAGGTCACATAGGAAACATCTCAGAGTATGTGATTTAAACCCAGATCTTCTGACTTTAGAACCAGTGCTTTATTCTCATGAGTGGTTAAGCAACAGGGATAGGCAAGAAATGGCTGGATAGGAATGTTGTTGTTCAGTAATTTCAATTTCAATCATGTCTGACTCTTTGTGACCCCATTTGGAGTTTTCTTGGCAAAGATATTGGAGTGGATTGACATTTTTTTTATCTCTAGCTCATTTTACAGATGAGGAAACTGAGGCAAACAGGGTTAAGTGACTTGCCAAGGATTGCACAGGTAGTAAGCATCTGAGGCCAGATTTGACCTCAAGTCCTCCTGAATCCAGGCCTGACACTCTATCCATTGTGCCACCTAGAGGGCCTGGATAGGAATCAGGATAAGCTAAGCTCTTTGGGTCTCAGTTTCCTCATCTGTAAAACGAAAGTGTTATGTTAGATAGTCTCTATAATTCCTCTCAGTGCTACCATTGAGTGATGCTGCAGTGTGGGATATTTTAAATTCTCAAAAGAAACAGTGATGTTTAATATCTGTCAAACACTTCATGAACTACTAGCTCAAGGTAATTCACAATTTCAACTTTTGATCAAGCTACATTCCTTTTAATGATATCAATAAGACCATTTTAACTTGCTATCTTGACTTAAACTTTTTCCAAGTTATGTAGATTTCAAAGATTGAACTTTTCCAGTGGTAGTGGTAGATAATCTTTGGGCTTTCACCAAACAAAAAGGGTGTTTCTTCTTTGACAGATTTTCCACAGACACTGGACACTTTTGATTAGTCAAAAACAGTCATCAGGACCGTCTGACTTTTCAGGGCACACAGGTATTCAAGCTCCCGAAGGTTGCAAGAGAGGTAGTTATATTACCTGTAACTGATTAATAGAGCCAAAACTCCACCCACTGTAAAAAGCTTTATGCATAGTTAAAACTATTAAAGTCAACAGGAGGCAGGGGACTGTACTGGCTATCTTGACCCTACTTATCTTTATCTTCTTCCAAATTCACTGGAAAGTTTGTTAGAGAAGACTGAACATAGATAGCTATGACCACAAGTCTTCCAGAATCTGGTTACCTGGGAATCCTCACTTTACCTTGTTTATAGTAGAAGATGACCTCTCCCTGTTCCTGCCCCATTCCCCATCTGTATTTTTGCACTTCTGACTCATTATAGGAGTTAATATCTTTTCTGAACTGAGGAAGAATGGGGTTTCTCCATGGGAATCCATTTCTTTGTATTTCACTGTGTGGGGTTGGAGGGAACAGAAGCAGCTTCAGGGTAAGTCATGATCCTAAAGGGAGGAACCTATGATGCTAACCATGTGCACATGAACATCTGTCTTGGTTTTTGCATGAACTTTACAGGTTTTTGGCCTCACATGTGTCTTCCATTAAAGGGAACAACTCAGAGAAGGCACAAAACTGTCACAGTCAATGCAGTCAGGAAAAGAGATACTGATATTTATTTCCTTTGTGTTTACTAGGTACTGATAATATGATTTTTCTGTTTAGCTTCATCAATATTATAGCAGCCACTGAATTAGACTTTATTGATTATGTTTTTAAACATTTTAGTATCATAAGCTTCTACATTACAAGTTGAAAATTCATAATCTGTAAGTTCAGACAAAGAAAATGGCCCTAGAAGGCAAATGATGAATTTTATTTTATTGGTCTTCCTTGAACTAGACTCTTTTAAGTGAAAGCAGTATAAAGATTATTTTAAATCAACTGTAAGAATTTTTTCTTGAGTAGGCCTGCAATTAATTTGCTCAAAATGTGAAATATTTGATTTGTAGGGTAATAACAATAATGGATTTATATAGTACCACTATATGTGGTAAGTGCTTTACAAATATTATCTTATTTGATCCTTATAACACTCCTGGGAGGTAAATGCTACTATGATCCCCTTGTAATAGTTGAAGAAACTGAGGCAAACAGAGGTTAAAATGACTTGCCTAGGGTCAAAGAGCTAGTGAGTGTCTGAGGCCAGATTTGAGCTCGAGTTTTTCTAACTCCAGGCCTAGCATTCTATGTGCCACCCAGCTATGTGTATTTTGCTTAAAGATCTATAATATTAAGTATATTCTGTTAGTTAGATGAAGCATTATTAAGCATTATGTACTATGCACTGTATTATTAGTAGAAGATACAAATACAAACCAGCAAGGTAGTGCCTTGCCCTCAATGGCTTATAATCTATAGTTATAATCTAATGAAAAACATCAACATATAAAGGGAAGCTGGAAAGAAGATGGGAGTTATACTCCAAATGATCCAGAAAAGTGGAGTAGAGGCATAAGTCCTGGCAAGATGGGACAAAAGGTGACCAATTAGAGTTAAGAGACCAATGAGGTGGAGTCCAGGTTACCAATGAGGAGGAGGAGGTGATAATAGCTAATCAGATGATGGACTATTCATTACAAATCAATTTGTCTAGGTCAGTTAGTCAATAAACATTTATTAAGTACCTATACTATGTACCAGGCATTGTACTAAGGTTAGAAATTGATTAAAGGTAAGAAAACAATTAAACATAGAATTCTGTCTTCTGTTTTGATGTGCTGAATTTCTATTTTGCATGCTTCATGATTCTTTGTGTGTATGTAGAGTACTTTATGTCTCACAGTCAGCCTAATATCACAATATTTCAATATCAATGTTAATTCTTTGATCACAAACTACCCAGGAGTTCTGCATATGGTATAGACTAATAGAGAAAAATGAAGCCACTAATTGGAACTTGCTAAATTTATTTTATAGATTAAAAATGAAAAACAAAATGTAATTTAAATGTTTTAATTGGTTTTGGTCCCACAACTGTGCACCAGATGGTTTCTTTTCAAGTAGTTTACAATGTCTCTGCTGAATAACTGAATTACCAATGCAGCTGTGATGATTAACATTCACCTAAAACAGAACAACATGTCTGTTCTTTGTTTGCTAAGAGAGAACCTGCTTTGCAGGAGTCTGACAAATGAGTGGTAACTCTCATTACTATTGATAGGCTTAGAGGTTGGATAGCTTGGAGAGTTACCTATTAGATTAGGTTCTATAATGGGCAGTTGCTTTAAAAAAAAACAAACAAACATGACTGTTTACGTCAAATACTCGGGCTATATGACCTCTTGAAATCCTTTCTAGATTAATGAAGAAGGGGCACAAGATTAGGAATCAATGCTAGGTAGGTAAATAGACCTAACATCTAGTTCTAAACTTCCTAACCATTTAATATTGGGAAGGTTACTGATCCTCCTGAACCTTAGCTTACTTTTCTGTAAAATGCCAAACATAATACCACCCTGACTACATTGTAGTTTTGTTGTAATAATTCGAGAAGTTACATAAAAGGTTTCTCTTTATTGAAAAATACCATATATAAAGTTATTATCCTTATGATTGTCCTAGTAAAAGCAAATTAAAAATCTCTATTTAAAACCATATTAATGTTCTGTTCCGTTTTATTTTTAAATAGTTCAATGTATTTTAGAATTAGTTGTAATGGACCTTTGAAGTCATCTAGTCTAATCTTGTTTAAAACATGTTATCCCTCTGTTAGTATCACTGTGAGGTCATCCGGCTTCCACTTGAGAAATTCCAGGGATGGAGAATTCATAAGGCAACTCATTTCATTTCTGGACAGCTCTAATTGTTGGGTAGTTCTTTTATATAGTGGATCAAAACTACTTAGCTGTAGCTTCCAACTCCTGGGGCTAATGTAGAATAAATCCAATCCCTTTTCTACATGACAACCCTTCAAATATTCAAATAGTTCATTCTGAAAGATGTGCCAAACATTTTTATAAAATAGCTACTAATTTAAGCAAAAGTTTTGTAATTGTAAAGTCTCTCCCTGAAACAAGTTTCTGCTTGCTATGGGGACTATTAGATACAAATTTCAGTTCACTTAAGGTCTAGCTAAGGAAGTTAAAAAGTTAAAAGTGATGGTGTTTGACGGTGCTTTTTCAGATGAAGAAGTTATCTTATGATTGGGGGAAAATGTCATAGATATTCATGCCACTGGTATACAAATAAACTATATATAATTGGTAGTGACTTTTCAGTTTCCATTATTGTGGAGAGAGGCCAGAAGGATAGAGATAACAAGCTGGGATGTGCTGCTAGGGCATGTGGGACCAAGCTCATAGCTTCCCATAATTCTCTGGCTTGCATAGCAGTTGCTATTTTATACTGAATAGAGGCGATAGTGTGGTGAAGTTAAACATTCTTTATCACAGTGTCCATCTCTTTTCTGTTGTCAAATACAAAGCCTTGGGTAAATTTATCTCAGTCAGGGTGTATGATAAGAACTAAGAAACTAAAATTTATTTCTGACCATAAGTTAGATGACAGCTAAGACCCAGGGGTAGCCAATAGAAAGAAGCTAAATTCAATTAAAAAGAAGTGCAGTTGAGAGAGGAATTCAGAAGAGAAGCAGTTAACAGAAAATTTTTAGAAAAGTCCAAAAGGCAAACATGACCTGAAACCTAAATTAGCATAATCTGACTTCAAAGACTGGAGAGAGCTTGATAGCTATTGACTAAAATGCTAACTGAAGAGAACTGTAGCCTTCCCTGTGAAGGAAATACTATGCACATCCCACACGCCCCGCCCCCCAAGTAGCTGGAAGACTGAGTTGCAGGAAGTCCTGAAAATAGTACTTCTGCTGAGGATTAGACCTGAGTTGAAAGATTGTCTGACACAGTAGACTGAAAGAGATGTATAGATAGCACCTACTCTGCAGAAGGAAGACTTATTTTGACGATAATCCACAATGGCTGGTGCAGGTTAATAAATGAGTCAATGCATATGAAGGTAATGGAATACTATTGCGCCATAGAAATGGGGATGATACGGACTTCATAACAACCTGGAAAAACCTACACGACGTAATGCTGAGTGAGCGGAGCATAGCCAGGAGAACATTGTACACAACCACAGATATATGGATTATGTGAGGACCAACCCTGACATACTTCACTCTTCTCAGCACGTAAGGTGCAAGGACAACTCCAGGGGACTCACGATGGAGAATGCTATCTTCAACCAGAGAAAGAACTGTGAAGTTTGAATACAGATTGACGCGCACTACATGCTTGCCTTTTTTGTTTCTCTTTTGTTTTTGGTTTTTTTTTTGTTTGTTTGGTTTTTTTTGGTTATGTCTCTTCTTTCTCATGATTCATTCCATTGGTCATAATTCTTCTCCACAACTTGACTAGTGTATAAATTAATTCAATGTGAAGTTATACATGGTAGTTATATGAGATTCCAGGCCGTTTGGGGTGGAGGAGGGAGGGAGGGGAGAAAATCTGGAACTCAAAATTATGTAGAACCGTGTGTGGTAAACTAAAAATAAATAAATAAATTTGAAAAAAAATAAATCTTTACAGGGCAGCTAGGTGGTACAGTGAGTAGAGCACAGGCCCTTCAGTCAGGAGGACCTGAGTTCAAATCCAGCCTCACACACTTGACACACTTACCAGCTGTGTGACCTTAGGCAAGTCACTTAACCCCAGTTGCCTTGCCTTCCCCCCTCCAAAAAAAAAGGGGAAAAAAATAACTCTTTACCATAACAGAATTGACTGAAAGCTGTAAAGCACCCCCTCCCTAAATTCCACTGTGCTTATGGTTTTTGACTATTAAAAACTGGATTCAATAGAACAAAAGGTTAACTTAAAGGCTCTCCTCCAACAAGACCTAAAATGCACTAGAGAAAATTGTTGTCATGGTTTAGCATAATGCTTTTATATAGGAATGGCACATTAGGATGTTTTTGGTTTGCTGCAGTATCCTAAATAAACTATCATAAGACATTTCAAATTAAAAAAAAAATAGACTAACTGAAATGGCAAAAGAGCTCCAAAAAGCCAATCAAGAGAAGAATGCCTTGAAAGGCAGAATTAGCCAAAGGGAAAAGGAGGTCCAAAAGACCACTGAAGAAAATACTACCTTAAAAATTAGATTGGAGCAAGTGGAAGCTAGTGCCTTGTTGAGAAATCAAGATATTATAAAACAGAACCAAAAGAATGAAAAAGTGGAAGACACATCAAATATCTCATTGGAAAAACCACTGATCTGGAAAATAGATCCAGGAGAGATTAATTTAAAAATTATTGGACTACCTGAAAGCCATGATCAAAAAAGAGCCGAGATATCATCTTTCAAGAAATTATCAAGGAGAAACTGCTCTGATATTCTAGAGCCAGAGGGCAAAATAGAAATTGAAAGAATCTACCAATTGCCTCCTCAAAAAGATCACAAAAAGAAAACTCCTAGGAATATTGTTGCCAAATTCCAGAGCTCCCAGGTCAAGGAGAAAATACTGCAAGCAGACAGAAAGAAACAAATCGAGTACTGTGGAAAAACAATCAGGATAACACAGGATCTGGCAGCTTCCACATTAAGGGATTGAAGGGCTTGGAATATGATATTCCAGAGGTCAATGGAGCTAGGATTAAAACTAAAAATCATCTACCCAGCAAAACTGAGTAATATGCTCCAAGGCAAAATATGGATTTTCAATAAAATAGAGGACTTTCAAGCTTTCTCAGTGAAAAGACCAGAGCTGAATAGAAAATTTGACTTTGAAACACGAGAATCAAGAGAAGCATGAAAAGGTAAACAAGAAAAGAGAAATCATAAGGGAAATTACCAAAGTTGAACTGTTTTGTTTACATCCTATATGGAAAAGACGATGTGTATGATTCATGAAACCTCAGTATCATACTAGCTGAAAGGAATATGCATATATATATGTGTATGTATATATATATATACACATATGTGTGTGTCTATGTATGTATATATGTAGGTGTATATATATAGATATAGATAGTCTACATACCTATATATCTATATCTAAATATATAGACAGAGGGCACAGGGTGAGTTGAATATGAAGGGATGATATCTAAAAAAATAAAATCAAATTAAGGGATAAGAGAGGAATATACTGAGAGAGGGAAAATGGGAGAGATAGAATGGGGTAAATTATCTCACATAAAAGTGGCAAGAAAAAGCAGTTCTGTAGGAAGGGAAGAGGGAGCAGGTGAGGAAGAATGAGTAAATTTTGCTCTCATTGGATTTGACCTGAGGAGGGAATACCATACACACTCAATTGGGTATCTTACCCCACAGGAAAGAAGGAGGAAGAAGATAAAAAAGGGGGGACGATAAAAGGGAGGGCAGATAGGGGGGAGGAGGTAATCAAAAACAAACACTTTCAAAAGGGACAGGATCAAGGGAGAAAATTCAATAAAGGGGATAGGTTAGGAAGGAGGAATCATAGTTAATCTTCCACAACCTAAGTACTGTGGAAGGGTTTTACATAATGATATGCATGTGGCCTATGTTGAACTGCTTGCCTTCTTAGGGAGGGTGGGCAGGGAGGGAAGAGAGGAGAGAATTTGGAACTCAAAGTTTTAAAAACAGACGTTCAAAAACAAAAAAAAAAGTTTTTGCATGCAACTAGGAAATAAGATACACAGGCAATGGGGTATAGAAATTTATCTTGCCCTACAAGAGAAGAAGGGAAAGGGGGATGGAGGAGGGGAGTGGGTGACAGAAGGGAGGGCTGGCTGGGAACGGGCAACCAGAATATGCGCCATCTTGGAGTGGGCGGGAGGGTAGAAATGGGGAGAAAATTGTAATTCAAACTCTTGTGAAAATCAATGCTGAAAACTAAATATATTAAATAAAAAAAAACAAGAAACAAAAAACGAAAAAAGAGAATTAAAAGAACACCCTAAACTAAAACTAAGTCAGAAGATTAATGAACTGAGAATGAAGTTCTTTATTAATTGCAATTGTAATTAGTGAATTGAGAATGCAATTTTAAAAACCTAGACAATTAACAAATTCCAAAAAGCACAAAGCAAGAATCTTGAAAATTAGAGAAGAAAAGGATACAATAGAAACCTAAATGACTCTAGAAATTATAAACAAAATGACTTATCTTTTAAAAATTGAATTAAAAACGACAAACTTTTGGCTTATCTTATCAAATCAAAGAGAGGATAATCAAAATGCCAAATAACAATGAATAAAGTAAAATTCATAACAAGGAATTAGGAAACAAAAGAATTCTAAGTACTATATTTTAACAAAATTTGAGAATTTAGAGGAAATTAACAATTACTTATGAAAACATGAAATACTTAAATTTTAAAAATCACAAATAGTAGTCTTAAACATTATTTCAGAAATTAAATTTTAAATGAAATAACAAAGGGAATAAAAACTTCAGACCACATAGATTTATAAGTGAATTCTGCCCAATGTTCTTTTTTGGCCCAGTGTTCTAAAAGCAATGATAACTATGCTATAAAAGTATTTTCAATGATTAAAGAAGGAAGCATTCTTCTGAAAATTCTTCTTTATTAGAAATATGAGTTTCTTAAAACACGAGAGGAATAAAATAAAAAGAAATATATATCATGTGAGTACGGCTATTGATAAAAAAATTAAATAAATTCTATCCATAAAAAGACTACACTAATTAATACAAGTTTTGGTTTTCATGATGAAATTAGTTTTGTACCAGAGATGCAAGAACAGTTCAATGTTAAGGAAAACAATTATCATAATCATATTAAAACAAAAACAACAAAATCACTATTAAGATCAATTCAGAAAAAAGTATTTGACAAAATATTGCATTTAGTTATTCCACAATACCTTAAAATATAGGCATAGGTGGGCAATTTAAATATGATAAAAGTATCTATCTAAAATCAAAAGTTTAGCATTATTTTCTTTAGATTTTTTTAATTTATTTTTTGCTTTTTTTGGCAGGGCAATTGGGGTTAAGTGACTTGCTCAAGGTCACACAGCTAGTACATTTGTCAAGTGTCTGAGGCCAAATTTGAAGTCAGGTCCTCCTGACTCCAGGGCTGGTGCTCTACTCACTGTGCACATAGCTGCCCCTTTTTCATTAGATTAACAGCAGTTTTTCCAGTAAATACATGGCAAAAGCAAGGATGCCTATTCTCCCCACTTTGATTGGACATATTTCTGGACAAAAAGAAAGCGAAATTAAATACATAAAAACAGTCAAATAAGAGATGAAATTATCACTATTGCTGATGATATGGTTATTTAACCATATAAAACAACAAAGAAACTAATTGTAATAATTAATCGCTTTAGTGAAGTAGCAATATACAATAGAAATACACAGAAAACATAAGAATCTGTATAGCAATAACAAAGACTAGGAGTATATGATAGAAAAAAATTCCATTCAAAATAACTACTAAGTGCATAAATATCAGTTTACCAAGACACTCCAAAAACTTGTATAAACATTGCTCATGGTTGGATCGTGTCAGCATACTAAAAATAGTGATGCTATCTAAATTAATTTATGGATTTATTTTGATATCAAACTACCAAGGGCTATTTTATGAAAGTAGACAACACATACTAAATTTCATCTGAAGGAACAAAATGTCTAGAATTTCGAGGGAATAATGAAGAAAAGTAGAAATATAGTAAGAATAAGACTTCCGGACTACAAAATATGTTATAAATCAGTAATAAAAAAGCATTTAGTATGTTATTTACTAAAAAAAAGAGACCAGTGAAATGGATTGGATACACAAAGACCAGAAACAACTGAACATAATAGGCTTGATAAATCTCCAAACACATGCTAACTGGGGAAGGTTCCCTATCTGATCAGAATTAATGAAAATGGGCAAAAATAGGCTATTCCAACATCTTATTAGTCAATCAACAAGCAATTATTAAACACTTGCTATGTGTCAGGCATTATGCTAATGGCTGGTAATATAAAGAAAAAGTAAAAATAGACCCTACCCTTGTGAGACTTAGGTTCTAATGGGGATAATAACATATACATAAGTAGTCCTACATAAGACATATAGAATAGATGCAAGGTAAGCCCAGAACAGGTAGTCCTGGCAACTTGAACTGCATACATAAATTCAAATGTAATCTAAATATAAAACCTCACATCACAAAATACTAGAAAAATTAAAAGAGGTATCTTTCACAAGTACAGAAGCAGAGAATACTTAACCAAGGATAGCTATGATCATAAAAGCTAAAACATATAATTTTATTATATAAAATTAAAGAGTTTTGCATGAACGCAATTGAAGTAGCTAAAATAAAAAGAAAAACTCAACTGGAAAAATATTTGCCTCAAATATCCTGCTAAAAGTCTAGTATCCAACATATATGAAAAATTAATGTGAATATATAAACAAAGAGCCATTTTATGTCTCCCAATAAGTATTTTATATTCATAGTCCTACACTCAACTGCCATCTCTTGACAGGAGGTAGCCTTGCTGAAGCAACGAGGCTCCTGAGAAAGAGGCAGAGTTCACTTTGTGCTAGGCAACCTACCACCACTGCATGCTTTGAGACCCAGATGGAGATTTCCCAGGAGTCTTGGGAGAAGCAGGAAGCAGCATTGCACAGACTACCAATTATGTTTCTAGGCCAGCCCTTGTAGACATCAGGTGGGGAAGCATAGCCTGTGGAGGCAGGGCCAGCTATCCCCACAACGAACTGCCACTATGGAACAGGCAAGCCAGCAGCCTAGCTGAAGAAACAGGTACCCTGAGGGAGAACTGGAAGTCACATAGGCGAGGCAGGAAAAACTGCCACCATCACCTTGACCTCTCTTCAGAACCCAATGGATGCTGAACCAATGGATAACACCCCATGGGATGCCCAGGATGCTGACCCAAAGAGCCTTGGGAATAATAGTCACCTCTTCACTACTGGCCCTGCTTTGTAGGCCAGGTCCCACAGCCATGGTTGATGACACCAATAACGGTGGAGAAGGGGTTCACCTTACTCACTACCACACCACCCACTGCCAATTCAACTGACACTGATGAGCGTGTAAGGTCAGAACTGCTGCCATTCCCAGATCACTGATCCTGCTTCCAGCCCAGCCACTAGAGCCATCATCTTAGGAAGCAACTCTGTGGATATGTAGCCTTGGTAACCGTCTCTGCATGGTTTGAAGATGCAGAAAAGAAAGTTCTTGCCACGATAGGTTTTGGCATGTCAAATGGTTAAATATCAGAAAATGAAGTGATTTTATCAGGGGAAAAACATTGAATATTATTTATTAATCTACTTTGTTGCTGCACACTGAGGAACATGAGATCTTTCCATTTGACCTGCAGCTGAAAATTCCTATATGTACTGCCTCTCCATGAAAGTATTAGCTCTCTGAAAGCAGAGACTTTTTAAAAAATTTGTATCTCCAGCACTTAGAATAGTCCTTATTTTATTCTTTCTAAAATTTATTTTTACATGCATTTAAAAAAAAGATTTCCAAATTCCTTTCTCTCCAGCCCCTGTTCTACCTATTGAGAAGTCAAGCAATATGATATCAATTTTCGATATTGATTTGGCTCAGTTCCCTGTATGTTTTGAGATGAGGCCTTTATCAGAGACACTGGTATAAAGATTTTCTCCCAATTTTCTGCTTCCCTCCTAATCTTGTTGCATTGGCTTTGTTTATGCAAAACATTTCCATTTAACATAATCAAAATTATCCATTTTGCATTTTAATGCTCTCTATCTCTTCTTGTGTCATGAATTCTTTTCTTTTCCGTAATGTGATAGGTAAACTATTCTTGCTCTCCCAAATTACTTATATATCAGCCTTTATTCCTAAATCATGAACCCATTTTGACTTTATTTGGGTATATGGTGTAAGATATTGGTCTATGCCAGTTTCTCTGTCCTACCGTTTTCCAAATTTCCCAGAAGATTTTGTGAAATAGTGAAATCTTAGCCCAGACGCTGGATTATTGGGTTTATCAAAGTAGATTGACTATAGTTGTGGACTTATCCATCTTATGTACCTATGCTATTCCACTGATCCACGACTCTGTTTCTTAGCCAGTACCAGGTAGTTTTGATGACTGCTGCTTTATAGTACAGTTTAATATCTACTATGGCTAGGCCACCTTCCCTAGCATTTCTTTTCATTAATTCCCTAGATGTTCGAGACCACTTGTTCTTCAGATTGAATTTTGTTATTATTTTATCCAGCTCTGTAAAATAATTTTTGGTATTTGTGATTGGTATGGCACTGAATAGATAAATTTAGGTAAAATTGTCCATTTTATTATATTAGCTCAGCCTAACCATGAGCACTGATATTTTCCCATTTATTTAGATCTGACTTTATTCATGTGAAAGTGTTTCGTAATTATGTTCATATAGGCCCTGGGTTTGTCTTGGCAGATAGACTCCCAAATATTTTATAGTGTCTACAGTAACTTTAAATGGAATTTCTCTTTCTATCTCTTGCTGTTGGGCTTTGTTAGTATTATATAGGATTCCTGAGGATTTACATGGGTTTATTTTATATCCTGTAACTTTGCTAATTTGTTTATTATTTCAGGTAATTTTTTAACTCTCTAGTATTTTCTAAGTATATCATCATATCATCTTCAAAGAGTGATAACTTAGTTTCTTCTTTGCCTTTTCTAATTCCTTAAATTTATTTTTCTTCTCTTATAGCTAAAGCTAGGTTTCTAGTATGAAATTGAATAGTAGGGGTGATATGGACATCCTTGTTTCACCCCTGATCTTACTGAGAATGCCTCTAGCTTATCCCCAGTACAAATATGCTTGTTGATGGTTTTAGGTAGATGCTATTTATAATTTTAAGGAAAGCTCCATTTATTCCTATGCTTTTAGCATATTTAAATAGGAATGGGTGTTGTGTTTTGTCAAAGGCTTTTTCTGCATCTATTGAGATGATCATATTGGTTTCCTGCTAGTTATGTTGTTGAATGATCAATTATGCTAATAGTTTTCCTAATATTGAACCAGCCTTGCATTCCTTGGAACAAATCCTACCTGGTCATAGTGTATTATTCTCACGATAAGTTGCTGCAAACTTTTTGCTAGATATTTTATTTAAAATTTTGCATCAATATTCATTAGGATATTGGTCTATAATTTTCTTGTCTGTTTTGACTCTTGCTGACTTGGATAGTTAGTACCATATTGTGTCATAAAAGAATTTTGTAGAACTCCTTCTTTACCTATTTTCCCAAATAGTCTATAAAGTAGAGGAATTAATTGTTCTTTAAATGTTTGCTGAATTCACATGTAAAACTATGTGGCCCTGGAGATTTTTTCCTAGGCAGTTCATCGATGGCTTGCACAATCCTTTTTCTGAGATGGGGTTATGTTAGAAATTTACTGTCCTCTTCTGTTAAACAGGGCAATTTATGTTTTTGTAGATATCATCCATGTCCCTAAGGTTGTCAAATTTATGGGCATACAATTGGGCAAAATAATTCCTAATTATTGTTTTGATTTCCTCTTCATTAGAAGTGAATCACCCTTTTCATTTTTGATACAGGTAATTTGATTTTCTTCTTTCTTTTCTTTTTCAATCAAATTGACCAAAGGTTTATCAATTTTATTGGTTTTTTCATAAAACCATCTCTTTGTTTTATTTATTAATTCAATAGTTTTCTTGGTTTCAATTTTATTAATCTCTCCTTTGATTTTCAGTATTTCTAATTTGGTATTTAATTGAGGATTTTCAATTTGTTCTTTTTCTAGCTTTTTCAGTTTCATGCCCAATTCAGTGATCTCCTTTTCTCTATTTATTCATGTAAACATTTAGAGGTATAAAAACTACCCCTAAAAACTGCTTTTGCTTCATCTCATAAGTTTGGGTATGTTGTCTCATTATTGTCATCTCTTGAATGAAGTTTTTGTTTCTCTGATTTGTTCTTTGGCCCGGTCATCCTTTAGAATTAGATTATTTAGTTTCCAATTAATTTTTAGCTTATTTTCCATGGTTCTTTATTACAAATAATTTTTATTGCATCATGATCTGAAAAGGATGCTTTGACTACTTCTGGCCTTTCTGCTCTGGATTGTGAGGTTTTTATGCCTAGTACATGGTCAATTTTTGAGTATGTGCCATGTACTGCTGAGAAGAAAGTATATTCCTTTTTATCCCCATTCAGTTTTCTCCAGAGGTCTATCATATCTGCCTTTTCTAAAATTCTGTTCACCTCTTAACTTCTTTCTTATTTAGAGGTTAGATTTGTCAAGTTCAGAGAGGGGGAGGTTGAGGTCTCCTATTATTATAGTTTTGCTGTCTATTTCTTCCTGTAACTCTCTTAACCTCTCCTCTTAGAATCTGCATGCCATACCACTTGGTGCACATATGTTAAACAATGATATTGCCTCATTGTTTGTGGTGTCTTTTAGCAGGATGTAGTGTCCTTCCTTATCTCTTTTAATTAAATCTATCTTTACTTTTTGCTTTGTTTGAGATTAGGATTGCTACACCTGCTTTTTTTTACTTTAGCTGAAGCACGATATATTTTACTCCAGTCTTTACCTTTACCCTGTGTGTATCCCCCTGTTTCAAATGTGTTTCTTGTAAATAGCATACTGTAGGATTATGGTTTTTAGTCCATTCTGCTATCTGCTTCCGTTTTATGGGAGAGTTCATCCCATTCACATTCACAGTTATGATTACTATCTGTGTCCTTTTTCTCCATCAATTTCCTCGCTGTTTATGCTTTTATTCTCCCCTTCCTTTCCACTCCTTAACAAAGGTTTGCTTTTTACCACCACCTTCCTCAGTTTACCCTCCCTCTTTATGCCCCCTCCTTATCTTACCGTTCCCAACTTGCTACTTCTTCCCTCCCTTCTGGCCACCCCCTCCTTTTTTCCCCTCTTCCCCTCCTACTGCCGTAGGACAAGTTAGATTTCTATACTTATCAGGGTGTGTTATTCCTTTCTTGAACTAGATCTGATGAGAGTAAAGCTCAAATACTGCTCTTCTCCCTCCCTTTTTTCTCTACTGTAATGTGTTTTTGTGCCTCTTCATTTGATGTAATTTACCCTTCTCTACTATCTCCTTACCTCTTCTCTCAGAACCTTCCCTTTACATCTCTTAATTATGCTTTTTATCCTTATATCAGTTTATTTTATACAGACATCCACAGTCTATGTGTATCCCTTTCAATTGTCCATAATAACTGTACTGTTCTCAAGATTGACATATACGTATACATACATACATATATATGTGTATATATAAAAACATACATAAGATGATATATCCTATATAAAGATGTAAGATGTAAATAATTTGCCCTTATTGATTAGTAAGGTTTGTGGGGGTTTTTCCCCCTGTTTACCTTTTTATGTCCTCTCTTGAGTTTTGTATTTGAAGATCACATTTTCCATTGAGTTCTGGCCTTTTCATCAGGAAGTCCTGGAATTCCCTATTTTGTTGAATGTCCATCTTCTTGCCTGAAAAATTATGCTCATTTTGCTGGGTAGTTGATTCTTGGTTGTAGTCCCATCTCCTTTGCCCTTCAGAATATCGTATTCCAATTTCTCCTGTCTTAATGTAGAAGCTGAAAGATCCTGTGTGTTCCTGACTGTGGTTCCACAATATTTGAATTGTTTCTTTTGGCTGCTTGCAGGATTTTCTACTTGACTTTGTAATTCTGAAATTTGGCTATAGATTTCTTGGTGTTTCATTGGGATATCTTCAGTGGGTGATCGGTGGATTCTTTCAATGACTATTTTACCCTCTGGTTCTAGGGCAGTTATCTTTGATAAATTCTTCGAGATACGTCAAGGCTCTGTTTTCATCATGGATTTCCTGTAGACCAATAATTCTTAAATTGTCTCACCTGGATCTATTTCCCAGGTCAACTGTTTTTCTAATCAGATATTTCACATTTTCTTCTATTTTTTCATTCTTTACATTTTGTTTGACTACTTCTTGATGCCTCATAGAATCATTAGCTTCCACTTGATCAATTCTAATGTTTTAATGAATTGCTGTCTTCATTTTGCTTTTGAGTCTCCTTTCCAGTTGGTTGATTTTACCTCTCAGGGTGTCATTTTCTCCATTTAGATTCTGAATCTCTGTAGCAATTTTGCCAGTCTATTTTTTAGGACTTGATTTCATCAGTGTTTTTTTATTTCCATTTTTCCATTTTTTCTTTTACCTCCTTATTTTTGGGTTTTAAAATCCTCCTTAGCTCTTCCAGTAATGCTTTTTGGGCTTGAGACCAGTTCACATCCCTTTGAGGTATCAGATGTGGGTATAGTATCAACGCTATTCTCTTGCAAAGTGGTATTTGATCATGCCTGTCTCCATAAAAAGAATCAATGGTCCCAATTTCTTCTCTTCTTCTTGTTCATGTGGTTAGCTTTTTCCTGGAGTTACAGTGAATTTCTGCTTTTGGGGCTCAGGGCTCTCTGTCCCAGATTTCTTGTTCTTGGGATTGTGAGTCTAGTTACTGGTTTTGTGTATTATAGCCTTCGGTTTCCTGAGGTGTGGGGGATGGGTCTGGCCGCCTAAAGGTCTCCTCTTCCCCTGGGGCTGCTCTCCAGAGCTGTTGCTCCTTCAGCAATGGTCTCAGCTTTTGTTGTGTGTGCTGTTGTCTGCCACTTCTTCTGGCTGTGCAAAGGCATGTCTGGGCTCTTGGTGTTGACTCCTGCTGGCTCTGCCCCTCTGGGACTCAGGAACTCCCACTGCTTGACCACTTAAGCCCCACTTCTGTCCTCCTCCCAAAGGAATTCTCTGGGTCGGGTGGGGGGGGAGGGATTAGAGCCATTTACCTGCCATTATGTCTCCCAGAAGTTCAGGAAGAGGCATTTCTAACCTTTGGGCTGCAAGCCTCAGGAGTTGATGTCTCATGGCTGGTGATGTTGCGCTGCTGCCTCTCGTAACTTCTGCAGACTCCTGTCCTGTGTTGGGAGGCCTGGGGATCTCTGCTGGTTTCGGGCACCCAGCTTTCTCCTAGCCTGGGTCACTGGCTGGTTTTCTGCAGCTGCTTCCACTTTGATGCTGTCTGGTGCAGCTCCCCACGCCGAGCACTCTCCCAGCCTACAGATCCCTCCCGTTGACCTTTCGGAGTCTCCTGGCTTGGAAATTTGCCCCACACAGACAGCTCGTGGCTTCTAACTCTCTCAAATCTGCTCAGATTCACTCTTTTATAGGTATCTGACAGAGCTTATGAGAGAGCTCCGGTAAGACACTGTTTTCACATGGCCATCTTGGCTCCGCCCAGCCCCCCAACAAAGTCCTAACAGCATCTGAGCAAACTGTATCAGCTGTATGTGGTAGGATGAAAATATGAAAAAAACTAATGAAAATGACAAGATGTAATGATTTATTCTGAGGCCCTGGGGGCCCTCACAAACGATCAATAACACCCTAGAAGAATTAGCTGTAGCAGCAGATAATGGCTTCAGGTTGAACAGACTGTTAAGACTTTATAAATTGTGTGTCCCTCCATATGGTCCTGAAGTGGGCATTTAGTAACACTAAGAGGTAGAGAACTGCTGACTTTTGTCTTTCATTGCTGTCAGCTACCAAAGCAAAAAGTCCCTTTCTCTTTTCATGAGCATTGATACCTATTAAAATGTAATTAAAATTTCTCTGTTATACTAATGTAGCAACATAGAATTCCTGCTAGGATCCAGGGTAAGTGGGTACAAACGTTCTCCCTCTAAATAGGTCCCTACCTTTGTACCATATATACAGACAGGTTTCAGTCTGTGAGAGTTTGATTCCTAAAGATAAGAGTCATGCTCTGTTTATAGATTCTCTGGTTCTTTATACCTAACCCAGAGTTCCTGGGAGAAATCATTTAAAGCTTAGTTTTGGGTCATCTCTATCATCTCTTCAAAAGGGGGAGATGAAAGGTACTTGGTGTAAAATGTAGACTTGGTGTAGGACAGCTATTTTTCTCCCATCTGAAAGAAATGCTTAAAACATGAAAGACTAAAACATGAGAAAGACTTAAACATGACACAATAATTCAGTAATTGCCAAATACTGGTCCATGATCCTGCAGTGGGAGCCTCAGTATATAGATGTTCACCAAGGGACTATGAAATAACTGGACTGATTTTCATAAGGTACATGATAATGACAGCCTGTATTTATACAGTGTTTTAAAGTTTGCAAAATATTTTAGATATATGATCTCTTTGATCCTCATAACCACCCTGTGAGGTAGATGCTATTATTATCCCTATTTTACAGATGAGGAACCAGGAGCTGATAGAGCTTTAGTGACTTATTCACCCAGGGTTACTCAAAATATTAATACATGAAACAACTTAGTGGGACTGTTGAATAGGCATTTACCTTCATCTCATCTTTGCATTGTCCCAACAGCTTCATTGGAGTCGCATTTTTTTTTTCTCTCACATTCCACCAGGAATTGTGCTTATCCTCCTGGCAGTTGTCTCCTCCAAGAAGCCCTGTAGTAAAGACAGATGAATACTGTAACTGGCAGTGACTGAGAGATCCAGAAGCTCCCAACTTCTCAGACTTACAAGTGTGTCTCTAGAAATGTTCATCCCAGAATCACCATGCTCAAATATTTACCTGTGTTCAGGCAAAGAAACACAAAACAGAAGAGGTAGCTAAGGTCTTGAAATCCTGATTCAGGTTTGTTTGGAGAAATACTTTATTTAAGGGGCCACATGCAAGGAATTGCCATTTCTTTGCCTCTCCCATGTGTCCTATGACAGCCCAGAGAATATCCATAGCATACTTTACAAGGGAAAGAAGAGAGATCTGCGGAGACTGGAGTGACTCACTCTTTTTAAGGGCTACATAGTTGGCAGATTTTCATGGATCAGTGACTAATCCCTCTATGACACAACTTTAATGCTATTGCTTCACCCAAATCTTTTAAAAGGGATCTATAAGAATGGACCATGCAAGGTGGGATGCAACTCCAAGGCATACTACGTGGGGCCAGAACAGATCAACAGGGTTCCCCTTGTTATACCCATTATACTATAATAAGCCATTTAAACTGAATGCTTATTAGATATTTTTCAAAATGACAGTTAAGAGCAGATTTTGATAGAAAAATAGAGTGAGCATAAGAGCACCAGTTATCTATAAGGAGGGAATTCTATTAGACGAAGAGAGGGTTTTGCACATAAACATTTCTACCTCCATAGTTTTGATGACTGCCTATCCTGATTACAATGAAAGAAAATAATGACAAAAATAAATACATGGGAACATAATACGGAAACTATATAGAGATGTTGTGGATAGAGGGCCAGTCTTGGAGTCAAGAAAACCTGCAAGTAAGACCTTGCAAGTTCTCTTACAAGTACTAGATATTTGATCATGGAAAGATATTTTAATATCTCATTGTCCAAGGTTACTCCCCAGAACCTCAGTTTTCTCATCTGTAAATGGAAGGGTTTGAACTAGATTTTATTTTTGAGCTCTTTTCTGGCTCTAAATCTGTGATTCTATCTGTAGGGAGAATTTCCACATTGAGTTCTCTATTTAGATAAGGTCACAGGTTCTTGACAAATACATAGAATTAAGGGGATTTAAAATTGGAAGAGAGTTGAGTTCAGGTTGAAATTTCTTTTTTTTTTTTTTTAGGATTGTAAAAAGTTGCAGTAATATGTTATGGAGACATCTTTACCTGATAAAGAGAAATAATTGCTTGTGGACTCAGTTATCTCCAAATCCCTTCTAAAATCTATGAACCTATGAGAAGATTTAAGAGCATTTTCTATTTCTTCAGAATCTTAGTTTTTTACTGAATTAAAATCATCTAAATCAGTTGGCCAAATGGATTTTAGGTTTATTTTTTACAGGATACTCATTAAAGCAAAATGAGCAAAGGTCTTTTCAAGGTCTGTATTGTGTTCTGGACTGGCTTGGACCACCCTGGATTCACATGCTTAAAAGTTTTCTGGCAGAGCTACAAGAGTAAGGATGTAGAGGTGGGGAATGCAGAAATCACCTACCAGGGTATGGACTTCTACCCTTAGATTTTTCATTTTTTCCTCAACTCTTTCTCTCTCTCTCTCTCTGTATGTGTGTGTGTACATGGATCCTCATTAACCTAATGAGGTTAAATAAAATAAAATAAAATTCTTCTGGGAAGAGTAACAAAATAAGCTATCAAGAATTTAGAATTTACACCTGTAAAGAGGGCCTCCAGCTAAGGAGATCCCGGGCCTCATAACATCATTTGAAGATAGGGCTCCCATTTGTTTACGCCTCCCCACTCCAAATCAAATGACCCTAAGTGAAAGATCAAAGGGAATTGAACAAAGGGGAGAACTTTAATGGGGGGGTGGGGAGACACCAGAGTCCAGAACATGTATACTGAAATGCTTTTATTTGTTGATGAATATTGTCGAGAATAAACAGAAAATAAAAAGAAGTAGAGTGGGGAAGTGAGAGCAAAAACAAAAACAAAAGCTTAGGAAGAAATAAACAGCACGCAAGAGAACATTTTGCCCTCTCTTCCACCTAGCTGTCAGGAGAGGCGAAAACCCAGGAACGCATGCGCCTGCTTCCAGGCACCGCCCCCGCTCTCGCCCCGCCCCATTGCCTAAGTTAATGCCGAGCCTCCCTCGTGGGCGTGGTATTGCGTCACTCTGGAGCGCCGCGGCGCGTGCGAAGGGCGGGGGATTCAAACAGTCGAAAGAAAGCTCGGCTGTTCTGACAGCCTTTCTCAGACTTGACTCTCTGGTCCACCTTGTTCATCCCTGATTCTAGTCCACCGCCGAGTGCGGGGCTTTGGCGCCGGGCAGGAGGAGGACGAGGAGAGAATGGCGGCGGCAGTGGTGGCGGCGGCCCGGGTGTTGAAGCGCAAGGCTCCCCGCGGCTTCCTGAGGAAACTCATCAAGAGACGGAAGCCTCAGCTGCTCCTCAAGTCTGGCATCGACCTGTGGGTGAGTGCTCCTTCCGGCTCGAGCTGAGGAGGCGGGTAGGAAAAAGCAAAGAAGGAAGAGATGGAATGAACCCCTCCCCTCCCCCCTCCTCTCCTTCCCCTCTCCCTCTCTGCTCTCTCCCTCCCCTTTTCTCCCCTCCCACTCTCTCCCCTCCCGCGCTTTTCTTCCTTAACCTGAGCTGCTGCAGGCCTCCCCACCCCCTCACCCCGAATCTAGGTCTTTCCCACCCGCTCCGTGGCGGCCGTGGTGGAGTCGGCTATGGCCGTGGGGTGGAGAAGGAAGAGTCCCCTGTTTTTCCTCCAGACGTCGGAGGTTGTTCAGGCGCAAGTAAAAGTCAATGGAAAACTAAGGAGAATTTTTCGAGCTGCTAATTTCCACAATCTTTTAAGAATAGTGACTCGCATCTGTTGAACACTTTAAGGGTGACAAAGCATTGAACTGACAACAACCCCGTGAAGGGGTGGTGCTGGTGATAACCACCGCAGTTTGCAGGTGAGGGAACTTCTGGGCCAGATAGTCACACAATCACAGGTTCAGAGATGGAAGAGTCCCATTCTAAAGATGAGGAAACTGAACCGCTACGGGACCGAAAACAGCCAGTCAGAGGTAGAGCCAGGACTTGGGCTTGGTCGCAGGTTTTTTGCATACGATATCAGTGCTCCTTCCGTTATACCAAGGCCGACCAAACTTATCATATTCACTACCTGTTGTGACAAGCTCATTTAGTATCTTTCTTCTAAGACTACTTTTTTCCCCTCCTTTTGGTCCATTCTTATTTCCCCTTACTCCAAAGTAGACACCCCTGTGTTCATTTGTGAATAACTTCATAGTTTTCCTCCAGATATCTTTGCTTAAGTCTTAAATATTTTGCCCATTTATATATTTTTCACCTGTTCTCAGTTTCATTAAGAAGGAAAATCTTGTAAAGATGCTTATTCTTTTATTGCTTGTTTTTCCACTTTAGTTTGGCTCCCCAGCCAACCTCACCTGGAATTCTTCACCTGAATGAACCCCCTTCCAAGGCACCAGTTCAAATCTGATTTCCTCAATGAAACTTTGCATCACATGAACATGAGCTTTAGTCCATATAGATGTCTCTCTAGCTTCTTTGAATTTCTGTATTGTTAACAATTTGTCTCATCTATGTTAGTTAATCATGCACTTGTTTGCTTTCACTTTTTGTCTTAAGTATAATCTTATTTCCTAACTAGATTGTAAGTTCCTTGAGGGCAGAGGTAATATTCTATATTGCTATACCAAGTGCTGAGCTCAAAGTGGACACAAATAACTTGTGTATAGCTTGACTTCTTGATTTCTGTCGCCCAAAATTCCTGTTAAAGTAGGTAGTACAAAGACTCTTCCACTTTTTAGTTCTTGCCTTTTTTTTTTTTTTGCCTAGGGGCAGTTGTAGTAAATACATCTATTTAATCTAAATAAATCTTCTAGCTCTCATGTGCCTCTTTTGGTTTTTTGATTTATTGCAGATGAATGATCTGTGATGATTTCTGTGTGTATGTTTAATGTAAAATTTAAAAATACTATAACAATGGGTAGAAAAAGAAAGCTTGATGTAGTACAACCTTCTGTGTCAAATAAGAATAGCAAACTAAACTGATGTGGTAATGAGTATCTCTTATAAAGCCCTTTGTTATTTAATGGCTTCTTCTTTTAAGTAAGGTAAAGCATTGTTAGAAAAAAATATGAAAGAATCAGAGAGAGAAAAATGTACTAATTTTTGAGCTTCAGGTCTGCAACTCTGCCTTCTGGACTTCATCAGGATGTTGTAACAGCACCTCAAACTGACCATGTCAGAGTTGAACCTTTTTGTCTTTTCTCTACTTTATTTTCCTTTTCTGACTTAATTTAGCTTCCCACATTTGAAATATTGGTGTTATCTCTGGCTCTTCCTTCTCTCTGTGCTCCCACATCCATAAATTTAGCAGATCCTATTGATTGTACTTCTGAAACAATTTTCGAATCTCTCATCTATTCTTCTTTGTAATTTTGTTCCAACTTAACTTTCCAGATTTATTTCATGTTTCCTTTCACATACTGTTTGAATCAGACTGGCCTACTTAATATTTTCTGAGCCAGTGATTTCAACTTTTAGCTCCATAGGCTATTCCCCATAACTTGAATGCATTCCCTCCTCACTTCTACCTCTTAGAATTCTTGACACTCCTAATTGTTAAGAACTCTCTCTGTTTAAATTATCTTTAATTTATCTGTGTAAAAGTTGTATCTCCACATCAGGATGTAAGCTACTAGAGGATAGGATCTGTGTATCTCTTGTGTGTGACACACAGTAAACAATAAATGCTTATTGGATTGAAATAAATTACCAAAATGTTGAAAGGTAGGTAATGCAAGTATTATTTTTCCAGTTTTACAGATGAAGAAACTGAGACTAGAAGATTTAGTGACTTGGCTTTAGTCACTTGGCCAATAAATATCAGCTGGGACATGAACCCTGATCTACTATGCCAATACTGGATCTAACTTTCAGGCATTTTATTGAAATAATATTTTAGAATATTTGACTACTTTCATGTGAATAACTGCTGAAGGGAATATAGAAAGGACTCTTTGACAGTTTCAACTTGAAAGCATAAGCCTAATTGAATAAGGCATTCATACATGAAATAGCTGGGTACCAATGCAAGGAAGCAATATATATTGCTATTTTGCAAAAGGAGGGATGAAGATAAATGACATAGGAATTAAAAAAAGGGGTGTGGTGCTGAGGAAAGTCACTGGTGGCTTTATTTGTCAGTAGCGAATCTTCTGAATGTGAATACTGTCCTCTAGGCGCTGTGTGCTAGACACTTGGGGTCACAAAGAAAAGAGTGAAACCATTCCACCTCTCTGGGAGCTTGGAGACAAGGTACACGTATATGTACATATATGGCAAAATGTATACAAAGCTGATATAGGGAAATTTTAAAGGGGAAGGCTTTAGTATCTGGCTTCATGCATAAGGTGGCACTTGAGCCAGATCTTGAAGGAAAGCAGGAATTTCAAGTGGCAAAAGTAAGGAATGAGACCATTCTAAGAATGGGGGACAGTCAAGGCAAAAGAGATAATTGCTGCATTGTGGGAGAACTGGGAATAACAGGCTAGACTTAGGAATTAAATCTAAAAAATTTAATAGGGATAAATAAACAAGTCCTGAAGTTCAAAAAAATAAACTGCAAATATAGGCTAGGAGATAAATGGGCTGAATAGCAGTTTAGATGGAAAAAACTGATTTCATCTGACTGCCAGATTAAACAGTAGTGTGAAGTAGCTGACAGGAACTTAAAATATTTGTATTAAAGAAGAGAAAAAAACTTCAGGTGGTGAGGAGCATGATAGTCTTCAAATAATTTTATATATATATGGTATAGCTTGAGAGGGCAGAATTAAGACTTAGGTCATTAAGACATTGGGTCAGATGTTATATGGAAGATTTATGCATTGAGTAGCTGGTTGGACAAGACCAGTTAATTTTCAACTTTCAAAATTTTATTGTTGGTTGATAAGAAAAATGAATTATCAAATATTCACAAAACCCATGTCTTTCCTTGTTTTCTTTTGTTTCCAAAGTTGAGGGGAGACAAGAAGAAAAAATAAAAAATAAAAGCCCTTAAATTATTTTAGAAACCCATGATTTTATCTCTATATGTAATAGCCTAATTAGTGCAAATCAATAGATGCATGTAAAGGCAATTTTTGTTTACTCCTACCTGAAAAACGAGGGGGCTAGGTGCGATTTCTGGAATCCTTTCCATCCCTACATTCTGTGATTTTTAATATTTCCGTGAAGGTAATCGTATTTTCCTGTAGAAACAGTGGTGTCATTGGGGTTTATATTTCTGATAAAAGACTTTGTTTGCAGCAAAAAATCATAGACTATATCCTAAAACAGGGCTGTCCAAAATGTGGCCTGCGGGCTGCATGTGGCCTACAGTAAGATTTATGCTGCCTGCTTACAAGCGTAGAAATTTACATACATGCTTTAGTAAAGGAAGTTGAGCTACCATAGAGCTCTCACTAAAATGGCAAATCAAAATATATTGTCTATTGTTTCAATAAAAACCTAAGGTTGGACAGCCCTGTCCTAAAAGATATAACTATAGACTTCTACACCTTAAAATTATATTCAAAACATTAAAAATGGGCATAAATATTCTGTGACAGTGATTATACAAGGGATCCCAAAGCACTATACAGTAGACATAAATAGAATTCTGTCAGTTTAATAAAAATTTGGTAAATTAGTTATACTTATTGACTTATTAAAATTTAGAAGGGCTTTGCAGGGAATCATCTAAGTGGTGCACACATTTTTTAAATGTCTAAAGAAGTTTGAATTAATGCCCTCAGATTTCAGGGCAGCAAGCAGCATCATTCAGAATACTATTGAACTTGAATTTTCTCTCAAAGTGATAGATTCGCTAATATTTTCTTTTGTTGATAATAGTAGAGATGTTTTTCCCACTGTTTGAATTTGGATAAGTCTCTTTGTAATGGGGATAGTAATTCATGATCTACCTATCTGACCAGGGTAGTTCTGAACCATGCTGGACTAAGAATTGGTGGGCTGCAGGAACACCATCACATGGAACTGTCACAAGGTGCTCCATCCAGTATATTAAATGGGGTGAAGTATAGGAGAATATACAGAATGATAGGTAGGCAAAATCTGGTATTGTCCATCCCCAGGTTAAGGAATCAGATTAATGTGATAAAGGTAAAGGTGAAGGGAATCTTGGGGAAGAGAGTGCAAGTTCAGAACCTTTTCCCCTTTGGTACTCCAGGGCTTTTAGGGCCCTGGATCAATTGTTACCATCATGTTTGTTAGAAATATTTATAAATATGAGCTGCTAATAAGGCTATGCAACTATTTCCCCCTCTCTTCTTCCTCCTCAGTTTATTCAGGCAAATGGTATTTTGTTGACATACCCTCAGTTCTTTGGAAAGTTTAAAAGAAAGGTCTTTAGAAAGTTGCTTTAAAACGTATCTTTTGTATGTAGAATTGTTGATCCTGACATGTTACCTTGATGTTACCTTGATATCATGTTACCTTGATAGCCAAAACTAACTTTAGGTGTGAATTGTACTGACTTTTCATTTTGAAACTGTTAAAGGTGAGAACTACAGCCTCCAATGTAAGTTACACGTGCATACATGTATTTAGGCAGATGATTTAGGAGTAGTAAAATCTTGGTTTTTGAAGTTAATTTCTTTTGCATTGACTATTTAGGATTTTTAAAGTTTTTCTTAGTATAACTGTATATCAGTAAGGCAAGATTCATGACCTCTAGGATGACCATGAACATGCCTGAATGGTTCAGAATCATAAAGTATGAAAAACTCTCTATGTAGAAGGCAGAAGAAGCATAACATTTATTTAGACTTCAGAGGATCAAATTTGAGAACCAATGTCCCCAATTTGATATAGTAGCAATTATATTCCCAAACCAGCAAGCCCACCTCAATGTAGTACGAAGGAAATTATAACATAGTATTACAGCAAGGAACCAAGTCATCCTGTAACCTTCCCCCTGCTAAGACCTTCCTGTAAACAATCACTCACGAATCCTGTCTCTCTGCTCAGCTCTGCCTACGCTGGTTCTCTCAATGTCTGTTCTTCAGTGCCCTCTTGATGTCTGCTGCCTCAATGTCTTCCTCTCCTGCTGCTCTCAGTTCTGCTCCCCATCAAGTCTGTGCTCTCCTTTTATACAGTCCTAGCTAGCATCTGATTGGCTAGAATTCAGGTCTCTGATTGGCTGAATTCATGATTGACTAGAGCTCAGTGCACATACTATTGGCTCTGGCCTTAGCAACTCCCCTTAGGGTCATGAGGGCTTCAAGCCCACATGGGCTTAGCACCTAGTAAGTAGGGGCTTTAGGCCTACTTACAAACAAAGATATAATCAAGCTTTCCCACCTAGGCCCACCTGAGGCAGATTGAATGGGTGGGGAAGATCTTCAATCACATTAATTCTACAAAGTGGTATATTAGCAATTTTTGATAAAGATCTAGGGTTTAATGACAGGGATTGAGAAAATCTTAAGAGAAAGTTCTAAAGAAGTTAAAGTAAGAATGGACAAGTTATTATGAAATGTTGAAAACCATTAGGTACCCTTTGGGTACAATGTCAGGTCAGTTTTTTATATATATATAATATAATATTATATTATATATATATAAATTAAAGACAAATAACATGCAGGAAATATGGCCACTATATTCATAGGCCTCTTTAAAAGACTTGGAGAAGTAAAGAAATGACTTAGACTCCTTTCCGTATTTTCAGTTGCTGTCATTTCCCCACTATAGAAAACACTAGAAGAACAGGATTGATTTCTTTGTCCTTCAGCTTCTCATCTCATTCTCCATTTATCTGAGGTAAATGAGGTGTTCCCTTAAAGTAGACCTTGAAAAAAGAATTTGCATGTTTTCCATTACTCTTTCCCACCTCAATTACATCTCACATAGTCACAGGATACATGTTTATTAATCATGGACAGTGTTACTTGGTAGGTGAGTTTTTAATGATTTTAGCAGATTGGAATATTACCCTGTTTTCAAATTGCTTTCCTTCCATATAAAATTTAAGTGTTTTGTAAGAAGCTAGATGTGACCCTAGGGATTGTCTAGTACTACCTGCTCATTTTACAAATGACAAAATTGAAGCCCAGAGAAGTTAAGGGACTTGCTCGTACCACATGTGATAGTGTGATAGGGCCAGAGGTCAACCTAGGTTCTCTGACTACAAATCTGTTGCTCTCTCCAATAGACTGTGGATTTACTGCCTTCTGTGTTCTGAAACAGTACTAGTACAATGGAAAGAACCCTAGATTAGAAGTCCTATTATTTGGATTGGAATCCTGGCCCTTACACTGTGTGACCATGGGCACATCACTTAACCTTTTTGTATGTCAATCTCTTCTAGCTCTAGACTCTGTGTCTTTATATGGCATTTGCTATCTTAAGAAGTTGTTATAGATTTAAAGAAAAAAAATGAGTCCAAGAAAGGTTTAGATAAATTCATGGATGAGAGTTCCCGTATGAGTTAAGGGAAGTTACAGAAGTTCAAGATATATACTCAACATTTGAGGAATATAATAGTAGATTTATTACCTTAGATGAGTAGGAGAAGCCCAAGAGCACTAGGAATAGCAGTGTTACCCCTCCTCCTGAGCTCCTCTACTACCCAACCCTTTCTTTTAGCCCCTCTAATCCATCATCTAGGGGAGCAGCTGTTGTGGAGATAGATAGGTTTGGCACATGCTGTAGCCCCTACCTTCTGGGTACTATCAAATGGTTCAACATCAGAAACGAAAATTATTTTATTAATGAGAGTTACAGTAAAGATCACATCATTTGCAGCTGAAAACTTCCTGTATGTATTTTCTCCTCCTATTTGAATGTGAGCTTTTTGAGAGTTCTATTTATATTGGTAGTGCTTAAAATAGTACTTTGCATCTAGTAGGCACTTAATGAATGCTTTTTAATTCATTCTAACTATACTCAGTACTGTGTTAGTGCTTAAAGTTCACCTAGGTTATGTTTCACTAACTATTTTAGTCTTTGAGTCTGACCCAATGTCCTGCTTTATCCACTTTCATGGTCATCCTGCAAAATCGAGATATTTTTCTATCAGGGCAGTAGCTGACCAGGGCAATAGTTGACCAGAGCTTTCTGCCTCCCTCCGCTGCATTGCTTCTAGAAAATGGAACGAGTACTACTTACAGAATTCCAGCCCATCTTCAAAGTCACTACATTGAAGATCCTTTGCTTGAGTTGATGAAAATTTTTTATTACCAAATTTTCCTATTTAAAAAAAAGTGGCTAATGCAGACTCTATGTGTATTTTTCCACTTGTTCTCAGTTTCATTAGGAAGGAAATTCTTGTAAAGCTATGTACTCTTTTATTACTTGTTTCTCTAGTTTGTCTCCCCAGCTATCTCACCACATAACTGCATCATTTTTTTAACAGATCCTTTTTATCATCTTACTAAACTTTACAGAGCTCCTTTTATTTCTTTTAAACTCATGTTTTCCTTTTTCCTGGCACTCATCCGTAGCTAGTGTTCTTTCAGATTCTTTTCATCTTAATCCACTGAAATAATTTACCACCTCCTGTTCTTTTGTATGCTTTAGCTGCTCTTCTATTCCTGTCTCAGACTTTTGTGAACAACATTGGACTTTACTTTGGAACCTATTTCATTGTGCCATTTTTACAATCTTACTGTCCTGCGAGCATTTCTCCTGTGTAAACTACTTAGCTTCCATAAGTACCAGAAAAAAATCATTCTTACTGAACAAGTTTGGGTGGAGTTTTTGTGAAAATATTTTAAATATCTGTAAAATATTTCTGAATGTGGAGACTAGGCAATTATTTATCAAATGGTTCTGAATATCTTGTAATGATGACATTTCAGATCAGTATATAGTAAATCATATCAGTTGAAGGAAATTTTTTGCCATTCAGAAGTGTTGTTTTTGAAATTTGAATTGACCAAATTTATCCTTACTGTTGATATATAATAATCCAGTCTCATTGGATATGATTGTATTGCCATTTTTGTTTGAAATGTTCTTGGGATATAAAATAACCTGGATAGTTTGCAAAGCAAATTGCAAGACTGGACAATTAACTGGGATCTATACTTATAGAATAATATACATCATTAGGCAGTAGTTGCTTAATATTCACAGTTGCATTAATTCAATTCAACAAACATTTAAGTACTTAACTGTGTGCAAGGCAATAAACTAGGTGTTGGCAATACAAAGATAACCAACCTGCTTTTAAGAAGCTTATATTGTAAGTGCAGGTATGTAGCATATATGCAAACAGCAAATATGAAATAATTTGAAGAGTGAAAGGCAATATGGTACAGTTAAAAGAGTACTGGATTTGGTGTTTGAAGGCTTACTACCTGGGCAAGTCACTTGACTTCTATGAGTTTCTATTTTCTCACCTCTAAAATGAGGTAGTTGTAGTAGATCTCCTAGATCCCTTCTATTGCAGCATCTATGAACTCTTTTATTCAAGTAACTGAATTCCTTTAATGTAGGTTCAAAGTGGATCTGTCTTACTGAATTAAAGTCAGTAGCTTTAAAAAGATTTAAAAGTGGTTAAAATGATTCCATGATAATACTAAAGGTGTTTCTTTAGATTGTAGGTCTAGACCTAGAAGGGACTTCAGAGGCCATCTGATCCATCTGATCTGATTCATTTTTAAAATGAAGAAATTGAGACCCATAAAAGTTTTTAGGAATTGTTATTGCTAAAAAAAATGTTATAGTAAGTAGTATGAATCAGTGTCAGATCTGGAGTTGGGACCTAGGTTCAAATCTTGGCACAGCCACTTAGTTTCCTGTATGACTTGGGCAAATCATTTAATTTCTCCAGACCTTGGTTAATGTTAACAGGATTTGGGATTTGTAATAAAAAGGAAAAGGTGATGTGGTCCAATTAAAAATGATGGATTTGGTGTTAGTTAGAGTTTAAATCTGATCTTTGCTCCCTACTATATAACTTTGGGCAAATCACTTGATATCTCTGGGTTTCAATTTATTTCATCTCCAAGAGGAAGGGTTTGATTAGGCTACCTCAAAGGTACTTAAGTACTAAACTTTTATTACTTAGGGGGTGGAGCCAAGATGGCGGAGTAAAAGCAGGGAATTGCTTTAGCTGCCCCCCAAACCCTTCCAAATACCTGTAAAAAATGACTCTAAACAAGCTACAGAACCCACAAAATGAGAGAATTAAAAAAATCTCCATCTCAAGACAGCCTGGAAGGTCAACAGGAAAGGTCTTTCAGCCCGAGCTGGGAGCAGAGCACAGTCTAGCATGGGCTGCGCCAGCACAGACGGGGCCGGAACAGGTCTCGGGACTGAATCACTGGCAGCTGTGGCATTGTCCCAACTTCTCAACCCACAAATGCTAAAGACAATGTAGAAAGCAAGTAGGAAAACTATATTGGACCTGGGTGAGAGAAGAGCGTGGTCAGGCCCCAGCCCTGGGGCTGTGGAGGTGGAGTTCCGGGCTTACAGAAGGTGGGGGGATCAAGCAACTGATCAGAATGGGGATCTCTTTGCTGGTGCTGAGGCAGGATTTTCTTGTTTTGCACTGTTTGGATCTGGATCGTGTCCTGGGTGGAAGTCCTGGAGTGTGGAGAAGCAATGGCTTGACAGAGCTTATGGTGGCTGTGGAGTGGGAATCCTCACAGTTCCAAGTCAGAACAGGCCAGGAGAGGAGTAAACACCTCGCCTTTGATCATGCCACCTTAGAAGAACTGAAAATTTACAGGTGCCTAGAAGTATCTCTGAAAACAGCAGTGCAAAACCCCTGAGCTTGGGTCATAGCAATCTCCACTCTGGAAACAGAGTCCTACCTTGACAAAGAGCTCAAAAGTCAAGTAATTGGCTAGGAAAATGAGCAAACAGTGTTAAAAAAACAACCCTCAGACTATAAAATCTTACTTTGGTGACAAAGAAGATCAAAACAGCTCCTATATCAAAAGCCTCCAAGAAAAATAGGAATTGGTCACAGGCCATGGAAGATTTGATTTTGATAATCAAATAAGAGAGACAGAGGAAAAATTGGGAAGAGAAATGAGAGTGATGCAAGAAAATCATGAAAAATGAGTCAACAGCTTGGTAAAGGAGACACAAAAAAACACTGAAGAGAATAACATCTTAAAAAACAGATTAGGCCAAATGGTAAAAGAGGTCCAAAAAGCCAATGAGGAGAAGAATTCTGTAAAAAGCATAATTGGCCAAATGGAAAAGGAGGTCCAAAAGCTCACTGAAGAAAATAATTCCTTAAAAATTAGAATGGAGCAAATGGAAGCTAATGACTTTATGAGAAATCAAGAAATTATAAAACAGAACCAAAACAATGAAAAAATACAAGACAATGAGAAATATCTCATTGGAAAAACCACTGACCTGGAAAATAGATCCAGGAGAGATAATTTAAAAATTATTGGACTACCTGAAAGCCATGATCAAAAAAAGAGCCTAGACATCATCTTTTAAGAAATTATCAAGGAAAACTGCCCTGACATACTAGAACCAGAGGGTAAAATAGAAATCGAAAGAATCCACCGTTCACCTCTTGAAAAAGATCCCTAAAGGAAAACTCCTAGGAATATTGTAGCCAAATTCCAGAGTTCTTAGGTCAAGGAGAAAATATTGGCAGCCAGAAAGAAACAATTCAAGTATTGTGGAAAGATAATCAGTATAACACAAGATCTAGCAGCTTTTACATTAAGGGAATATGATATTCTGAAGGTCAAAAGGAGCTAGGATTAAAACTAGGAATCATCTACCCAGCAAAACTGAGTATAATACTTAAGGGCAAAATATGGATTTTCAATGAAATAGAGGACTTTTAAGCATTCTTGATGAAAAGACCAGAGCTGAATAGAAAATTTAACTTTCAAATACAAGAATGAACAGAAGCATGAAAAGGTAAACAGGAAAGAGAAATTGTAAGGGACTTACTGAATTTGAACTGTTTATATCCCTACATGGAAAGATCACATTTGTAACTCATGAGACCTTTCTCAGTACTAGGGTAGTTGAAGGAAATATATGTATGTGTATGTATATGTGTATATGTATATGTATATTTATATGTATATATCCATCCATATATGTATGTATGCATGTATTTATATGTACATACATGTATGTGTATATATACATATATAGACAGAGGGCACAGGGTGAGTTGAGTATAAAGGGATGATATCTAAAAAAAAATTAAAGGGTGAGAGAGGAATATATTGGGAGAAGGAGAAAGGGAGAGTTAGAATGGGGTAAATTATCTCACTTAAAAAAGGCAAACAAAAGCTGTTACAATGGAAGGGAAGAGCGGGGAGGTGAAAGGGAATGAGTGAACCTTACTCTCATCAGATTTGGCTTAAGGAGGGAATAACAAACACACTCAATTGGATATCTTACCCTACAGGAAAGTAGGGGGAGAGGGAATAAGAGTGGAGGATGATAGAAGGGAGGGCAGATTGGGGGAGGGGGTAGTCAGAAGCAAACACTTTTGAAAAGGGACAGGGTCAAAGGAGAAAATAGAATAAATGGGAGGTGTGGGATAGGATGGAGGGAATTATACTTAGTCTTTCACAACATGACTATTATGGAAGTGTTTTGCATAACTACACATGTATAACCTATATTGAATTGCTTGCCTTCTTAATGAGGGTGGATGGGGAGGGAAGAAGGGAGAGAATTTGGAACTCAAAGTTTTAGAAACAAATGTTGAAAACTGTTTTTACATGCAACTGGGAAATAAGATATACAGATATTGGGGTATAGAAATCTATCTTGCCCTACAAGAAGGTAACGGGGAAGGAGATAAGGGGGAGTGATGATAGAAGGGAGAGCCGACTAGGGGAAGGAGTAATCAGAATGCATGCCGTCTTGTGGTTGGGGGGAGGGGAGAGATGGGGAGAAAATTTGGAACTCAAAATCTTGTGGAAATGAATGTTGAAAGCTAAAAATAAATAAAAATGAAAAAGATAGAGTATAAAAAATTAATATATTAGGACAGAAGCAAAAATTGTGTAAGATATTTATCCTCATAGAACTTAGGATCTTCTATGTCATTTTAGGGTTGTATAATGGAAAGAGTACTTGACTGAATCGTTAAGACATGAATTTTTATTCCTGGCTCTGCCTCTTATTTAATTGCCTTATGACTGACTGAATCACTAATGTCTGGATTCTTGAGTAACTTAGAAAATTCTGCTACCAATAACAGGAATATTTGTTGGGTGGATTGCATAAAATAATGTACATGAGAACACTTTGAAAACTAAAGCAGTATCTATATGTAATAAGGTATTTATTTCAGTTTATCAACTACTTTTTAAGTACTTATGGAAATTTTTAAAATTTTCTCTTTATAAGGTACACTTGAACTGTTTACTATTTCTTCATCGATTAGCAGAAGAAACCAGGATGCAGGCTTTTCAGAACAAGAGTAGGATAATTAAGGAAAAGCACATTATTGCTGCGGGAAAGGTAACTATGAAAGCTGACTTTCTTTTCTTGGAAACTAAGAGCATAGAATAGGTCAACTGTCCCTCCTTCCTCCTTTATCCCTCAGCCTTTGGGTAATTATACCTCAATCAATAGTAGTTGATGGAGTTATAGCTTGTGTTGAGGATTATACTGAATTTCAGTTGAAGGTTTAATAATTAGATTTTCCATATACATGTAGTTTTGTCCTAGATGGGGAAGTTAAGAAATATCTGCAAGATTTAAAAAATAAACTGGCTTTCTAATAATTTAGGAGAAAAAATTTAATTTTTTTTTGGTCATTTTAGTTCTAGCAGCACTTTGACATAGCAAAATTATACACTTCTATGGTATAACTAAAATAACAAAACCATTACCTCACAACATACATATATTCTTGATCATGTGAAATATTTTTTTTTAGTATTTTATTTTTCCCTTTACTTAATTTTTTAACTGGGAGCCAAGGTTATATCTGGGTAAACTTGCAAATGATATTTATATAATGAAGAGGCTACCTCTTCCTACATTCAATTTTTTTTTTAACATTCCTAACTAAGCTTAGTCTCTGGGCATAGTTCCATTTGACGTTTGGGTGAAGGTGAAGTCAATGTGTGTCCAGCTATTTTAAAGCTCATTCTGTTGTTGGGAAAAGTATGATCATAGAAGCCAACTGCTCATTTCTGGACATAAAAGTGGGATGGTTTGAATCTCTTCAAAGTATTTTTTTTTTCCTTTCTTAATTGAAAACAGAGGCTGTTATTTAAAATATAGGTATGCTTCAGTTATACAACAGATTATTTTCTATTTCCTGAGAAGTTGTATGGAAGTTAGTATTATAAAATAAATAATATGGGAGAATCTTTAAGGAAACCTGATTGAGTGCTTTTATGAATTGAAGACTGTGAATTGCAAATAACCACAATTCACAACAGTTTTGCAAATTCAAAATTTTATTTGTTTTTAGTGTGCCCCATCTGTAGAATTCAGGAAGCTTTTAGAGGAAAACTGTTCTTGACCTAAGGTTTACATATTAAAGAAATAATACTTTTCTTTTCTTTTTGACAGGTGATTTTAAAGAAGAGTAAGGGTTAGAGCCTGAGGACCGTATTATTGAAACTGCATAATATATTATCTCATTAAATGTTAATAAAGAAGTGTGCTTTTTAACAACTTTTTAAAGCATGGAACCTTAGCTACATAGGTTGAGCAAGCTTTTGTACTGCTGGTATTGAATTTGTATCCTAGGTATATTCATTTATTAATTCTACAAATGTTTATTAATCACTTCTACAGTGCTATTTCTTAAAGTACAAAGATAAATGGAACATAGCTGTTTTCATAATTGGCACATAAGTTTCTCACTGTACTTGTGGTCTAATTGTGGTAATGACAGTCTCACAAATATGCAAATAAAAATATTATAAAGACTGTTCAACACTTTTATGAAGGCTTATTTTTTTTAAAGATGGCCAGTGTTAGTTTTTAAAAGTTGAACTTTTAAAATTTATTGCCGTTGCTAAGTTTTGTGTTTTTTCTTTGAAGATAAAAATGATTGCTTACTATATTAAATAACCTGAAGAAATGGTTTTTATGATCAAATGTCTTTAGTAACTTAAGTATATTCTGTGAGTTTAAAAAAAAAAACCCTTAAAGTCTGGAGAAAGATAACATATCATATTCAAAGCATATGCGAGAGTCTTATTTAGCTATTGGTTTAAACAGGAGGAAACTCCTTCTACCAATGCAGGTCAGTGCCTTCTGTGTAACTTAGAGAATTACTGAGTTGTATAGAGAACTGAGTGCTTAAGTGACTTGCCCAGGGTTATGGAGCCAAAGCCACATGATAACATATGTCATAGGTTGAACCCCAGGCTTCCAGCCTCTGGGGCCAATTCTCTATCCATTATTCCATGCTGAGTGTTTCAGAGGATTTTCATTTTTGGTGACTTGGGAAATGAACAATACAATTTCCAGTAATGTATTTAATCTTAATGTACTTAATCTGTTTGGAGAATGTGAATATTTGACAGATGTCTACAAAAAAGCTTAAGTCTTTCTGTATTCAGATTTGTTTTAAGATAAAATCAACAAAATGACCCTTTCCTACCACCTAAAGCTCCTTCTGTACAAGACCCTAGGCAAGTATGTAACTTCTTTTTGTTTCAGTTTCCTCAGTGGTAAAACGGGGATAATAATAGCACCTACTTCTCAGGGTTGTTGCGAGATTCAAATGAAATAATATTTGTAAAGTGCTTAGGATTGTGCCAGGCACATAGTAGGCACAATATAAATGCTTATTCCCCTCCTTCCATGTAACTTGTGTCTGGCCTTCTACAAATATGAGTAATAGGGCCTCTGGCTCTTGTAAAAGTATTTGAGGGAACGAGTACACATTATGTACAGAATATTATTTCACCTGACAAAATATTCAGATGATCCAAAGGACTTCTAGGAGCCCCAATTTAAAAAGTATATAAGATGGTTCACAATACCTCATAAACAATCAATACAGTTCTTCCTCTTTTATGAGTCCTATTCTCTACCATGGTCTCAAAGCCCTCATGGCCCTTCTGATTCAACATTACTGCAGTTGAAATTCACCTTGAAAAGGAAGTCAGTTTGGACTTCACAGTGGGGCAACACATGCATCTTTGACTCCTATGAGGCCCTCAGCATTTAAGAGTGACTCCTTGGTTTGGCTTCCCGGAAGATTTTGAGCTGCTGAGCAGGCAGCTCCCTTCTGTCCGATCTGCACTGTCCAAATAGCTCACTTTCATAGAGATGGCAAAATCCAGATTCCTTTTTACCCCATATTATAGTTGTAGTCTCCTACCGTTCCTCCAGTTGAAGGGGCCACATGAGTAATGCCCTTCTTTCTCTAAGAAATGTGGTATTTAGAAACTCCTCTAAGATCTTTGAATTCTTGGTTATTCTCAAGGCGATGATTAAGGATGATGCTGCCCAGAACCTGTGATTTTATGGCATCATAGATTTAGAACTAGAATGGACCTTAGAGATCATCAAGTACCACTGGCCCCCTGCCCTTCTTCCCACATTTTGTAGAAGTGGAAACAGACTGAGAGATTGAAGTGACAGGTTTTTTTTTTTTTTTTGGTTTTTTTTTTTTTTGTACTCTAAGCCCAGTGATCTATCCAGTGTGCTACCTAGTTGCCTCAGTAACAGTGTGGAAACTCATTCCACTGCTGTAGTCAGGCAGTTCCTATGTAATTTTGTCTTGTCTGGGACATTGAAAAATTAAGTGACTTGCCTCTGGTCACATTATTCAATGGGAGGTAGAATGTGAACTCATGTCTTCATGTTGCCAGTGCTGATCTTCTAACTTGTATGCCATGCTTTCTGTCTTTGATGAAGAAAGTAAATGATGTTGTTTTTCAAGATCTCTGAAAGTTACATCACAGAAAGAAGACAAACAATTCTGGGCTACCCGTATTCAATGATACAATGGAAATTTTCCATTTACTTGCCTAGAAAATATGAAGATACTTCAGTATGTATTATAAGATTAATTTTAATGGAATTCTTTCCACAACTTGTTCTCCAGCTATTTAGTAGCTGGACATCTCTTGATGTTCCTGCTTAGAACGGTACAAATAAACAGATAATGGCAAATACCAACCCAACCCTTTGCCTCCCACTATCACTGACTATTCTAATTTTGTGTTTTCGTTGGCAGAACACCAAAAAGATGTGGGATCACATCCTAAATTATAATATAAATGAATTGAAAAATGTTAATTTTATTTTACAGCCAATTTTTTCAGGAACATATCCATTATAAAGTGATTGTAATATATTCCTGGTGCAAATGGAAAACCAAAGTGTTTATATAGATTATAGATTGTATGCCAAAACTACAGTATAGTTCATTTTACATTTTTTTTTTGGGGGGAATTGAAGCAATGTATTGGGATGAGTAGATAAGTAGTCTAAATTGAAGGAAACAAATTTACCAGCCTATTACTTGTCATATCTTAATAAGGATCCATATCAGGAGTTGTTAAAAGGGATTTTTGCTTGTTTAATGAATGGGTTCAACAGATTTTCTGAGAATTTGCTTTTAAGACCCAAAATGGAATACTTAACCAAATTTCTGATAAATATAACCGAAGGAAATAGCTATGTTAGCAGCATTGGACATAGATTCTGGGAAGAAGTGTGGATTGTTGGGAATTATAAATTGCAGTTATGTAAATATGAGGATTTACCATACTTAAGTTAAAATTCTCTTCTTGCAAAATACTGGAAAGCAAATAAGTCATATAGTAGTTGAAGGGAGCGAGACTGATTATTGGAGGATAGAGGCAAGGATAGTATCAGAGTTGGAAGATACTTATAAAGTCATTGAGTTTAACCGATATCTGAACAAAAATGCCATCTAAAACATACAGAAAAGGTGGTCATCATGCCTTTAAAGGTATTTTTAGAGAGGTGAAACCCGCTTACCACTTAGTTCTAATAGTGAAGAAGAAAATTCCTCTTAATTCAAGCCTATGTCTGTCTCTTAATTTAGCAATTTATCAAAAGCTGTAAACTCGATTATTATTTGCAAGGCACTTTGCTCTCTCACTCATGGCTCCAAGTTCTGCCCTATGGAACCAATCATAAGAAGTCTTAATTTTTGTTCCATGTGGTAGCTTTTAGATGCCTGAAATTGATCTATGATGAGTTTGTTAAGGGCACCTGGATAATTTCTTCCTACTTTGCCTGTTTATCTGGTTCTCTGACAGTCATTTTTTTGTTCTGTTCTTTCAAGACCAAAGATTCTTGTCCTTTGCAGAGAAACAAGCAAAACTGCAATTGAGTAGTTTTGTTATCTCTCTTTTGATTTACTCTTGACCCTTCACCCATGACAGAAACCCTTCTACTTTGTTTGAACCTATTTTCTTTGATTTGGCTTAAAAACAATCCTTGTTATTGTCCTTAGCATTTCATACCTTGCTTTCCTCAGCTCATTCTGAACTTTAACAGTCCTAAAACTTCTCTGCTATACTATACTTTGGGTATTTATCCTCCATTAACTCCCCGTGTTTTCATTTTCTCTAAATGACTTAAAAAAATCTCTGGTGGTAGGTGACTTAACTGCATCCACCTTCTTCAAGAGGCCTTTGTTGGTTCCTTGGTTGTTAGCACTCTACTTGTGATTCTGTATTTTGTACATATCCTGTATTTTGTGTGAGCAGTCCTCCAGTAGATTATAGGTGTCTTGAGAACAGGGCCTGTCTCGCTTTGTCCACAGTGCCTATGTAGCACAATTCCTGACTCATAGCAGTAGCCTATGATGACTAATGACTACCTGAGGTTTTTTGAGCCCAAATCCCCCAAAGTTGGCTGTCAGGGGTCTTTATGCATGAGTGATAATTCCATGATCCCTCCCTAAGGGACCATGCAACACTGGATACACCCCTTGAATATTCTCTCATGGGGAGAAATAACAAAGAGAACAAAAATTTATGTAAAAGAAGGGAGCCCAGGACTTTTAGGGACCATTGTGATTCTGTTTTACTTTCTTAAAGACATTTTCAGTCCTCTCAGTTATACTGAATCTCACTCAACAGCTACAATATTCAGTGAAGTAGTGTCCATAGTAGCTTGGACAGACAGGTGGTGCAGTGGATAGAGTGCTGAGCCTGAAGTCAGTAGGACAGGAGTTCAAATCTGGCCTCATACGTACTTGCTGTTTGATCCCAGACAAATTTGTCATTTCCTCATCTGTAAAATGAGCTGAAGAAGGAAATGGCAATCCACTCCAATATCTTTGCCAAAAAACCCCCAAAAAACCCAAATGGGGTCACAAAGAGTCTGGAATGGCTGAATGACAAACCTTAGCCTTGAGGTTTATTGCCACTGGAAGCCAATATTTAGCATGGGGTTAATCACAACCCATTAGATGGGCTTCCTGTTCTAAACCTTGCATGCTACTCACTCTACCACCTACTACTCCTACTGCTCCTCTTTTCTGGTTATATTTAATATCCATGTCCAGTGACAAGATATAGATTAGGACAAGTAGAAATGGCCCTGGGTGCCATGGGAGACCTTAGCCTTTTTAACCTAAGGTCTTTATACAAGGCTCAGTTTGACTGAGGCATGCCCATTCAGTGATTAAAGCTAGGTAGGAAATGAGGCAGAGAATGGCCTCTTTTACCTAAGCAAAAAAAAACAAAAAATCTGGAAGGGGAAGACCCTCAGAGTTTCTGGGCAAAACAAACAATTGCTGAGAAGAAAATGAGGCTGGTGATTTTGCACAGCCCTCCGTCACTTACATCTAATTCACTTGCATGTCATGACAACAATAACATCCATGTACGTAAACGTTGGCTCAGTTTTACTTAGCTTATAGAAATAGTATAATTTTAAGATAGAATCAGGCTTGAAATTAGGTATAAAGGTGATAAAGGTTTGTATTGAAAAGATTATGTTTATCCTCACAGCAGGAGGCACATACATGTACTAAACTTCCAATGAAGTCAATATTTTGTACTAATACTTCACAAATCAGAGTACTGTATTCCATGTACAGTGATCAAGATAAACTGGTATTCTTTACTATTCAGCTCTCATTTTTCCATATTATGTAACAATACCAACTGCACTCTGGATCAAATGGACTGGTGCACTGCATTCTCTCCCTCTGCATTAAGGGAACTCCGCTCAGGACCCAGGCAGGCATGGGTTGGGTCTGGTCCTTGGGGAGCCTAGCCTCTAATGAAAGGGGTTGTATTTTGTTATTGTTTGTTTGTTTTTCTATTCAACTTTTTATGTACCTGCCTTGGAATCTAGGGAAAATTTGAAGTTTAATTTATTTAATTCATCTATTTAATTCATATCTATAGTCTCCAAAAGAGGGGAATAGAAGGGTACTTGGTGTAGGATGTTCATCATGTATGGGACATGAGACATAAGAGAAATGTTAAACACAAAGATAAGTGAACATTGACAAAAGACTTAAAAACAATACAGTAACAAAAACTGTGATGCTTTCCTGAGAGGTCTATACTTAAATCCATCAAGACAAAGCAATTTATGAGACTGCTAAATCAAGATTTTATGTCTCATTTCTACACTGTCCAAACAGCTTTTTTTCCAGGTCCATTCTGGCAAGCCAAACCTGGGCTTGGCCTTCTCCTTCTTTTGGTTGTCATCCTTGCTAATTCAGAAACTTCTCTTTCTGCTAGTCAGCTCTGACTAAGGGACTCAGAATCTCTGACCTCTTGAACTCATAAGGCTGCCTCCAAGACTGGATGCATTTATCATGGGATCGTTGATCAGGTTTGTTCTGGGAAGAAAGCAAAGTGAAAACAGCAGCTAGGAATCTGAGATCCAGTGTCAGACTTCCCCAAATCGACTCATGTGCTTTAGGGGCTGTGTATTTATAGCTCTCCCTTTCTGCTGTGGTGAGGGGAAAGGGTAAGCCATGCTCTTTATAGGGCGTCCAGGGAGAGAGAATTACTTGTCATAAATTCCAGAGATAGAGAGGAGGGAACGAGTCAGAATCAGTCACTCCTTCTTTAAAATGTTTCAGACTGTCTCCCACTGCTGTAATGAGGTAAGGGACTACTAATAAAGGGATTGCTTCACCATTCCAAAGGGCCTGAGTCTTTCAATGCTGAGTCAGCATGTGTAGTCAGCCAGAAAGACTTTGCATATGTTCTGTGAGGCACAGCCCTTTTTACACTTATTAATCTGTAAAAACTTCTGTTATTATAATATTTATTGTAGATATTATTACTGAGATTTCATTTTAGAGATTTTTCTAATGAGATTTTTTAAGGCAGCACCTTTTTATCACCTCTTCTTAATTCTTAATTACTTCAATGGATCTGTGATCTTAATCCATCCATGCCTTCTCATGGTGTGGGATTTTTACAGACTAAAAAGATTTAGGGTTGGAAGGGACCTTAGGGATCATCTACTCCAACTCCCTCATTTTAATGTCGCTCTTCCCTCTGGACTACCTCCCCTACTTGCACTCAAAGGTCAGGTCTTCCAAAAGATGATTACCTGAGGCTCAAAGTACTTTGTGGGACTGTACCCTGGAAACTATCTCATGAGCCTACTTTGATGGGTTTGCCTTTAGTAGTCAGTTGACATAATTAGCTCTACATGTATACATTCATTGAAATGACATAGGATAAAGAGTAACAGAACAGAGGCTCCTCTATAAACTTGTGCTACTTTCCCACAAATACACAATGTCAGTAGAAAGAGTGGAAACACATGAAATTAACAAATGGAGATGCACACACATGAGGAATATGTGGCAAGGTAAGTCATACCTTTCATATACCAGGGCCCTGATGACTCTTTTATTATTATTTATTATTAGACTTTGTTACCAACAAAGGTGTCTGAAGAAATACCTGATTTTACCAACTTGTTTATCTACTTTCCCATATATACAAATGCTTTAAAACTAACCCACAGTGACCCAAAAAGCATCTTTGATGCACAGCCAAGAAACAAGGAGGCTTCCTCCAATGATAATTGATAGTGGATTATACCTGCTGACTCAATATCCTTTCATTGCTCCTTTATGGTTCCTTCTTTTTTGCTGGGTGGATCACTGCCAAGCTCACTGAGTTTGCCCCTTGCCAGACATTGCGTCTTTGATAGGCAAGCCACAGCCTCCTCCATCTCCAACTTTGGGTTCACTTGAAATCCCACCCTAGGTACTGCTATGCTTTTTTGAAAGGATCTGGAGCTTATACCCTAGGACCAGAAGGAGCCTGTCTAGAGGCCTGCAATTTCCAGAGCATGATACCACCTCTAAATGCCACGTACTTTCTCCTTTTGTCAATTAAACCCCAGAGCTGGAATTCCTGGGTCTGCTCTACTAGGCATCATGTCGTCGCTTCTGGCTGCTGTTCCTGCCGCAAGATCTCATTACTGATTGAGTAGGGAAGAGGAGAACAAAAATTCCTCTCCTCTTCCCTCCCCCCACTCACTCTGAAAGAGAAACAAAGGAAAAGGTAAAGAGCAAAGTGCTTCCTAAGAGATGACTGACTTAGACTGTGTGGCTAGCATGCTTTTTATTTAGGCCACAAGGGCTGTGGATGATCTCTGCCAATTGTGAGGTTTCCTGTGTACCTAACTTTCCTTCAGTGCCCTATAATTTCATCAGTTTGACTGAGGAGCTTCACACTTTTGGCTTGGGCTGTTTAAGTAAACCCAGAAACACTGATATCACACCCGTAATAGGCAGGACCCAACTTGAGCTGGTCCCCATAGTAGTTTAGTTTTGATATTAGAATGAAATGAGATGTATGTAGCTCATTTAACAGTTAACGGTTACTTAATGATAATAAGGGAAAGATATACAAGGATATACATTGAGGATATTACAAGTTTCTGTCTAGTGAAGCTCCTCTGCTACTGTTGCCTATTGTGGTCTACTAATTGGCGTAGTGAATAGAGTGCCAGGCCTAGAGTCAGGAAGACCTGAGTTAAAATCTAGCCTCAGACACTTAGTAGCTGTGTGACCCTGGGCTAGTCATTTAACCATTTGCTTCAGTTTCCCTATCTGTAAAATGAGCTTGGGAAGGAAATGGCAAACCATTCCAGTATCTTTGCCAAGAAGACCCCAAATAAGGTCCTGATGAATTGGACACAAAGCCAAACATTAGAGCAGAACTGAACTTTCTTGTTTGTTTTTATTCAGATGACCAGGAAGTAATGTCTACCACCTCAGCCTATAGTCCCCTGAGCCAAGTATTTCTCCGGGATAGTTTTAGTATCTTTAAAGGAAATACTAGGTTAACTTGCATAAAGGCAGGGAGCATTAGGAGACTTTTCCCATCAATATGTCACTTCCTTTACATACAGATCAGGAATCTGAGGATCATGAGAGAAATGACTTATTTAAGGTCATATAGGCAGTGGGTGGCAGGCCTGGAAGTAAAACAGGCCCCAAGGCTCCCAAATCAGTGTTCTTTCCACTGTGATACATGCCATCAATGATCTCCCCTAATTACTCCAAATAAGACTTACTCAACGTGCTAGAGGCCTCTCTTTTGGTCTTTTAACATTCTGTAGGCACTGTAGCAGTTTGACTGTCCATCTTATTCACTCACTCTTGCTACACAGGAAAGGATCCTTTTCTGACCATACGTTGGGCATTTCAATCCTCGTTTGCTATAACTTTGCAAATGATTCCAGAGGGGATTTTTCCTGGGAATTTTACTATAGATGAATAATTCCATCCCTTTTATTCTTTTTTTCAAATAAACTTTTATGGCTTTCCTTTGTTTTTTATCATCTATGTTTCCCAATACATTCCTTTCCCCACCCTTTCCTAGAGTATTATCCTTGAAGAATGAAAAAGGGGGAAAATGATTCAGTATTACCAACCAAAACTGCAAAAATGTTGATATTTTGTACTGCACCATAGTACTAGTCTCTGCAGAGACATTGGGGAAGTGCCTTCTTTTCTCTCTTGTTTGGGGCCGTGGTTAGTTATTCTAATTTCACGGCATTCAGATTTGTTATTTCCAGTTAGGTTGCTGTAATCATTGCTTATGTTATATTACTGGTTCTACTTAGTACTCTTTGCACCATCAGTTTACATTACTCTCACATTCATCATTTCTTACAATGAGATAATTCTATTACATTCATATATCATAATTTGTTTAGACATTCTGTAGTTGATTGGGGATCTATCTTATTTCCAGTTCTTCGCTGCTAAAAATATTTTTTTATCTATATGAGACCCTTATATCATTAAACCTCCCTGGGCTATATGATTAACAGTGAGATCTCTAGGTCAAAGGACGTGCATTTTTAGCATAATTACAATTGTTTTCCAGAATTATTCCTTTTATTATTGTTTCTGTTTCAGAGGGTAATATCATGAGACATCTGACCCTGTTCACAAATCCTTGGGGTTCACTATTTTGGGAACTCTGACTTCCCAGGGCAATGATTACAACATATAGTAAATTTCTTCTCTGGCTCAGACATTCCGTACCTCTGAAATACTGCATGTTTGTTCTGGCAAAACTACAGAGAAATATTACCATCAAATAGCAATAAACATACTTGTGAAAATTATGAATATTTTTGCGGAAATATCATTCTGACATAAATCATTCGATTAGATTTTTTTTTCTCCTTTGAGTAACTTAAAAATAGAATTTTGGGTGAAAGTGACCATTTGATCCAAAAATGTAGGTTGTGTTGTGGTAGGCTTTTTAGACATATTTCAGTCTGGTTTTATGATTATAGGAAGTTTGTATTTCTTCTGATACTCTGAGGGTACAAGAACATCCTTTAGCTACTCTTTGTAATTAAGTAACTGAATTGTGGTCATTTTGGTGTCTGGGGTCACAATATTTAAAGCTAGGAAGAGTCTTAGAGCTTATTTATTCTAGCTTCTCCATTTTACAGATGAAGAAATTGAAACTCAAAGATTGGCCTACGGCCAATCTGTTATTCTGAAGTCCTTTTACTTTCTCAAAAAATGAAAAATATGTCCTTACATACAATTTTTCAGAGGCTTGGTAATCAGTATAAATTACACATGATCTACTTAAAAATCTTTAAACACTTAAGATCTCATTAAATCCTAAATGTTCATGATTTTTGTTTGCTTTTTTGCCATGTCAATTTTACTTTATTTCTTTTTGAAGAGTTTATATGAAATATTTTCTAATTTCTCTTAAAAATAACTATACTTACTATATAATTTCTGCAACCAAATACTTTTGTTTGGGAATTAATTTTTAACATGCAACTTCTATGCAGAAAGTTTTTCTTAATAAAACTCATATGAGAAAAACAATAATTTTCACATTAAAAATAAATTGGTTGTATATTGAAACCGTTTGATCTATGCATGGAATTTGTAATAATCAGTATTGCCATGAAAATTACAGCTATGTTGTTAGTGTTATTACATTGTGAAAAAAATTTTATTGGACTATAGCTTTTACAGCTAAAAACAAACTTTTGCTATGTGATTCTTTAGCAGAAGATGATGGTGGATATGAAACATTTGGAAGGAAATAGTTTTTGTGCTTTGTGTATTTGCTTCTTAATAGTTTTTATTTTTATTCCTTTATTTTCCCATGATCTTTTAAAAGCTTTTGTGAATCATAGCTTTAGAATTGGAGGGGACTCTAAAGGTCATTTAATTCAATACTCTCATTTTACAGATGAGAAATTAAGATCCAGAGACATTAAGTGATTTGTTCAAGATCATATAGGTTTTAAGAAAAAGAATTAGGATTTGAACCCAGGTCCTTTGACTCCAAATTCATTCCTCTTTGCATTGTTCCATATAAAAGAAACAAGCATATAGCTTTTACTTGGTTGGCTGTTGTCCTTCTCCAAGAGGACCAAAATGACATCACTATGCTTGAGTCAAGATTCATTGTGTCCGACTGTGTCTGATCAGACCAATATGAGCTTGGGATGCTCTACTACAGGTCTGGCACATATAGTTCACGTGAACCTTTGGGGTGGATACTCCAAATTTGCACATCCTGCGTTTCCTTTGAGTTGTTTCAATTCTGTTTTGCTCATAGAGTACAGCACCTTCTCTGATGTGGGAACACCATTCTGAGTGGTCCTGTGCCAGTGTTTCCCATGTCATACAATCAATTCCAAAGCTCTTGAGAGACACCTTGAGAGTGTCCTTGTGTCGCTTCTTCAGACCACCACGTCATTGCTTGCCCTGCGTGAGTTCTCCATAAAATAGTCTTTTTGGCAAGCAGATGTTTTGCATTCGAACAATGTGTCCAGCCCGTTGGAGTTGCTCTCTCTGAAGCAGAGTTTGAATGCTTGGCAGTTTAGTTTGAGTATCCTTATCCTTATGTTAAAGGACTTTATTGCCATGTTAATTCTTCAGTTAATATATACCAGAGAAAAGTTGAAGTGGAGGGGCTTTGTGCTCTGGGCCATGAAAACCATACTTTATAACTGTCTTCTTTCTTTGTATGGTCTTTGCATGTTGTTCAGCCCTTGCTCAAGGTTCACACATTTCACCTTGTTATAAAGCCAGATGGCATTTATTCTTTAAAATATTACTAGGATCAATGTTCAGAATGAATGTTTGACAAGCTATTCCAGGGTATCAAGTCCTGCCTCCTCCATTACAGCTGTTTGGATCGAATGAGATGATATGTTTGAAAGTGCTGTATAAGCCACAAACTCAACTCTTAAAAACATTTAGTTGCTCGTAATATTCAGGTTATTGAAAAAGAAATAATAAACAAATTGTAAGTGAACTTATCATATGAATTAGTTCTGTGATGTGCCAATGTATTTGTCTTTAACTTCTAATATTTTCAGTTACTCATTTTTGTCTTCTCTGATGACTTCAAATTCTGTTAAGCAGAATTCATGCAGGAACTGCCTGCAAGCTTTATTTTCCTTTTCTTCCATCTATTTCCCTTTTCTCTCTTCCCATGTTATATATGCTGCAATTTCTGGAAGATATGGTCTGTCTTTCCATTGATATTATCCTGCAAAGGCCACGTCATTTTGGCTTGTGCGATTTGAGAGACAAAATATGTTTCTGATCAAAACTGAGACAAATATTAAAGAAAATAGATGCACAGTTCTGATTAGACTATTGCACAATGTCTGAGGATATGTGTAGAATTTGTTAGAACCTATATTCCAGAAACTAATCTATGAATACTATATTATAATACACTGGAAAGTGGCCTAGTGTGGTGGGAAGAGCCTTGGATTTAGAATCAGATGACTTGGCTTTGAATATCCAGCTCTTTTACTACTTTTGTGACCTCATGAAGTTAATCTGTTTACGCCTCAGTTTCCTCATTTTAAAAAATGAGTGTTTTGGACTAGATGACTTCTAAAGTCCCTCTGGCTTGAATTATGATCCTATGAAAGCAAGAATATCCATCAGAATTTTGGATGAAGAAAAGTGGGTGTGTTTCCAAAGCCTTAGAGAAGAATTGCCCAATACATATTGTGAAAGCCATTAGGAGTTTTGCCTCATATTGTTAACCTGCAAAAGGGATAATATTTGCTTTCTGATCCATTACTTAAGAAACTGTAAGGAGATGAACTAATTATAGCAATAAGATGAAAATGAAATTAAAGGTATAAACATTGTCAAAAATGACACACAATTATTCTTATTTTCTGAGGGCACGGTGATGTGCTTAGAAAACCCAAGAGAATCAATGAAGAGGATAATTGGGATGATTAACACCACCAGTAAAGTAGCAGGATAAAAAATAAATCCACAAAACCATCAGCATTTCTATTCAGTAGTAGCAAAGAACAGAAGGAAAAGGTAAAAAAGTTCTGTCGAAAGTAGCTGCAACGTGTGTAAAATAGAGGGAATTCAATTAACTAAGACATACCCAGAACTTAGATAAATACATCTACAATTATTTATAGAAATAAAAGGAAATTTAAATAATTGAAGAGATTAATTGTACATGGTTAGTCCATGCCAACATTAGGAAAATGACATGTTAACTGAATCAGTTTAGAGATTTGGTGCTATGCAAATAAGACTGTTAAAGGTTTATTTGACATAGAGCTAGACAAAATAGCAAGAAAATTCATTTGCAGTAGCAAAAGGCCTAGAAATTTAAGGGCATAATGAAATAAAAAGGAAAAAATGAAGGAGACATAGCTTTACCAGATCTCACACTGTATTATAAAGCACTAATCATCAAAACTGCTTGATACTGGGTACATCAGTGAAATGTCCTAGATAAGCAAGAGTTGGAAGTATTTGAGTTTGGATGACAAGAACTTTCTTTTCTGGTTTTTGGTAGCTGTGGCTACCTGTAAGAACAATTGCCATGCTGCATCTCCACAGGGATTGCGTCCCAAGGTGAAGGTTACACGGGCAATGTCATGAGACCATTGCTATTTCCAGGGTTCCAGATTTCAGAGTCTTAGGCTGTCTTCATCAGGGTATAAGGGGATATGCTGGTCAAGGTGGTGGTGGTGGTTTGACTTATTTGGTACACGCTTCCTCCTGTATTTCTATCTGGATGCCTTGTTGTTTCCTCTAATTTGGTTTGCCTAATCAAGAATTATTGAGGAAGAAGGACTCCTTATTCAACAAGAATTGCTAGGAAAATTGGAAAGCAGTTTGGCATAAATTAAACTTATATAAGCATCTTACACCATATACTGCAATAAATTTCATCTGGATTTTGCTACAAATGACCTGGATCTAAATGGTCACATTATATAAAAAAATGGAAGTGAACAGGAAGCTATGCCTTTGTAATGATAATGTAAATTTGAAGATCTTTCCCACCCATTAACAGACTCATGTGACCTGCTTATGGCACCGGAAGCCTAAGTTGCAGATGGGGGGAGGAGTTTGCTGAAGGAGTAGAACTGGAAGGGTGGAGCAGGAAATGCTCAGAGTGAGTTAGAACCATGGGAAGAGAAGGACACAGGCAAGGAGTGAGCTAGGATTTGTGAGTGTTTGTGGGAAGACCCCAGCAGTGGGGGGAAGGCTAATGGGATGGCGAGGCTCCATGCTGTGATATTGTGTCCTAAGTTCCTTGCTGTTGTAATGAAGTGGGCTCACTGGTTTGGGGATTTGCTTGCTGCTTGAATGGGTTGGGCTTACTGGTTTTGTTCTTCTACCTTCTGTATGGAGAGTCTCTTATATTTTGTGATACAGAACTACACAGGCGGATTCACAATTATTGTCGATGTTGTGACTATTGTCTTGCTGATACAGCCTTTTATGGCTAGAGGAGAAATTCTTAATCCAAGTTAGGATAAGATATATAGGATATAAGAAGAAGGAGTAGAGGGAATAGACCTGTGACTTCATTGATATGCAGGGATCCCAGTGAGAAACTTGCTCTAGCAAAGAAGATTGGTATGTTCTCCACAATGTGTAGTCTTAGAGAGTTTCTTATAGCACTCAATACCAGAAAGGTTAAGTGATTTGCCTGGAGTCACTCAGCTGGTATGTGTCACAGGCAGGACTTGAACACAGGTTTTCTTGATTTTGAGGTCAGCTCTCTATCAACTATATTATCCTGCCACTCAGAAAAAATGATCATAAAATATAAAATAATTTACATTATATAAATTATAAACCATGTGTTTGTAGAAATTCATTGCAAATAGACCAAGAAGAAAAACTGTCAGACATATCTTTTCATCAACTATCTCTGAGAAGGGTCTGATACCTAATATATACAAATATTATACACATACACACACACACATATCTATGCACATGTATATGTCTATATATTCAGCTCAAATATACCAGTAAGAACCATTCCTCAGTAGATAAGAAGTAGATGAGTAGTCTGAGGATAGAAACAATTTTCAAAAAGAGAATTATAAACTATCAATACCATATTAAAGAATGCTCCAAATAATGAATAAAATGGGCAATACAAGTTAAAACTAAAGTTTCACTTCACAATCTTCAAATTGACAAAAATCACAAAAGATGGAAATGGCCAATGTTGGAGAAACTGTGAGAAGACAACACTCTGTTGGTGGGGTAGTGAATTTGTTCAATCTATTTTTAAAATTTGAAACTATGAGAGAAAAGTCTCTAAACTGTTAATATCCTTTGACCTAGTGATTCCACTATTAGATATATAATAGTGTTCAATGAGTTCAATGACAAAAAAGAAAAAAAAAGCCATGTAATAATATATTTATATTAAAACTTTTTGGTGGCAAGAAGTTGAAAATAAAGTGAGTGCCCTTCAACTTGATAATAGCCAAAAAATAAACCATATGAATGTAATATCATGAGAAATTAAAAAATGGAATTCAGAGAAATATGCAAAGACTTGTTTGAATTCACCCACAATACAACCAATGAGTATAATAAAGCAAACAGAAAAACAATATTGAAAGACAGTTGAACTCTGATTAATTATAATAACAACGGGCAGCTAGGTGGCACAGTGAATAGGGCACTGGCCCTGGAGTCGGGAGGACCTGAGTTCAAATCTGGCCTCATATATTTGACACATTTACTAGCTGTGTGACCTTGGGCAAGTCACTTAACCCCAATTGTCCTGCCTTCCCCCTTCCAAAAAAATATAATAATCAGTAGAGCCCTGATGACAAAATATACATACTGGTCCCTCAGCATGGAGACAGAGGATTAGAGCTATGGAATATGTGGCATATGTTGTCAGAAACTATATGTCTATTAACTTTTCCTTCTAAGGGAGTGTGCAGTTGGGGATGGGGGTAAGGGGAAATGCTTGTGGTGTAAAAAACAAAAAGGATATCAATAAAGCTTTAAAAAAAGGAATAAGCAGAGAGATGACTAGCAAAGAACCTGAGGAAAAGAATCCAGCTGTGTTCCTCCGTGTCCCTTTTTCAAGAATATAGAGAAAGGGAAAACTAAAGAAATTTATGGACCAAACAAAGCATATGCAATATCCAATAAGGGTTTGTATATGCAAGATCTTATATTAGTTACCATTTGGGAATAAGTTGCAGTGCAGGTTTTTGGAATTAGGATTTTTAAAAGGAATTGAGTGATTTGATTGAATCTACTCAGAGGGAGTGGGCAAAAATTTTTCTGCTTACTTATTGAAGAGTTATCACAGAATGGATTTAGAGCTGGAAGAGACCTTAGCAGACATCTAGTAGAATCCCCTTATTTTGTGTTTAGGAAAAGATAAGGAATATGAATTCATCCATCTGTCCACTCATCAAACCTTTATTATCTTAGGGAAGGATGCACTGTCTATTAAGGAAATGGGGGGAGGGAGGGGAGAGAAGGAAGAAAGCTGAAAAGCAAGAGGAGAGAAGACCCCCAGAATTGACAAAGTCTCAACTCACTTTAGATTGCTCCTTTTCATTTTAATTCTTTCCAAGGAAAGACTGGAAAGGGTGAACGAGCAGCGCATCAGAGATGATATGAAAGAAAGGAAGTTATGTAGACTGGTTGGAGGGGAAAAAAAGCAATTCATTTAGGGGAGTTCCATGGTGAGAATCTATGACTGAAAATATTATTGTTGTAATGCATTCTCTGAGGATGACCCTGAGGAGTACTTGTCATTAATTACCAAGTAGTTATGAATGAATAGTACAGTTTAAAAATGAAATTTATAAGGCTTTTTGTGGGATGCTGTTGCACAGGCATCTCACTGCTATACAGTCTGATCAGTCATCATGGAAGGAAAGAATGGTTTTCCACAGTCGCTGTGGCAAGAAACAAAATTCCTCATAGAGGATAAACTCAGTTTTTCATTCCTTCACACTAGCATTTATTGAGCTGCTTGTGTGCACACAACACTATATTAGGTGCTATGAGGGATAGAGAAGAAATGTATTGGCTGGGCTCCATCCACTTGGCCTCAGACTTCAACTCTCATTAGTATAGCAAGCCATCCATCGCTGAAATAACTTCGAGACAAGTGCTTCATGATGTATTATATAAGTGCTGAAGGAATAGGAACTGAGACAGTATGATCAGTTAGGTGGGGTTAGTCAGAGATGACTTCTTAAGAGTAGTACTTGAAGTAAATGATAGATATGGAATGCCAGAGAGAAAAAGAATGAGATTAGTGGATCAAAGGTCCTAATCACAAGTAGAAATAGACATTCTCTCTCCTGTTTCTGGGTTGAGTACCTGGGATGAGCACTCAGCTTTCTCAGAGCTTGAAGGAACAGAGCTGAATGCAGGGGATTGCCTACTCATATAGGATTTTGGATTCTTGCTTTAAGATTATCCTTTCTACATTTCAAAAATAACAGCAATTATGAATTGTGGAATATGATGAAGGACTATGTCTTTCAAAACAGAAGATTCACTTAATTTGAAATCTCTAATAATATAGACTGAATTTTAATTGACTAAGTCCATAAAAATGAAATTCTGCAATGACCAGGGAGTAAAACCCATGACATAATTAATTTGGTAGATGTTCAAAAGTGTATCATTACTTAAAATCATGAACTTAAGGGCATAAAGTATTCTTATTTTCCATTTAGTGTTTATGCTAAAAAGAAAAGCAAGAGTAAAATGCAGTATCTGTTTTCATTATCCTAGCTCAGGCAGCTGAAACATTTAAAAGTCATTATTTTATACTTTTGGACATCGTGAAGTGTTTTAAATTCTTTTTGGTTTGTTTTGAGGGTGATGAAATTGCTTAATTGTAAAGTCAAGATTCCTGATTAAGCAATTTGTTGGTGTTTTTTTAAAATCAAATTTTATCTTAGAGCTTTGCAAGTTAAGACTGTCAAGGCTTAATTAAAAGAAAAACATTCATATTTATTCCCTGTAGCATTAGATTTAAAACTTGGCAGTTGTAAAATATAATTTCCAAAAACACTTAAAATGTGGAAATTAAGTGTTGATTCAATGTTCTGTATTTGGTTCAGTGGAAAGAGGGTTGAATTTAGAGTCAGGGAAGCCTGAGTTCAAAGTGCAGCTCAACTACTTATTGTCAGCGTGACCCTGGGCAAGACACTTAACCTTTTGGAGCCTCAGTTTCATTACCTATAAAATAAAGGCTTTGGACTAGATGACCTCTAAGGCCTTCCTGACTTTAAGTCTATGATCCTTACATTTAATCTGCTGAGAGAAATATTGGGCTGTGGTTAGAAACAAAACAGACTTTGGGGAGGGATGAGTGAGAGGGGGGGAATACACAGGAGGAAAATAGGATGGAGGGAAATACACAGTTAGTAATCATAACTGTGAATGTGACTAAGATGAACTCATCTATAAAACAGAAGTAGATAGCAGAATGGATTAAAAAACAGAATCTGAGAATATGTTATTTTCAAGAAACACAATTGAACCAGTGAGACCCACACAGAGTAAAGGAAGTGGCTAAAGCAGAATCTATTATGCTTCAGCTGACAGTAAAAAAAAGCAGAGGTAGAAATCATGATCTCAAAGCAAAAGCAAAAATAGACATAATTAAAAGAGATAACACAGGGAAACTGCATTTTGCTGGAAGGTATGGTAAACAGTGAAGTAATATCAATACTAAACATATACACACCAAATAGCATAGCATCCAGATTCTTAAAGGAAAAGTTAAGTGAGTTACAGGAGGAAATAAACAATAAAACTATACCAATGTGGGACCTCCACTTTTCCTTCTCAGAACTGGATAAATCTAACCATAAAATAAACAAGAAAAGTTAAGGAGATGAATATAAATTTTAGAAATGTTAGATAAGATAGACCTCTGGAGAAAATTACATAGGAATAGAAAGGAGTATACCTTTTTCTTAGCTGTACATGGCACCTTCACAAAAATTGACCATGTGTTATAGGGCATAAAAACCTCATGATGAAATTAAAAAAATCCAGAAATACTATGTACATCCTTTTCAGATTATAATGCAATAAAATTATATTCAATAAAGAGCTGTGGAAATAGATTAAGATTAATTGGAAACTAAATCTAATTCTAAAGAATGAGTGGGTCAAAGAACAGATCATAGAAACAATAATTTCATTAAAGAAAACTACAGCAATGAGACAACATACCAAAATTTACGGGATGCAGGCAAACTAGTACTTAGGTGAAAATTTATATATCTAAATGCTTTCATTAATAAAATAGAGAAGGAACAGATCAATGAATTGAGCATACACCTAAAATGAGGAAAAGAATAAATTAAAATTCTCCAGTTCCACACCATACCGAATATTCTGAAAATCAAAGCAGAGATTAATAAAATTGAAAGTGAGAAAACCCTTGAACTAATAAATAAAACTAGGAGCTGGTTTTATGAGGGAAAACAATAAAATAGACAAGCCATTATTTAATTTGATTAAAAAAAGAAAAAAGAAAACCAAAATACCAATATTAAAAATGGAAAGGATGAATTCACCACTGATGAAGAGATAATTAAAGCAATTATCAGGAGCTATTTTTCCCAATTATGTGCCAATAAATCTGACCATTTAAGTGAAATGGATGAATTTTTACAAAAATAAAAATTACTATGGTTAACAGAAGAGGAAATAGAATATTTAACCCTATCTTAGAAAAAGAAATTTAAAAAGCCATCAATGAGTTCCCTAAGGAAAAAAAATTCCACAGGACCAAATGGATTCAGTGGATTCTACCAAACATTTAAACACCAATTCCAATGCAGTATAAACTATTTTGAAAAATAGGCAGAAAAGGAGTCCTACTAAATTCCTTTTATGACAAAAATATGGTGCTGATACCTAAACCAAGAAGGGCAAAAACAGAGGGGAAAAAAAGCTATGGACCAATTTCCCTAATGGATATTGATGCAAAATTTTTAAATTGAATTAGTATATTAGGAGATTACAGCAATATGTCACAAAGATCATACCCTATAACTAGGTGGGATTTATACCAGGAATACAGGACTGGTTCAATATTAAGAAAACGATCAGCATAATTAACCATATCAATAACAAAACCAACAGAAATCATATGATTGTCAAAATAGATGCAGAAAAAGCTTTTGACAAAATGCAACACTCATTCCTATTTAAAACACCAGAAAACACAGGAACAAATGGAGTTTTGCTTAAAATGATCAGTAGAAGCTACCTAAAACCATCTGCAAACTTTATCTATAATGGGGATGAGCTAAAAATCTTTCTAATAAAATCAGAGGTGAGCAAAGATGTCCATTATCACAACTATTTTTCAATATTGTACTAGAAATGCTAACTATATCAATATGACAAAAAAGACATTGAAAGAATTAGACTAGTCAACAAGGAAACAAAAATTTCACTCTTTGAAGACAACATGATGGTATTCTTAGATAATCTCTGAGAATCAACTAAAAATGAGTTGATATAACAATTTCAGCAAAGTTGCCAAATATAAAATGAACCCACATAAATCAGCACCATTTTTATATATTGTCTATAAAGTCTAGCAGAAAGAGATAAACTCCATTTAATATAACTACAGACAATATAAAATACTTGGGGGTTTACCTGCACAGACAAATTCAGAAACTACATGAACACAATTATAAAATGCTTTTCACACAAAGTGAGATCTAAATAATCGGAGAAATATTAATTGTTTACTGCTAGGCTGAGCCAATGGAATAAAAATGATAATTCTACCTAAATTAATTTACTTATTCAGTGCCATGCCAATCAAATTACCAAAAAAAATATTTTGTAGAGCTAGAAAAAATCATGACAAAATTCACTGGAAGAACAAAACGGTCAAGAATACAAAGGGAATCAATGAAAAAAAATGTGAAGAAAGGTGGCTTAGCAGTACCAGATTTCAAACTGTATTACAAAGCAATAAGCATCAAAATAATTTGGTACTGGCTAAGAAATAGATTGGTGAATTAGTAGAATAGATTGGGTACACTATACACAGTAGCAAATGATCATAGTAATCCAGTGTTTGACAAACCTAATGATCCAAGTTTTTAGGATAAGAACTTACTATTTGATAAAAACTGTCTGGAAGTGTCGGGGGGGGGGGTGGAGCCAAGATGGCAGCTGGATGGTGCATGGAGCTAGGAGCGGAGGGGAGTGGAGCCCAGTGTGGGTGGCAGCAGGACCAACCAGACCAGGAGCCGGTGCCAAACAGGCCCTAGCACCCTGAATCAGTGAGCTGTGGCAGTTACCAGACTTTTCAACCTACAAACACCAAAGACAACAGAGAAGGTTAGGAGGAAAAGCTGCGGGGGACAGAGGGAAAGGAGTTTGAGGTTCAGCCACCAAGCCAGGGGGCATCAGAGGTGATGCAGTTACAGAACTACAGCTGCAGTTGCTTCAGGCCCCAGGCCCACCTGGTGGGAGGAATTAAGTGGCGGATCAGAGCAGGAGTGCAGAGCCTGCTTAAGATCTGAGTCAGGTCCGGGCTGGTGGTTCTTGGGGGAGGAGGAGTGCTGGTGTGGCAGAGCTGGCTGTATAGAAATACCTCTGAAAACAACAGCGCACCTCATCAAGCTTGGAACAAAGTACTCTTTACTGTAGAAGCAGTCATACTCTGACAAAAAACTCAAGGGTCAAGTAAGTTGGCTGGGAACATGGCCAGGCAGTGAAAATGGACTCAAATTCAGTCTCAAACTTTGGAATCTTTCTTTGGTGACAAAGAAGACCAAAACATACAGCCAGAAGAAGTGAACAAAGTCAAAGAGCCTACATCAAAAGCCTCCAAAAGCCTCCAAGAAAAACAAGAACTGATCTCAGGCCATGGAAGAGCTCAAAAAGGAGCTGGAAAAGCAAGTTAGAAAAGTAGAGGAAAAATTGGGAAGAGAAATGAGAATGATGCGAGAAAACCATGAAAAACAAGCCAATGACTTGCTAAAGGAGACCCAAAAAAATACTGAAGAAAACAACACCTTAAAAAAATAGACTAACTCAAATGGCAAAAGAGCTCCAAAAAGTCAATGAGGAGAAGAATGCCTTGAAAGGCAGAATTAGCCAAATGGAAAAGGGGGTCCAAGAGATCATTGAAGAAAATACTACCTAAAAAATGAAATTGGAGCAAGTGGAAGCTAGTGACTTTAGGAGAAATCAAGATATTATAAAACAGAACCAAAGGAATGAAAAAGTGGAAGACAATGTGAAATATCTCATTGGAAAAACCACTGACCTGGAAAATAGATTGAGGAGAGATAATTTAAAAATTATTGGACTATCTGAAAGCCCTGATCAAAAAAAGAGCCTACATATCATCTTTCAAGAAATTATCAAGGAAAACTTCCCTGATATTCTAGAGCCAGAGGGCAAAATAGAAATTGAAAGAATCCACAATCATCTCTTGAAAAAGATCCCAAAAAGAAAACTCATAGGAATATTGTTGCCAAATTGCAGAATTCCCAGATCAAGGAGAAAATACTGCAAGCAGACAGAAAGAAACAATTTGAGTATCGTGGAAACACAATCAGAATAATACAAGATCTAGCAGCTTCTACATTAGGGGATCGAAGGCCTTGGAATACAATATTCCAGAGGTCAATGGAGCTAGGATTAAAAGCAAAAATCACCCACCCAGCAAAACTGAGTATCATGTTCCAAGGCAAAATATGGATTTTCAATAAAATAGAGGACTATCAAGCTTTCTCAGTGAAAAGACCAGAGCTGAATAGAAAATTTGACTTTCGAACACCAGGATTAAGAGACGTATGAAAAGGTAAACAAGAAAGAGAAATCACAAGGGATTTTTAAAGTTGAACTGTTTTGTTTACATTCCTACATGGAAATACGATGTGTATGATTCATGAGACCTCAGTATTAGGGTAGCTGAAGGGAATATGCATATATATATATATATGTGTGTGTGTGTGTGTGTGTGTGTGTGTGTGTGTGTATGTATATATGTGTGTGTGTGTGTATGTATGTATATATGTATGTGTATATAGATAGATAGATAGATAGAGGGTACAAGGTGAGGTGAATATGAAGGGATGATATCTAAAAAAATAAAATCAAATTAGGGGATGAGAGAGGAATATATTGAGAGAGGGAGAAAGGGAGAGATAGAATGGGGTAAATTATCTCGCATAAAAGTGGCAAGAAATAGCAGTTCTGTTGGGAGGGAAGAGGGTGCAGGTGAGGGGGAATGAGTGAATCTTGCTCTCATTGAATTTGACCTGAGGAGGGAATACCATACACACTCAATTGGGTATCTTACCCCATAGGAAAGAAGGAGGAAGAAGATAAAAAAGGGGGGATGATAGAAGGGAGGGCAGATAGGGGGAGGAGGTGATCAAAAACAAACACTTTTGAGAAGGGACAGGGTCAAGGGAGAAAATTCAGTAAAGGGGGATAGGTTAGGAAGGAGCAAAATATAGTTAGTCTTTCACAACCTGAGTATTGTGGAATGGTTATACATAATGATACGCATGTGGCCTATGTTGAATTGCTTGACTTCTTAGGGAGGGTGGGTGGGAAGGGAAGAGGAGAGAGAATTTGGAACTCAAAGTTTTAAAAACGGATGTTCAAAAACAAAAAAAAAGTTTTTGCATGAAACTAGGAAATAAGATACCCAGGCAATGGGGCATAGAAGCCCTACAAGAAAGGAATGGAAAGGGGGATGTGAGGGGAGTGGGGTGACAGAAGGGAGGGCTGACTGGGGAATGGAGCAACCAGAATATATGCCATCTTGGAGTGGGTGGGAGGGTAGAAATGGGGTGAAAATTTGTAATTCAAGCTCTTGTGAAAATCAATGCTGAAAACTAAATATATTAAATAAATTAAATAAATAAATAAAAAAAAACTGTTGGGAAATCTGCAAAACAGTTTGGTAGAATCTGGGTGTAGACCAACATTTCTTACCATATGCTAATACAAGGTCAAAATGGGTACATGATTTAGACATAAAAGGTAAGATAAACAAATTAGGGAAACATGGAATATTTTGTCTGTTTGATCTATGGATAAGGAAAAAATTTATGATCATGCAAGGGCTAGACAGCACTACAGGATGTAAAATGGATAATTTTGATTACATCAAAATAAAAAAAGTTTTTGAAGAAATAAAACCAGTGCATCTAAGATTACAAGGAAAGCAGGAATCTGCAAATAAAAATTATACACCAAGTTTCTCTGATAAAGGCTCCAAACATAGAGAACTGCGTCAAATTTATAAGAATGTAACTCATTCCCCAATTGATAAATAGTCAAAGGTTATGAACGAGCAGTTTATAGATGAAGAAATCAAAACTCTTCCTATGAAAAAGTGATTTAAGTTGCTATCGATTAGAGAAATGCAAATTAAAACAACTCTGAGGTATCACCTCACACCTATCAGATTGGCTAATGACAGAAAAGGAAAATGATAAATGTTGGAGATGATGTAGGAATATAGGGGCACTTATGCATTGCTGGTGGAGTTATGAACTGATCCAATCATTCTGGGAGCAATTTGGGACTGTGCCTATTGGGCTATAAAACTGTGCATACCCTTTGATCCAGCAATACCGCTACTAGATATGTATCTGAAAGAAATCAAAGGAAAATAAAACGGACCTATACGTATAAAATATTTATAGCAGCTCTTTTTGTGGTGGCAAAGAATTGAAAATAGGGGGGAATATCTGAATAAGTTGCGACATATGATTGTGATGGAATGCTATTGTGGTATAAGAAAGAATGAGCTGGGAAGACTTAAATAAACTGATGCAAAGTGAAGTGAGCAGAACCAGGAGAACATTGCACATAGTAGCAGCAATATCATATGATGATCAATTGTGAATGACTTAGCTATTCTCAGCAAGACGATGATCTAAGAAAATCTGGCAACAGCCAAAGGGCTGATGATGAAAAAATGCTCTTCACCTTCAGAGAAAGAACTGATGGAGTCTGAATGCAGATTGAAGTCTACTTAAAAAAACTTTATTATTTTTGTTTTTGGGGGGAGATCTGCATTTTTTGCAGTATGTCTAATATGAAAACATTTTGCATGACTGTATATGTATAACCTATATAAAATTGATTGCCTTCTCATGGAGGGCAGTGAGAAAGGAGGGAGAGAATCTGCAACTCAAAAATAAAAAAAATGAATGTTAAAATGTTTTGTTTATATGTAACTAAAAAAAGATATAATAAAAATTATTTAGAAAAAAACAGTACTTACATCAAAGATCCTTTTCAGTGCAGCCAGCCTTCATGGCATCTGGATCTACTGCCACTGGAAGCACATCTATAAGTTGCCTGAAATTAATTATTGCTTATAGTTGAGATTCTTCTTATAACATATTTAGGCATGTCCACTTGATACTGTTATCTAATGCTCTTTCCTGATTGGTTGCTATCGTTTATGTAAATAGAGCTTAGCTTGATCAGAAATTGTATAAATTCGGAATAGATACAAGACAGAAATGAGGGTGAAAAATGATTAGTTTGTGTTAAAGCAACAATAATAGTGAGCTTACTCTCACAGCAAGGGACTTATGTACCTCCAATAAAATCAGCATTTTCAATTCATGTCCCAGCCCAAGTACTTATTCATTTTGCTTCAGTGAATGTGTTCATTTTCAATGCTTTAATAAATAGTTTAAAGCAAGAACATCAAACGTGCCTAAGGACTTCAAGTAAATTAAGCTGAATTATTTTAAAAAAAATAAGTACTGTATAATTATGGCATTACTATTTTTGTTGTTAGTAATATACCTTCATTGGTCATTAATGTTCTAATATTTATTTCTTTTGTAAATAAGACGTTTGTCTTTTGGTACCTAGAATGTTTTGAATGTGGTTTTGTCTATAGCTTCTGAATCAATAAGGTATATTACATCTACAAATAATGTGTGAGAGGATGTTTCTTCATTAAATACTCGTTTACTTAGCAACTGATATGTGCTCATTAAGATATATGGAAAAGAAAGAGAAGGCATAATATAACGTCTAGTATTTATCTAACGATTTAAAGTTTGCAAAGAATTTTACATATGTTATCTTTGATCCTCACAGCCATCCTGTGTTGTTGTTATTTAGTCATTTTTAAGTTGTGTCTGACTCTTTGTGACCCCATTTGGGGTTTTCTTGAAAGAGATACTAGAGTGGTTTGCCATTTCCTTCTCCAGCTCATTTTACAGATGAGGAAACTGAGGCAATATTTGTTAAGTGATTTGCTCAGAGTCACACAGCTAGTAAGTGTCTGAGTCCAGATTTGAACTTAGGAAGATAAATCTTCCTGACTTCAGGTCTGGTGCTCTATCCACTGTGCCACCTAGCTGCCTTTCATCCTGTGAGTTAGGGTGCTATTATTATCCCCATTTTGTAGGTGAGGAAGCTGAGACTAAGTGAGATTATGTGACTTGTCAAGGATTGAACAGGTATTATGTCTCTGAACCAACATGTCAAGGTTGGATTTGAATTCAAGTCTTCCTGATTCCAGAATGAGTACTCTGTTGAAAGTGCCACCCAGCTCCATAGGTAGTCAATGGGTAGGAGTTAGGACTAAGCTGGATAAGTATGAGGGTTCGAGAAGTGTCAGCAGGGAAAGTTTTTTCCTCAGCAAATGGTGACTCTGGATCATAAGGTTTGGGGCATTAGGAGATGGGAATTTGTTATCCACAGGTTAGGGAAAATATCGATTGATTGGAACACTTAGTTTATTTGAGCAGGGGATGAAAGGGTAAATGATAATTTCTTCTTTGGAAAATTTTGTGGTGAAGTAATTGAGTAATCCTGGTCAGTATATTAATGGGACAGCTGCTTTACTCTTGTGTCCATTATCAACACATTCTTTGAGACAGGTAGATGTTGTGTGCCTGGGCTTATAAGAGTGTTGGTAATAGTGTTCAGAATGGCCATGTGAAGGAGCTCTAGTCCTGGGAAACATGCAGATACTTCACATAACCTTTCTATCCCAACACTCCCCATATCCAATCTTTTGCTAAGTCCCTGTTGATTTTATCTTCATATCATCTTTCATATATTTTTCTTCCTGTCCTCTGACACTGAAAACACTCCATTGCAGGCTCTTATCGTCTTATGCCTGGACTATTGCAATAACTTGCTGGTTGCTTTCCCTGACACAAGTCTCTCCCATCTCCAATCCATTTGCCACTCAGCTGTCATATTAATCTTCCTACCACACATATATAACCATATCAAACCCCTGCCCCATTCAGTAAATGCCAGTGGGTCCTTATTACCTTCAGGATCAAATATAAATTCCTGTTTGGCATTCAAAGCTCTTCACAACCTGACCCCATCCTACCTTTCTCATCTTTTAACACCTTCCTCTCTTCTGCATACTCTGCAATCCAGTGACATTAGCTTCCTTGCTGTTTCTTGAACAAGACATCCATCTTCCCATTCCAGGCATTTTCTCTGACTGTTCTCAATGTCTGGGATACTCTTCTTCATCATCTCTATCTCCTGGCTTCATTTAAATCTCAGCAAAGGTCCTATCTCTTACAAAAAGTTTTTTCTGATCCAATTTAATGCTATTTTTTTTCTCTATTTCATACATTTAAAAATGTCTCCCTCTTCAGACTGTAACCAGGGACTATGTCTTTTCCTTCTTTTTTGTCCCCAGAGTTTAGTACAGTGCTAGATTAAAGTTGTTGTTCTGTCATTTTCTTTATGACCCCATTTGGCAGAAATATTGGAGGGGTTTGCTCTTTTCTTCTCCTTTCCTCTGATTCCAGGCCCAGCATTCTATCCACTGTGACACTTAGCTTCCCTCGCCATCTAGCTGCACTGGGAGCATAGTAGGTGCTTAATAAACATTTATTGATGGTCTGAAATGCTGGTGGTGGTACCATATTTCCCCATGTATAAGAAGCACCTTAGTTTTGGGGCCTGAAATTCGAAAAAAAATGTATTACATAAAGTTATTGAACCCAAGTTTTATTCATCTGTTCATAGCTTTCAGGCATCTTTTGGACAAGTCTGGTGCATCTACGCATGCTTAGTCCATTCCGTTTCATGAACCTGAAGCACCAATTGTGTCCTCCTTTGAAATCGTTAACTTCTTTTTCATCAGCAATTCTTCTTGCCTCATGCTGAACCATCTTTGTGGACACAGGAATTCCAATTGCCCTTTGCTCTTCAATCCATATCTTCAATTTCCTCTTTATATCAGGCCTTTTGCTGACTTGCCTCTCATGGCCTTCTTCTGCCATGGCGTTTTCAGTAGGATTTCTTCTTCCCATAGCCAGTCTCGGATTGTTTTCTCAGTTGGAGGAGGACCAAACTTACATTCAGCAGCACGATTTCCATTCACATTTGCAAACTAGTTCACTTTTAACTTGAATTCAGCACTGCACAAAAATCTTTTCTGAGCTATTTCTGGGCAGAACGTGGCAAAATGTAACCTAATATACTGGTAACAAATGCAAAACAATGAGCACAAAGACAACAAGTGTGAAAAAGTGGGAAATGCAAGTAAAAAATCTGCAACCGCTGTATAAGACACACCCAGTTTTTAGATGCCAAATTCTTTGAAAAAGGGTACATCTTACACATGGGGAAATATGGTAGCTCCTAATTTCTTGCCACTTATTTGCAACTTGCATGATGATGGAAAGCTGAATAAGCAATGATTTCTAATTGGTAATGGGAAATAGCACAGGTTGATAGAAGGAATAAATGCCACTTCTAAAGATGGCAGCCAGCAGGGCTGTATGAAGTATCTGCATGTTGCCCAGGACTAGAGCCTTCTTCATTCACGTGATCATCCTGTATGCTATTACTATTGGTGCCTACCACAAACTAGGCATCAATCATCCTCTCTCAAAGGATTGTGTATGGGAAGGAAGATTCTAAACCCAGTTACTTAGAGGGGCTGAAGTATAGGCTCTTTCCCTTCTAGGTCTTTGAGGACAAAGTAGGTATCAGGGTTTCAGCATCTCTCAGGAGTGTTTCTTGATTTCTCTGTATTGGGGGTTTCTTCCCTAGAGATAATAGAGGACTGAATAGTAGATTATAATCTTTAGATAGTAATTGAAGACAGGATGTATTGATATATATGCATTAGCTATGCCTCCACAGAAGCCTTGATGAGAAGTTTGTTTTTGAGCTGTATCTCAAAAGATGTGAATGGATTGGTCTAAAAGGGAAGAAGACATCTCATACATAATGGAAAGAAGCAGGATCAGAAGCAAGAAAGCTGGAGTGAAAGAACCACAGTGGATGAAGTTGAAGAGATTGGCATTAGGAATGATAGCCAGTTGGAGAAAAACTTAGAATATTAGGCAGAAGAGTTTAGACTTAACAACATAACCCTTGTTCCAAAGGGTTATGTCTCCTGAAATGGAAGCCTCAGGTACATTGTGGGAGATTCTTTGTTTTTTTGACTCCTTGACCACACCTAGATATCTGGGAACTGAAGTATCTGAGAATCCCCTAAGGGTAGTTACCTGCTCTCCATCCAAGCACATGGTCTCAGAGAACTCAAAACATCAACAGTTTTATTTGTGAGACCAGGCATACCAATTGACAAAACTTTTTCAGTATAATTTTACTTTGAAATAAGAATTTTCAGCCTATTTCTATTTTTTTGCTCTATGGATTAAAAACATGTGTTGCATCAAGTGATGCAGTTTAGTCCTTTGAGGTACTATTAAATTCTTTTCTTCTAGTGTTAATGGAAACACAAGTCACATCTGAGCCTTTTGAAAGTTGTGTTATATCTCAGCAAATAACCCTACATCAGAGACCTGAGGAGCTGACATGATTTAGAAGACTTATGATGACATGGGAAAAACTAGAAGTTAGGAAATTAGCTGAAAGATTATAGTCATTATTTCTTAAGTAATGAGGTTCTAGACTAGATAGTCTATATAGTTTCTACCCTCAAGGAGCTTATAATCTAATAAGGAAGGACAAAACACAAAATGAAACTGAAATGAGGGGATGGAAGGGTGGGATGGGGCAAGGTGCCCAATGTGATGGAGAAATCAGTCAGAGAAGTCCCAAGATAGTGCAACTGGGTGAAAAATGAGGACATGTCTGAGTTAAGGTCTCTCCTTAAGTGGAGATTTGGAGTTCATGTCCCACCCACATTCCATCAAAAAGGTGGTGATGAGGTGGAGTTCCACAGCTGATGATATCTTACAAGATGATAAAGTTATCCCAATAATGAACATCTTAGGGCATAGTAAAGAAATCCCAAGGTAGTGCAGCCAGGTGAGAATGGTAACAGCCTTATTTTATGTAACTTTAATAGACATAGACATAGATTTCATCTTTAAGAGGTACATCTTAAACTGCATTTCTGCATTTTGAGTTTTCAAATTTAATGCAAATTTCATTTTTTATTTTTGATATTTTGCACATTAGTTTCTAAGGTACATCAAAATATTGAATAATTATTTAGCAATATCATTTATCTAAACAGATACTTCTGAAATCACTGAGTGGTTAATTATCTCCAATTTAACTACAGATATGTAGGGAATATTTTTGTCAATGTATATTTCATTTAAAAAATTAATTGAAACAAGACTTTGTAATATTCATGCATTTTCCTCTAATAACCAAAAAGGATAATTATTTTAAGATAAAGGAATAACTGTTTGAAAATTTTTTATCTGTTTATAAATTTGAAATGTATTTTCATAGTTAAAATATTTTAAATAGACCACTTCTACCAAGTCACCATAAGAATTCAATGTACTGGTTATTCAATGAGTTTAACCTTCCCTTTCTCCTTCCCCTTCATTTTTAGATTGGGGAAAAAGGTGAACTTTCTCTATGCTCAAATACTTTCTCATTTTAAAATAAATTAATCCAAAAGAAGGAAATATTCTTTCAACACATACTGAAGAAGTTATTGTGTTCCAACTATAGTAATCTCTAATGAATTCAGGTGCTGAAGTGACTTCTACCAGGTCCTTGGTGGTGGTGTGACTCTTTGAAATCTCATCAGAAAACATGCATTTCTGTGATTTGCCCTTATCACTGAAATTTGTTACAGTAGATATTATGGAGGGATAAGCATCTTGATGGATGCTAATGATGATAATAATAATGATAACATTTATATAGAGTAGCATTTTAAGGTTTGAAAAGTTATATCTACTATATCTATAGATATAATATAATTTGATCCTCATAATAACCCCATGTCATAGCTAACATCTTTCTTTAGTGGTGATGATGGACGCTGGTAGGAATATTGAGATTACTGACAGGAAAATGAGCTGGTGATAATGCATGGCCTATTAGGATCTACTTTTAAACTTTTGTTTAAAAGGTTACAGGGACATAAGGTTTTATATAATCAGATATTTTAATTCCTTTTCTATGTTATTGCTTCAAGCTTTATCTTAAAAATCTTATTAAAATACGTTGGTTTCACAAAAACATTTACCTTTTTTTGCTGCCTCTAGGTAAAATGTGTATCTTTTCAAAAATTCTGGTATTGATAGCTTGCATATTTATGAATGTCCTATGATCAAAAATAAAAGTAGTTGGATTTTATATGAGCATACCAGGTATAATGTTTTGGATACCTTTCCCCCAAGAATACTATATCATGTAGACCTAAAATTATAAAGTTGGAAATATTGTATATCCATGTACTTTAACCCTCTCAGCTTTCATAGGTCATTACCCCTGTGTGGCCTCATGTTCTTCCCTTCAAAATCTTGACCCTACAGTTAAGCCGTTCAATTTTACAGTGAGCCCTACCATTGAATCCTTTGCCTTCTCTTTCTGTTGCAGCTAATACCTTTCTAAATGCTGACAATAGAATTTTCCCACCATCTACATTCTCTACTGCTGAAACCAATGTAGGAAATCACACAACATGCCAATTGGATTTACCACAACTATTATGTGTAATTTCTCAACTAAGCTCTCACTGTCGTATGATGCAATATTTTTATTCTTCCTAAAACTTACTGTCTATTCTACTCCCCAATGGATCTGTTCCAAAGCTCCTCCTCTCTCTTCAAACCCACCTACATGATCTACAATCCCCTCATTATCAGCAAACAGCCTTGATTCATACTTCACTGAAAAAAGACTGAGGCCATCAATTGTGAATGTTTTTTTTCTACCCAATTCTGTACTTCAAATCACTTTGACATCACTACTAACCTTCCTTTGCACTGCTCTAATCTCAGAGAAAATGGCCCTTCTTGTCATCACCAGACGCTCTACTTGTGCTCTTGATTATCATCAATCATTATTTGCTGAAGAAGTACAGAGAAAGTCTGGGATAAACTTTTAAAGTATCACTTATTGGAAATGTAATCATTACATTGTTACTCATATACTTTAATAGCAAGACAGACTCTAAGCCCTTGAATAATAAAATTAAATGTTCCCCACAGTCATTTGAGATTTTATTCCATGTTATTTTATTTCTAGTTGCAGTGAAATTGATTTTGCTCTATTCTGCCAAGTATTTTTTAAAAAATTAATTATTGATGTGATACTGTTATTCAAAGTCCACATGGCATACAATGAAGGAAGTTTAAAGCATGAAAAATGATCTTAAAATAATTATCAGTCAATCTCACATTCTAGAAGATTTTTCTTTTTACAATCAAAGTATGCTATATACTTACTATACCTATTTGCCTTATATAATAGGTTCAAGACCTGAAAGATATTAGCTTCAAAGCATTTAAACTATGGATCAGTTAATTAATCTGATGTATTTTATCTTATTTGCAAGCTCCTCTGCTAGATGTTTTATAGTGCTATAGAAAGGTGAGAATTATAATGAGATAAACATGTAAAAAGATAATAATTTGAGGCTATCTGTTTACCAGTAAAATTCTATTAGAGCCAAATAAGTGGTATCCAAATTGGGGGCAACTAGCATTGGGTAGAGTATTGGGCCTGGAGTCAGGAAGATTCATCTTCTTGAGTTCAAAATTTGGCCTCAGATACTTATAAGCCATATGACCCTGGACAAGTCACTTAACCCTATTTGTCTCAGTTTCCTCATCTATAAAATAAGCAAGAGAAGGAAATGGCAAACCACTCCAGTATCTTTGCCAAGAAAACCTCAAATGGGGTTAAAAAAATCAGACATAACTGAAAAAAAAAACAACACAAATCCAAAGTGAGTGCTGTGAAGGCAGCCCAGATGGATAGTGGTGTGACCCCAAAGAGTTGTATGATCAAGTGGAATGGGAAGATGACAGGTCCCATCCCACACTTTCAGTGACAGCCAATGTGGAATGTATCTCTAACACAATCACACCTACCCTTATTGCTTAACACTCCACTCCTCCTTTAGGCTGTACAAGCTCCAAAGCTCCCTTCTTCTGACCCAAAGCCAAACTCTTGGAGCAGTTATAACTTAAACTAATTGCCACCTATAGCAGCTGTGCTGATGCCATTGGAAAATTTCCACCCTATGACTTGTTCCCCATATTATCTTGTGACTGTAACAGGCACTGCTTGGAAGGCAGATTTTGAGTTTGGGGTCAGCAACTAGTGATCTCTGGCCTTTTCATTTTGGGTAGGGCACAGGATGAGTAGGCATCTATGAATTTTGATTTGAATCACAGATAATATTACATTATCTTTCTCTACAAACCCATACATCTTCCACACCTCCTTATATCTGTCAAGGGCACTACTATCCTTCCAATCACTAAAGTTTTCACAACCTCAATGTCATCTTGATTTTTCTCAGTCCATATCCATGCATCTAATCAGTTGCCAAATCTGTTTAGTTCTACCTCCACATTTCTCACATCTGTTTTCCTTGCTCTACTTACCAAGTGAATTGTAGGGTGTGTTCAGGGAAGACTAGTACCACTGGTGTGAAAGCTGCTTTCCACCTTTGGTGTCTATCTGATCCAACTAACTCTCACCTGTGGCTCCAAGAAGCTGTAGCATGTGCAGCAGCTATACCCCTGCAAACCATTTCAGCAGACAGGCTAAACCGATGGTAACTGAGGGTACTAAAACTCATTTTTGAGTTAGCAAGGTGTCTACCCCAAGCATGTGAAGACTTCCTTTGGTGGAATGGTAGATGAGAACAATTTATTCTAATGGTTATTAAGGCAGCTGAAACAGGCAGTGTGGAGCGCTTGGAACCTGATTGACATCAAAGATGCCAAGGTCATCCACTGCCTCTCAAGCCATCACCATTTATCTTGACTCTGTCCTGCCAGTAGATTGTGACAACTGTAAGAGAGAGTGAGGTTGATGACTTCGTGTAATTCTGCCTCACTTAAATCTAATTTACACATGAATTAAAAGATGGTACCTATATTATTTTACCATTTTTACCTATCTCAGAGACCTGTGACAATAGGCAAATGATGAAGCAGGAGGTGCAAATACACTGGGAGCTATTGTTACAGTAGTTATACTCGGCACACAGGTGGCCACATGCAGGCCATAGGATCATCTTCTCACTGGAAGTAGCAGTGGGATTCAGCAGCCCCTTGGGAGTCTAAGCAGCCTTTTAAGGACACACTTTTCACCTCCTGGTGTGAGGAAGGGGCTAGAAAAGGTGCTGTAAAAACTGTCTGCTTACCCAGCTCTGGCCTATTTACTACCATGGGTAAGGATCCCACCCTGCAGTCAAAACACACAAAAAATGTACAAAAACTTCTGCAAAGATGATTCCACTCACCATTGGTACATGGAAGATGTGCACATTTTAAAAAAATTAATTATTTTTTTGTTTTAAGCATTCAATTTTATAAGATTTTGAGTTAAAAATTCCTCCCCTCTCCTCCCCACTCCCCAAAACAGCATGCAATCTTATATAGGTTATACATGTACAATCATATTAAACATATTTACAAATTAGTTATGTTGTAAAAGAAGAATCAGAACAAAGTGGAAAAACCAGGAGAAAGCAAAACAAACAAAAAAAGAAAATGGTATGCTTCAGTCTGCATTCAGATTCCATAGTTCTTTCTCTGGATGTGGATATCATTTTCCATTATGAGTCTTTTGGAATTGTCTTAGATCATTGTATTGCTGAGAAGAGCTAAGTCTATCGAAGTTGGATGTCATACAGTGTTGCTGTTACTGTATATAATGTTCTCCTAGTTCTACTCACTTCACTCAGCATCTGTTCATGTAAGTCTTTCCAGGTTTTTCTGAAATTTGCCTGCTCACCATTTCTTATGGAGCAATAGTATTCCCTTATATTCATATACCACAACTTGTTCAGCCATTCTCCAATTGATGGGCATCACCTCAATTTGAATTCTTTGTCACCACAAAAAGAGGAGCTATAAATATTTTTGTACATGTGAGTCTTTCCCCTTTTTAAAGATATCTTTGGGATACAGACATAGTAGTGATATTGCTGGATCAGAGCCCTTTGGGCATAGTTCCAAATTGCTCTCCAAAATGATTGGATCAGTTCACTACCACCAACAATACATTAGTGTTCCAATTTTCCCACATCTTCTCCAACATTTATCATTTTCCTTTTCTGTCATATTAGTCAATCTGATAGATGTGAGGTGGTACCCCAGAGATGTTTTGATTTGCATTTCCCTAATCAATAGTGATTTAGAGTGTTTTTTTCACTATGACTATAGATAGCTTTAATTTCTTCCTCTGAAAACTGCATGACTATATCCTTTGACCATTTATCAATTCAGGAATGACTTATATTCTCATAAGTTCAAATCAGTTCTCTATATATTTGAAAAATGAGGCCTTTATCAGAGACACTGGCTATAAAAATTGTTTCCCAGCCTTCTGCTTCCTCTCTAGTCTTCGTTGCATTGGCTTTATTTATGCAAAACCTTTTTAATTTAATGTAATAAAAATTATCCATTTTGTATTTTATAATCTTCTCTAACTCTTATTTGGTCATAAATTCTTCCATTCGCCATAAATTTAACAGATAAACTATTCCTTGTTCCCCTAATTTACTTATAGTATCACCCTTTATGTCTAAATCTTATCTTGGTATATGGTGTAAGATGTTGGTCTATGCCTAGTTTCTGCCATACTATTTTCCAGTTTTCCTAGCAGTTTTTGTTAAATAGTGAGTTCTTATCCCAGAAGCTGGAGTCTTTGGGTTTATCAAACAGTAGATTACTATAGTCATTGTGTCTTGTGTACCTAACCTATTCTACTGATCTACTACTCTATTTCTTAGCCAGTACCAAGTAGTTTTGATGATTGCAGCTTTATGATACAGTTTTAGATATGGTATGGCTAGACCAACTTCCCTTGCATTTATTTTCATTAATTTCCTTGATATTCTGCACGTTTTGTCTTTCCAGTTGATTTTTTTTATTTTTTTAGCTCTATAAAATAATTTTTGGTAGTTTGATTGCTATGGTACTGAATAAATAAATTAATTTAGGTAGAATTGTCATTTTTATTATGTTAGCTTGGCCTACCCATGAGAAACTGACATTTTCCCAATTATTTAGATCTGACCTTACGTGTGTGAAAAGTGTTTTGTAATTGTGTTCATATAGTTCCTGGTTTTGTCTTATCAGGTTTCTCTTGTTAGGACTCTCAAATGTTTTATATTTCTATAGTTACTTTAAATGGAATTTCTCTTTCTATCTCTTGTTGCTGGTCTTTGTTAATAATACATAGAGATGCTGATGATTTAGTGGGTTTATTTTATATCCTGCAACTTTGCTAAAGTTGTTAATTATTTGAGGTAGTTTTTTAGTTAATTCTCCTGGTTTCTCAAAGTATACTGTCATATCATCTGCAAAGAGTAATAGGGTTGTTTCTAGGTTTTTTTCTTTGTTGACTATTCTAATTCCTTTGGTTTCTTTTTCTTCTCTTATTGCTAAAGCTAACATTTCTAGTACAATATTGAATAACAGAGTTAATAATGGGTATCCTTGTTTCACTGTTGATCCTACTGGAAATGCATTGAACTTATCCCCATTACATATAATGCTTGCTGATGGTTTTAGATAGATGTTACTTAACATTTTAAGGAAAACTCCATTTATTCCTATGCTCTCTAGTGTTTTCAATAGCAATGGGTGCTATATTTTGTCAAAATCTTTTTCTGCATCTATTGAGAAAATCATATGATTTCCGTTAATTTTGTTATTCATATGGTCAATTATGCTGATAGTTTTCCTAATATTGAACCAGCCTTACATTCCTGGTATAAATCCCACCTGATAATAGTGTATTATCCTCATGATAAGTTGCTGCAATCTTTTTGCTAATAGTTTATTTAAAATTTTTGCTTCTATATTCATTAGGAAAATTGGTCTATAATTTTCTTTATCTTTTTTGGCTCTTACGAGTTTAGGTATCAACACCATATTTGTATCATAAAAAGAATTTGATAGGACTCCTTCACCTATTTTTTCAAGTAGTTTATATAGTATTGAATTAATTATTCTTTAAATGTTTGGTAGAATTCCCTTGTAAATCCATCTGGCCTTGAAGATTTTTTCTTAGGGAGTTCATTGATGACTAGTTCAACTTTTTTTTAAATTTTTTTTTAATTTTAGTTTACAATATTCAGTTCCATAGGTTTTTGGGTTCCAAATTTTCTCTCCCTCGCTTTCCTCCCCCCTCCTCCAAGACAGCATGTAATCCAATGTAGGTTCTACATTTACTTTCGCATCGAACTTATTTATATAATAGTCCAGTTGTAAAGAAGAATTATAACCAATGCAATGAATCATGAGAGAGGAGAAATGAAACCAAAAAAGAAGGAAAAAAAAGAGAGCAACTAGTTTGCCTCAATCTGCATTCAGACTCCGTAATTCTTTCTCTGGATGTGCATAGCTTTTTCCATCATGAGTCTTTAGAAGCTGTCTTTGAACCTTGTGTTGATGAGAGGAGTCAAGTCTATCAGAGTTAGTCCTTATAGAGACTGTGTATCTATAATAGCGTATAATGATCTCCTGGTTCTGCTTCCCTACTCAGCATCAGTTCATATATGTCATTCCTGGTTATTATGAAGTCTGTCTGTTTCTCATTTCTCATTGCCCAGTAGTATTCCATGACATTCCTATACCACAATTTGTTTAGCCATTCCCCAATTGATGAGCATCCCCTTGATTTCCAATTCTTTGACACCAGAAAGAGAGTGGCTATAAATATTTTTGTACATATGGGTCCATTTCCCACTTGTATGATCTCTTTGGGATACAGCCCTAGAAGTGGTATTGCTGGGTAAAAGGGTATGCACATTTTTATAGCCCTTTGGGCATAGTTCCAGATTGCTCTCCAGAATGCCTGGATCCACTCAAACCCCACCAACAATGTAGCAGTGTTCCAATTTTCCCACATTCTCTCCAGCATTTATCATTTTCCTGTTTTGTTATGTTAGCCAATCTGACAGGAGAGACATGGTACCTAAGAGTTGTTTTGATTTGCATTTCTTTAATCAATAGTGATTTAGAGCATTTTTTTATATGACTACAGATAGCTTTAATTTCTTCCTCTGAAAACTGCCTGTTCGTATCCTTTGACCATTTCTCAATTGGGGAATGACTTGAATTCCTATAAATTTGCCTCAGTTCCCTGTATATTTTAGAGATGAGACCTTCATCAGAGACACTGTAAAGATTTTCCCCAATTTTCTGCTTCCCTGCTAATCTTTGTGGCATTGGATTTGTTTGTACAAAAACTTTTCAATTTAACATAGTCAAAATTATCCATTTTGTGTTTTGTAATGCTCTCTATCTCTTGGGTGATGAATTCTTCCCTTTCCCATAAATCTGACAGATAAACTATTCCTTGCTCTCCCAGATTTCTTATAGTATCAGCCTTTATCCCTAAATCATGAATCCATTTTGACTTTATTTTTGCACACGGTGTAAGATATTGGTCTATGCCCAGTTTCTGCCATACTATTTTCCAATTTTCCCAGCACTTTTTGTGAAATAGTGAATTCTCATGATTTCTCGTTCTTGTTTACCTTTTCATGCTTCTCTTGATTCTTGTGTTTGAAATTCAGCTTTTCTATTCAGCTCTGGTCTTTCCACTGAGAAAGCTTGAAAGTCCTCTATTTTATTGAAAATCCATATTTTGCCTTGCAGTATTATACTAAGTTTGGCTGGGTAGGTGATTCTTGGTTTTAATCCTACCTCCTTTAACTTCTGGAATATCATATTCCAAGTTCTTTGATCCCTTAATGAAAAGCTGCTAGATCTTGTGTTATCCTAATTATGTTTCCACAGTACTCAAATTGTTTCTTTCTGGCTGCTTGCAGTATTTTCTCCTTGACCTGGGAACTCTGGAATTTGGCGACAATATTCCTAAGAGTTTTCTTTTTGGGACTTTTTTCAAGAGGCAATCGGTGGATTCTTTCAATTTCTGTTTTACCCTCTGGCTGCAGAATATCAGGGCAAGTTTTCCTTGATAATTACTTGAAAGATGCTGTCTAGACTCTTTTTTTTGATCATGAGTTTCAGATAGTCCAATAATTTTAAAATTATCTCTCCTGGATCTATTTTCCAAGTCGGTGCTTTTTTAATGAAAAAACACATTGTCTTCCATTTTTTCATTCCTTTGGTTCTGTTTTATAATATCTTGATTTCTCATAAAGTGACTAGCTTCTACTTGCTCCAATCTAATTTTTAAGGTAGTATTTTCTTCAGTGGTCTTTTGGACCTACTTTTCATTTGGCTAATTCTGCCTTTCAAGGCATACTTTGATGCTTTCAAGGCAAGCCAATGTCTCATTGGCTTTTTGAAGCTCTTTTGACATTTTGGTTAGTCTATTTTTAAGGTGTTATTTTCTTCAGTATTTTTTGGGTCTCCTTTAGCAAGTTGTTGATTTGTTTTTCATGGTTTTCTTGTATCAGTCTCATTTCTCTTCCCAATTTTTCCTCTACTTCTCTTACCTGCTTTTCCAAATCCTTTTTGAGCTCTTCCATGCCCTGAGAGCAATTCATATTTTTCTTGGAGCATTTTGATGTAGACTCTGACTTTGTTGACTTCTTCTGGCTGTGTGTTTTGATCTTCTTTGTCACCAAAAAAAGATTCTGGAGTCTGAGTCTGAGTCTGAGTCCATTTTCACTGCCTGGCCATGTTCCCAGCCAACTACTTGACCGTTGAGCTTTTTGTCGGGTTATGGCTGCTTGTAGAGTAAAAAGTACTTTGTCCCAAGCTTTAGGGGCTGCGCTGCTATTTTCAGAGCTACTTCTACTCCACTGTCACCGCAAGCTCTGCCACAGCAGCATTCTTTCTCCCCCAAGAACCACCAACCAGGATTGTGACCCAGATCCAAGCAGGGCAAAGCAAGCCCTGCCTTCCAGCTCTGGTCTGCCACTTGATTCCTCCCACCATGTGAGTCAGGGACTCTGGAAGCAGTTGACACTGGAGCTCTGGAAGCAGCTGCAGGAACTTCCTCCTGCTGCTGCCACCTCTGCTGCACCACCTCCACCACCCCCAGGGCTGGGGCTGGACCACTTTCTAACCTGATCTAGCAGTTTTCCCAGTAACCTGCTCAGTGGTCTTTGGCATTTGTGGGTTGAGAAGTGTGGTAACTGCCACAGCTCGATGATTTGTGGCCCTAATTCATGCTCTGGGCTGACTTCTGGTCTGATCTGTCCTGGCATGGCCCACACTGGGCTGCACTCTGCTCCCAGCACCATGCAATAGACCCTTCCCAGCAAGCATTCCAGGCCATCCTGTGCTGGAGACCTGCTTCGCTCTGCTATTTTGTGGGTTCTGCAGGTCTAGAATTTGTATTTGTTCAAAGCCATTTTTTACAGGTGTTTGGAGGGATTTGGGGGAGAGCTTAAGCAAGTCCCTGCTTTCCAGCTGCCATCTGTGTTGGTAATCAAAATGGGCTTCTTAGCACTTAGTTCAACAAGTGCCCTTGGAGAGTTTGGCCTTTGTTTCCTTTGATTAATTCAGTGTCTTTGATTGAGTCTTACTAGGTGCTAAGCCCCAGGCCCAAACCCCTATTAGGTGTAAAACCATAGTGGGTGTGGATCGGCAACTAAGGTGGGGCCCAAGGTGGGGCTAACTCCAGGGAGGGCCTAGTTTACATGTCTGGGAGAGCAGAGGCTTTTAGACCACGTGGGTTTAAGTCTGCCTCTCTGTGAGGATTCTAGGTCATGTGGGTGAGTCGAATGTGTGACTCACCCCTGACACTGAAAAAGATATAAAAACCAGGGGTTGGCTGTTTGTTCTTTGGAGCTCATTCTCACAGTAGTGGTGGCGCGTGACTCCAGGCCAGCCCTTGTTCTGAGCTCCCGGGCTGAACCTAGATGTTGGTAACTATGAATCTGTATTTGGTCTGTCTGTTAATGTTTATAATTTGTTTGTATTTTGTTCTGAAGTTCAGGGTGCTAGATTTTTTCCCCTGAACTAAGTGAATGCTGTCTGTATGCTGGATTAAAGTAAACTTGTCAACCCCTTCACCTTGCTTTCCTTATTAAGGCAGATCAAAAGAACCTGTGCTGTTGGCACCTTTCTGGGTGCTGGCTGTGGGTGGATCTTATACCCCTATAGAAGCTGCTAGCCGGATTGTTGAAACACCATCTTCGCTGTGCCCCATTATATCAAAATTGTGAATTCTTAACTCAGAAGCTGGATTCTTTGGGTTTATCAAAGAGTAGATTGCTATAGTCATTGACTATTGTGTCTTGTGTACCTAACCTATTCCACTGACCCACCACTCTGTTTCTTAGCCATTACCAAGTAGTTTTGATGACTGTTGCTTTATAATACAGTTTAATATCTGGCATGACTAGGCCACCTTCCCTAGCATTGCGTTTCATTAATTACCTTGATATTCTGGACTTTTTGTTCTTCCAGATGAATTTAGTTATTATTTTACCCAGCTCTGTAAAACAATTTTTGGTAGTTTGATTGGTATGGCATTGAATAAGTAAATTAATTTAGGCAAAATTGTAATTTTTATTATATTAGCTTGGCCTAACCATGAGCAACTGATGTTTTTCCATTTATTTAGATCTGACTTCATTTGTGTGAAAAGTGTTTCATAATTGTGTTCATATAGGCCTTGGGTTTGTCTTGGCAGGTAGACTCTCAAATATTTTATAGTGTCTACAATAACTTTAAATGGAATTTCTCTTTCTTTCACTTCCTGTTGGGCTTTGTTAGTAATTTATAGGAATGCCAAGGATTTGTGTAGGTTTATTTTATATCCGGCAACTTTACTAAAGTTTTTTATTGTTTCAAGTAGTTTTTCACTTGATTCTGTAGGATTCTCTAAGCAAATCATATCATCTGCAAAGAGTGATAAATTAATTTCTTCTTTGCCCATTCTAATTCCTTCAATTTCTTTTTCTGAAATGAGATTATTTAAATATTTTCTTTCTTCTGTCAATCTGGGCAATTTATATTTTTGTAAATATTCATCCATTTCACTTAGATTATCAGATTTATTGGCATACAGTTGGGCAAAATAGCTCCTAGTTATTGTTTTAATTTCCTTTTCACTGGTGGAGAATTCACCCTTTTAATTTTTGGTGCTGGTAATTTGGTTTTCTTCTTTCTTTTTTTTTTAAATCAAATGACCAAAAGTTTATCTATTTTATTGTGTTTTTTTCCCATAAAACCAGCTCTTAATTTTATTTATTGGTTCAATAGTTTTCTTAATTTCAGTTTTATTAAACTTTCTTTTGATTGTCAGGATTTCTAATTTGGTATTTAATTGGGGATTTTAATTTATTCTTTTTCTAGCTTTTTTAGTTGCATGCCCAATTCATTGATCTCCTTTTTCTCTATTTTGTTCATGTAAAAATTTAGAGACATAAAATTTCCCCTAAGAACTGCTTTGGCACCATCCCATAAGTTTTGGCATATTATCTCATTATTGTAATTCTCTTGGATGAAATTATTGATTGTTTCTATGATTTGTTATTTGACCCACTCATTCTTTAGGATCAGACTATTTAGTTTCCAATTAATTTTCAGTCTGTCTTTCCACGGCCCTTTATCATGTGTAATTTTTATTGCATCATGATCTGAAGAGAATACATTGAATATATCTGCCTTTCTGCAGTACATAGTCAATTTTTGTGTAGGTGCCATATATCACTGATAAGAAAGTATATTCCTTTCTATCCCCATTCAATTTTCTCTAGAGGTCTACTGTGTCTAACTTTTCTAAAATTCTATTCTCCTCCTTAACTTCTTTCTTGTTTATTTTGTGGTTAGATTTATCTAGTTCTGATAGGGCATGGTTGAGATCCCCCGCTAGTATTATTTTACTACCTATTTCTTCCTGCAGCTCACTTTACCTCTCTTCTAAGAATTTGGATGCTATATCACTTAGTGCATATATGTTTTGTATTGATATTTCTTCATTGTCTATGGTACCTTTAGCAGGATCTTATCTTTTTTTTTTTTGGAGGGGGGAAGGCAGGGCAATTGGGGTTAAGTGACTTGCCCAAGGTCACACAGCTAGTAAGTATGTCAAGTGTCTGAGGTTGGATTTGAACTCAGGTCCTCCTGACTCCAGGGCTGGTGCTCTACTTACTGCGCCACCTAGCTGCCCCAGGATCTTATCTTTTAATTAGATCTATTTTTGCTTTTCCCTTGTCTGAGATCAGGAGTGCTACCCTTGCTTTTTTGCTTCAGCTGAATCATAATATATTCTGCTCCAGCCTGTTACCTTTACTCTGTATGTATCTCTCTGCTTCAAATGTGTTTCTTACAAACTACATATTGTAGGATTATTGTTTTTTATTCCACTCTGCTATCCTGTGCTGTTTTGTGGGAGAGTTCATCCCATTCATATTCATAGTTATGATCACTAACTTTGTCTTCTCCATTCTATTTCCCAACCCCCCATTTATACTTTTCTTTCTCCTTTCACCCTTTCCCTCCTCATCAGTATTTTGCTTCTGACCACTACCTCCCTCAATCTGCACTTTCCTCCCTTTTTTCCACTTTCCCCAACTAATTCCATCCCTTCTGCCTCCCGTTTATTACCCTCTCCCTTTTCTTTCCCCTTTTTCCTTCTACTTCCTTGTAGAGTAAGATAGATTTCTATAACCAACTAAATGTTTTTGTTATTCCTTCTTTGAGCCAAATCTGATAAGATTAAGGTTCAAATAATGCTTGGCTCCCTCCCTTCTTTCCCGCTCTTGTAATAGGTCTTTGCAACTCTTCATGTGAAGTAATTTGCCCTTTTCTTTCTCCTCCTTTCCTCTTCTCCCAGTACAATCCTTTTTTACCACCCCTTAATTAATTATTTTTATCATCACATGAAAGTCAACTTGTACCCACACTCTCCTTCTATGTAGAAATTTATAATTTCTAAGAATTGCTATCTTCCAAATGCTGTAATAAAAATATTGTTCTCCAGAGTTACAAGTATAATCTTCCCATATAGGGATATAAACATGTAAACCTTAGTGAATAACAATTTTTTTTGTTTTCCTTTCCAGTTTACCTTTTTATGCTTTTCTTGAGTCTTGTATTTGAAGGTTGAATTTTCTGTTCAGCTCTGGTTTTTTTCATCTGGAATGACTGAAACACCTATTTCATTAAATGCCCATATTTTTCCCTGAAAGATTATGCTCAATTTTGCTGGGTAGTTTTATTTTTGGTTGTAACCCAAGCTCCTTTGCATTCCAAAATATCATATTCCAAGCCCTCTGATCCTTTATTGTAGAATCTGCTAAGTCCTGTGTAATCCTGACTGTAGTTCCACGATATTTAAATTGTTACTTTCTGGCTGCTTGCAATATTTTCTCCTTGACTTGATAATTGTGGAATTTAGTTACAGTATTCCTTGGAGTTTTCATTTTGGTATCTCTTTCTGGAGGTGATTGGTGGATTCTTTTAATGACTATTTTACAGATATCTGGGCAATTTTCCTTGACCATTTCTTGAAAGATGCTGCACAGGCTCTTTTTTTATCCTTTCTGTTAGGAAGACCAATAATTCTTAAATTACCTCTTCTGGATCAATTTTCCCAGGTCAGTTATTTTTTCCAATAAGGTATTTTACACTTTCTTCTATTTTTTTCATTCTTTTGATTTTGTTTTACTGATTCTTGATGTCTCATGGAGTCATTAGCTTCCATTTGCCCAATTCTAATTTTCAAGGAATTTTTTTCAGTTTGCTTTTCTATCTCCTTTTCCATTTGGTCATTTCTACTCTTTAAGAAATTGTTTTCTTCAGTGGATTTTCCCCATTTGTCCAGTTGTATTTTTAAGGAATTCTTTTCTTCAACAAATTTTGTCCTTTCTTTTTTAAGCTGTTGACTCTCTCTTGCATCTCTCTCATTTCTTTCCCCAATTTTTCTCGTACCTCTCTTATTTGACTTTGGAAATTATTCCTGAGCTCTTCTAAGAAAGCTTTTTGGGCTCAAGACCAATTCATATTCCCCTTTGAGGTTTCAGATGTAGGTATGTTGACAATGTTATCCTCTTCTGAGTTTGTGTTTTGATCTTCCCTGTCCCCATAATAAGAATCTGTGGTCATTGCCCATTTCTCCTTTTTGCTTATGGTGTTTGCCTATTTCCTGGCTTTCAAAGTCAGGCTCTTCTGCTGGATCACAGGTGTGCTGAGTGCCTGGGACCTGGTCACTGGCTTTGTGTGCTGGGTCCTCAGGTGCTAGAAGCTGGAGGCTGCAGGTGTCTGACAACTTGCCTGGTGCTGAGCTAAGGTCCTAGTGGTGGTGTCTGGTACGTGCTGAGGCTAGGTGGGGTTTTCCTGCATTTCCTTGGGGCTACACTGAAGCAGCATGTGGAGATCTGGCCCCAAGAGGATGCCTGTTTGCCCTGGGCTGCACTGAAGCATGTGGAGGTTTGGATACTGGAGGATGCCTGCCTGCCTGGTGCTTCTCTAAAGCATGTGGCAATTCTCTGAGCTGAAGTCTGCTGGTTCTCCTGGCTATGCAAAGGCATGTTGGGGGTCCTGGTGTAGGCATTTGCCTGCTCCACTCTCTTGAGCTCAGGATCTCCCTCTGGTTTGCTGAGGTTGGGCTTGCTACTGGATTTCTGGGATGCTTCCTGTCCTGGAATGTGCTCCCCCTTTACCTGAGTGAGATGGATCTTTCTTGCCAATCCTCCAAATTTCCTAGGCTAAAAGACTGCTCCACCTCATCTTTCCACTGGCTTCACTATTCCAGGATTTGTTCTGGGGTGCTCTTTTGTGGTTGTTCAGAGGTGAATATGGGGGAGTGACAGAAATTTACTGTTCATTCTGCCATCTTGGCTCCTGGAAGTCCTTCTTGTGTGCACAGTTATAGACAATATAAAATCCAGTATACCTGAAAGATGAATAGCTCTTGTTGTGAGAGAACTCAGGAGATATCACAACCAAATAGCAGTCCTGAGTGAAACAAGACTGGCAGATGAATCCAAGCTTCCTGGATATATGTTTTTCTGAAGTGGTCACAGTGAAGAGGAGCATTGTGAAGCTGGCATAGGTTTTGCAATCAAAACAAGTCTAGTCAACAAACTTGTATGCCTACCCAAATGAGTGAATAATAGACTCATGGCAATGCAATTGCCACTGTCAGGAAAATGCCATACCACCATCATCAGTGCCTATGCTTCCACCATGATGAACCCTGGTGAGATCAAAGAAAAACTTTATCAAGAAGACCTGGAGACTATCATCATCAGTGTGCCAAAAGAGAACAAGCTTATAATTCGAGAAATGGCAGGGAGTTCTTAGGAGGAATGGAGTCAGAAACGGCAACAGCCATGGTCACTTACTACTGAAGACATACGCATCTCATGACATTCTCATTACCAACACTGTCTTCCATTTACCTAAATGCAATAAAACCTCATGGATACACCCTTATAGCAAACATTGGCATTTAAAAGACCATGTCATTGTAAGGAGAAGAGACAGGCAGGATGTGAGAGTGACAAAGGCAATGTGTGGTGCAGAGTGCTGGACTGATTTTAGACATCCTCTCCAAGCTAAATATTTGCATTCAACAAAAGCAGTGGCCCCAAGGCAAGAAGACTATCAGAAAGCAATGTCAACAGATTAGAGCATTTTCCAGAGCTGGAACAATTCTTTGCTAACTTGGAGGGAAAGTTGAGCCAACACATGGTTGGCAACGGTGGTGCATAAAAGGAGTGGGCAGATTTCAAATATTTGGTGTACAGTACTGCATTTAGTCATCTGGGTCAGAACATTTGCAAACATCAAGAATGATTTGACAAAAATGATGAGGAAATTTAGAAGCTGCTAAATAAAAATGAGAACTCCACAGAGTTTACTAGCAGCATAGTTCATACATGTCTAAGAAGGCAGCATTTAACTCCATCAAAAGTGAAGTTCAAGTGGAGCTTAGAGGGATGCAAGATTCTTGGCTTAGTAAGAAGGCAGATGAAATTCAGTTTTATGCTGATAGTAACAATCCAAAGTGCTTTTATGGTGCCCTGAAGGCTATTTATGGGCCAAAGACATATGGTTCATCTCAACTACTCAGTGCTGATGGAGCCACACTGATAAGGATGTGATCCTGGAGAGAAGGGCTAAACACTTCCATGATGTTCTCAACAAACCATCATCAATTAATGCTGAAGCCATTGACTGTTTACCTCAGGTTGAAGTCAATCTCTCTCTAGCCAAATTTCCAACTGAAGAAGAGATTTTGCATGTCATTAGGCTCCTCTCCTGTGGCAAAGTGCCAGGTGCTGATTCTATTCCATGTGACACTTACATGGTGGGGAATCCATTGTTCATATAAAAGCTGACTGAAATTTTCTTGGTTATATGGCAAGAGAAGGTTATCTCCCAGGAGTTCAAAGACACTTCCATTGTCCATCTCTATAAAGGTAAAGGAAATAGATTGTCCTGTGACAATCACAAGGGGATCCTTCTCTTAGTCTTTGCTGTCAAGATTCTTACTAGAGTCCTCCTTAATAGACTGATCCTTCTCCTGGAAGATGATCATCTACATGAGAGCCAGTGTGGCTTTAGAAAAAGTCAAGGAATGATCGATGTGGTATTTACTGCCTGACAACTCCAAGAGAAATGCCAGGAGTAGAACAGAGATCTAATTAATCTGACCAAGGCTTTTGATATTATCAGTTGTGAGGGCTTATGGAAAATTATGGTTGCGTGGAGAAGTTCATCAGTATTATATGTCAATTTCATGATGACATGCTTGCCCAAGTTCTGGATAATGGATGATGCTCTCACACTTTTCCAGTCACCAATGGAGTGAAACAAGCCTGTATATTTCTTCCTATGCTTTTTAGCATGATGTTTTCAGCAATGTTGTTAGATGCCTTCAATGAGGATGAACATGGCATCTAAGTCAGCTACCACACTAATGGTCAATTATTCAACTTGAAAAGGCTACAAGCAAAAACTAAAGTGAAGGGAGAGTTGGTGCATGATTTTTTGTTTGCAGATGATTGTGCACTCAATGCACCCTCTGAAGCTGAGATACAACAAAGTATGAATTGATTCTCTGCTGCTTGTGCTAATTTTGGTGAGAAATTACCTGATGAAAATTGTCTTTTAGAATTATTAGTTTAGTGGTAATGAATAAAATCAACTGAACAGAGAGAATGCTGAATGCTGAGAAATCAGTGAGGATATCATAGCAAGAGAATATTCTTTCAGTAGCATTATTTCCTAATATACTTCTATTTTCTGATACATAGATGTGGATCTTAAAACCTAACATTCTTGTTGGCTTAGTAAATTGTATTTTGTTACATTTTCTGTAATGCAGCATAAATTAATATTGGACTTGATTTTTCCCTTTGAAAACTTTAGTTGAAGGAAAAATATCTTTAGACAAATCTGTGTATGGCAACATTCTAGAAATGTGTCATTGGTAGGGTAAATTGGTATGATATCAACTGAGTTTTATTCCCCTGGACATGTCTTAGGAATGGAGGGTATTAGGAGGGTTTGGACCTGTGATTTCATTGGAATATGGAACTCCCAGGTAAGGAATACCCCTCTAGCAATGGAGCTCAGTACCTTCTCTGCAACTTACAGAGCTGTCTAGATCATTGAAAAGTTAAGTGACTGTACCAGGGTCACAGTTAAGAGGTCAGTGGAAGGACTTGACTCTCCCAGGTCGTTTTGTCTTTGGGGCCAGCTCTCTACATGTGATTCCATGATGTCTCCCTATAGAATTTTAAATTCTATTTACGAGCATGTTCCTGGATGTCATATTAAAACATGTAAAGATCCTTTAAAACAAAGTTTAAAGATGTAGAAACCTTGCTTCAGGCCTTAGGAGTCTGTTGTGTAGCTGTGCTTCCCCTTCTGGTGTGCCATGCCCTATGTATGGCTCAGTAAAAGTATAGACCACGGGAAAACAGTGCAAGACCACATACAGTTCTATGAGTTGTGTGGTCTCCTATTGATAAATTCCTACTTTCCTCATCTGTAAGGTGGGGATATTAATACCTACAGTATTTACCCTATAGGATTATTATGAGGCTTACATGAGATAATATATGTGGAGTTCTTTGGAAAGGGTAAAGCATCAGTTAAATACCAATTAATATTATCATTATTATTAGAATCACCTGTGAGAACCATCAAAAATTATTCAGTCTGTAGATATATATTTTATATATGGTTTTACAATATGAACTTGAGAACAAGGATTGCCTTGCTTTCCATTTGGATTCCTATGGTTTAGCACACTGTTTTTCACACAGTAAGCACTTCATAGATGCCTTTTCATTAATTCACCCCTGGATAAGTATGACCCTTTTTTAGATGAAGAAATAAGGTCATATGTTATTTATTTAGCTCATTCTAGGTTATATAGACTTAGGTACTGACAGATCTGGGACTTAGACTCACAGTATTAATTATAGAGTTATAAGAGACTTCAGAAGCTATCTCATTTACCTCTCCCCTTTCTGCAAATGAAGAAAATGATGCTAAATGAGTTGAGGTGACTTGTCTTTCAACTAATACAGTCAGAGGTAGATTTTGAACCCATGACCTTTGACTCCAGAGTCAATGCTCTTTTCATTATGTGACATCTCTTCCAGAATCCACAGAGTGATCATCATTCCTATTAACATTTTATTTTATTTATTTCCAATGTTTAGAATCTCTGACTCTAAAATTGCTAAGGCTCATGGGAAATAATTTGATGCTACTATACTATATGCAGCTCAATACCTTAATTAGGCTTTTCTTTACATTTACATATTGTCTGCATCAGCTCTTCAGAAAATGTTTCACACTTCCTTTACTCCATCATGTTCCTTTGCCTTTTAGCCCTTTAATATCATTAATACTTGATCAGAACAAAGTATTACCATGACTCATTGTTCTCAGGACATCTGAGTTACCTTGGTTTAATAGTACAAAATGCCCTGGGTCTTCCTGCATTGCTTTGGATCACTGTTCCCTGCTTTACAAAATACAGATTCTGCTGCTGGCCTCATTTCTGGGCCTCCTGTCAGAAGGGAAAAATCCCAGTGATACCCAATGGGATTGTGCTGGAGCTGTTCACAAAATTCACATTTCAGCTCCTCAGAATCATTACTCAAGACCTTTGTAAAAATGAAGCAGCAAGGCAAATGGTATATACCATCTGCTCGGTTTTCAAAATTCAGTACTTAAGTCTGTGTTTAAACCATCACCGTGATAAGAGAAAGAACAAAGTGAATAAGAGCTTCTTCAGGGCTGCTAACCTCAGGTTGCAGAATGCTGTCTTTCTGCACCTTGCCAGCTATTTTTGGCCAGCATATCTCTGTTGCGCCACAGAATTGATGCTAATAGACTTTTTTCATAAATGTTCATGCTTTTTTTAAAAAAAGGGCTTTAAACCCATTTCTTGACTTGTTTTGTATAAGCGAACCACATGCTAACACACCACTCAGTGTGAGAGCATTGTCCAAACATCACAAAATCAGTTCCAAAGTCCAGACAATTACCAGTCCTTCTTTCACAGAACAAATAACAGCACAAGACTTACGCCAAACACCAGTCAACCAGAACCTTGGAGCACCTTCATAGTAAATTACTTTGCACAACAACTACAGAAAACTTTATGTACAGCCCACAGTGGGGAGCACATAACCCCATAATACTGAGAACATAGTGCCCAAGTTACACATGATGACAAGGTAAACATTTGCTTAAGAATTCCATCAAAGGAGGAAGTGGTATGAAATAACCAGGAGATGCTCTCCCATCTTTTAAACCCCAAATTAGGTGTGACCACAGCCTTGCCCATCACTTTCTGGCTCAGAGCCCTGCCAATTACCTCATCCCCTGTTTCCGAAAAGAGTGAAACTTAATTTTTCCATCAAAAGACTTCCAACCAATCATTGACCAGCTAGAGTGGATGTGGGATTTGGGGATGATTTCTATTTTATTCTTCTTGCCACCCAAGCTATTGTCTACTTGCTTTCAAGGTGTTTGATTGTTACATTTTTTCTTGCTTTTTTTCTGAGAAGTATGAGACACTTGTCACTTGTCTATTTTCCTAGTATGAAGGTAATCACAGGTTATTATTATAGTTATAATAAAAACAGTACACTGAATCTCATTTCATTAGTCTTATGTTTGGTTACAGGACTATTAAAGTTAAATGTTACTTTTGTAATTGCCAAGCATTATGTTCAGCCCTAGTAGAAGAGGTTAAAATAAGATGCGCCTAGTGAAACACCCTCTTCTTCTGAGTAGTTGGAAGCAACAATGTGTGATAGATACTAAATAACTGGTCTGTCATAATCTTCTTGCTCTCCTAAAGCACTCAGTACTCAATGAGCATTCAGTGAACAGAGATATTATGATCAATATTATGTATTTGTATGAGACACTAAAGAAGAGAATCAGGGCATTTGGTATAATACAAGATACTGGAAGGCAGAAAAGGAGATTTCAGTCCACCTAGCCATTTGAAAGTATTTCTAGGGGCAGCTACGTGGCCCAGCGGATAGAGCATGGGCCCTAGAGTCCGGAGGACCTGGGTTCAAATCTGGCCTCAGATACTAGCTATATGACCCTGGTCAAGTCACTTAACCATGATTGCCTCAAAAAAAAAAAAAGAAAGTATTCCTAATACCAGCAAGGTGTCCGAAGGGATAGACAACTAGGTTTGAAGTCAGGGAGAACTAAGTTAAAAAAGCCTCTTAGACAATCACTAGCTGTATGACTGGGCAAATCACTTAACATCTCTAAGCCTCAGTTAACTAACTCATCTGTAAAATGAGAAGCCAGTCTCAATAGCCTATAATGTTCTTTCTGGCACTAAATCTATCATCTTATGATTAACTTCTCAAAAGCATTATGTGGGATATCAGCTTTTAGCAGCTTCTCATAAATATAAATATATTATGGGAAAATAGAAATATGGTTTTAAATGAGTGCATTCACTCACCACTCACCCTCTTAATTGCACATAGATAGATGTACTGAGATGATTCTCCTTTATCACCTTGTTCTCTGGTAGATTGATAATTGATATTCTAGGATCTGACTGGTATTGTTTCTTCCAACATTCATTCATTTATTCACTAAAAATCATCTGTTGTATGCAAAGGATACTGTACTGGGTAAGACACAAAGTTTATGTGACATAGTTCCTGTTCTCATGGAGCTTCCATTATAGTAAGGAGTTAGAACACACAGAGATTGCAGTCATCATCATCACATCATCATCATCATCACAGCAACAACACCTGACATTTAATGTCATGAGATCATAGATTTAGAACTGGAAGGGACCATAGACACCTTCTAGTCCAACCTCATCATTTTATTGATGGGGAGCTTAGGTCTAGGGAGATGAAATGCCAGATAAGTGGTAAGTGACACAGATGTTATTGCAAAGGCACTTTATGTAAATCATCTCATTTGAGTCCCACAAAAACTCTGTGAGATAGATACTACAGATTTTGATTCATTTTGGTTTTGAGTTTCATTTTAATCTAGACCTGTGATTTCTTTAGAGTAGAGAAATTCTGATGAGGGACCCCCCTCTCACCCTCTCTGCAGATCAGGTACTCCTCTGCATTTTATATTCTTAGTCATAGAAAACTGAGAGGACTTGCACAGAGTCACACAGCCAATATGTGTCTGTGGCAGAACTTCAGTCCAGGACATCCTGACTCATGGACCAGCTCTCCATTCACTATACATAATTTCCTCAGCCTTAAAATCAGGGGTTAGTCTAGATCACTCTTGTAGTTCTGTCCAGATCTAAATATGTGAGCCTATAATCTTATTCCAACAGTAAATAGAAATAAGAGTTGTTTTGTTGAAAAAAGTGCTAATTACTCCCTCTGATTCTCTGACCACAACTCTTGTGTGGGATGAGTCCTGCTTTTTCTACTCCCCTCATTTTACAGATGATGAGGTTGTGACACATGTAGTAAGCTTTAAAGGTGGGATCTGATCTAAGTTTTCCTTAATAAGTTCTAACACTCTATCTATTAGGCTATACTGACTCATTATTACATAAAGTACATTCTATGATATGTGCTTTACTAGTGTATATGTTAAAAACACTTCCTAAAACAGAAACCCTATATATACATATATATATTATGTGTATTACATATATTTATATGTACTGAGAAATAAGGTATTTCCTTTTATGTTATTCATAGTGGCAGAGAGCCCAATAAAAAATAACATCCCAGGAAAATTTCAGTTGTTCTTCAGTTGTGTCCGACTCTTTGCGACCTAATTTGGGATTTTCTTGGCAAAGATACTAGAGTGGTTTGCCATTTCTTTCTCCAGTTCATTTTACAGATAAGGAAACTGAGGTAAATAGGGTAATATAGCTTGTCCAGGGTCGCACAGCTAATAAGTGTCTGAGGCTGGATTTGAACTCAGAAAAGATTAGTCTTTCTGATTTCAAGCTCAGTGCTCTGTCCACTGAATCACCTAACTGCCCTTCTAGGAAAATAGTTTGTCCCTATGTCAAAAGTTCTATGACTGACTAGATCTTAAGATAAAAATATTCTCTTTCACTTCATAGTATGACCCTTCATTTATGGTGTTGCACAGTAAAGAGAATTCTTGCTCTAGAGTCAGAGGATTCCAGTTCAAACCCTACCTCTCAGACCTTGGGCACTTAAGTCCTTTATACTCTGTGCCTCAGTTTCTTCATCTTTAAAATGAGAAGGTTGAGCTAGATGACCACTTAGGTCACTTTCAGCTCTAAATCCTTGATCCAATGACATTGATGAAGTCATTAGAAGGATAACATGGGAAAGCATATCTTTGCTATAGATATGCTGGATATGTGTCCAACGTGTTAGGAGTGAACTGTGGATTTTTCTCTGCTGGGCTGTCAATCTGGCCTTTTTAGGTGAATTTAATGCTCATGGTTTTCATTACACTACTAGCTTCTTGTCCCCCCCTAAAACCCATCTTGGTCTGTCGCAACCATTGTGGTCTGAATGCCATCCAACATTTTACTAATATTTACCATGGCTAAACTCAGTATTGCTTGATAAGTCAAATTTGTTGTAAATCACTTCCAGTTGTATAAATATATTATTTATTCATAACTCTCTTATTGGAAGAAAATTCAGTGCTCAAAATGATGCAGGGATTAAATGAGTCCATTTGCTAGTGTGATTACCTGGGAGGGAAATTGGACTACTATGATGGTTTTGGAGAAAGAAAAATCAAAACATTTAAAGTAAAATTTTATGGAAAAATAGCAACCTTTGCCAGTTACAAAAGTATATATTAGTCTATCCTCTACTTCAATTGATTGTAACGATTTCCATTTCTCTGCAATTCCTTGCTTCTAGGGGTCCTCATGGAGAGGTCCACTGGCATGGCTGCAGTTTGGAGCAGGGATTGAAGGTTGACTTAGGGGTTGGGGGCAGTGACAGAGGTGTAGCCAAAGCAAAGAGGCAGTGGTAACCAGGCTGTCACTGCACATGTCCATGTCATTCCACATTCACTGGGCTGCCCCCAAACTACTGATTTATCGAAAGTTCAGGAATGAACCTAGGGATCTGTCCTAGTATTGAACCTGAACTCCGGTTTGGAATCAGTCTTTGGCTATGTTCCTGACTTTGCCTCTAAAGTTTGTGAAGTGGAGGACTGGCTTTCCTCTGCTACAGGTGAAACATTCCAAGGAATCATGCAAAGGGCTAGCTAAGAGGTGAAATTTTAGCTTTTGTGAAGACAAGGACTCTGTTGTCTCTGAGTGTGGTACCTCCACACAGAATCAGTGATTTCTTTTCTAATTCATTGTTTATTTAGTGATTAATGAACCAGAATGTAATGCTATGATGTCATTCTAAGAGCAAAAGGAAAAAAAATATTTTAAGTGAATTGATTGTTCAGGAATTATCAAATTGCATTCTTAATTAAATTTTATGAAGTTAGAATGCATGCGTCTTATTTTCAAAAATTAAGTAGGTTAAGACTTTCTGCACCATGAACTGTGTGGTTCACTATGGCATAGCAAACTTTGAAAAGTATTGGCTGTGATGCTAGTGACTGAGGCTGCAGACCATTCATGTGACTTATGTTCCTGAACAACAACTTCCAAACTTCATTTCCATTAATATGTTCTTCACAAAGTGGTGAAAAATGGACCAACTTTTCAAAATCCTTCAATGATCCATTTTCTAGGGTCTATTTTCTGTTTATATTGCCTCAGATAAGTCTTTTCTATTTATTTTCTTTTCAAAAAACTTGATATATTTGTTTTTTATTCCACCAGTACTTCCCAATGTATGCACCTCCCCTTCTCTAAGGGCCACCCTTTAAAACAAAGAATAATAAAAAGAAAAAAGACAGTTCAGGAAAACTAATCAACCTATCAAAAACATCTGTAGTATATGCAGTGTTTTACATTCAGAGACCTCCCCCCTTTATAATAAAGTAGAAGGAGGTACTTTCTCCTTGAGAGCAGGTACTATTTCATTCTTTATACTGTATCCCCGGTACCTAGAACAATATTTGATACATAACAGATCTTTAATAAATACTTCTTAATTGATTGATTCTCATAGCCTTTCTTTGGAGCTAACTATTCTCATTATAATGTCTTATGGTACTTTTTCATTCATTTATTTTCTACCTGGGTCAATTGTATAATTACTAAAAAATTGTATAAATTTATTATAGTTAAGAAGATAACATTTAAATAACTATTTTTTAAAACTTGGACTCCACTAGGAAAAAGTTAATTAAATAGTGAAGTAGACCTCCAAGTCTATATTTTTTTCCCTATAGTAGGAAATACAACTGACTCTCCTTCTAGAATTGTTCTGAGGATTGACAATAATTAGTTCAACAAACTTTAATAATGATCAGATCAAGAACTTTTAATAAAAATTAATTTAACAACATTTATTAAACATGTTATATGCAAAGCAAATGACTGAGCCATGATGAGGAGACTACCTTGGAGAGTAGCTACATTAGGAGAAGGAGAGTAGTTAAGATTCTCAGATGTTTACAGGAAACAAGATCCAAGAAAGAGCCAATAGAAAACTCATGGTTGCAGAAGTCTACACACAAATGGACAAACAAATGAACCGGAAACTAATTCTACTTGTGTATCATTTCCTATTGCACAATAGTATTCCATTACATTCACATGCCGCAGCTTGTTCAGCCATTCCTCTGGAAAGTTTTTTAAAAGGAATAGTTATTGACTATTTAGAAAATGAAACAATAATAACAAAGTCAGCATGGCTTGATCAAGAATAGGTCATGCCAAACTAATCACATTTCCTTTTTTTTTTTTTGACAGCATTGACTGGTAGGTCAAGAGACTGCTGAAGGTATGGTAACTACATTATAGAAAAGCATTGAACAGAGTCTCCCATGGAACTTTTGTGGAAAAGATGGAGAAATATGGACTAGATAATGATATAGTTAGGTGGATACAGAAACTATTTAATGGGTGAACACAAAGAGTAGTCATTTATGGTTTGGTGTCAACTTGGAAGGACATCTCTGGTAGAGTGTCTCAGGAATCTGTGTTTGACCTTATACTTTTTAAAATCAAAATTATTTAAGAATGAAGTTTATTGATATCTTTTGTCTTTATATCTCCTAGTTTTCTTTCTATATCTTTTTGCATTGCCAGAAAGCCATCTCATATAACAAAGAATTTTTTAACAAACAATGAAAAGAAAGAAAAAGAGAAAAGTAAATCAGCAAAACAGAAGCATACATAACACTCCCCCCCACCCCAGAATTTTAAAACATCTGCAGTATTCCACTCTGGGGAGCTCCTATGTATGCAAAGGAATTGGGAAAGGTGTCTTCTCACATTTCTTCTTTGGGACCATCCTTATTCTTTGTAACTTTTCAATATTCACTTCTGATTATTCCTATTGTGATGGTTGCTCTTTCCACTTGCATTTTCATTTAAAAATGATTTAGATTAATGCATAGATGGGATTTTAATGAAATTTTTAGACAATGCACACTTGAAAAGAATAGCTAACCCAAACAAAATAAGGATTCAGAAAGCCCTAGACAGTCTAGACTGTTGTTGTTCAGTTGTTCAGTCATGTCTTAACTTTTCGTGACCCTGTGGACCATAGCATGCCAATACAATCCATGGAGTTTTCTTGGCAAAGTGGATGGAGTGGTTTGCCATTTCCTTCTCCAGACTAGACTGTTAGGCTGACTCAAATAAAGATGAAATTAAATAGTGACAAATATAAAGTCTTATACTTGGCTTCTAAAAATCACTTTCATCAGTTCAGAATAGAGGAGTTCCTAAATAACACTTGCTCTGAAAAAGATTTAAGGTTTATAGGGGACTACACAATAAATATAGGGTATGGCATGCGATAATTGAGTGACTGTGATTTTGGGTTGCTTTAAGAGAGGAAGAGATTTCATAATCCCACTGTTCTCTGCCCTGGTCAATCACATCTGCAACATATTGTTCATTTCTGGTTGCTGTATTTTAAGGAGGAAGCTAGAGAGTGTCCAGAGGAGGGCAGCATAGAGTAGAGACCTGTTATCATGCCATGTGATGATAAGTTAGTTTAGAGAAGATGTAGGGCAGACATATCTGTTTGCAAGTATTTGAAGGCTTCCTTATGGCTGATGAATTAGATTTGCTCTTCTTGGTCCCAGAGAGGAAAACAAAGAGCAGTTGATGGAAGCTGTCCAGAGAAAAATTTAGATTTAATGTAAAAAAAATCCTGACAATTAGAACTATGAAAGGTAGTAGGTTTCATTTCAGTGGAGCTCTTCAAGCAAAATTTTAGATGACAATGGTATATGGCATCGAAAAGATTCTTTTTGAGTATAAGTTAAAAATAGACAGCCTCTGATGTCTCTTCCAACTCTGAGTTCCATCAGTTCTATAATTCTGTGATTTTTGTTATATGCATTGCAAGATGAAATTATTGGATTATAGAACTTTAGTCATGGAAAGGCTGTTAGAGAACCATTTTAATTCAGCATTCTCATTTTACAAATGAAAGTACTGCGGCCTAACTTCACATTTTGAGCTGGTGGCAGATCCAGATGTCTCGAGTCATAGGCACAATGTTATTTCTATTATCAATCAATAATCAATTGATATACATTTATTAATCATACCACACATATCAAAATATAATCACAGCCATCTCCCTATCTATCATAGATACAATTCCTTTACTGTATCCTTGACTTCATTAATTAGGATATTCTTTCCATCATTGTAGTTTATGTTACATATGTGAAGTATTGTCCTGGGCTACTCTTCATCATGTCCTCCTATAAATGTGCCTTGAGAATCTGCTCAATATATTGGAGGTCTTTCTGTGAACCTTTTTATAGTTTATGGGTATCAGTGAAGGACCCAGGCTTTCCATCTGATATCCTAATACTTATTATATGGCAAGATCACCTCTTTTTCTAATCATAATGTTTCTGAGGTAATTGTCTTACATAATTTATTGTGCTTGTCATCATTGATAATATGTGCTGCAGCTTCTTTATGTCAGCTTTGATACAACCAATATTTACCAAGGTTCCCTCTTTCCCCTTGTAACATGGCTTAGGAAAAGGTAACAAAACTAGAACTTATTTGGCCTATGAGGGAAAGAGTGTCAAGGCTTAAGTTATGACCTCCTTAACACAGTTCCTAGTGATTTCTGGCTTTGTTGTCCGTGCTTCCTGGGGATCTAGGGACAAAAAAGGTCTCATCTATGTAGGATTAGGACCCCTTTGACTTGGTGGATATTTGAAGATTACTCAAGTCAACACAGCTTGCCCTGCTGACTAGATGAGTTTCCATATGGAGATGAGGTATGTATGTGGGGTGGCTTGGGGTGGGGTAGGGTGATGGTCAAGGCACATCTTTAGAAAGGAAGTGCTTCTATATCCTTGCAGCCAATCTTGGTATACTAGGGCAAAGTAAACATTTTGTTAACTTTTCAATGCCTTGAATATATGAAGTTGAAATTTTTTTTAAATTGTAACCTCTTTAAGTTTGAGGCTATTTTCCCAAGGGACTATGATATTGAGAGGAGAGTGTGCCCTTTGAGGGGATCTTTTTGTATTTTGGCTGTTGCTATGTTTTTCAATAAATACCAATAAAGGAGGAGCCAAGATGGTGGAATAGAGAATCGCTTAGCTGAGGTCTCCTAAATTCTCTTTCAAACAACTCTAAAATAACCCCTAAAATTGAATTTTGGAGGAGCAGAACCAACAAGAGATCAGGAAAAATAATTTTCCAGCCCTAGAATTCTTAGAAGGTAAGCAGGAAAGGTCTGTTTCAATCAGGTGGTGGTGGATCCCAGAAGTGCAGCATAGGCCTTGCCTTGGGATGTCTGTATTGGTGGCAGCTGCAGCTTCAGGAACTCTTAGCCCATAGATGGTGGGCGTGTGTGCACAACTGGTCAGACTGAGATTACAAAGGACCATTTCCATGTCCTGGGCAAAGGACTTTGTTGCATTGCCCAGACATAGTTCCAGGTCATGGTCCCAGAGCCAAAAGGAGCAGTAGCACTTGCAGCAGCAGGGGAGCATGGACCCAGGTTCCAATTCCAGGGCAGAGAGGAGTGCTTGTGGTCACCCATGGGGGAGTAAGGATGGTGATCTCAATTCCAAAACAGAAGTGAATACTAGGAATTGAGGCTTCAGGAAAGTAAAGGGACCTGTTCAAAGTCCCAAGGCAAAGAGAAATGCTAGGACTGATGGGAACAAAGTCCCTTCTGGGGTAAAGACAAGAGCACAGACCTGGAGAAGAGTGACCACATCTCATGCCACTTTGGAAGTACCTAAAAACCTACAGATCCCAAGACCTAGCTCTGATAACAGCAGCTAGGCTTGAAGCTTGGGACAGTGCCCATTTGACTCGGAAGTAGAGCCCAACTTTAACATAAAATTGAGTCAAGAAATAGGCTGGAAAAATGAGCAAACAACAACAGAAAAAGAATCTGACCCATAACAAGTTACTATGGTGACAAGGAAAATCAAGGCACAAACCCAGAAGAAGACAATGATATCAAAGCAACTAGAGGCAAAGTCTCAAAGAAAAATATGAATTGGCTACAAGCCCAACAGGAATTCCTGTAAGATCTGAAAACATTTTAAAAAACATATAAAAGTGCTAGAGGGAAAATTAGGAAAATAAGTGAACATGATGCAAAAAATAAGCAAAGAGAGTATATAGCTTGGCAAAGACACCCAAAAATCCACCAAACAGAAGACTACTTTTAAAATAAGAAATGGCCAAATGGAAAAAGGGATACAAAACCTCACTGAAGAAGATAATTACCTAAAAATTAGAGTCAGGCAAGTTGAGGGTAATGACTCCATGAGAGACCAAGAAGCAATAAAACAAAATCAAAAGACTAAAACAATATAAGACAACATGAAATATCTCATTGGAAAAAAGTAGACCTTGAAAATAGATCATAGAGAAAGAACAGATGATTTAATTGATCATGTACCCCGCCCCAAATGAGAAAAAGGACAAATTAAAAATCCCCAATTAAGCACCATACTGGAAATCCTCAAAATCAAAGATTTTTTTTATCTTTTTTATGAAGGTAGATATGAATCAATGAAAAAAATGTGAAGGAAAGTGGTTTAGTAGTACCAGATTTCAAACTGTACTGTAAAGCAGTAAGCAAACAATCTGGTCCTGGGTAAAAAAATAGATTGTTGGATCAGTGGAATAAATTAGGTACATAAGACATAGCAGTAAATGATGACATTAATCTAGTGTTTGAGAAACCCAAAGATCCAAGCTTTTAGGACAAGAATTCACTATTGGACAAAAGACTGTTGGGAAAGCTGGAAAATAGTTTGGCAGAAACTGGGTATAGGCCAACATCTTACTCTGTATGCTGAGATAAGGTTACAATGGGTACATGATTTAGACAGAAAGGGTGATAACATAAATTAGGGGAACTTGAAATATTTTACTTGTCAGATCTATGTATGGGAAATAATTTATGACCAAAGAAGAAATAGAGAGTATTGAAGGATGTATAATGAATAATTTTGATTACACCATATTAAAAAGGTTTTACAGAAACAAAACTAATGCATCCAAGATTAGAAGGGAAGTAGGAAACTTGGAGAAAAACTTTACAACAAATTTCTCTGATAAATGCTTCATTCCTCAAATATACAGGGAACTGAGTCAAATTTATAAGAATATGAGTAATTCCCCAATTGATAAATGGTCAAAGGCTATGAAAAAGCAGTTTTCAGAAGAAGAAATCTAAGTTACATATAGTCATATGAAAAAATATTCCAAGACACAATTGATTAGACAAATGCAAATTAAAATAACTCTGAGGCATCACTTCACACCCATCAGATTGAATTATATGACAGAAAAGGAAAATTACAAATGTTGGGTGGGATGTGGGATAATTGTGACACCAATGCACTCTTGGTGAAGTTGTAAACTGATCCAGCCATTCTGGAAAGCAATTTGGAACTATGCCCAAAGGGGTATGAAGCCGTGAAACCTTTTGACCATGTGACTTAGCAATATCAATAGTGGGTCTGCATCCTTAAGAGATAAATAAAAGGAAAAAGACCTAAATGTAGAAAAAATATTTATAGCATCTTTTTTGTGGTGGCTGGAAATGGAGGGGATGTCCAACACTTGAGGAACAGCTGAACGAGTTGTGACATATGATTTTTGTAGTATACTATTATGCTATTAAAAACGATGAAAAGGATACTTTCTGAAAAACCTGGGGTGACTTACATGAACTGATGCAAAGTGAAGTGAGCAGAACGAGGAAAAGCAATTTTGTATAATGACCAACCATGAATAACCTAGCTGTTCTCAGCAATATAATAATCTAAAACAATTCTGAAAGAATTATGATGAAAAATGCTATCCACCTCCAGAGGAAGACCTGATGGCATATGAATGCAGACTGAAGCATACTTTCTTTATTAGTCTTGTTATTTTTTTAAATCTGTGTTTTCTTTTGCAACATGGCTAATAAGAAATGTTTCGCCTTACTGCACATGTAAGTCTCAATCAAATTGTTTGCCTTCTAGAGGGAGAGAGGAGGGAGAGAGGGAGAGAATTTGAACTGGACTCAAAATTTAAAAAAAGAATGTTACAATTTTTGTTTACATATTGAGAAAAAATAAAATTAAATGAAAAAGATCAATAAAATAAAGCAATATACCAATGTAAAAGATGACTGCCAGCAATTGATTATTAATGATACTGAAGAGGTAACACTTATCGAAATGACATTGGGATACCAACACCTTGTGAAATGATTTTGAGGTTGTATTTCTTGGTATTTGTCATTGATGTTTGAGAAAAGACACTTCATGGGATCTCATGGGCTTTAGCATATGAAAGATACACTTCAGACCCCTAATATTACTACTAAAACCCTCAGGGGACATGTATTTCAAGATTTTCGGGTCCATCCTACTAGTCTGAATATGAGTTAGGAGAGTAGCTCCAGAACCTGTAATGGAAGTAGAATGGTTGAGCTGGATTAAAATGAATAGAGTTGGGCATGTGTGGTGGAGTAGCTAAGATAATGTCAAAGAGATCAAGATGGAGTAGAATAGGGTGGAATGAGGAAGATTCTACCTGATAGAATTATGTGAAAGGACAAAATGTGGAGCAATGCAAAGATTATAGAAGGGCTGACTTGGGCCTGATGTGAGGAAAAACTTCTTAAAATTAAGGCAATCCAAAAGTGGAATGAACTGTCTTAGGAGTCATTGGCTTTATTTTACTCCAATTCCTCAAGCAGAGACTGTTTGACCACTTGTTGACTTGGTCTGGTTGGTTTCTTCATCCCTTTCAGTTGTGGGACTATTATGATTCTTTGACTCTACTGACAGAAAACAGCAGAAGCCAGAAAAGTACTGGAGTCAAGTGAGACTTGAATATATAGAGATATAGTATAGGTTTGGTGAGTAGGAGCACCTCAGCACATCTTATGTCTTTGTGCTTTTCTTTATTTGGCCAAATAGTGGTCAAGAAAGAGGAAAACAGGGATGCTTATTTCTCCTTAGTATGCCTGTGGTCTACCCAACATATATCAGAGGCCTGAGCACAGTTGCACTATCAGAGGTAGTCTATAATAACTCTGCATTCAGTTTCAATGGAAAATATAACTGCCAAATCTAATTTGATATGAATTCCTCCATTAGCATATACGTGAGATGGGTTGAGGGATAACAATGTACCAGCAAAATTTAAGGACATTTCTGATTGTCAAATGAAGGACTAGCTTCCCCATAGTTTAAATTATCTTTTCTATGATATGTGCTTTGGTCATGTATCTTCAAACAATTAATGAATAAAGAAGTATTTATTAAGCACCTACTATGAGCCAGGCACTGTGTAGGGATAGAAATGTGAGTAATACAATCCCTATTTGCAATGAGCTTATGGGAGATACAAATACACACACATGTACATATACACACTATATACACACATAGAAACATGTATGCATATATTATAAACATAAAGTTAATAAATAGACACCTATATCTCTGATTCTGGCTCTTTAGGGCATTGCTGATATAGAATTACAGATGATGAGAGTAAACAGATCTAAGAAAGACTTAGGTCAGCAGCAAGATTGGATTCTAAAATAACTGGAAATTTCTCTTCTTACTATTTCTAGGAATTCTATTGGTTGATTGACTAACCATCACGGAGAAGCAAGGTATTTTTGCAGAGTATCTTGTGTGCTTGTGGTCAAGCTGACATATTGAATTAGAGTCTCTGGAATATTGAGAATAGCTCTTTATAACTGTTCAAGTTCACTAGCAGTAAAATTCAGTCTAGGATGACCCCTTTAGGCATACTTTATGGAGGCAAGGGCAGGGAAATGCCAGTAAATGCTTAACAACTGGCTCTCTTAAAAAATATGCATGCCCACGACAAACTTTTAAGTTTAATTTGCATTATCATTTTACCCATCATTTCATGAAATCTAGATGATCAACAAAACAATAAATCAAGTCCTGATTTGTAGTATTTGCCAATCGTAGAGGTATAAGTGCTCATGCTAAAAATTTAACAATTTCCTCTTATGAGCCAATGCACACAGGCTCCAGCACGTCTGGGCAAGGTGCACATCAATATATCTAAAAAGAGCTAAGGTCCCTTGAGGTTTGAAAAATAAAAGGTGAGATTTCAACCTATCTAGAATTTAAATAAATGACTTACTGATTATTAGAGGCCAATTATTTTGCCAATTCTTAGCAGATACACTTGTCGGCATAGACGAATCAATGTTAAAACCAGAGGGTGGGCCATAAGAGGGACACCATTAAAGAAGAAAGTCACAATTTCCAACAGACCTGGCAATTCCCACTTTCCCAAGGCAGGAGTTCCAGGCACATCTGCTCTACTCTCTCGCAGACCCAATGGAAGTTAGAACTCTCAACATTCTAAAACATTTTAATTAGCTGCTTACTGAATAGGTTTTGAGCAGAAGCAGTACTTATGATTTTGTGGACCACTTTGTTGGATCTTTAAAAAAATACTAGTTTTATGTAGCCTACATAGTAAAGGTTATATTACAGACAGTAGCAAAAAAAAAGGAAGTATGGAAAGAAAAGGGAGGGGCACTAAATGGAAGTGAAGCTTAACTGACCAAGGAAAGAAATGTGTAAAGGAAGGTGACTTGACCGAGACTTCATACAACTGTTTATTTGTCATAAAACCATCTATGAGCTAAGATATAAGCATGAGTATCAAATGAATGACAGTTGTTTTATTGTGTTTTCAACGTTTTTAGTTGTATCCTAAAAAAAACCAGATGCTGTCCACATGATGCCAAACATATGGCTTTTGGCCGTGCTCTTATGATCTGCAGTAGATTGCTGTAATGTACAGGGCAGAGGGGGAAAAAGCCATTTACACACAGAACTGACCTGAATGTACTTCAGCTGGATCTAATTTCACCCAAGCTGATGGGCTCTTCCCTCCAGCACCTTCTATTTTATCAAATGCCACATATTGTTTTTTGAAGTGGTTCATGTTGTCGTAGTGAATACCACAGATGGATTGCACACAGGACGTTTGGTTGTCTGTATCTTGGCTAAGGTCAGGACCCATTGTTGTTCATGTTTGGGTGGAGGACCTATTGCATTGGTCTTCCCAAGGAAATTAATGAGTTTCAGCTGCCTGAGAAAGAATATTGTACAGGCCATGGCTCACTTGGTTGACAAACTTATAGATCACTATCATCATCTGGGATCTTCAGACACCAATGTGGTGTTTGCAAGTTTTGTTTTGCTTTGTTTTTTTTTTAATGAGTCCTTAGTCTGTCACCATCGCCTGATAAATAAGGGACTGAAAAAGGGAGTCTGAGGCAATGATAGTGATTATTTGCTATTTTACAATTTAGGAATACTTAGACAACAGCAAAAACATGTGACGATCAACTATCATAGACTTAGTTCTTGTCAGCAATACAATGATCTAAGATAATTCCAAAAGACTCATGATGGAAAACGCTAACCACATCCAGAGAAAGAACGATGGAGTCTGAATGCAGATTGAAGCATACTATTTTCATTTTTTTTTGTTTTTTGTTTTTTCTTTCTCATGGTTTTTCCCCTTTGTTCTGACTCTTCTTTCACAACATGACTAATGTGGAAATATGTTTAACATGGTCGTACATGTATAGCCTATATCAGATTGCATGCTGTCTTGAGAGAAGGGAGGGAGGGAGAAAAATTTGGAGCTCGGAACTTTGCAAAAATGAATGTTGAAAACTATATTTACATGTAGTCAGGAAAAAATAAAATACTATTAAGGAAAAAAAGGAATAGACTTAGAGATGGAATGGACTTAAGCTACTACCTAGGCCAAACTCCTATTTTATAGATGAAGAAACTAAGGATCAGAGATGTTAAGTGATTTGCTTAAGGTCACGAAGTTAGTATTTTCTAGTCGTTGTTTTGCTCTTTAGTACCAAATAGGTAGAAATATGAAGACAGCTCCCATTTCTTCTTTTCCCATTGCTCTTGACCGTTTTTCTTCTCCAGGCCAACCATTAATTTAAACTAAATGGAACACAATTCATGACACTGGCTAATACCTTTGGTGTGCTGTATCAGTAGGGCAAGATTCATGACATTGATGGTGACCATGAATATGCCTGTATAGTTTGGAATCACAAAGTATAAGAGACTTTCTGTATAGAAGGCAGAAGAAGTAAAACATTTATTCAGACACCAGAGGATCAAATCCCAAACCAATAACCTCAATTTGACATAACAGTAATTGTATCCCATGCCATTAAGTCCACCTCAATGTAACAGCAAGGAGATTAAAACACAGTATCACAGCAAAGAGCCAAGCCATCCTATAACCTTCCCTTCTGCTAGGGCTTTCCCATAAACCCTCACTCAGGAATCCTATCTGCTTGCCTGCATGTTCTCCTCCTGCAGTTCTGAAAGCCCTGGCAATTCTTAGAGCCCTTTCAGTTCTTTCTCACACAGTTTTCTGTAGCTCTCTAGTCTGAGCTTAATGGCTACCCACAGGGTATATATACCCTTTGTAGGCCTGGGGCTTAGCACCTAATAGCAAAAGGGTGTGGGCCTGCCTATAAAGAAGCCTCTCCTAATCAAGCTTCCCTTAACTAGTTCCACCTGAGGCCTACTGAAAGGGCAAGGAAGATCTTTGAACAAATTAGCACCATATGCACACACCCTTACTTAATTTATACCTTGTTCAATATGGGTTGTCAGAAGATATGGATATGAATTAAACTGAACTGAATTAAAATGAAGATAGTTATTCTAATTCTCCTTCCTGTCCTTATATCTTTTGGAGGCTAGGAATTCCCAAATCTATCAATTAGTTCTTTTATGGTAAAATCTCAAGGCCCTTCACTATTTTGCTTGCTCTCTTCTAGATGTTCTCCGAATGACTGATGTCCTTCTGAGGATCATTGGATCATAAAAAGGAACTTACAGACCATTGAGTCTTATACCTTCATTTTCTGATGAGGAAACTGAGGCAATAGAGGTTACATAATTTGCCTAGGTTCACATAGCTAGTAAGTATTGGAGGTGAGATTTAAACTCAGATCATTCTGAATCCCAGTCTAGCCCCTTATTCACCATATTACACTATCTGATAACCCAAGATATAGTATACAATCTGGGTGAAAGGGGAAAAAAAAGCCAGGAAGGAACTTGATCTCCTTGCCTAGAAAAACCAAGTCTTAATTCATCTATAAAAGAGAAATTGTCAGTCCTCTCATATTTATTGGGTAAGGTATATTTATTTTAAATTCAATCACAAAACTGTTCATAGTTATAGGGAATTCTCCAAGGAAGTAGTATGCCAAAAAATGGAAGGAACTCAAAATGTGGATGATGTGTGATGCTTCTTTTATTCAATGGAGAAAGAAGTCCAGGATAATCTTTGTAGGCATTCCCGCACCAATTCCTGCATCCTCACGTTGTGCAGGAAGGCTGCATTCTATTTCTTTTTATTTTCCTTTTGAGTCATAGTTTTTAAATAATAGTCAGTAGAATAACCTCTTCTTGGCAAAACGATGACAATGACAACAATGATGAGAAGCATAGCATTATTTTTTGAGTGCCAACTACTCTATCACTACAAAGAGCTTGAATTTTCTAGAAAAGAAGTTTTTGTAGATTCTTCATGGCTTTTGCCTTTCCCTTAAACTGTCCAGTTGTGTGTACCATATTTCAAGAATGGCACTGATAAACTGGAGTCTACAGAGGAAAACAACCAAGATGGCAAAGAACTTTGAGATCATAGCATGTGATACAATGATACTCTTCTAGCATCTCTCATCCAAGTGGTCACTTTGTGACATTTAAATGTCCACCAAGCCCACAAGGTTAACTGAAAAAAGGTATCTACTGTTTCAGACCTTCACTTATGTCCTTTAAAATATTTCTTTTAAGATTACTTTTTCCCCAGTCCAAAATGGCCCATAATTGGCAGAACCCAATAATATATTTCCCAGAGAAGAGTCCTGCTCTCATGCACCTAGCACAGCTGCAACTTTGAGGTCGTAGTACCAAGAATTTCTGGGATGTTTGGCCTGGAGACATGAGGACTTAGTGGGGGTATGATGGCCATCTTCAAACATTATTTAAGCACCAGCATGTAGAAGAGGAAAGGTTTGCTCTGCTTGCCTCAGAGGGTAGAAATAAGAACAATAAGCGGAAGTTGCAAAGTGGCAAACCTAGCTCTGATGTCAAGAAAAATTCTCTAATAATTGGAGTGATCCAGAAATGGAATAATCTGCCCTAGCAAGCAATGAGTTTAACTTCCCTCGAGATCCTCAAAGAAAGACTCGAAGACCTCTTCTTGGTTATCAGAGTAGAGCTGATTCTTATTCAGGTGTGCATCAAACTCACTGGTCGCAGAGTTCCTTTACGTTCAAGTTCCTTTCTAATCCTTTCCAATTGCAGAATCTGTGATTTAATTTCTTTCTGCATGCATGCAGATTATTCCTCTGAAAAACAGGAAAACTAAATCATTTTTCCCATTGTCCCTCCAATATAAAATGTATATGGACAATGCCAATGCAATGTTATAGCAATAGAACACTGAAGGACATTTTTTGTTTCCCCTTTAAATGGTTTGTGATGTATCTTGCAAAGAGAGACCTAAACTTCTAGGCTCCTTTCCTGGGAGGTATGTGCTATTGTTATGTCCATTTTATAGATTCAAGACACTGAGGCTCAGAGAAGGTGATTGACTTGACCGGAGTTATATAGCTTATTAGTGTCTGAGAACAGATTGGATCTCACGTCTTTCTGACACTAAGCCCAACATCATCCACTGCGCCACCCAGCTCCCTCTGATCAAAGGGTCGTACAAGAAAGTTATCACTGCTAAAACTTTCAAGGAAGCTTACATGATTTTGACATATGCATGGGAGACATATTATTGAAGGGTCTAAGGGAGAGTTTTGCTCTGCTGAATCAAATACTTTTTAATAGTCAAAGAAGAAGAACAATGGCATCTGGTATTCTTTTCACCTTTCAGTCAATAAATAGTTTGATTGTGAAGATGTGGTCTATTGTGGAATATCATTTGTCAAAGCTTGCTATTCCATTTTTATACCTTTATGCTGTACTGCAATATATATGTAGTCTATACTCAAAATAATCTTGTAGATAATGAAATAAATTATAATAGCTATTATTTAGACAGTACTTTAAAGTTTGAAAAGCACTTAACATGTATTATCTTATTTGGTCCTCTCTTTTGGAAAGTAGGCATATGAGTGTGCAAATAGTTTTAAAAGTATTTTATTTAAAAATGTTTTATTCATTGCTTACATGGTCCAGTGGATAGAAAACCATGCCTGGGGTCAGGAAGAGCTGAGTTCAAATCCAGCCTAGGACACTTACTAGGTGAGTGACCCTGGGTCACTTAACCTTTGTTTTCCTGTTTCCTCATCTACATAAATGTGCATGATATTAGCACCTAGTTCCCAGGGTTGTTGAGAGGATCAAAGGAGATAATAATTGTAAAGTTTTTAGCATTGTTTTTAGCATTATTATTACTATTGTTAATTGTTTCTGAGATTTCTCTTCCATGCCTTTGGTATCCTCTTCTCAGATACCTTAATAATCAATCCCTTAGTGCCTTTAAAACTGGGTAGCTTGCAGCATGGGCCTCTTCTGTGTGTACCTATTTACATCTGGCTCCTCTCCCCATATTTATTTTCGTGAGTGTTGTTGCTACTTCTCTGTTCATGATATCAATGACTGTCTTGTTAGAGACCAAATGTGGTGGCTCCACAATAATCAATGCAGAAAAGTGCTGATCATAAAAATATTTATAGGTATTTTCCATTTTATTCTGTTCATTATCCTTTTAATTTCATCCTTAAGTTATCTTAGGATGATTTTTGAAAATTTGAGTCTTTCACCAAATTTTTAAAAATGTTTTTTATCTCCACTGTTTTTTTCTTTTGTTCTTTCTTCTTTAAACTAGCTTTGACATTATTCATAATTTTCTACTATTTTACTGCCTATGCCTTAAAAACAAGTTTATATTGTAAATCATTGATACCTGTGGCTATCATTTCTCTTGAAAAATAGGTTAAATATTTTCTGTCTACTGTGGTTTTTTAGTCTTTTTTCATCTCCTTGTTATGTCAATTGATTTAGTTCAGTTTAACTTCCTTACGAAATGGCAATAGTTTGTATCAATGTCTGTTATATTATCCATTTCCTATTATCTTAATTAATAGCTTATTTAAGTAGGTCAAGTTACAGTTGTTTGAATTGTACATTATATTTTTTCTTATTTTGCTGTATTTTAAAAAATCTTATTTTAAAATGATACCAGTACAATAACTGTGGACATAGAGCACTGCACTTGGTATCAGGAGAACTAGGTTTCACTCATGCTTCAGTTACTTATTAGTGTATGTCTTTGGATAAATCACTTATCTTCCCTCATTTTCCTCATCTGTAAAACTGGGGCAATAATATTTAACTACATTACAGGGTTATGAAATAAGATAAATATGTAAAATGCTTTGTAAATTCTAAAGAGCTATATGTGTAGGTTATCATTATCATTATTATCTTCTTAGGTACCTCTAAATGCTAGGATTACTTAAAGCATAACCACTTGTAGTTACAAAAATCAATGTTCTTACTTAACCTCAATCATGTATATTTAGTTCTTTGCTTTTTTGTCATGGAGACCTGAGCACATTAAATACCTATCCCATGTGCTTGGTATTTAAATTGGAAGATTATTTTCAACTTTTTTTGGATAAACACAACAGTAAAATAAAAAGTCTTGACCCAGAGTAGGGATTTTCCGGTGCTCAACTCCCAAAATTTGAGTACTATGTTTAAAAATTAGGCAGTTGGCATTCCCTGTGACTGCTAAAATTAAAATTTGCTGAATCTGCAAAACTTTACACCCTTTCTGAGGTTTTCATGGCTACTGTAACTAAACATATTAGACACAGGAGGAACTGCTGCATTAAAAAAGATTTTTGGAATCCCAGAAAATATATTATGAAAAATTTATGTTTGCCTCAGTTTTGAGTGAGCATTATTTTTACAAGTAAATGGATTATAGAATGGTAGGGAATATTCTACTATCAATACAGATGTTTAAAAATCTGAATGTGTCTTTTATTCTGTGGAGTTGTTTTCTTTTAAATTCAGTAATAAGAACTCTGGTCACACAGTTTGGGTCTAACACTGGACCTCAAAACCAGTTCAGCCTTTGGAAAAGCCACTGAATGAAATGCAGATGAACTGTGGAATCATAGAAATTGAAGGGAGTGCCAAAGGTCATCTATTTTGAGCCTTAGGACTCTACGTAAGCCATCCATGGGTGACTATTGACTACTTATACATTCTTAAGTGTCCCCAGGACAAAATATTTTAACTGGGAACCTGAGACCTCAAAGTACTAAATTATGAAGTTATTTGCTTAGTAGCATATTTCAATGCCCTTTGCATCAGACAATTCTTCCCTATATCTAACCTCAAATTTACTGCTGAAGATTATATCTTGTTTCCTCTTTTTTTCCAATAGAGATGGAAAATAGCTGACTGCCATTTCACATTATATTTCAAGGCTATTATGGATTTGCCTCTGAGTTTTTTCTTGTACTATTCCTTTCTTTTCAGAGGACTTGAGTTCTATTCCTGATTGTCACTCACAGTTCAAGTCACCTTGGGCAACTCATTTAACTTCTCTAAGGATTCAGTTTCTTCACCTGTAAAATGAGTGGTTTGGGCAGGATGATGTTTAAAGTCCCTTCTAGCTCTATCATCTTATGATCCTGTAACCTCTTCTCTTAGATGGTATCTCTATGTCAACTCCTTTGATCCCTTTCTAATTTATATTGCCCTCTCTTCACTCTTTTTTCCTTCTTTCTAATCTGATCAATTTGATAGGGACCAGCTGTCTATCAAGAAAAGGGACATAATTTTATTTATTCTAGACTTTCACTAATACATATATATATATATATATTCATATATAGTACATTTATAGCTTATATTTGCCGTGAAATTTAACTTATGAAAGTTAAGCTTTTAATTGTATTTGAACACATTATAGATAGACCAGGAAAAAAAATAAGGCTACAACTTAAATGACAAAGATAAGAAACTATCTTTAAAGGAGTCTATCTTTATTTGAATGGAAAAATATTTTAAAAGCCCATGGTACAATAAACTATATTTTATATAGTATTTCTGTGTAATAGTCTATCTATGTTTTTCCTTTCAAGGAGGTGATGGCAAATATAAAGTATATTGAAATCACTATAGCATTTGAGATCATGTGAGATTGAATAAACTTAACTAATAAAGTGAATAACAAATAATTTAATCAAATAATAATAATAAAGGAGTAACTATTATTAAGTACAGTAGAAAGGGTTTTTTTCATTTAAATGTATTATCCTACCTAAGTTCATTTATTTTAAATTTTTTTATATTTATGCCTTGTATTATCCATCACTTTCATTTTTGTACATACCTCTACCCTTATCCACCAACCAATGCATCAACTATGTCTGACAGTATCTTCAATATTCCTTGTACATGATCTACTACCTCTGCAACAAAGGGTAAGTGGTACATTTTCTCTTTTCTGGAGCAGAGCTGAATAGTTACAATTATGTAGTGTCCAATTTTATATTTTATTTTTCTTTCTGTTTATGTTGGTGTAGCCATCATATATATTATTTTTCTAGCTTTGCCTACTTAATTCTGTAAGTTTTCCTATTGTTTTGCTGAATGTTTTCATTTCTTATGGGATAATGATATTGCTTTGAATTCATTAACTAATTTGCCTAGTTACTTTTTAATTGCTAAGCACATATTTTGTTTCACATTCTTTTCAAAACCTTAAGAAGTGATGCAATGAATTATTTTAATACATGTAACTTTGTTTCTTGACTTTCTTGGAGCATAAGTCTAGTGGTAGCAGCTCTGGGTCAAAGATAACAGGCTTTTTTTAGTCACTTTCCCTCCATAATTCCAAATTGCATTTCAGAATTTTGGGCTAATTCACATTTTCACCTACAATAAAGTGAACCTTTCTGCCACTCTTCCTACATTGACCATTTCCATTCATTCATCTGTTAAATATAAAGTGAAACTCAGAATTATTTTGGTTTATGTTTCTGTTATTAGTGATTTGGGACAATTTTTATATGGCTATTAATAGTTTGTGATTCTCTTTCTCTCTTTTTTTGAAAAGAACTATCTAGTCATATCAATTGATCATTTATCCATTGGGGAATGGCTCTTACTCTTATATGTTTGTGCTAGTTCACTATATATTTTGTGTGTCATATCCTTAGTAAAGATTATTTGATGCAGAATCTCTCCCCCAACAGTTTTCTTTCTTATTCTAGCTATGTTGATTTTATTTATACAAAAACTTTTTAATTTCATGTAATCAAAATTATTTTATGTTTTGTAATCCCCTCTATTCTTTGTTTAAGATCTATCTGTAGATGTAGTTGTAAAGCATAGCAAAATCTGTTTTCTTGCAATATTTAAATGATGTGACCTTTTATATTTGATTATTAATTTGGAATTTATTGTGGTATGTGCTTCAATATTCTGGCTTGAAATTATTTTCTAATTCTTCCATTAATTCTTATCCTTCCTCAAGGAATTTATAAAATACTGGATTATTGAGTTTAATTGCTTCTTACTCTAGTTTATACAGTCCACTTCATTGCTCTACATTTCTATTTTTACAATACTAATTCATTGTTCATTTTTAAATTTTGGGTCTTTTCTTAAAAAATCACCTTTATTTTGGAATTATGTCCCCCATCTTCCACCTCTCCTATCCATTCAGTGAGCCATTCCTTATAAACATATGTAAAAAAACAAATATACTTTTTTGCAGAGTTTTGCAAAATCAGCACACATATTATTCGATTCTGACGTATATATAAAACCTAGAACTAATTTTATTTGAACTATTAGAAGGAGGAATTTTATGAGGTACTGCTAATATTCTAATATGGAGAGAACATTTAAATGGGGGAGAAAAAACCAATGTGGCTTCAAAATCTTAGGTGTTGTTCAAAAATATTAGGGAGTTAGAAAAATAAAAACAAACCAGAGGTCTTGGGATAGATTAGTTCTTTTCTGAGGATTTTAAGAAGATGAAAAGAAGGAAGATTTTTTTTAAAAGGAAGTATATACAAAAGTTTGGAAAAGAAAGTTGGGAGAGAAATTGCTAAGAGATGTTTGCCCCAAGCTTCCCCTGGCAGAATGGGCAGATGAAACAATTTTTTTTCCAATTACCATGAAGGTGGCTGAAAGAGATGCTGTGGAATGCTTTGAAGCTTGATCAGACCAGGAAGATGCCAAGGTAATTCACTGCAATCCCAAGCCATTGCCCATCATCTTAACTTTGGTCTTGCTACTGGTACTCTGGAAGAGAGAGTAAAACTGATAACTTGTGGCAACTTGGCATCACTTAAATCCAATTCATATGCAAGTCAGACATCACCCCATGATGTCATTGGTCCCTTTCAAAAATCAAGGATAACAACAACAGTCTCTGTCTATTCATTAATAAGGTGTATGATAAAGTATACAAATGTGGAATTAGAGTTTGGGGAATAGGTATTAGATAAGCCTCATCATTATTGAAACAAAAGAGGGCTGAACACTGTCAGAAACAGTTTGTTGGGGGAAATACATCAAAATAAACAGAGAAATAAGTGGGGATAAGGGTGACAGGATTTAGATGGAGGATAACTGGAGGAGAGAAAGGTCACAAACAAATAAGCTTCTTCATCCTGAATAGTAGACCTGAAGTGGGGAGGGAAAGAAACAAATAAGAATTTAAGATGATGCCTTAGTTTGCTCCTTAGACAGCTGGGAAATAAGTGGCAAATTTATAGCACATGAATGTAATGGAATATTATTGTGTGTTGAGAAATGAGGAAAGAGTTTATTTCAGAGAATTTTGAGTAGAATGAACTGACAGAATAAAGTGAGAAAACTGAGGATAACAAACAAGGACTGAACAACATTGTAAAAGAGAAAGAGCTTTTAAAAACTCAAGAAATCCAATAAAAACAATGGCCTACAATATCTCTAGAGGATCTATGACAAAGTATATTTTCTAGAAAGTATATTTTCTAGAAAGTATATATCTAGAAATTAATTTATGTAGTACCATCATTTCAATAATCTAATTCATTTAAAAATTCAATAAAGAGAATTTTGCAATTTCATTTATATATCTTTAGTATGTCTCAATAAATTAATTCCAAAATATCTTATGTATTTTATGGTGGTGTCCAATCAAATATTTATTTCTATTTTTTTTGTTATTGCTGTATGAAAATTCTGAAAATTTTATGAGTTTTTTTGCATCCTACTTCTTTAGTGAAGCATCAAATATTTTGTATTCATTTTTTTTTTACTGATTCTCTGTGGTTTTTAAAGCGACCTCATTTTAGGGGTGATTATAGTATACTTAAATCAGTAAGGTTTTTGAAGGTTATAAGTTGAAAATGGTTCATAAGTAAAAATATGACTTGTCCAATGCAATGGAAAGGTTTTTTTTTTGTTTATATGATGCTGTCTTAATTTATTAATTCTATTAGGTTTCTAACATTGAATGTCATAAGGAAACCAAAAAAGAAAGTAAAGTAGATTAACTCTTGAAGATGAAAATTATTTATTGGGGTCTTTAAAGTATTACTATGATGTTTGGGGAAAAGTATGGGATTTGGCATCTGAGGACCAAGGTAGAATTCCTTGGCCTACTGCTTACTACTGTATGTATAACCAAGTTGCCAACCTCTATGGTTCACAGGTACCTCACCTGGAAAATGAAGGGGTTGGACTAGATGACCTTTCCAGGGCTACATCTTACAATCCTATAGTATTGCAAAAAGATATTCTTTGCAAAACATTGTAAGGTAGTGCTCTTATGTCTGGGGAAATGAATTCTTGGACAGTCCTTAGGTAAGATTCCTACTCAGTTTCTTTGGACGCCAGTCGGCATGTCTTTAGAGATATAGTCAACTTTGGCTTCACTAGGGTTCAAGGCCAAATAACAACCTTGTCAGGGATCCAAGTTGAGTGGCTTCATTGGGCCTTTGTAAAGTTAAGTACTTCTAGTTTTCTTAGAGCTTCGCTAACTGACTCATTTGGTTCTTTCAAAAATTGTGGCATATTTATAGGCTAACACGATTCCTGCTATGTTTATTAAAGATCTTTGTTAGGGCAACCCTGACCAGTTGGTTGAATAGACTCCTATTTTTTGGCCCAGGTTAATTAAAAGGGAAAGATACCTTGGTGGGATTCCCTCACTGGACAAATTTAATACCTGAAAAGCAGAAACACAGCAACAGAATATATGTGATGAAGACTGAGTGTCACAAACAAGTTTTTATGTTAATATATTCCAAATGCCTGTATTCCATTTTAAATCTCAAATTGTGTTAGTAGTATTTGTGTATACCAGAGCATTTCCCATTTTGTATTTCTGAAACATGAGGAATTTTGAAGCTAAGTAAACTCTTTGGGATTTCTAGGGAACCATTTAGAAAAGAATTAGTGTATCTTTGGTCTAATTGTTACTCTTATGTCTTGAAAGAGTTAATTAACTTCCCCTGAAAAGTACATTTACATTCATAGAGAAGTGCATATACTAGAAGAATATATGATTTACTGATTAATAGTTCATATATTCCACTAATCAAGATAGTGTTGTCATTTTCATGTTGAAGATAGATTTTCTTGTGTTTCCTCTATATTTAAAAAACCTCTTAATTTTAGCTGCAAATTATAATTTTAAATTATAGTTGCATATTTCTGTCAGAATTTGAATTTAGGTTTTTTTACCTACTGATCAGATCACACACAATATTCCGAAATTATTTACGTACACCATCAGATATGATTCCATTTCCTTAGAGTCTCATTGCAGTGTTATCCATATTCTGGGTTTGAATAGTGCCACTGGCAATTCCTCTCTCTAGGATTATGGTCAAGTCCGTTATCATTTCTGCACCTTAATTTTCTCATTTGTAGAATGGTAATAATACCTGTATTATCTGCCTGATAGGGTTATGAGGAGACTCAAATAAGTTAAAGCATATGATACTTTTCAAATTTCAAAGCATTGTATACATGCCAATTGTAATTATTCTACCAATGTAGAGACAAGTGAACCAAGGAGGAGTAGCAGCTCAGATGACACAATTTTGATTCTATGTTTTGTTACCTATAGTTATCAAGATACAATTTGATCCACTAGATATTAATATAGATAGAATTAATATAGTGGCCCTTTAGTTATCTTTAATATGTAAGTAGCCCTCATTTTACTGAATAGATTAAAAATACTTATAAAGTTTTTATAATAATAAGCTCTATTTTTGTTTAAAGTTTAAGCAATGTTATTTTAAAAATAAGAAGATTGGGAAATAGGGTTGGAGTGGAGAAAGATAGCCACTCAAAGTAGAAGATATTTGATTGTTAATATGGTAGCAAGCTCTGTGCCATACTAGGAGAAGACGCATTCTCCATCTAGTAGTTCACTTTTCCCTTGAGTTGCCTTCTGGGCTGGCTCCCTTATCCATGGCTGGCTGTCTTGCCAAACTGCCAGACCACAAGAATTCTTCCCATACTTGAGAATGCCGTGGTTGCTGCACGTGCTGCTTACTAACTTTGGCTCCCTTCTGCCTTTTGTTTCATTACTTATGATGGTTAATAGCATGTGACAGTAATGTTACAATTTTAGGCAGCATCATTGCCCAAATGACTAGAATTCTTGCATTTTATAGTCAGCTACAAATCCCTTACGTTTGCAATTTGGTACAACTCAACAAGTGCTTTAAAAATTCCTAATATAGAATTTTAAACAACATCTCATATTGCATACAAAGATAAAGTCAAAATGGGTACATGATTGTGACATAAGCAAATTAGGAGAGCATGAAACAGTTTACCTGTCAGATCTATGGATAAGGGAAGAATTTAGAACTAAACAGGATACAGAGAGCATTATGGAATGTAAAATGGATTAATTTTAATTATATAAAATTAAAAAGTTTTGGCACAAGGAAAACCATTGAAACTAAAATTAGAAGGAAAGCAGAAAACTGGGAATTTTTTTACAACAATTTTCTCTCATAAAGGCCTCATTTCTCAAATATATATTTATTTAGTGGAGAAAGGAAAACAGGTGTTTTGATAAGATATTCCACAGCAGGAGGATTCTTTTGAGAGTGTTGTGAAGAATGGATTGGAGAGAGTTGAGACTGGAGGCAAGGAGGTCATTTAGGAAATTATTATTAGAGTCTAGGTCCCCATTCCCATTATCTCTTGGAGTACAAAACTAATTTCTCTATTTGGCATTTAAAGGCCTTCATAATCTGGCTCCAGTCTGCTTTTACTGCATATTGCTCCCTCTATACACTCTACTACATACGGAGTAGTCAAACTGATCTTTTTAGTGATCTTCACATAGAATATTCCATTTTGTGCTTTCATGTCTTTGCACAGACATACCTTCTTCTTGCCTCTGACTCTTTGAATCCCTAGTTCCTTTAAAAAACTGAGCTCATATACTACTTTCCATATGAAGTCTATCCTGATCCTCCAACTTCTAGTGCCTCCTTTGCAAATTTACTTTGGATTTATTTTGTATTCATGTTTAATATGCTTTTGTTATATAGGTTTTCTCTTCTGATGCAATGAAAGCTCCCTGAGGTTAGAAACTCTTATTTTTGTCTCTACTTTGTATCTCCAGTGCCCAACACACTGCCTGACATAAATTTAATAAATCCTCATTAATTGATTTTTTATGTAATTTTTAAATTTATTTTAAACAAGTACAAAACAAGAAAGAAAAAAAGAACATTTTCATGTACACAGCAGAATGTAAGAGGGGATTCAATATAAAACAATAAATTTCCATTTCAAGTAAATGTATATAATACACACATTGTTTTCAAAGCTATCCAGCTTTCCTTTGCTTCCTTCTAGGTTTTCTTTTGTTCTCTGCTGTGCACTTTTTAACTTAATTTCTTCCTTCTTCCCTCCCTCCCTATCCCTCTTCCCATTACAGATGGCTACAATTAAACATGGATATATTTGTTAATTGATTTTCAGTCTTTCAAATTTGGAATATAGCAAACCTGAAGATATATTGCCACATTGTATTGCATTGTTTATAACAGTATATGTTTAAGACTTTGGCCTCATCGTTTCAGAAAACATAGAGCTCAGCGTATTATGGTATATTTAATTAATATTTTGACCCTAGGCAAATGACTTTACCAATCTGGGTTTCAGATTTCATATGAGTAAAAGTAAGGGGCTTCAATTAGACAACCTTTTAGGTCTTTTCCAGCTTCAAGTTATTCCACTCAGCCAATGAATACCTACATCCAATGAATGTATTCTTCAATGTTATAGTTTTCAAGAAGTAAGTAACTTTTCTTCTTGTACCATTTATCTCACTTCCTTTAACGAAGATCTTTTAGGACCTGGCTCTAGCAATCATTCTCTCTCTCACACACATATTTTCAATCTTTCCTTGTAATGGCCCTTTTCCATATGCCTAAAAACATTCTCAAAGGTCCCCATTCCTTTTTTTTAAAAAAGCCTTCTCTTCATTCTTAATACCCTCTCTAGCCATACTATTCTATAGTTCTCCTTTCACTGTCAAAATTTCTTTTAAAAATTGTCTATGACTGATGCTTCCACTTCACCGTCTACTCTCTACATGTAATGTGGCTTCTTTTCCAACCTCTTCACTGAACTCATTCTTACAAGAATCACCAATGGACATCACCCTCTTATGGACAGTATGGAGTGATAGGGGCTAGACAGTTATTGTTAGGTGGGCTTGAAACTCATTCAATTCCTGGACCCAAAGATCGAGACCCAGGGAACTAGGTTTATATCAGTAACTTGGATAAAAACATAAATGACATGCCTATTGAATTACTTATGAGTAGGGTAGCATAGTGGAATTATCACTAAATAATTAGTCAGAAGACCCAGGTTCTAATCCTGGTTCTGCCATTAACTTGCTGTGTAATCTTGAGCAAGCCTTTCAACTTTTGTGTCACAATTTCCTCATCTGGCAAATGAAGATTTTAATGCCTGCCTGACTACTTCACAGGTGTGTTTTAATAATAATGCTTGTGTGAATAATGAATTTCATGAAATGGTTGAATTATTTGAACTACTAATATTTCTGTGAGCTAGAACAAATTATTGTATTTTATCTATTTAACTTTAAAATAATGTGAATTAAAATACAGGCAATAGCTTTATGGGATTCATTATTTGTGTACAAATGATGTGAATACACATAATCAGAAATAGAAAATCTCTCACCAACTGGACTTTGAGTTAGATTGCCTCCATGACAGTGGAGACCACCTTTGACAAGCTTGTTTCTTGCTGGATATTAATATAAAAAGTTCATTGAACAAGTTTATTTATTTTATTTTGCAAAAGCACTGATAGGAGAGAGAATATGTGAATAGATTAACATGCCACTTTGACTTGAATGATGCAGATCGTGAAAAAGGAAAAGGAAACTGCTTGCTATTCTTCCAATTGTCTTCTGCCCCTCTCTCCAGCAAGGGGATCCTAACCATGTTGGTTACTATAAATTTAGTTGCTTTTAATAAAACTCGGTTTTACATAAGTGATAATAATCTCCATCTTCCTTCTTTTGCTTCTTGCCAAAAGTCTTCCTAAATTGAATTATGAAATGTAAATGGCTTTGAAGATGGATCTTTACAGCAGAGAAAGTCTTCAGAGACTAATTGTTTAGTGTTTGGGCAGTATAACCATTGTTGTTGCTTCGTATTTTGGGACGTCCTAAGACTATTATGAGGTCTGAACCAGAGTTTGCTATGGTGGATGAGTTTGGAGAGAAGAAAAGAGTAGACCTGTAGCCCTGAAATTTGGAATAGAGGTGAAAGAGACAGAAAAAGACAGGCAGTATGGTGACTCATATTGTGTGTGCCTGGGTTCCACTGTCATTGCCCACAGCTTTAGCCCAGGAGGCTAGAGTAAGAGACATTCTGACAGGTGCTGACTTCTGAAGTTGACTTACCCTTCCATCTTTTCTCTCTTTCTGATTGGGCCAGAAATTGATATAAATTTTATTCTGTTCTGTAAGGTTACATTTTAATTTCCATCAACTAGCTTAAACTTCTATAGCTGCATAAATCAGGTGGACCTTAAATGATTTTGAGCTGTACATCTTAAAAAATTTGTAATAGGAAATGGCAAAGCTAATGAAATGACTTTTGGTACACCAGTGTTACACAAAGGGCAAAGATTTGAACTTTAGTCCAAAAGTGCCAAGCTTTTCCCAGGTGGGTACTGATTCAGAGAGCATCATTGGTTTTGAGTTTTATCAGTGTTCAAAGAAGCAAACAAACTCTTTTAAGCTCTCTAATAGCAGAGAAAGATTAACCATGTAGATCCTAGGCAATCCAGTAATCCATGAGTAAGCAGTTTTAAGTAGAGGGAAGAAGCTTGGTAAAGTAGGATGCTTCACTTAGAGGAAATGAGCCTTGAGCAATTTTATTCCCCTTTTCCCCACTCCCGTCTCCTTCTGTGTAAGCTGGTTCCCTGGTAAGAGAAGTAGAAGCATTGACTATGGCAAAATCATGTCCTGGGTGGCCAAGGGAGGAGTAAGAAAGAGCGTGACAAGTTATTCCAATGGCAAGGGCTAGAGAAAGAGCATTTTCTTATGTTGCTAATCTCCCATGCCACTCTTCAACTATAATAGCAGACTGGTAACTTTAGCTGAGAGTGGATACCATAGTTATCACTAATATATTTCTCTAACCTGGAAACAGCAAGTTCTCCTTCAGTGAATATTTTTTTCTAAAACTGAAAGTTTCAGGGTAGCAAAAGTATAAGGAAAGAGGGATTACTAAGGAAAAATCTCTAAAACAGCAGACCCTCTTTCCCAACCTGTTAACTCTTCTTTTCCTGCTCCCTCCAAAGAAGCTGTGTAATCCTGAAAACAGATATTCCCCAGGTGACTGGGGATGGGATAAAAAAGGTTCGGACAATTCTCCCTGTTTCTCTGTTCCTACCGATACTCTACTCTGGTATCCAATAAACAAAGTGTGCACCTGCCGGTTCCTTCCTTTTATGATAAGGAGAATCATCATGAGGAAAGTTAGTACAATAATTCCTCCCCCCGCCAAAGAATCTAATCTAAGATGTTGTGATTAAATGAAATATTTTAAAGATACAGATATAGCGAATACAGACAATAGATGGCCTGGGATCTTGACACCATTATGAACACAATGATAATAACGAGTAAAATAATTCCCCATTTAGAGAAATTGTCTTAGTCATATTTCTTCTCTTTCTTCTCTTCTCTTCTCTTTCTCTTCTCTTCTCTTCTCTTCTCTTCTTTCTCTTCTCTTCTCTCTCTCCTTCTTCTCTTCTCTTCTCTTCTCTTCTCTTCTTCTCTTCTCTCTCCCCTCCCCTCCCCTCCCCTTCCCTCCCTCCCTTCCCCTCCCCTTCTCTTCTTCTGGCAGGTAAATGACTTTCCATCCATATTTGAATGAAATCACAATGCCACCTAGTGGTTCTGGAAGTATCTTTCACCATATAAGGACTTGTCATCTTCAAGGATAATTCTAAAGCAGGAGTTTTTAATCTCGTGTGTGTGTGTGTGTGTGTGTGTGTGTGTGTGTGTGTGTGTGTGATGAACCCCACTGACAGTCTAGGGAAGATTATGGATACCTTCTCAGAATGATGTTTTTAAATGCATAAACTACAATACATAGGATTACAAAGGAAACTGATTATAGTGAAATACAGTTATCAAAGCAGGTAGATGGCACAATGGAATGGAGTGCCAGGCCTAAAGTCAAGTTCACTCATTTTCCTGAATTAAATCTATCCTCAGGCACTTACTAGCTATGTTACCCTGGGCAAGTCACTTAACTCTGTTTGCCCCTGTGTCCTCATCTGTAAAATGAGCTGGAGAAGGAAACGGCAAATCACTCTAGTGTCTGTGCCAAAATCAACCAACCAATCAACCCAAATAAGCCCACAAAGAATCAAACATGACTGAAAAGATTGAATAGAAAAACAGTCATCAAATAAATATAATAAAACAAGTTCATAGACCACAGGTTACTTAGCCTTTATTAATTACCTTTTATGTGCCAGGCACTAAGTGCTGCAGGTACAAAGAAAGGCAAAATACAATCATTATTCTAAAAGAGATTACAAATTAATTGGTGGACAGGAGGGGGCATTCAAGGAGGGGAAGAACAATGTGCTAACCACTATGTTGCAATAAGATACATACAGGATAAATTGTAGAATCAATTGAGGGAAGGCACTAGCATTAAGAGGGATTGGGAAAAGCATGGTATAGAAGGGGGATTTTAGGGGTTAAGATTCCTTATTCCAAAGCTAAAACAAAAATTAATAGCTAGAATGAGTCATTAGGTCTAGAATTAGAACATGAAAATTAAAGAAATAGAAGAAAAGAGGTGAGAACCTGACTTCAGGTGATTCATTAATAGCTGATCATGAGACTTCAGGAAATCTTTCCTGAATATAACAGAAAGAAAGAGTGTGAAATAAAGGTTTTGATGAAATGTTTGAGAGTGGAACCAATTTCCAGGTTAAGCAACCAATGCCTACATCTGTATGGACTGGTTAAAGCATTGGTTAGCTTTTTATTTTCTTTTTTTTCAGTATAAGAAGACAAGACTTTCAAAGAGAACACTGGATCAATACTAATTTCCATTTCTTCATTGACCTAGGAAATGAACCTTGGAAAGATTCTCTAACTGAGGGTAAGGAAGAGAGTTAGTGTTGATAATCATGATTATCTTATATTTTCATTGAAAAAATCCTTACATTTTCATTAAAAAAAAGAATAATGGGCCAAGATAGCAGCTGGAAAGCAGGGGCTTGCTTAAGTTCTTCCCCAAATCCCTCCAAACACCTGCAAAAAATGGCTCTGAACAAATTCTAGAGGTGCAGACCACAAAATAGCAGAGAGAAGCAGGTCTCCAGCCCAGGACAGCCTGGAAAGTTCCCTGGGAAGGGTCTATCACACCATGATGGGAGCAGAGCGCAGCTCAACATGGACTGCACCAGGACCAATCAGACCAGGAGTCAGGTGGAGCAGGCCTTTGGGACATGAATCAATGAGCTGTGGCTGTTATGAGAATTCTCAACCCACAAACACCAAAGATCGCTGAGCAGGTTAGTGGGAAAACTTCTGAATTGGGGTGAGGGCAGTCTGGCCCCAGCCATGGGGGTGGCAGAGGTGGCATGCTAGTGGTGGTGGCAGCAGCAGAAAGCTCCTGTGGCTGCTTTTAGAGCTCCAGTGTCCACTGCTTCCAGAGTCCCTGGCCCACACGGTGGGAGAAATCAAGTGGCAGATCAGAGTGGGAGTGCAGTGAGTGCTTTGCTGGTGCAGAGGCAGATTTTCTTGCTGTGCCCTGCTTGGATCTGGGTTGCGATCCTGGTTGGCAGTTCTTGGGGAAGGAGGTGTGCTGCTGTGACAGAGCTTGTGGTGACTGGGGAGTAGAAGTGAGTCTGAAAACCGCAGTGTGGCCCCTGAAGCTTGGGACAAAGTACTCTCTACTCTACAAGCAGTCATACCCTGACAAAAAGGTCAAGGGTTAAGTAATGGGCTGGGAACATGAACAGGTAGTGCAAACAGACTTAGAGTCAGAATCAGACTCAGACTGAGACTCAGACTCAGACTATAGAATCTTATTTTGGTGACAAAGAAGATCAAAACATACAGCCAGAAGAAGTCAACAAAGTCAAAGAGCCTACAACAAAAGCCTCCAAGAAAAATATGAATTGCTCTCAGGCCATGGAAGAGCTCAAAAAGGATTTGGAAAAGCAAGTTAGAGAAGTAGAGGAAAAATTGGGAAGAGAAATGAGACTGATACAAGAAAACCATGAAAAACAAGTCAACAACTTGCTAAAGGAGACCCAAAAATGCTGAAGAAAATAACACCTTAAAAATAGACTAACCCAAATGGCAAAAGATCTCCAAAAAGCCAATCAGGAGAAGAATGCCATGAAAGGCAGAATTAGCCAAATGGAAAAGGAGGTCCAAAAGACCACTGAAGAAAATACCGCCTTAAAAATTAGATTGGAGCAAGTGGAAGCTAGGGACTTGATGAGAAATCAAGATATAAAACAGAAGCAAAGGAATGAAAAAAATGGAAGACAATGTAAAATATCTCATTGGAAAAACCACTGACCTGGAAAATAGATCCAGGAGAGATAATTTAAAAATTATTGGTCTACCTGAAAGCCATGATCAAAAAAAGAGCCTAGATATCACCTTTCAAAAAATTATCAAGGAAAACTGCCCTAATATTCTAAAACGAGAGAGGTTAAATAGAAATTGTAAGAATCCACCGATCATCTCTTGAAAAAGATCCCAGAAAGAAAACTCATAGGAATATTGCCACCAAATTCCAGAGTTCCCAGGTCAAGGAGAAAATACTGCAAGCAGCCAAAAAGAAACAATTTGAGTATTGTGGAAATACAATCAGGATAACACAAGGTCTAGCAGCTTGTACATTAAGGGATCAAAGGGCCTGGAACATGATATTCTGGAGGTCAAAGGAGCTAGGATTAAAACCAAGAATCACCCACCCAGCAAAACTGAGTATAATGCTCCAAGCCAAAATATGGATTTTCAATAAAATAGAGGACTGTCAAGCTTTCTCAATAAAAAGACCAGAGCTGAATAGAAAAATTGACTTTCAAATACAAGAATCAGGAGAAGCATGAAAAGGTAAACAAGAAAGAGAAATCATAAAGGACTTACTAAAGTTTAACTGTTTTGTTTACATTCCTACATGGAAAGATGATGAGACCTTTCTCAGTATTAGGGTAGTCAAAGGGAATACACACACACGCGCACACACACACACACAGGGCACAGGGTGAGTTGAATATGAAGGAATGATATCTAAAAAATAAAATTAAGGGGTGAGAGGAATATATTGAGAGAGAGAGAAAGAGAGAGATAGGATGGGGTAATTATCTCACATAAAAGTGGCAAGAAAAAGCAGTTCTGTTGGAAGGGAAGAGGGGGCAGGTGAGGGGGAATGAGTGAATCTTGCTCCCATTGGACTTGATTTGAGAATGGAATAACATACACACTCAATTGGATATCTTACCGCACTGGAAAGTAGGAGAAAGGGGATTAAAAAGGGCAGATGACAGAAGGGAGGACCAACAGGGGGAGGAAGTAATCAAAAGCAAACACTTTTGAAAAAGGACAGGGTCAAGGGAGAAAATTGAATAAAGGGAGACAGGATAGAATGGAGGGAAAAATAGTCTTTCACAGCATGATTATTGTGGAAGTGTTTTACTTAATGATACATGTGTGACCTATGTTGAACTTCTTGCCTTCTTAGGGAGGGTGGGTGGGAAGGGAAGAGGGGAGAGAATTTGGAACTCAAACTTTTAAAAGGAGATGCTCAAAAAATTGTTTTTCATGCAATTGGGAAATAAGATATATAGGGAATGGGGCATAGAAATCTATCCTGCCTGACAAGAAAGTAAGGGGAAAAGGGATGGGGGGGGAAGTGGGGTGACAGAAGGGAGGGGTGACTGGGGAATGGGACAATCAGAATATATGCCATCTTGGAGTGGGAGGGAGGGTAGAAATGGGGAGAAAATTTGTAACTCATAATCTTGTGGAAATCAATGTTGAAAACTAAAATATTAAATAATAAAATATAAGACAAAAAAGAATAATGGTGGAAGGTTTCTCAGAATCTTTATGTCATTGTGTAAAAAGGTAAACCATTTTGAAGATAATTTGGTGACCATGTGGAACTACATGTTTTCAAACGCCATCAAACTACATTTGTTTAGTGGATTTAGAACCTATAAGTGAAAGCTGTGTTAAAACACAGTTCTGCTTTTGCAAGAATTTACACATTAAACATGCTTTCAGAGTCTTATTTTTAAGTTGTTTTCTTTTTTAATAAGCTGATGGAAGACTTAGCTGGCTTATGAACTTACCAAATATTCAGTGTAGTTTGACAAACTTTGACCAAAGACACTGGAGTAATTTTTAAATTTCCGCAAATATTTAATGCCCCTTTAGAGCAAATTAGTCTTTAGTTTTTGAGGTCTCATCAAAAGGACCCCACACAGATAAAATGAATACTATGCAGTTTACTATCTCAGAAGGACAAAAGGCTGATTCAACCCTGAAGGGATTTGAACCTGTGGTTCCAGGGAGTCTAGTTGAGGTTTAAACCACTAAGACATTCCCTCTAGCTTATGGTATAGTATAATATATTCCATTCCTTCTCATTTTTCCACCCAAACTAGCAAGATTTTGGGGTTTCATGAGAAAGCTAGTAGCAATGACATTGGGTTCTCATTGCCAACCAACCCACAGTTCCAATATTTTAATAGGGTGAACGTCTCTGTGTGTGGGGCAACGATATGATAGAAAGGCTCAAACATACCATTGTTCTCATATTTGGATCATAACTTTACCAGAGAGCTTATGTTTCTTATCTTTGTTCAATAAAGAGATTTCTATGGACAAACTAATAAGAAATTGTGTGGCATATTAGAAAGATCTTAGGGCTCAATATCTACAACACCCCAATGTGAGTCCTAGCTCCATCATTTAACCACTTGTATGACCTTTGGCAAGTAGCCAACCCTCTCTGAGTCTCAGTTTCCATGTCTGAAAAACAGGAATAAGTGATACTTGTTGTACCTACCTTAGAAGGTTTTCATGAGGTTAAATAGTATATAAAAATATATGAGGTAACATATGAAAAAGATTTTGTAAATGTAAACTAAAATACAGGGTGCCCCAAAGGACTTAGTATAATTTTAAGTTTTAATAGTTTTGTCCAAAGCTGTTGTCTCATGGATAAGCCATTCAACTTCTCTGAGATTAACATTCTTACCCTCCAAAATGGGGATCAAAATGCTTACACTAACTATCTCATAGGGTGTTGTAGGGAAAGTGTTTTGTGCAATTTAAATTGCTACAGAAACATGAATTATTAATATTATTATTATTGAAGAGCTACAGAAGAATTCCCAAGCTCAGTAACATGCACAAGTATGCAATGTGTATGTAAAATAATATTGCTACCCCACAGAAGCAGAAAGAAGCAAATGTTCAGGAAGGGTGTTTTGAGTTATTCCCCAATTCCAAATAGGCAAAGTTCAGATCTGTGAGATTTGACTGCTTTCTTATGACTAGATAACCTCTTAAAAAACTCCAAAATATGCCTGGTAAATGACATCTCATGAATCCTTCCCTTGCTAAGGGGAGTCTGTCAGTCTGTCAGCCAACAAGTATTTCTCGAGTAGGGATAGGGACTTGAACATTTAGGGGACGGAGGAAAGATTAGACTCTGCCCTTGCTTGCAGAAAATTGAAATTCTGTAGGGGAGATGTAAAAGACACAGTTCCTAGGACAATCTCTTGCAAACATTAAATGCCCATTTAATGCTTGTTGAATGATTAATGGGAATGTAATACAAATATAAATATATTAACAAAGTGATGAGTAACCATGGAGGTAAGGTGTAAAATCATGAAGTATACCTCTGATCAATTTTCATCGTTGTTATTATCATCATTCAAAATCATAATTTGTCTCTACAAATATCCTACTTCAATATTTTATTTTGTAATTATGATGACCCTGGGTCCTAGAATGCTATGCTAGTATTTTTTTTAATTTAAATTTATTTATTTAACATATTTAGTTTTCAGCATTGATTTTCACAAGAGTTTGAATTACAAATTTTCTCCCCATTTCTACCCTCCCCCCACTCCAAGATGGCATATATTCTGGTTGCCATGTTCCCCAGTCAGCCCTCCCCTCTATCACTCCCACTCCCCTCCCATCCCCTTTTTCCTCCTTTCTTGTAGGGCAAGATAAATTTCTACGCCCATTGCCTGTGTATCTTATTTTCTAGTTGCATGCAAAAACTTTTTTTTTTTGTTTTGAACATCTGTTTTTAAAACTTTGAGTTCCAAATTCTCTCCCCTCTTCCCTTCCCACCCACCCTCCCTAAGAAGTCAAGCAATTCAAATAGGCCACATGCATATCATTGTGTAAAACCCTTCCACAATACTCATGTTGTGAAAGACTATGTTTGCTCCTTCCTACCCTATCCCCCTTTATTGAATTTTCTCCCTTGACCCTGTCCCCTTTCGAAAGTGTTTGTTTTTGATTACCTCCACCACAATCTGCCCTCCCCTGCCATCATCCCCCTGTTTTTTTTATCTTCCTCCCTCTTATTTCTGTGGGGTAAGATACCCAATTGGGTATGTATGGTATTCCCTCCTCAGGCCAAATCTGATGAGAGCAAGGTTCAATCATTCCCCCCCTCACCTGCCCTCTCCCCTCCTCCCCACAGAACTGCTTCCTCTTGCCACCTTTATGCGAGATAATCCACCCATTCTATCTTTCCCTATCTCCTCTCTCAGAATGTCCTCTCTCATCCCTTAATTTGATTTTTATTTCTTTTAGATATCTTCCCTTCATCTTCAACTCACCCTGTGTCTGCTCTCTCTCTCTCTTTTATATGTGTGTATATCTATATACACACACACATACTAATAATATACAACATAGATCTATACATACATACACATTCACCTGCTATGTAGTGTAGCACAAGTTCAATCTAATTGATTCTAGTAACATTATTAAGTACTGAATATATGTTAAGCAGTATACTAGATTCTGGGTATGCAAAGGCAAAGAAGAAATAGTCTCTTCCCTAAAGAAGCTGACATATTGTGAGATAAACATCTATAAAGAAACAACATATATATAACTGAATAAATAAATAAACACAAGTTAATTTGTAGGGAAAGTGTACTAGCAACTGAAAGAATCAGGAAGGGTTTTTGTGAATGGATCTTGAAGGAAGCCAGGCATTTTTTTTTTGAGGTAATAGATGTGAATGAACGATAAACCTAGAAAGGTAGCTGTAGCCAGATGGTAAGGATTTGAGTAGGCTCCAGTGATTGATTTTTTTATTGTATTTTCTGAGGATCAACCTACTTTATTATGGAGATCTTTCCTGTTTCTCCTCTTCCAAGATCCTACTCTTCTGTCTCACTACAGAATGGAGGCTCTGGGCTCCTGAAGGGCTATGCCAGTAGTACGCAAGGTCTGACCTTTATACCAAACTACAAGAGTTTTGTGTTTGGATACAGCAATGGATTGCATGGTCTTGTCCAAGGATTAACCTAGCTAAGCAAGGAAAACTGGCAAAGGGGTCACAAAGAGTTGAACACAACTAAAAAATGACCTAAACAGGAAAATCAAAATTATCCATTTTATGTTTTGTAATTTCCTTAGTTCTTGTTTGTAAAGAAAACATTTCGTACTTATAGCTGTGAAAAATATGATATGCTTCTTTCTAATTTTTAAAATAATATGATGTTTAATAATAAGATCACTTATGCAATTAGAATGTGTGTGAAATATTGCAAATGATGATTTCTAAACCTTTATAAAAGATTGTCTTCTTGTTTTCAAGCACTTTTTTTATTAAAGCAAGTTCTTTCCTAAGCAATTATTTTTCTGGTTTATCAAACACAGTGGGTTATGAGTTCCATTGTTTCTATTCTCTCCTTATTATGGTCCTATTATCGACCCTCTTATTTTAAAATCAATGCCAAAGGGTTGTGAAATCGCTGCACTCTACAATCGCATGAAGTTTCAGAAGTGTTATTCTCGCTTCATATCTACCTCCTTCATTAATTCCTTGGTATTCTAAATCCTTTACTTTTAAAATGAATTTTGTTTTATTCTGTGAAGTATCCCTTGATAATTTTATTGGTATATCATTAAAATTCCAAAATAATTTGATATTTTAAATAGTCTTTATTATATTTCCATGGCCCAGATGTGAGAAAAATAGTTTTCCTACTATTAAAGCACCTTGCAATGGAATTTATTTACATACTTCATGTCTTTTGGTAGATTATTTTACTAATTACTTAAAGGAGATATTCCTTCCTAGTATTGCTTTCTAATTTTATTATAACTATATAGAAATTCTTTGATTTTTGAGGGTTTATTATCTCAGTATCTTTGCTCATTCCTCAGTGTTTTCTGCTTAAGCTATCATGTCATTAGCAATCAAAGATAGTTTTATCTCCTCTTTACATAGCTTTATGTCTCTAATTTCTTTCTCTTGTCTTACTGTTGTTGTAACATTTCTAGAACTATATAGAATAGTATTGAGGAGAGTGGAATTCTTGCTTTATTCCCATATGTATTGAGGAAAGTTTCTAGTGTCCTTTCCATTCCACACGATGTTTGTTTTAATTTAGATAGCTATTTTATGTTATTAAAAGGTCTCTCTATATTTTATAGGATTTTTAGCATTAACGAGTATCACATTGGTCAAGGGCTTTTCCTGCATTGGTTGAGATAATTATATAGTTTTTAATAGTTTGTCTTTAGTATGATTAATTTGTCAATGTTTTCTAATATGAATCATCCCTGCTAGGCCAACCTCCCATTGCATTTTTAAAATTAATTTTCTTTATATTGTTGCTCTTTGTTCTCCCAGATGAATTTTGTTTTTTTTTTTCCTAGCTCTTTAAAACAATTTTTGGTAGTTTGATTGGTATGCCAAAGTTGTTTTTTTTGAATCAAGAATAAGTGAAAATCTCTTATTAGAGGTTCACCCTTCCTACTGCTCCCCCCAGTAGAATTATACTGATGGCACAGTGTGGTCTGGAGTATTGGAAGACCTGAGTTCAAATCTGATCTCAGACAATAACTCTGTGATCCTGGCAAGTCACTTAACTCTGTTTACCTCAGTTTCCTCATCTGTAAAATGAGCTGGAAAAGGAAATGGCAAACTACTCCAGTATCTTTGCCAAGAAATCCCCAAATGGAGTGACAAAGAGTCAGACATGACTGAAACGACTGAACAACAACAATAATTATACTATGTCTTACAGGTTATGATATTCTTGATTGTAAGCTTTCATATTTTGCCTTTTGCAATGGTGTCTTCTAAGATTTTTTTTCACCTTTCTAGTAATTACTGCTATGTTTTGGTGATTTTAACTATGGTTCCTTGGTATTAAATTCTTTCTTTCTAGTTGTTAGCTATATTTTTTCATTCACTTGGAAACTCTGGATTTTGTTTATGACATTTGCTGGATTTTTCATTTTGAGTTTTCTTTAATGAGGGGAGCATTGTTTTATTTCTATTTTCATTTTTCCCTCTAGTTCTGTCAAATCTAGACAGTTTTAATTTATGGTTCCTTAAAAGATGACATCATGGTCTTATTTAATTATTTTTTGTTCATAGCTTTTAGGGAGTTTAGTGGTTCTTAAATGATCTTCTCAAAATCTGTTTTCTAAGTCAGTTGCTTTTGATGGCAGATTTCTTCTTTTTCTAATGTTTTTGACCTTTTTGTATCCCCAGGATTTAGCATAGTGCCTGGCATATAGAAAGTACTAATAAGTGCTAGTTGACTATTTTCTTTAATATTTTGATATTTCAAAAAAAATTCTCATTGATTTATTGTGTCATTGATTTGTGTTTAGTCATTCTAATTTTCAGGGGGTTTGCCACCTAGTTAAAGTTTTCCACCTTCTTTTCTAAGCTATTTATTCTCTTTCCAATTCTTTCAACTGCAGTTCTTATTACATTTATAATTCCATTAAAATATCTTGCTTCATTTCTTTCTTCATTTCTTTCAGGTACTCTTGTAGTCCTGGTCAAGTCATTTTCTTTTCTGAGATTCTGCTTGTAATTGGCTCATAATTTTATTCTTTAGACATATTTCTTAGACATCACTTGACCCATCATATTTCTTTATAGTATTTTAAATCTTCCTGTTTAGTTATATCTATAGCCTCAGTTACTGACTTAGTATTTTGCCCCACAGCTGAGCTCTGTCCTATCTTGCACCCTTGATTTATTCATTCAGGACCTGTTCGGTCCTGCCATTGATTTTCTGGATTGATTCCTACCATTGGTTCTACCTCTCCATGGTGTGTCTGAGGTCAGAACATGGGATGGCTTCAATTTGCCTGGTCAGGGCTCTGCAATCATCTAGTTTCCCTGAGGCATCCATATTTGGGGTGCTTCTGTGGTATTCTGGATCCCCTGGGGCATCCCTGGCTGAGGTACAATTGTAGACTTTCATCTACCCACTGATATCACCACTCAGGGTATTGCTTCCATTCAAACTGTGTTGTAACTAGATGAATTTCTGGTACAGGTTTGATGACCCCTGGAGCATCCTCAGATGAGGTATTGCTACACTTTCATGTTACCCTGGGTTTTGCCAAGTGCTATGGGTTTCTGGCCTGTTAATCTGAGCTCGTAGTGGTCTCCCTGGTGGCTTTTAGTTGTTTTTTTCTATAGTTCTGAATTGGATAAAGGACCTTATTGATATCTTTCTTTGGATTTCCAAATAAGATTAGTGGTGGAGCAAGGATGCCTGCTGTCCCAGATAATATTTTCTATAGAGTGGTGCCAGAAATGTTAACTAAAGCCATAAGACAAGAAAAAGAGAGTAAAGGAATAGGCATCAGCAAAGAGAAGGTAATATCCCCATTTGTGGATGATATGATGATTTAATTATAAAATCCCAGAAAAATAGGAAAAAAAATTAAAATAATAGCTTCAGAAAAGTTTTAGAATATAAAATAATACCAAAATTAAGAGCATTTCTGTATATAACTAGCAAAATCCAGGAACAATATTTTGCGATAGAAATGACATTTAAAAGAGTAACAAAATACGTTAACTATGTAGAAGTTATCTTTCTGAGGTACACATAGTGCTTATAAGAAAATGATCATAAAACAATGTCTAAAGAAATAAAGGAAGAACAAAACAATTGGAGAGATCAATCAATCAAGAAGCCTACTATGTGCCAGACATTGTTCTAGGTCCTGGAGGTACAAAGAAGAAAATGAAATAATCCCTACTCTCAGAGAGTTTATTTCAACCTATTGGGGTAGATGAAATGAACATATATTGATATAAACAAAGTAGATTCAAGGAAAATTTTTGTGGAAAGAATACAAGAAGTTGGGAGTACCAGGACAAAGCTCATGTAGAAGGTAGCCCTTGACCTGAGGCTTGAAGGAGACTTGGGACTCTAAGAGTCAGAGTTAAGGAGGGAATCCATTCCAGTCATAGAGGACATTCAGTGCAAAGGCATCGAGATAGGAAATAAAAGTACAAGGTTTTTCCATAGGGACTGCTAATGAGAGTATGTGTAACAAGCCTGGAAAGACATGTTAGGGCCAGATTATGGTCGTTAAGTACCAGACAAAGGCATTTATATTTGATTCTAAAGAGAATAGGAAACAATTGGAGTTGATTGAGAAAGAGAATAACATGATCAGACCTAGAAAAATTGCTCTGGGAATTACATGAGGTTTTGAGTGGGGAGAAATTTGAGTCAGGAAGTCCACTGCAGTAGTGTCATGTCATTGACATGCCAATTTAATAACTCTATGCAGATGACTTCCAGATCAATATATCCAGCCCTAGTCTCTCTCCTGAGCTGTAGTCTCTCAGTACTAATTGTCTCTTGGGCGTTTTGAAGTAGATGCACCACAGGCATTTCAAATTCATTATGCCCAAAACTGAACTTATTATCTTTACTCCGCAAATCCTGCCTCTTTTGAACTTCCTTGTCATTGTCTAGGGTGCCACCATCTTTCTAGTCACCCAGGTTGACAAACTTATCATCCTCAACTCCTCATTCTCACTCCATGTACCCAATATATTGTCAAATCTTATCCTATCCCTCTCCCCTACATATCTAGTATACATGCCCCCTCTACGCAGAAAAATCACTATAGTTGTCTAAATCACCTCTCACCTACAATCACCTCCTATACTTACCTTATGTTTTCCCTCTCACAATAGCTTAGAATTGTGTATGTGTGTGTATATACATGTAAAGTAAAATAATTTGGAGGTACCATGTAATACCTTTCAAATTCCCAATGATAATAAGAGCTAGAAAATATTCAATGTCAGAGGGACAGTGGGGGGAAAATAGGCATGCTAATTCACTACTGATGTAGGTGTGAATTATTCCAACCATTCTGTAAAGCAATTTGGAATTATGTTAGAAAAGTTGCTAAGTTTATGCCCTTTGACTCACTACTCAGTTTACACCCTAAGGAGGTGTTATTAACAGCAAAAAAAGTCCAAGATGTGCAAAAATATTCATACTGTCACTAGTTATAATAGCAAAAATCTGGAAACTAATTGTATGCCCAACAATTTGGGAATGACTGAATAAATTGCTATATGTGAATGTAATGGAACATTATTGTTCAGTCAGAAGGTAAAGAAAATGAAGAATTTGGGGAAACATGGGAATGCTTGTATTCAGATGCTGAACAAGTAAAGTAGAGCCAAAAAAAGACTACAACAATATAAATAAGGACATTAAGCAGCAAAATAATTTGGGTCAAATACAATGGACAATGGGGATATTGAATTATTAAAGATGTTATACATCTCCCGTTTCTAGCTAACTCCAAAAGGTAAAATTGACAAGGGTAGGTTTTTTTGCTTCCATCATTCTTTAAGTTAAGTTGACTGAAGTGTTTTCAGGTAATGAAATTTGTTGGGGGAGAGATTGCTTGTGTGTTGGTTGAATGTACCCATAATATCAAAATAATATGTCTCAATAAAGAACAGAAGGAGGTAGGTAGGTGGTGCAATGGATAGAGTGCTGGACCTACAATAAGAAAAACCTGAGTTCAGATCTCACCTCAGATACTTACTAGTTCTGTGATGCTGAGCAAATTACTTACCCACTGTCTGCCTCAGTTTCCTCATCTGTAAAACAAAGATAATAATAGCATCTACCTACCAAGGTCATTGTGAACCCAAATGCAATAATATTTGTAAAGTGCTTTGCAAACCTTAAAGTGTATATGTATGTGTATATATGTGTGTATATATATGCATATATACATATGTAGTAGTGGTAGTAGTAGTAGTAGTTTGAACAGGTATGAATGAGTTAGTATCTGCACTGCTGAAGGATGTATCCATTTTGATCAGAGCAATGATCCATCCAGTACTGAAGTAAGTATGAATTCTGATTCTATCTCTTCCTTCTACCCACTCTATTTTCCTAAATGCTGTTTAGATGGCATGGGAATCAGAGACATTTTTGAGATATAGATGTAGGCTGGTTTCATCAGTTAGTCAATCAGTCAACCAACAAGCACTGATCAAGTACCTGCGATGTACTAGGTACTGAGGATGTAAAAGAAGAAACAATTTCTTCCCTTGAGAACTTAAACAATCTAACTGTTTACGAGAACTCATGGACAATCCATTCCCCAAATGCTGAGTTGAGTTGACTGAATTTCAGATAGATTGGGAAGAACACAGGGAAAATAAGCTTCTCAGAAGCCAGATAGCCACTCTTACATGAACAATTAATTTTTTCCCCTATTGATTCAGTGATTTATTTAAACTATAACAGGATTGGGGCTCCTGAACCCTACATGTATGTGCTCTATTCATTGGAATGTGGATTTTTTGGACTCGTCATATTTACATGTAAAAACATCATTTCTTCAACATAATTATAAACTGTTTAAGGAAGAGACTGTCTCTTTTTTCCTCTTTTTTAAAGAGAGATAGGTGGTGCAGTGGAGAGAGTGAAAAATCTGGAACCAGAGGACCTAGGTTGGAATCCTATAAATTACTATTAATATCTGTGTGACCTTGAATAAGTCCCTTAATTTCTCTGTGACACACTTCCCCTAATCTGTAAAATGAGGGGGCTAAACCACATGGCCTTTGGTCCCTTCTAGCCCTAAATCTTTGATTACTACAGCAAGTTCAGTGCCCAATGCATAGTAGGTGCCCAATACATATTGTTGACAAAATGGTACCACATGTAAGATGCTTTTTCTAAGTCCTTTCTCAGGCATCCAATTATTTTTAAGATCCCCATATCAACAAAAGCAAGCAAGTAAGCAAATAAATCAAGAGAAACCAGTGCCTTTCACATGGAAGGTGCTTAAAAGTATTTATTGAACTGAAATAAATTGAAACTATAAAAAGTATTGTGGAGGTAGATGAGTTATTTGGAATCAAATTTCACGAATAAAAGTACTAAGTTGTCTTCTATTATAGCAATACATAGACAGAAGAACATCTTTAAAAAGACTAAGCCTCAGTTTCCTTATCTAGAATTAAGGGATAAGTCTAGATGACCTTTAATGTTTCTTCTAGCTCTAAACCCATTATCCCATGAAAAGAAATTCCTGTACCTCCCAAACTAACACAAATTGAAAACCAGTAAAGAAATGCCTATTTAATCACTTAAAATACACATGGCAGATAGGCTTGTTGAAACCCACATGTTTGTTTCTTTTAACAAGTGAAATTATTTGTCACTTTCCACTAATGAAAGCCGTGAATGAAAACCTGCTGTTTTTGCTATGTCTGCTTATGCCGTATGGTGGGTGGGAAGAACTGAAGACTTGGGCTGTTACATAGTGAACAGGGTTGAGGCTTGTTGAAGCCAAAAGGGGATGATTCCTACTTAAGGATATGATAAGGAACAGGCATAACCTTTCAAATACAATGCCAAAAGGCATAACCTTACCTTAGTCTCAACGAAAATCAGCTGTTATTTGTTATTCAAGTGACATGTCTCCTTTTCTCCCAGTCTTCCCTCCACACCATTCCCCTCCAACCAAGAGAAGTTTTGTAGCAGCCAAGACACTTCAGAAAAATCACAAATCTTCCAAAGACATAAACACCAGGCATAACCATTACAATATTTGTCATATTGCACTGCTTACCAGAGCTAAATTCACTCTCCCACATGCACATGTGGTGAGTCAGTGGCATTACATATATCTATTAGTCAGGTGCTAAGCCCACTGGGCAGGGACCAAGCCTCCTCTCTCCTCAACATGGTGTCTAATATACTGCTAGTTCTTGGTAAATGAAGAACAGTTAAAAAAATGCAAAGGAGATTGAATATTACTCACATTTTTATGGCTATACAAGAGGAATAGACCCAGTGACAGCAGAACTGCTGGTTATTCCAATAGTTGGCTCAAGGTTATAATGGCAGATATTTTCTACTGCACTACCTTCAAGGCTATATCTTTCAACTGAAGTGACAGTTCATTTTGGCTAAGCAAGTAGTGTCCCACTTAATTGAACTGTCCTTTATCTAATTTGATGGATTTTATGGGTTCTTTTGGTGCTGTGTAGGCACAAACTAAATAGTACCCTGGTACGCACAAGAGTGGCTATTACTTATCCATTCATTCCTCACAAAGCTCCAAACTTACAGTTCCTCTTGCCTTGGGCATTGAATCAGAGTCCAGGGGATTCACAAAGCCATGAATAGTCAAGAGGAAATTTTTTCTCATGAAATCCCACAAGAATACGTAGTTTAAGTTCATATTGGGTGGTAGAGGGAAAATCACTTCTTCCTATTCCTATGCTTATGTACAATACAGTGATGCCTATAAGATAATTCTGTTTAATTTACTAGAGATTCTTTTATACTTCATAGTAGGCACCTAAAAATGTTCATTGACTCTGATGCTGATAGGGGAAGGGTGTGTAGGACATCTTCTTGCCTTACAGAATCAGATGCTGGCCACGGTTTGTACTTCATGCAGTAAAGCAGTTTCACATTCAGCTTGGGCAGTATGTAGGACTTGAAGATGTCTGCCTTGGAGATGTTTCTGATGGCCTAGGCTTCTATATGTGGCAGATAAGTAACTTCTTCAAGGTTTTGTCCTTAGGCATGCCAATGCAGCTGCAGCCAGGAGGGTTGGTGCAATGGCTGGACTGCCTGTGGCCATCTCCCATGTTGATCCACTCTGTGTCCTGTCTCTTCTTGGTTAGTTTGTGAGAAACAAAATGAGTACTTACTTTTCTACTGAGTTCAAATTCTCTTGGGAACTGCCCAATACACATACATGGAACATTTTTTTTCTGTTAAGCTTTTAATTTCTTGCCTTCCCTTTGGCCAAGGAAGGGGTGAACCTACCACCCTCAAAAGTTTTGTTCTTGGCCTCATACGTAGGTAGACTATGTGCATCTACTTCTTCCCCAATTCCATGTTCATTTCATGTGTACATTGGAGAGTCAAGGGGAGGACAAAGGGGAGTTGAGAGATTTCCCCAGGAAGTATGTAGTATCTGCACTCTAGGGCTCTTCCATCGAGAGGACTCCTATAATCATCTCAAAGTGATACATTTTCTTAACAAGCAATAATTAATTGCTTACTATGTGCCCAGAACTGTGCAACGTGTTGAGATTATAAAGAAAAACAAAAATAGCCCATGACCTCAAAAAACTTATATTCTTATGGGGGAGGCAACATGTAAATAAATAGATATATAACATGATATATACAGAGTAGATGGAAGGTTGGTATTCTTAAACTGAAATCCATGGACAAGAATAGATTTCAGGGGATCTGTAAACTTGAATGGGAAAAAGTAATATTATTTTCACTAACCTTTCAGCATTTCTGTCATTTAGGATTTTCTTCAATTAAAAACATAGGTAAGAAACCATAGCAGTATTAGCAATACCTGTGATTATCAAAGGGATTCATAGCACATACCCATGGAAGATTTAAGAACTCCTGTCTTGCAGGGAAAGATTGTAATGGCTGGGAGACTAGGAAAGATTTCTTGTGGAAGGTAGAGTTTGACCAGAATCTTGAAGAAAGCCAGGGATCCCCACTAAGAGAAGGAACTGATGAGGTAGGTAAAGGCATGGGGTACAGCAAGTCCAAAGACACCAAAAGAGGAGACGGAGTGTAGTTTATGAGGAACAGCAAGAAGGCCAGTAGAGATGCAATATGGGCTTGCAAATGGAAGTAAAGTGTAAGAAGAATAGAAAGATAGAGAAAGCTTTCAATGCCAAACAATAAAGCACTAAAGGAAATCTAATGAAAATCAATCGGTTATTTCATTACCTTCTATCTAAAGTGAGAGAAGCTAGTGTCAATTCAGACACTTAAAAAAGGTTATTCTGAGTAAAATGCACTTGAACCTCAATTAAACACTCTAAGTAATACATGATTCATTCAAATCCCATCAAAAATGAAAATGTTCATGTGAATAATATAGTCATGATCAAAAAGAGAGTATAGATATCATGCTTCAAGAAATCATAAAAGAAAACTATCCAGACCTTTTAGAACCAGAAAACAAAGTAGAAATAGGAATACTGGTTACCTCTTTGAAGAAACCCAAAAATGAAAACTCCCAGGAATATTATAGTCAAAATCTAGAGCTTCCATGTCAAAGGAAAAATACCCAAACAGCAAGTCAATCAATCAATAATCATTTATTAGGCACTTACCATGTGCCAGAAAGTATGCTAAATGTTGGAAAAGAAAGTGACAGAAAGGAAGAATCAAATACCGAGGAACAACAGTCAGGATCACACATGATTTAGCAGCCACCACTTTAAAAGAGAAGTTAGCTTGGAATACAATATTGCAGAAGGCAAAGGATATTGGCTTACAACCAAAAATAACTTACAAAAACAGAGTATAATTGCATGGGGACAAATGAACCTTTAATGAAATAAAGGGCTTCCAAACATTCCTGACAAAAAAGACCGGGGTTTCGTAGTATTGAAGTGCAAAAATAGGAGTTAAGAGGAACATATAAAAAGTAAACAAGCATAAGGAACAAGGACAGACTGTGTACATTCTAATATGGAGAGATGACGTACATATTCCCTCTGAACTCTATAATCCTGAGGGGTCAGAGAGAGAAACTAATTAGAGTGAAGGCCTGGGAGTGGTTCTATTATGTCTTGAAGATCTTAAAAGAAGGATGGTAAGGTAGCAGAAAATGAATATTTTGGGGTGGGAGGAAGGAGAGGAAATTTAGGGTAAATTATTTCATGTAATTGAAGTGGGCAAGTAGAAGTCTATACAAACAAGAAAAAAAGGGTAGAAGGTGAACCTTACTCTTATATGACCTAGTTGAAGGACGGACAAATACACACACACACACACACACACACACACACACACATACACATACACATACACACACATTCGTGCACAGTTATGTACACAGTATATAGGAATATATTTCACTTGGCAGGGAAATAGAGGGAAAGGGGAAAATGGGGAAAGGAGAATTAGAAGGTTAGTAGATTAAGGATCTGGTGTCAGGAAGACTCATCTTCCTGAGTTAAAATCTGGCCTTTTACTAGCTTTGTGACCCTGGGTGAGTCAATTAACCCTGCTTGCCTCAGTTTGCTCATCTGTGTAGTGAACTGGAGAAGGAAACCCCAAGAAAACCCCAAATGGGGCCATGAAAATGGGACAAGACTGAAAAACAACAACAGGATTAAGGGAGGGATTAGTTCTAAGAAAAACAGACTAAAGCTGTACAAAATATTTATAAATGTTTATTGACTGACTGATACAGAAAATAAATTGGGAACTGAGAAGATGCCCACAGAATAGGGAATGGCTGAAAAAGTTATAGTATATAAAAGTAATGGAATACTATTATGCTATGAGAAATAACGATAGGGATGCTTTCAGAGAAAATTGGGAAGATTTGTACAAATTGACTTAAAGCAAAGTGAGTAGAACCAGGAGAACCAACTTATATAAAGTCAACAATTTTTTGTAAAGTCAAACAATTTTCAAAGATTTAGAAACTCTGATCATCATAATGATCAACCATGATTCTGGAACACTAATGATGAAATCTGCTATATCTAACTCCTGGTAGGTGAATGACTGAAAGTGCAAAATGTGACATATTTCTTTTCTTGGATGTGGCCAATGTGGAAATTTGTTTTGCTTGACTATAAATGTTTGTAACAGATGTTTTATCTTTTCTTTTTTTCTCCTTTTGGGAGCAGTGAGTGAGAGGGAGATTAAGTGAATTTTTGCTAATTTAAATATAAAATTTAATTTAAAAATATGATCAACCTAATTTTCAACACGTATAGGGATAGGGACTGGACCTGTGATTTCATTGATACAAGGAACTCCTAGGTAAAAGAATTCATTCTACCAATGCAGGATATCATTTTCTCTTTAACTTATAGTCTCAGAGAGTTGCCTAGAACACTGAGAGGTTAAGAGATTTGCCCAAGGTCACAGACCCAGTATGTGACAAAGGCAGAATTTGAACCAAATTTTTATGGCCTGGTTTTAAGGTCAGCTATCCTATCACTACAGCATCCTGCTCTGGTACTTATACCATTACTAATCCATATAACAGTCAAACCAGTGGAGGCTTGTTTTTTTTTTTATCATGTTTAGATGATCACATTTGCATCATTTAAAGGAAAGGAGAAGTAACAGGGAATTTATTAAGTGCCTACCTACTATGTTCTAGGCACTGTGCTAAGAGCTTTACAAATATATCATTTCATCCATTTTACGCATGGCTTTGATAGGCATTTCCACACTGACTCTGTAAGAGTAATACTTTCTCTGATTAAGTCTGGATTTTTCAGCGAAGGTGGTGCTAATTAGTGATCTCAGGTTGGCAATTCTAAAGGCAATGACTAATTATGGATGTGCTGCACCCAATATATTTTCCTTCCTTCTCTTCTCTTCCCTTCCCTTCCCTTCCCTCCTCTCCCCTCCCCTCCCCTCCTCTCCTCTCCTCTCCTCTCCTCTCCTCTACTCTCCTCTCCCCTCCCCTCCTCTCCTCTCCTCTCCTCTCCTCTCCCCTCCTCTCCCCTCCTCTCCCCTCCTCTCCCCTCCCCTCCCCTCCCCTCCCCTCCCCTCCCCTCCTCTCCTCTCCTCTCCTCTCCTCTCCTCTCCTCTCCCCTCCCCTCCCCTCCCCTCCCCTCCTCTTCCCTTCCCTTCCCATGCTCCTATATCTCCATTCCATGAACATACACAGTCTGATTTATCTGTAGTTGCCACACCAAGGGTGCTAAGTAGTTGCATTTATGACCACTTCAAGCCCCCAATTTTACTTCAAAAGGCATTGTTACATAATTAATAGCACACTGGATTTAGAGACAAGGAGAACTAGGTTCAAATCCTTCCTCGGACACTCTTTTGGGCAAGTCATTTAATCTCTATGCATCTCAATTACTTAATCTGTAAAGTGAGGATAATAATAGCATCTACTTCATAGGGTCATTGGGAGGAACAAATGAGATAATGTTTGTAAGCCCCTTTGCAAACCTTAAATTGGATGTTAGTCATAATTATCATAAACTTTCTAATAACAATCAAGAAAGTTGTTGAATGTCATACTTTTTTTCACTATATAAACACCTGTTGACTTAAAAGTATATAAGCTTCCAACCACTTGGATCATCAGAATGAATCGATTCCTTTGGGACTTCAATTTGGCATGTCATTCACAGCTTTCACTTTTGACTACCAAATGCTTTGACCTTAGAATGTGTTCCTGGATCTTGTGATGTTGGATTGCATTTTCAAAAAGGACACACAATTGAACTAGTGAAATAAAACAGAGCAATGACTAAAATTGCCTCATTCTTCAAGCATTTGTCCTGGCTAAACACAATATGTGAAGTTTGGGGATTATTTTTCTTTAAACTCCGTGTGCCTTTTGAAAGCATACACATTGGCCTGGCTATTTTAGTGAAGATGCTAAAAAAATGGCCCATTTGTGGTATAGGCATTAACTTATTCAGACTCTTAGGATAAAGTGACAATTTCCAACCAGTCACATTGGGAGTGGGAAGGTAGAGGGGGCTTTTTCTTTGGTCTCCTCACAGAGAAGTGTTCCAGGTCTCAAGTCATAGGCAAATTGATTTTCCTTACTTTTTCCATGCTTGAAATTTCCTTTCCCATTGCACTCTTGATATATATCATATAGTCTAGCATCTGATTTCATATGTTCTGCGTTGTGCTCTGATGAATATGTGTGAGTGTTAAGGACTGTGTGAAACTTTATTTTTGGAGATGGGATCTCCTTATTTTTCTTGAACTGGAAGTACAGTGGCCACTCATGGATCTGATCCCGTTGATGCATGACATGAAAGTTTTGACCTGCACCATTTTGACCTGGGCCAGTTTGTCCTCCCTTAAGCAGCCTAGTGGCTCCTTGCTTCCAAGGACATGCTATATTGGTGCCAGACTTAGGGAAGACACCTGATTGATGGAGGAAAAGAAGGAAGGAATCAAGCATTTATTTGGTGCCTGCAATGTGCCAGGCGCTGTGCTAAGTGCTTTACAAATATCTCATTTGATCATCATAACAGCCCTTGGAGAGTGAAGCTATTTTTTTATCTCCAGGCTACAGTTAAGGAAATTGAGGCAAGAAGAAGTTAAGTGACTTGCCCAGGATCACATAGCTAGTAAGTGTCTGAGGTCAGAGTTTTAACTCAAGTCTTCCTGACTAAAGACCTTATGGCTCTATCTACTACTGCATGACCTAGCTGCCTGGCTAGTATCTTGGCAGAAGTTTTTATTTGCTCTTTTGTTTGGGCTTGGCTATTTAGCCAAGTCCGCCTAGGGTACTATCATTTAGTCCACATCTCTTCATATTCTCCATAAGAACAGCCCAAGAGATTTTGTCAAATCCTTTGATGAAATCTAGGTATACTCAGTCTGTGGCATTCCCCTGATCAGTCAGGTTAGTAATTCTGTCAAAAAAAAAGAAATGAGCTTTCAAAGGGCATGGCCTGTTTGATATTTGCTGGCTCAATGATTTGAGGCTTCCCTTTCTAACTTAGACTAGACCAGAACTTGAGTCAAGCTCATAGATGTATGGTCTGAAGACTCTACTTGCATTTATTGTTCCCCAGTCTATAATTTGGAGTGATTTGGTATTCTTTATTTTCCCAGCTGATTAAGAGTAGCTTAGCATCATATTAGTGAGTTCTTCGAGTATCCTAGGTTGTAGCATATCTAGGTCTAATGATTTTATTTTATCTAGGGAGGTTAGGTATTCTTTTATCATGTTCTCACTCATGTTGAGTTTCAATTCTTTGTTATATAGGAGCTAAATAAATGTTCATGGACTTCCCTTGTTAATGAAGAATGCTTTTGATGCTTTTAAACTTTATTCTTATTCATGTTCCTACTAACACTATATCCTGCTATTACACTTCTTTGAATACAGTGCATAGTAGTAAGCTCTTTAAAAAGTAAAACTAAAGTAAAGAAAAGTTGTCAGTGGGCTATTATCAGAAAACAGGATTCAGGAAGAAGAAAAATGTCTGTATTCTCATCTGGAACTTAGCTGAGTTGAACGAAGCCAATCCAAAGAGAAGAAGAAGAAACATGAATTCATAAATGTTTAATAAGAGGCTCTCCAAAAAACCCAAAATAGAAAAAAATACTCTTTTAAGTTTAATCTACATGATTAACATTTTTTCCATCACTCAAGACTAGGCCTGCAACAAAATAATGAATCAACCCCCTGAGTTTGTAGCATTTGCTTATTTCCTTACTCTGAGTGTGGACTCAGGGATGGACGTAGTCTTTTGTCAATGAACCAGTCTCCCTGACCTTGGAAAAGCTTATCGCTAGTTTACACATAAATGGAAAAAGTAAAAACAAAATTAAGTGCATCTTTTCTAGACAACAACATGGCAAAAATAGTCATAAACACAGAGAAAACAAGTAAAATATATCAATTTAACTGTAAACTAAGTGATGGTATTTTGAATAATAGGTGGATAACACATCATGGAAGAAATTATCAACTAGGGAAAGAAATAAAGAACAATAGGACATACCAAAAATTTGAAGCTGTAACTAATACAGTCCTTAAAAGAATAATTCTGTCTCTGAAAGCCTGCATTAGTAAAATAGAGAAGGAGATGATTAATGAGCTGACTAATGCAATCAACTTTAAAAAGTTAGAAAAGTCAAATTAATAAAATAAAAATCATGAAAATTAGAGGAGAAGTAGATAAGAATGGAAATAAAAACACTCTAGATATAAACAAAACTAAGAGATTTAGTAAATACTAAAAAATTCTCAGTGAAACCTTTAAAAAGAAAATCAAATTATTAAAATAAAAAATGAATAAGGTTAATTCACAACAAAAATGTAGGAGATAAAAAGAATGATAGAAACAATTATATACAACCATATGCTAGTGAAATCAAGAATTTAAGAATATATCTGATGTTACACAAAAAGACACAATTCTAAAATTAACAAAAAAAGGACATGCAATCAAAATGTATATTTTATCCTTTATGATCATCTTTCTCCCTTGCTTGATTACAAATTTCTCCCTAACTATAGTTTTAAAAGGCAACCTATCTCTTCTTTAAGTACTTCATGGTGTTACCCATTATATTCAGATAATATATCAATTTTGACTGTCATGGTGTAGAGTGAATGATTTTTATCTTAATGAAATTTCTGCCAAACTCCTCCCCAATTGTCCTAGCACTTTTTGTCAAATCGGGAACATTTTCTGTTGTGGGTTGTGGTTGTAGGTTGATCAAATATTGGGCTACTGTGTTCAATTTCATCTAGGTCTTGCTTAATCTTTTCCATTTTTAAATAAGTACCAAATAGTTTAGGTGGTTATTACTTTACAAAGTAGCTTGAAATATGGTAAAACTAAGACCCCTCCATTCTTATTTATATTTTATTTATTTTATTCTGAACTTAAGAAATAAAACATAGTAGAAGAGGAAAAAAAAGATGATTGCACTTGAAACTGCAAATCCATTATGTACAATTTGCTGTCCTTTTAAATATATAATAAAGTTATCATGCAAATTTCTTTTTTTTTTATTTTCTTCCCCTCCTTTACCCCAATCTAGAGATGGCTACAATTAAACACAAATATGTATATAAATGTAAAACCATTTTATACATATTTCTATTTATTCTTTCTCTGGATGCAGACAGTGTCTTCCTTCATAGATCCTTTCTAGTTAATTTGGGTGTTTATAATTGTGAAAGTTACTTAGTCACTTATAGTTGTTTTTTTTTCTTTTTAATTTAAATTTATTTATATAACATATTTAGTTTTCAGCATTGATTTTCACAAGAGTTTGAATTACAAATTTTCTCCCCATTTCTACCCTCCCCCCGACTCCAAGATGGTGTATATTCTGGTTGCCCTGTTCCCTAGGCAGCCCTCCCTTCTGTCACCCCACTACCCTCCCATCCCCTTTTCCCTACCTTTCTTGTAGGGCAAGATAAATTTCTACGCCCCATTGCCTGTGTATCTTATTTTCTAGTTGCATGCAAAAACTTTTTTTTTTTGAACATCTATTTTTAAAACTTCGAGTTCCAAATTCTCTCCCCTCTTCCCTTCCCACCCACCCTCCCTAAGAAGTCAAGCAATTCAACCAAGGCCACATGCGTATCATTATGTATAACCATTCCACAATACTCATGTTGTGAAAGACTAACTATATTTTGCTTCTTCCCAACCCATCCCCCTTTATTGAATTTTCTCCCTTGACCCTGTCCCTTTTCGAAAGTGTTTGTTTTTGATTACCTCCACCCCCATCTGCCTTACCTTCTATCATCCCCCCCCCTTTTTAATCTTCTTCCTCCTTCTTTCCTGTGGGGTAAGATACCCAAATGAATATGTATGGTATTCCCTCCTCAAGTCAAATGTGATGAGAGCAAGATTCACTCATTCCCCCTCACCTGCCTTCTCTTCTCTTCCTACAGAACTGCTTTTTCTTGCCACTTTTACGCGAGATAATTTACCCCATTCTATCTCTCCCTATCTCCCTCTCTCAATATATTCCTCTCTCATCCCTTAATTTGATTTTATTTCTTTTAGATATCTTCCCTTCATCTTCAACTCACCCTGTGCCCACTTTCTCTCTCTCTCTCTCTCTCTCTCTCTCTCTCTCTCTCTCTCTCTATATATATATATATATATATATACACATACACACATACATATATACATACATACACACTCACATATACATATATATACATAAACATATATATATATACATATATATGCATACACAAACATATATGCATATATATATATACACACACACACACACACAAACACACACACATATATATATATATATATATATATATACATATTCCCTTCAGCTACCCTAATACTGATGTCTCATGAATCATACACATCATCTTCCCATGTAGGAATGTAAACAAAAACAGTTCAACTTTAGTAAGTCCCTTGAAATTTCTTTTTCTTGTTCTTTTTCTTGATTACCTTTTCATTCTTCTCTTGATTGTTGTGTTTGAAAGTCAAATTCAGCTCAGAGTATTCAGCTCTGGTCTTTTCACTGAGAAAGCTTGAAAGTCCTCTATTTTATTGAAAATCCATATTTTGCCTTGGAGCATGATACTCAGTTTTGCTGGGGAGGTGATTCTTTGTTTTAATCCTAGCTCCATTGACCTCCAGAATATCGTATTCCAAGCCCTTCGATCTCTTAATGTAGAAGCTGCTAGATCTTGGGTTATTCTAATTATGTTTCCACAATACTCAAATTGTTTCTTTCTGGCTGCTTGCAGTATTTTCTCCTTGACCTGGGAGCTCTGGAATTTGGCAACAATATTCCTAGGAGATTTCTTTTTGGGATCTATTTGAGGAGGTGATCGGTGGATTCTTACAATTTCTATTTTGCCCTCTGGCTCTAGAATATCAGAGCAGTTTTCCTTGATAATTTCTTGAAAGATGATATCTAGGCTCTTTTTCTGATCAGGGCTTTCAGGTAGTCCAATAATTTTTAAATTATCTCTCCTGGATCTGTTTTCCAGGTCAGTGGTTTTTCCAATGAGATATTTCACATTGTCTTCCATTTTTTTCATTCTTTTGGTTCTGTTTTATAATATCTTGATTTCTCATAAAGTCACTAGCTTCCACTTGCTCCAATCTAATTTTTAAGGTAGTATTTTCTTCAGGGGTCTTTTGGACCTCCTTTTCCATTTGGCTAATTCTGCCTTTCAAGGCATTCTTCTCCTCATTGGCTTTTTGGAGCTCTTTTGCCATTTGAGTTAGTCTATTTTTTAAGGTGTTGTTTTCTTCAGTATATTTTTCAGTATTTTTTGGGTCTCCTATAGCAAGTCATTGACTTGTTTTTCATGGTTTTCTCACATCCTTCTCATTTCTCTTCCCAATTTTTCCTCTACTTCTCTAACTTGCTTTTCCAAATCCTTTTTGAGCTCTTCCATGGCCTGGGACCAGTTCATGTTTTTCTTGGAGGCTTTTGTTGTAGACTCTTTGACTTTGTTGACTTCTTCTGGCTGTATGTTTTGGTCTTCTTTGTCACCAAAGAAAGAATCCAAAGTCTGAGTCTGAATCTGGGTGCGTTTTCACTGCCTGGCCATGTTCCTAGCCAACTTACTTGACCCTTGAGTTTTTCAGTGGGGTATGATTGCTTGTAGAGTGAAGAGTACTATGTTCCAAACTTGGAGGGATGCGCTGTTGATTTCAGAGCTATTACAGCCAGCTCTGCCACACCAGTACTCCTCCTTTCCCAAGAACCCCCAACCCGGACTGGACTTAGATCTTCAGCAGGCTGTGCACTCCTGCTCTGATCCGCCACTTAATTCCTCTCACCAGGTGGGCCTGGGGCCAGAAGCAACTGCAGTTGTACTTCTGTAGCTGCCCCACCTCCATTGCCCCTGGGGCAGTGGCTGAGCTGCAAACTCTATCCCCCTGTCCCCAGCAGCTTTTCCCATTAACCTTCTCTGTTGTCTTTGGTGTTTGTGGGTTGAGAAGTCTGGTAACTGCTGCAGCTCACTGATTCAGGGCTCTAGGACACCCTCCGCCTGGCTCCTGGTCTGGTTGGTCTGTGCCACCCACGCTGGGCTCTGCTCTGCTCCGCTCCACTCTGCTCCCAGCTCTGTGCATGATAGACCTTACTCAGAGACCATCCAGGCTGTCCTGGGTTAGAGCCCTGCTTCCCTCTGCTGTTTTGTGGGTTCTGCAGTTCTTCTCTGTTGTCTTTGGTGTTTGTGGGTTGACAAATCTGGCAACTACCACAGCTCACTGATTCAGGGCACCCCACCCGGCTCCTGGTCTGGTTGGTCCACGCGGCCCACACTAGGCTCTGCTCTGCTCCCAGCTTGGTGCACGAAAGACCTCACCCAGCAACCATCCAGGTTGTCCTGGGCTGGAGCCCTGCTTCCCTCTGCTATTTTTTGGGTTCTGCAGTTCTAGAATTGATTCAGAGTCATATTTTATAGGTTTTTGGAGGGACTTGGTGGGGAGCTCACACTAGTCCCTGCTTTCCAGCTGCCCTGTCTTAGCTCTGCCCCTCCTCAAATTATTTTATTAAGAAGTTCTTTGCCCCCCTCTATTTTTTTTGGTGTATTTTATGAACCAAAATGGTAAATGTTTAAATATTTGTTAGGATTGAGCTGTAAGTCCAGCTAGAGCTGGTGTTTCTGTTGTTCTCCCCTTTAGGAGTTCATTTATAGTTTACTCCATATTTTTATAAGATTAAATTGTTCATATTCTCTGTTTTTAGTGATATTAATCCATATGTTTTTGTAAATATGTAACTATTTCTCTTTTATTTTCAATTTTCTTGGCATATAATTAGACTTGTATCCATAATAATTTTCTATATTCTCCAAATGTTGTAAATTTCCTCTTTTCGTTTTAGATTTTGGAAATTTTGTCCCTGTCTCCCTTCATCAATCTAGGTATTGGTTTGTTATATTGTTTTTAAAACAACTTTTATTTATCACTTCAGTAGGCTTTTTTCAAATTTTTTATCTCCTTTGAGTTATAGAATTTATACATTTATGTGCGGTTGGAGATTATTATAATTTTATTTTCTAGAGATTTTTTAGTTGACTACTAAGTTGATTTGTTTTCTTCCCTCTTGTTATTTTCTAAAGCTGAAAGGGAACTTAGAAGCCATCAAGTCCATTTCTCTCATTTCACAGATGAGGGAATTGTTAACTAGAGAGTTTAAATAATTTGTTCAAGTTCACATGGATAGTAAATGTCAGAGGTAGTATTTAAACTCACATCTTCTCTGGAGGCACAGCCAAGGTGTGAAGTAAAGGTAGGGATTTACCTGAGCTCTTCCCCAAACCCTTCCAAATATCTTTAAAAATGACTAAAATTGTAGAGCAGCTGAAACTACAAAATGATGGAATGAAACAAATTTCCAGCCTGAGACAACTTGGAAGGTCAGAAGGAAAGGTGTGTTGCACCAGGGTGAGAGAGGAGTGCAGTCCAATGCAGGCTGTGCCAGTGCAGATAGGGCCCCAGCAAACTGGGAGCAGGTCTCAGGGCAACTGAATCACTGGTAGCAGTGGCAGTGTCCAGACCTCTCAGCCCACAGATGCCAAACACAAGGTTGCAGGAAAGGTCTGTTGCACGTGGGTGAGAGTAGAGTACAGTCTAGCACAGGCCATGCTAGCACAGCTCTGGCCACAGCAAACCAAGGGCAGGCCTTGTGAGTGATTGAATCAGCAGCTGCTTCTAGAGCTCTCAGCCCACAGATGGTAAGGGAGTAAAACAACTGGTCAGAAGGAGATTATAGGGGTATTTTTGCTAGCACCAAGGCAAGAGTCTGTTGCTGTATCCATACTTGGGTCCGAGTCCCAGTCCTGGGTGGCAGTCCCAGGGTGAGGAGGATCACTAGCATAGCAGAGTTTATGGACATAGTGGACGGGGGACTCAAAGTTCCAGGACAGGAAAGAATGCTTGTGGTCACTCACAGACCAGAGCACAGACCAGGAGAGCAGTAAACACCTCTCTTTAAGATCATACCACCTTGGAAGAACTGAAAATTTATAGATCCCTAGAGGTAATTCTGAAAATAGCTGCACAAAATCTCTGAAACTTGGGACAGTACACCATCCACAATGGAAACAGAGCCCTACTTTGACAAAGAGTAAAAAGTCAAGTAATAGGCTGGGAAAATGAGCGAACAATGGGAAAAAAATCTCTGACTATAGAAATTCACTATGGTGACAAGGAAGATCAAAACACACACTTAGAAGAGGACAACAACATCAAAGCTCCTACATCCAAAGCCTCCAAGAAAAATATGAATTGGTCTAAGGCCATGGAAAAGCTCAAAAATGATTTTGATAATGAAATAATAGAAATAGAAGAAAAATTGGGAAGTGAAATGAGAGTGATGACTGAAAAGAATAAAAAATGAGTCAACAGCTTCGTAAAGGAGACACAAACACTGAAGAGAATAACACCTTAAAAAACAGATTAGGCCAAATGGTAAAAGAGGTCCAAATAACCAATGAGGAGAAGACTGCCTTAAAGAACAGAGTTGGCCAATTGGAAGGGGAGCTTCCAAAAGCTCACTGAAGAAAATAATTTCTTAAAAATGAGAATGGAGCAAATGGAAGCTAATGACTTTATGAGAAATCAGGAAACAATAAAACAAAACCAAAAGAAGTAAAAAATAGAAGACAATGTGAACTATCTCATTAGAAAAACAACTGATTTAGAAAATAGATCCAGGAGAGATAATTTAAAGATTATTGGACTACCTGAAAGCCATGATCAAAATAAAGGAGTCTAGACATCATCTTTCAAGAAATTATCTGATATTCTAGAACCAGAGGGCAGAATAGAAATTGAAAAAATCCACTGATCACCTCCTGAAAGAAAGCCCCCAAACTGCCAGGAATATTATAGTCACATTCCAGAGTTTCCAGGTCAAGGAGAAAATATTATAAGCAGCCAGAAAGAAACAATTCAAGTATGGTGGAGCCACAGTCAAGATAACATAAGATTTTAGTGGCTTCTACATTAAAGGATAAGAGGGCTTGGCATATGATTTTCTGGAGGGCAAAGGAGCTAGGATTACAACTAAGAATCACCTACCCAGCAAAACTGAGTATAATCCCTCAGGGTGAATAATGGATACCGAATGACGTAGAGGACTTTCAAGCATTCTTGATGAAAAGACCAGAGCTGAATAGAAAATTTGACTTTCAAACACAAGACTCAAGAGAAGCATAAAAAGGTAAGCAGGAAAAGGAAATCATAAAGGGCTTAATAAGGTTAAACTGTTTACATGCCTACATAGGAAGGTGATACTTGTAACTCATATGTCCTTTCTCATTAGAGTAGTTAGAAGGAGTATATATAGACAGAGGGCACAGGTGCGAGTCAAATATGAAGGGATGATATCTAAAAAATAAAATTAAGGAGTGAGAGAGGAAGGTGCTATAGGAAAGAGAAAGGGAAAGGTAGAACAGGGTAAATTTCCTCACATAAAAGAGGCAAGAAAAACTTTTACATCGGAGGGGAAGAGGGGGAAAGGGAGGGGGAGTGAGTGAATCTTACTCTTGTCAGAATTGGCTCAAAGATGGAATAATATACACACTCAGTTGGGTATAGAAATCTATTTTACCCTACAGGAAAGTAGGAGGGGTAAGGGCTAAGGGAGGGGGTAGCTGTGATAGGAGGGAGGGTAGACTGGGGGAGGGGTTAGTCAGAAACAAAACACATTTGAAGAGAGACAGGGTGAAAGGAGAAAGAGAATAGAACAAAAGGAGGGAGGAATAGGATGGAGGGAAATACAGTTAGCCATATCAACTATGAAAAAAATTTTAAAGTAAGTTTCTCTGATTAAGATCTTGCTTCTCGGCCATAGAGAGCACTGAGTTATACAGGGTGTCCCTAAAGTCTGGACACATAGGAAAAAATACATATTTTGAAATATTTGGAATATTAACAGACCTTAGCCCCCTTGACTTCTTTTTCTGGGATATGCTAAAGGAGAAGGTGTACTCAATGAAAATTACAGATGCAACACACTTGATTGAATGCATAAAGAGTGAATGTGCTAAAATTGATGGCAATGTGGAGTTATTGCATCAAGTTCATGTGAATCTTGCAAAGTGCATCAACCTTTGCATCACAAATGAAGGAAATCATATTGAAGATGTTATTTGTTAATATTCCAATTGAATGAAATATTGTTGAAAATTTCATTCATTTCATTTCTTGAAAATATGAACTTTTGCCTATGTGTCCAGACTTTAGGAACACCCTGTATAGCCATATAGCCATATGAAAAAATACTCTAACTCATTATTGATTGGAGAAATGCAAATTAAAACAATTCTGAGGTATTATCTCATACCTATTAGATTGGCTAATAGGACAGAAAATGTTGGAGGAGACGTGGGAAAAATGACACATTAATGCATTGTTGGTGGAGTTGTGAACTGATTCAACCATTCTGTTGAGCAATTTGGAATTATTCCTTATGGGCTATAAAACCACACATTCCCTTTGACCTAGCAATACCACTACTAGGTCTGTATCCCAAAAGAAATTTAAAAAAAAAACAAAAGGAAAAGGACCTATATGTACAATAATATTTATAGCAGCTCATTTCTAGAGGCAAAGAGTTAGAGATTGAGGGGATGCCCATCAACTGGGGAATGGCTGAACAAATTGTGCTATGTGATTATGATGAAATACTATTTTACTATAAGAAATGAGGAGCAGGACGCTCTCAGAAAAACCTGAAAAGACTTGCATGGGCTGATGCAAAGTGACATGTACTGTGTACAAGCAATAGTGCACGATTAATGACTTAGCTCTTCTCAGTAGTACAATGATTCAAGACAGCTCTGAAGGACTTATGATCATCCATCCCCAGAGAAAGAAGTGATACAGATTGAAGCATACTTTAAAAAATGTTTTTATTTTCTTGAGTTTTTTTGTCTATGTTTTCCTTCACAACATGGCTACTATGGATATATTTTGCATGACTACAAATGTATAACCTATATCAAGCTACTTGTCTTCTCAATGGGTGAGGGGAGGAGGGATATAATTTGAATGAATATTAAAAATTGTTTTACATGTTACTGGGGGAAAATAAAAGTAAAATACTTTAAACTCAGATGCTCTGATTATGAAAGCATGCTTTCTACTGTAACATACAGCTTTTTTGTTAATGTTAGCATTTACAGATATATATTTTCCCCTAAAGACTGCTTTATTAGAAGTTGTTGTGTGTTGTCTCATCATTACCAAACATCAGTTCATTAAGGGAAAAGAGAAATTTTTTGAATATGCTTTGATTTAAAATTTCATCCAATTATTTATTTTCTTTATGATTTTATCTTTGAACTATCTATTATTTTGGATCAAATTGTTTAGTTCCTATTTAAATCATCTGGGTGCATTGTTAATATTTCCCATGCTAATCACATTTTTGCATTATGATATAAAAAGGGTGTGTTTAAAATTGTCTTTTTCCATTTATTAAATATGCTCTGTATCTGAACATATGGTTAATTTCTGTGAGGTGCTTTATAGACCTAAAAACTATGGAAACTCTTCAAGAGTTTCTTTAAGATACTTATTCAGTAAGGTCTATTATATTTAAATTTTCTAATATTATGCTCAAATCAGTTTTTTCTGGTTTATCTTTTTGTTAGATTTGAGTTCGAATGACACAGATTGAAGTAGATTACAATTAATGACTGGATCCTCCTCCTATAATTCAGTTTGCTTATCTTTTAAATACTTAGATGTTGTGCCATTTGGTGTGTGTGTGTGTGTGTGTGTGTGTGTGTGTTTACTTGATATTGTTCCAATATTTGTGTTGACTCTAAGCATAATGTAGTTTTCCTCTTCATCTATTTTAGCCATATATACTTTGTTACCTTTCTGAGCTAAGATGTGTTACTCCTACTTTATTAAATTTTACTTACATTTAATAAATCTTACTATATAGCTTGGTGCTGCACTGGTTAGAGTACTGGACCTGAAGTCAGGAAGACTCCTCTTCCTGAGTTCAAATCTGGCCTCAAATTCTAGTTATGTCACTTTGGGCAAGTCACTTAACCCCATTTTCTTCAGTTTCCTCATCTGTAAAATGAGCTAGAGAAGAAAATGGCAAACCACTCCAGCATCTTTGCCAAGAAAACCCCAAATGGGGTCATGAAGAGTCAGATACGATGAACAACTGACCAAAAATAAAACTATATGGCCTATTTTAATGCTGTATAATATAGGATAAAACATAGTATTCATATTAAAAGCACTATGTCAATGAATAAATGGACCATTACTTAACATGACAAGCAATATCTATTAAAAGAAGGAGCTAACATTACTTGTAATGGTAAATCACTAGAAGCTTTTCCAGTAGTATCTGGGAGACTCATTAAAGATATCCATGGTCATTATTCTTACTTGACATAATTCTAGTAATGCTAGCTCTATTAATAACATGAAAAAAGAAGTTAAAGAAATATATGCTAACAAAGAGATAAAATTAACTATTATTATTTTGGTTTTCATGGAAAACTCCAGGGTTATAATAACATTTATAAAAAATTAATAATTTCATCAAAGTAGCAGAATATAAAATAAATATATAAAATTTTCAGTAGATGCATATATAGATAAAAAACTTATAAAAACTATTAAGAATATATACAAAAAGTTCATTCCAAATAACTGTAATGTATAAAATATTTGGGAGCTAACATACCAAGACATTATTGGTACTTATATGAATACAATTACTACTCTTAAGAGCAGAATAAAACAGTGATATGTAATTTAAGTTAGGGATTTTTGATTTACCAAAGAGAACAATAGTAAAGCTAATGTCAAGGAACCTTAGAAGCAAATATCTTCCTGAAATTAACTGCTCTCTCTTTAATTACTTCCTTTGACTTCCCTTTCAGTCTGGTGAATGGATAAAGAAAGGAATTTTCTTTATTAGATTAACAACAACAAAAATATCACTCAGCTTGATCACCTAGGCAAGATACCACCACTCTCAATATGGCCACCATTAACATTTTAATCTCAAGGAATTACGGTCCCTCTGTGAAATTTATTGTCTTCTATTGAAAGGAGGCTGATTAGGTCTTTAATTTAAGTGAGACTTCAGAACATACAAGGGCACTGTTAAAATATTATTTCTTAATTTTTATAGTACAACTGAGACCTTAATGCTATATATTTTCAGTCACATAACTAGTAAATGGTGGAAACCCACTTGGTTCCAGATTTTATGGTTCAATGCTCTTTACATTATACCACACCTGCCTCTCCAGAGAAAATATTACTCTAAAAAGTACATAAAGCAAATATTTAGATAATTAATGAATGAAAATTATTTATTAAGTGCTTACTATGTGTTAAGCACCATGCTAAGCACTGGAAGTAGAAATACAAAAATTAGGATAATTCCTTGCCTCAAGGAGCTAGCATTTTAATTAAGGAGATACAGCACATAAAAGAGAGTCATGGCCAGGAGGAGTATTTTAACTTGGAAAATTACTGAGATGGTGAGTGGAACCATATATTGACTTTTTTTTTTCTAGCAACGATGACAGTTCAGCTAAGTTCTGATTAGTGGGAATGAATCCCATAATGTGGTAGCATGTATTCATGTATGTATTCATACTTTTCAAACTTATTATTATGTAAAATATGGTAATTGGTTGCAGCCCAAAGGAAATATGCAGTGTGGATTTGAATAATTAGACCACTTCAGGTTGTAAATTTGCTATTTGTACTAAAAGGGACTTAGGTACTGATTTAATTATGGTTTCAGTACAGGAGTTGGGGAGGGGGACAGTTGGAGAGAAAAGGCAGATGTGACAGCAAGGTAGTCCATAAGAAAAAGTCTAGGGAGTAAAGTCAAATACGGCTTGAGTTTTCCTCGAGGCACTCACCTATGAGGTCAGCAGGGTCTCATGGTAGTTCCATAGCTGAAGTCCTCTAGGACACAGTCTCTGTTTTAGTCAGTAAGGTAACTGGTGAAAAGATAACCAGGGTTTAAAGTCTTATGAAAATGAACGAAAAAGTAGTATAGTTCCTTCCCCGCCCCCCACAAAAACCCAACAACCCCACAAACAGTTGTAATGGATCAGGAGGCATAGAAGAAGAATGCTACGAAGCAGTTTTTTATTGCCTATTTTCAAAGCCAATTGTGAAAAGAAGTAAAATGGCCTAGTGTGCACACATGTACAATAAATATCTCTTGAATATCTCTCTTACAGTAGATACTTAAATATTGCTTGGTTATAGTGTCTATGATGAAGCTTCTTCTCCCCCCTCCACTTCCTTCTTTTCTCACTTTTCCCTTCCCCCTCCCATTTCCCCCTCCCTTTCCTTTAATTTCAGTGTTTTGTTGTTTAATTTTTCAGTTATGTCTGACTCTTTGTTACTCCTTTTTGGGATTTTCTTGGCACACATACTGGGGTGGTTTGCCACTTCTGTCTCCAGCTCATTTTACAGAGGCAGACAGGGTTAAGTGACTTGCCCAGAGTCACACAACTACTATCTGAGGCTGGATTTGAACCTGGCTCTTCCTGACTCCAGGCCCAGCACTCTATCCACTGTACAACCTAGCTGCCCCATATAGTGTCTCCCTTATAATGCTTTTATATTAATACCCTTTGAGAGGCAATGTGGTGTAGCGCAGAAGTGGATTCAAGTCCTTCTTCTGGCACATACTAGTTGTGTGACCTCTCAGGGCTGACCTGTTTTGGTACTTTTGGTTTCTCATTGGGGTTGAGGGGGTGTGGTTCCCTATACTAATTAAGTCATAGGTCCGGTCCTTATTCTTAGCCTATTGATATTCACTCTGCTTCATGAATGGACAGTCTGGTACAGCAGAAAGAATATTGACCTTTGAGTCAAAAAAACAGATTTTGTACTTTAATTCTAACACTTGCTAGCAACATCACTACCATCAGATGAATTAACTTCTCTGAAACATAGTAACTGAGCAATAACATGGGATTTAGGCTACAGCTACCACTTACCACCATCTATTGGACAGGGTTGTTCTGAGCTTCAAATGGGATGCTCTGTGCAAAGCACTGCATATTCATGTAAATAAATGTAATGAAAAGTAAAGCCTATTTCGGTGTGTGGGGGGGAATTTATTGTTGAAGGGGTCATCTTAGTTGTGGTATTTTCTCTCTGAACCCCATTGGGAAAAGTTTGAGAATAAAGCTTATTCCAAGATTGGAGAATGAAAAAACAAGGCAGAAACACTGGGATGCAATTTCAGAAATCTGTTGACTGTATGTCCTCTGCCTGTTCCAAGAAATTCACATTTGGATTTCAGTACAGCTACAGAGTTATGGTAGGGATTTCCAGCACTTTTTTGGAAGTAAATTTGCTTGATACCAACATAAGGCTTGCCAAAGCTCGGCAGGCCAAATCCCAGTTCTGGAAAATGTGAGAACCAAGAGATCAGCAGTTAAACGACAAGGACTGTATCACTTTCATTTCTCCAAGGAAACAAATTCTACCTAACAGTCTATTGGGTCATTTTGAACACAACCAATAATCTTTTAAAAATGGAATGTCTCTTTTGTGGCATTTTATAGGGTATGTAACATTTAATGATGTAAATGTACTATCACATTCCACCCGTTGAATTCTGGCTAGAATGTTTTTAGCTTTTCAGACTTAATTGTAGCTGGCCAGACATGTTCAATTATATTTACCTTTAGCAAAGAAAACACATTCCCAGTCACTGTGTGCATTGAAAAAAAGTTAGGAATTCAGTTAGCCCATAGCTAGCCCTTGTCAATAGTATCCCAGTTCGAAGAGCAAATTTGAGAGGAAACAAATGATTTGGGTCATAAAAAATTACTGGATTTGGAGTGAAAAGAACTGGTTTCAAGGTCTAGTTCTGCTACCTATTAGCCATGAGATTTTAGTTGTCATATGACTTCATGACATCTCAGTGTCCTTAGATGTAAAATTGTGATCATTATATAACATCTCTGGGCCTCACTCTTTCCTCATCCTGAACAGATTGGATCCCCAGAAGGTGGCTGCTTACTTTTACTCTTAAGATTCTGCAGATTCACCTGACGGGCTAGTGTTACTAGCAGAGTTGTTCACGAGCTCACACTTGTGTACTTCCCAATCACATTCAACCAGTTAACATTATTCCAATATCAATTAACCAATTAATATTATTTAGCTTGTACATAGGGTTGTTTACTGAGATAGTATAGCAAAGTACAATCTCCCTAACTCCCCAACCATGAGGTACATTCTTCCTCCTGCAAATACAAAATATTCCTGAGGAGAATGGGCTCAAATTTGAATCATAAAGGTACTGAAAAACATGTGCAGGGAACACATGTGGAAAGAGGTACTTCATGGCCCTGTTTTTTTTTAACCTTTGAGGAATCCCCATCAAGGTCATTTCTGGGTATGGTATGGTTCTCCAGGAGGCATTTCTGATTCTCCTCTGGGACTTTCTCTGTAATGTTCCAGAAGCTCACTTAGCCCTGGACTTCACATATTGGAAATACCCTCCACTCTTCCTTCTGATTCTTTCCAGAACCTTCATTTCAAGGACACTTAAGGCTGCCCCTGTCTTCATTCCTCTCCAGGCTGCACTCCTCAATCTACTTCTGTACTTTCTCAACGATGCTCCAGCGCCTTCATTCTATCCCCTCTTTCTAGCTTCCTTTTATGTGTTATCTATCCTCATTAGAATATAAGCTCCTAGAGGGCAGTGACTGTCTTTCTGTTTGTATTTTTAGCCCTTAGCACAGTGACTGGCACTTAATAAGTGCTTAATAAATGCTTGTTGACTGAATGATGGATTTTTAAGACTTAGTGTCTCAGCTGTTTTATACATGCTTTGCTAGGCTGGGTTAAGTAGCTAGCTCCTCAAGACTGGTGTTTTCACCAGACTCAGGACCTGTAGCTAATAGCAAATTCTGCTAGTTTCTATTATTTGGACCTCTGGTGTCTCTTTTAACCTTTAAAAGCTCACATGGTATTGTACCTGGTTTGTTCTATTTCTGAATGCTAATTCACCTAGGATCAGGATAGAATAGATAAAAAAGATGAAAGTAATAGAAGCATGATGCATTCAAGACACATGATGGCCAGATAGAAGATAGGGTCTGATACATATCCCTCACCAGGAGGCCAACAAGAGTTCTTCCCCTTCAAGTAAAAGACACCAGGAAAAAAGAGAGATTGTTTGCTTGAGCCTTTTTATCATGCACACTAAGTTTTCACTCAGAAGCCCTTTAGAAGGCTTTTATTCACCATGAAATAAATTGACAAGCAACAGTCAGAGAGTACTTATGTGGGCTGTGTAGTCACAGGAAGACCTCTCCATTACATATTCCCAGAAGCAGGCTCACCAAGCCTGCACATGGATTAGAACCAGGCAGAATACATTACACATACTAGATGGGATGTACCTCCATTGGCCAGTCCTCTATTACAATTAGATGATAGGTTTAGAGTAGATGGGTGATTAACTTGCATTCTAAACTTCCTTCCCCCTTCAGCCATCTACACTGTTTCTTGCCCCTTCCCTCTCTTCAGAAAACTTTCACTCACAACTTATTGAGAATATAGAGGCCATCTAACATGGGCTCTCATCTCCCTGATTCTCCTCAAATCAACCAGTCAATGAATTATCAACAAATATTTACATGTTTACTATGTGCAAGTCACTGCAGTAGGGCTTGAGGATAAAAAGAAAAAATGAAACCATGTCTGTCTTCAAGATTGATTTTATTGGAGAGAGATAGTTGAACTGTAGGTTCAACCTTTGTCTCCATCTACATGGAGAGGTATGCATGCATAAGTGGATGACTCCATCAGTAAATTTTAAGTTAATATCTGTTATATTTCAGGCACTATGAAAAGTGCTTGTGATGTAAGCAGAACTCCTCCTCTCAAGGAGCTCACATTCTAGCGGGAAAGACAACACATATGGGAGGTTTCAGCTGCAAGTCTGATGGAAGATCCCATGGTCTTTAGCACTGACAAAGCAGATGTTAATCTCTCTTCTTTAATCATACTGGTTTCTAAGGTTGAACCATTTGACAATGCCAAGGATTTTGATTACTAGAACTTTCTTTTCTGGATCTTCAGTAGCTATGGCTGTAGTACCTGCAGGAATAGTTGGCAGGCTACTGGCAGTTGCCAGAGGGATGCTTCCTAAGATGATAGCTAAGGGCATTGGTCTAGAAGCATTGCTATTCCCAAGTCTCTTAGTTTCAGGGTCTGGTGCTGTTCAAACAAGGTCTGAAGGGAGATGGTAGTCAAAGTGATATTGGTTTGACTTGCTTAGAACAGGATGCTTCCTGTCTTTCCCTTAGGGTGCTCTGCTTCGTCAGTCAGGCTAGTTGGTCTGCCTTGTGTGTAGTTGGCAATTCATGGAGATAGTTTTCCTTTTTTCCACAGAAGTGGCTTCCTGGGTGATGGTGGTGAAGGCTGGTCTGGAGATAGGACCAGTAGTAGTCTGGGAGGTGTTGCCATCCCTAGGGCTCCTGTGCCTACAATTTTTTTTAATCTTAAAATGTCCTGTCCTTAGCAAAGTGCCTGGTACACAGTATGCACTTAATGAAATCTTGTTGAATTGGATACCTGACCTGTCTACAAATGAGAAAATGCATGTGAAAGTGCTTCTTTCACTATAAACTGTTACAGAAATGTAATATACTAATCTCTACAGTACTTATATTAGTTAACTAATCAGCAGAAGTTGTGTAGATAAAAATTTAGCAGAAGTTACCATGGATCCATTAGAATCAGAAATCACAGGCAAAGTAGAAATGCTGTTTTTTTCCTTAAACAAATATAGCTGGGGCAGCTGGGTGGTACAGGGAATAAAGCACCAGCCCTGGAGTCAGAAGGACCTGAGTTCAAATGTGGCTTGGGACACTTACTGGGGGTGTAACCCTGGGCAAGTCACTTAACCCCAATTGCCTCCGGGGGAAAATAAACATAGACACACAGATCTAGATCAGAGCTACAAGAGCTACATTTGGTCTAGGAAAAATGGTCTTCTGGTTTAGTTCCTTGCCTTTAGGGAGGTCAATAGCCAGTTGCTTTAGACAAGATTATTGTCTGTCCTATTTTTAAGCATTCTCATTAATGAAGATTACATTATCTCCTTCCAGTTCTTAATCATCCACATAATGGAGATTTTTTTTTTTAAGTCTTGAGTTCTAGAAGTTAAATCCATTTCTTCTTGGTTAAATCTCTGTGAAGAGAAAATAGAATTGTGAAAAAAATTTTCACATGATATTTGGTGTCTGAAAACCAAGGTTCAAACCCCAGGTCAGCTACTTTACTTATGTGATATTGAGCAAATCATTTTACTTTGCTTTGCCTCAGTTACTCAACTGAAAAATGATGTGGTTGAAGTAAATTATCTCCAAGGTCCTTTCTATTCCAACTCTAAAATCTATGATCAATAACCTTCTCATGGTTATTCATGAATTTATATATAGTAATGAAATCATCCTTTTCTTTAGATTAAACACTCCTAATTTCTTTAATCTTATCCACAGGTTATTCTCTAGACCCCTAGAAGCTGATTCTGAAACCAATCAGAGCATTCTGCTTTTCAAGAAAAAAAATGGTTGAGGGATGTTTTTGTACTCTAAGGACTGGAGTATATGTTAGGTATGATTTTCTTACTGGAAAATCTGAAGCTTATACTCTGAGCTCTATACTAAAAATGAGACAGCAGACCCTTCTCTTATGATGTAGCACCTTAACAGAGGGCTCTAGCTGGGTCTTAGTAGGCAGTAGCATCAAACATATCCCAGAGGAGAACAAGAAGTGGGAAGCAAAGGAGATATGTGAATACTAGGGAAGAAAACATGGAACAGCAGAGTACATGCAACAGGATGTAGTCCAATAAGAAACATAAGCCCTGTAAGAGCGAAGAAATGACATCGTCAGAAGATATCAGTGGCCTTACAGTATTCTGTCTCATAGAGGTGTGAGTTGTTCTGTGTATATGCCTTGGAAATGTGGTCCCCATTTGTTCCTGTGCTCTAGCCACATTTGATCCCTATGTGCGCCCTTCCTTGCTTAGGTACTGGTCATTCATATTCCATATATGTGTACCCTTCCAGGATTGTGTCTGGCCACATGTGTTTCCTATGTATATGTCTCTTCATATATGTGGTCTGTGTATTTGTGTTTCTTCCATGTGTTTGTGTTGCCCATACACACTTCCTATGTGTAAAATTCCACACAAATATTCCCTTGGCAGGTTTGGTGTTCCCCTGATGGTGTGGTATGTGTATTTATGAGATAGTATGCCCAAGGTAGATAGTGGAAATGTGCTATACTTCTCTTTTTTTCTATGTTATTTCATAGGTTATGTGACCTTGAATTCCCTGACTCCTCACTTCTCTTTGAAGTCATCCCCCCTGCAACAGCCACTTTCTCTTCTCCCATTCTGACCCCTTGGTGAACCAATCCAACTCTACACTGTCTTTCTTTCTTGAAACCCTAGCTTCCTTTTCATGTTGTTGATTGTGCCCAATCAAGCCTCAACCTTGGATCATCTCCATCATTCATGGCTTTCATTCCTATACACATGCTACTGAACAAAGGTGGAGAAAAAAATGCAACTGTTCTGGTTAGATCCACTACAAATTTATGTTACAGAACCTCAACTGGGCCCTCACTGCTACTTGGCAATCCTTCTATACTTCCTTTATCAACTCACTATCTCACTCTTCACAGTGGCTCTTTCAAACCTCCTCAAACCTCCCATGGCTCCCTATCCCTCCACCCTCTTAAATGAGAATTGTGCCTCATATTTTTCAGAAAAACACTGAGGCCATTCTCTGTGAGCTCCCCTCTTTCAGATGTCCTATAACTCTGATGCCTTCTTCTATATTGTCCTCCTTCATCTCTGTCTTACATGAAGAGGTGGTCTTCCCCATGCCCTCCCTATGCCCACATCTTTTTAATGCCAATATTCTTCTGCTCATGCTATTTGGATATAATTCATGGACTATCATATACTCTAAATAATTAAAATTGGAGATTATTGAAAGGGCATTGGATAAATAAAATATTTTTTTTTAAAAAGGGGATTAGAGATACCTATCATGGCAGTGAATAGACCACACCATTTTAGCAAAAAATTTTTTTCATGAGAAATCATTTGAGGCTATGTTTGTCCTTCATTTTTGAAGAGGATCATCATATCAGGGGAATGATTACATGATTTGCAGTTGACTTTGATTTGAGCGAGGGAGGGCTGTGCAAGGTCATCAGCCTTTACTTTCTCTTCCAGAGCCATCTGGATCTAGTGACCAGATATTCATCAGAATGCCTGGAGATGACCCAGATGCAATGGGAGACCCTGGCTCTTTTAGGCTAAGGCCTTTTCATGTACTCACTGAGAGTGAGGTAATGCCCATTCAATGAATAGGCCTCTTTAAGAGGTAAGTCTAAGGGATGGCCCCTTTAATTAGAAAAAAAGAAGAAAAAATCAAGCTGGGAGGACCCTCAGGGTTGCTGTTCCAAAGAGAAAACAGTTACCATTGACATTCACTCTAAGCCAGGAGGGCCAAAAATACAGCTATTAAGTGGAGCTTGGATGGGGACCTATTGTGGTCCAATCTATGCGCTTCAGAGTGAACTGGGTTGAAGGTTTTTAGAAAGAAAGAAAGAAAGAAAGAAAGAAAGAAAGAAAGAAAGAAAGAAAGAAAGAAAGAAAGAAGGAAAGAAAGAAAGAAAGAAAGACAATAAAAACACCAAAATGGAAATAATAACTGTAAAAGGAGGTAGCTGTGGAATAAGATCAAGAGATAACAGGGTTGAACTATTGTTCAAGTGCTCCATTGGTCTCCTTGAAATATTCTAAGACCTACAGAAAGGACCCTGGGGTGCTGAGTTGATCTACTTTGGAGAAATTGTGGAAGGCTGCAGATAAGAACTGCCCAGAATGAGAAGGGATGGAAAGGTTGTGATCTGTCCTGCTAAGGGATGTGCTCACATCAATGGTATTATAAATTCATTGAAGAATTAAGATTATTTCTTAAATTGAGAAACATTAAGAAGACATAATACTTTTTCATTCAGTAAATGTCAGATAGCATAAAATAATGATTTCCTGTTTCCTGAACATAAACTTATCATTGTAGTGAAGTATATTGTATTTTCTTTTTTGCTCAATACAATACATTATAGAGGCATAGTCAGTTTGTTGTCCACTATAGCACCCAGATATTTATCTTAGACTTTACGCATTTTGTATCTATGTAGTTAAAATAATTCATTGCATATTGAGTTGTCCTCCTCCTAGTTTATCACTTGATTTGTGATGAAGAATTTAGAAAGGGCTGGTCACATAGAAAGAGGGAGGGATATCTATGGACAGCTTTTGAGGTCCATTAATATCCTTGAAATGTAAAAAAAAATTTGAGGAAGGCCCTCTAGTACATTAGCTGAACACCCATGGTGAAATTATAGAAGTACATGGAAATGAATCAACATTGGCCAAGTAAGAATGGCTGAGTTGTGGTAGGCATTATTGGAGGGAATAATTAATGACACCACATTGAAGTATTAGAAATATCTCAATCCCCAAAGAAGTCATATTGTCAGAAAGAGAGACCACTTTGAGTCATAATGGTCCATGTAAACCTACATAATGAATTTACTTTGTTCTTATGTAGATAAGCTTCTGGAAAAATAGTTTTGGTAGAGGCTCTGGTCTTCTAGCCATATTGATCTCAGTTAAAATCAGATTATCGATATAAATAATTGGAAGAATATCATTTGCTTATGGGTAGACTGAGCTAATATAGTAAAAATGACAATTCTACTAAAATTAATTTACTTATTATAGTAGCAATTTATATTTGAAGATCTTTCCCACCCATTAATAGGCCATGTGACAGGCTTATGTCACAGGAAGCCTAAGTCACATCTTGTGGGAGGAGCTTCCTGACAGAAAAAGGAAGTTATGTCACAGGAAATTCTGAGAGAGAGAGGGAGAGAGAGAGAGAGAGAGAGAGAGAGAGAGAGAGAGAGAGAGAGAGAGAGAGAGAGAGAGAAGAGAGAGAGAGAACAGTTATGGCTGCTAATGGCCACCATCATGATAGTTAGAGCTGAACAGGTTGACTTACCTGTACTGTGAGTTTATGTTTGGGGAAGACCCCAGCAGGGGGTCAGAGAGGTTTTGGGATGGCAAGGCTCCATGTTGTGATATTGTGTTTCAAGTTCCTTGCTGCTATGATAAAGTGGGCTAACTGGCTTTGGGAGCTGAACATTTGATTATGGGATATGGTTCTCTGGTGTCTGAATAAATGTTATACTTCTACCTTCTTTATGGAGAGTCTCATATACTTTGCGATACAGAACTACATAGGCATTTTGGCAATTATCATCTGCATTGTTATTATTGCCTTAATGATACACTTATTTGGGGCCATACCAATCAAACTACCAAAAATTATTTTATAGAGCTAGAAAAAATAATAACAAAATTCATCTGGAAGAACAAAAGATCAAGTTTATCAAGGGACTTAATGAAAAACTGCAAAGGAAGGTGGCCTAGCCATACCAGATCTAAAACTATATTATAATGCAGCAATCATCAGAACTATTTGGTACTGGCTAAGAAAGAGAGGTGGATCAATGGAATAGGTTAGGTACACAAGACACAATGATTATAGCAATCTATCATTTCTCAGCAATACAAATACCTAAGACAATTCCAATCTACTTATCCCAGCTTCTGGGATAAGAACTCACTATTTGACAAAAACTTCTGGGAAAACTGGAAAATTGTGTGGCAAATACTAGGAAAACACCAATATCTTACACCGTATACCGAGATAAAGTCAAAATGGGTACATGATTTAGACATAAAGACTGATACTATAAACAAGTTAGGAGAGCAAAGAACAGTTTACCTGTCAGATCTATGGAGAAAGGAAAAATTTATGACCAAACAAGAGATCGAGAACATTATGAAATGTGAAATGTATAATTTTGATTACATTAACTTTAAAAAGTTTTACACAAACAAAACCAATGCAACCAAGATTAGAAGGAAAGCAGAAAACTGGGAAATGAATTTTATAGCCAGTATTTCTGACAAAGCCTCATTTCTAAAATATATAGAGAAATGAATCCAATTTATAAGAATACAAGTCACTCCCCAATTGATAAATGATCAAAGGATATGAACAGGCAGTTTTCAGAGGAAGAAATTAAAGCCATCTATAGTCATGAAAAAAGCTCTAAATCACTATTGATTAGAGAAATGCAAATTAAAAAAATACTGAGGTACCACCTCACACCCATCAGATTGGCCAACATGACAAAAAAGGAGAATAATGAATGTTGGAGAAGATGTGGGAAAATTGGAACACTAATGCATTGTTGGTGGTGTGGTAAACTGATCCAACTATATTGGAGAGCAATTTGGAACTATGCCCAAAGTGCTATAAAACTGTACATACTCTCTGATCCAGCAATACCACTACTATGCCTGTATCCCAAAGAGATCATAAAAAGGGGAAAGGACCCACATGTACAAAAATCTTTATAGCTGCTGTTTTTGTGATGGCAAAGTATTGGAAATTGAGGAGATGCCCATCAATTGGAGAATGGCTGAAGAAGTTGTGGTATATGAATGTAACAGAACACTATTGTGCTATAAGAAATGATGAGCAGTCAGATTTCAGAAAAACCTAGACTTACAGGAACTGATGCCGAGCGAGATGAGCATAACCAGGAGAACATTGGCCACTTCGATAGACTTAGCTTTTCTTAGCAATACAAAGATCTAAGACAATTCCAAAAGACTCATGATAGAAAATGCTATCCATATCCAGAAAAAGAACTATGGAATCTGAATGCAAATTGAAACATACAATTTTATCTTTTTTGTTTGTTTTTTTCTTTCTCATGGTTTTTCCCTTTTGTTCTGATTCTTCTTTCACAACATGACTAATATGGATATGTGTTTAATATGATTGTGCATGTACAATCTATATCAGAGAAAGGAGGGAGGGAGAAAAAAAACATTTGTCACTCAAAATCTTATAAAAATGAATGTTGAAAACTATCTTTACATGTACTTGGAAAAATAAAATACTATTAAATGGAAAAAAAATGAAATCAGATCATCAATTTGCAAGCTGCCTACTGAACAAATGATTAGTTTTCTCATTATTTTCAGATCTGACTCTGACTCTATGGAACATTTTTGGAAAGACACAGCAATTTTGAAAGATGAGAAGGTTGTGGGTTGTGAAGGGGTTGTAATATCCATATATTTAAATTAGAGAGATATAAAAATGGAACAGGCTTTTCTGGAGGTAGTAGCTTTCCTCTCTTTGGAGGTCTTCGAGACAAGTCTCATGAACACTTAGGTATACTATAGAAAGGATTCTAATTTCAAATATAGTTCAACCAGTTGGCCATTGGGGTACCTTCAATTTCTGAAATGTTGTGATTCTGTGGGTGGAAAGAGTACAGATATCAGTAAGATTATAGACCCATTAAATCAACTTGTGGAAATTAGTTCTTAAACAATCAAAGAAAAAAATATCAGGGCCTATGTGGTATCATTAAAAACATAATTAAAAAATAAAAGGACATATTGATCAGGATTTGTTAAGCCTTTGTTTTCCATTTCAACAACAGCCAACATGTTTAAAAAAAAAAGAATGGGTTTGAGTAGCAACAGGAAGAATTTATGGACACCGAGAAAGAACATTCTGACTAACAATGTGCTGGCGTCATTCTCATTACTAAATATGCTTAAGCAATCTCCTTAATTATGTGTATATGTGCATGTGTTAATTTTCTAAATTAGATTAGATATCTAGGTGGGCTACACAGGGTAGTTACAACTTGCTTAGAATTAGGTGACTATACAGCCTTTCAAAGTACCTCGTAATATAGTCTTATTCAGATATTAGAGTCAGGAAGATCAGAGTTATGGGCAGCTATGTGGCGCAGTGAGTAGAGCACTGGCCCTGGAGTCAGGAGGACCTGAGTTCAAATCTGGCCTCAGACACTTGACACATGTACTAGCTATGTGACCTTGGGCAAGTAACTTAACCCCAATTGCCCTGCCAAAAAGCAAAAAAAAAAAAAAGACCAGAATTCAAACCTTGTCTCAGACACTAGCTGTGTGAAACTGAGTAAATCACTTAACCTCTATTTTCCACAGTTTCCTCATATGAAAAATGGGAATAATAATAACACCTACTTCCTAGGGTTATTGTGAGGATAAAATGAGATAATATTTATGAAGCACTTAACACAGAGCCTGGAACATAATGCTTTGGTTGTTGTTCAGCTGTATCTGTTTTCTATGTGACCCCATAGACTTTTGGGGTTTTCTTGGCAAAGATATTGGAGTGGCTTGCATTTCCTTCTTCATTGTGTACCCATTTTATATACCATAGGAAAAACATAATCCATTGGGGTGGATTTATGATGAAGGATTTATTAAAAGTTATGAACTAGACACTAGAGTCTAGGATTGGCACTGTTGTAGGGAGTGTATATATATTATGCATATATGTATATGTATATATACATACATATATACATACACATACACACATGTAATATGTGTGTGTATATATATAATACATATGCATACATATTATATATACATATGTTATATATACACACATTTATTTCTATGTATGTGTGTGTAATTATGAGAACAACGATCTTTCCAAGTATTTAAGTAAGTAACCTACTTTTAAGTACTCTGACAACACTATGTTTCAGTAGAATGATCGTTGGTTGGGTCCATCTCAAGCTGATGCTCTAAAAATTTAAGTCTGATAATGTAACAAAATGAAATACTCATAGATCATTTACCAGCTAACCAAAGGAGATTTACTCAGCCATAATAGTGGAAACATATTCAATTAGAATATGTTTCAAGGCTGTCTTGGGTTTATTGAGCTGAATGTAGCTCCCTTGCTTCCAATTTGCCCCCAGTAGTTTGGCTGCCAAGCATCAGAGGGTAGCTGGAGCACCTGCCTTTTTTGTACTCAGACAGCCAGGAAGTAATGTCACCAACCCAATCCTTCAGACCCATGAGCAATTAAATTTCATGGATTGTTTCAATATAAAAGTTGCCTAAATGATGGGGGCCTCTGGCATTCATCCTACTGTAGATAGCTAATAGAAGGGAGGAGTTTTAGGTATAGTACATGATTTCCTTTTAGGTATATGGCCTGACTGCCAAAAGGACTCCTATACCTCTGTTAATTCATACCATTGACATTAGTTCACAGGATCATAGCTCTACAAATGGAAAAGTCTCTAGGGGGTCATCTAGTAAAGAAACTGAGTTCAGGAGAAGTTAAGCAACTCATCCAAGATCACACAAGTTATAAGTAAGGTGTGGGGGGGAGATTTAAGTTAATGTCCTCTAGCTCCAAGACCAACTATCTTTCCATCGAAACCTACTATCACCAGAGTACTTAAAAATAGGCTACTTAAATACTTGCAAAGATCCATGTTCTCACCATTACACATGCAGACACACACACACACAGACACATACACACACACATACTCCCTATGACAGTGCCAATACTAGACTCTAGTTCTAGTTCATATCTTTTAAAAATCCTCCATAAAGAATCCACCTCAAAGCATTGTTTTTCCTGTTCATTTATAGCATCTCAAAGGTGTTAGCAAAGTGGTTCGATTGTACATCTTTCATCCTTCACTCTTGCTACATGGCCATTTCACCTCTTCCAGTCATCCACATTTTTGATGATGATATTTCCCATGAGGCAATGCATTACTGGTGATATTGACAGACATTTCTACTGATGCTGTCTTTTCCCTGTGCTTTGAATCATTTGAAATTTTGGCTTTTCTGATATCATGATGTTCTGTGATTCTCAGGTCTGTGACCTCACCAGCAGCGCATTGATGCTAAAAAGTTGGACTTTCATGGTAGGGGCAATTTTGCATCATCAAAACCTTTCCACAAAATAACCTAGTGACTTCCTGCTATTCTAAATAGCTAGATAGCACCATTGATAGAGTGCTGAACTTGGATCAGGAAAACCTGAGTTCAAATTTGACCTCAGACACTTACTAGCTGTGGCAAATCACTTAACCTTTGCTGACCCCAACTCTCAGACAATTATAATGATAGCACCTGCCTCACAGAGTCATTGTGAGGATCAAATGGGATATTTGTCAAATGCTTAGCATAGTGCCTGGCACATATTAGCTACTTAATAAATGCTTGTTTTTTTTCTCTCTCCTTTATATTCACCTCTGGGTCCATTCTGGGTAGCCTCTTTGTGGCACTTTTCTAGGATGCAAATACTGATGGACTGACTTAATAGGCTTTCTCTTACTTTTATTTTTATAATTTGGAATATTCATTTTTCATCCATTTTGTTTTGCCCAGTGTGACTATTCAATTCAATCTCTTTCAAATGATTATGGACTTCACTGAGGAAGCTCAATGTTATTACTCTAGCATTATGTGTAAACTGAGCATTTACGAAGCTTTGCCATTGATAAAGCATTTATTAGGTACTTTTTGTATGCCAAGCATTGTGATAGGTGACAAGGATACAAATGTAAGCGAGCAAGAAAGTCTTTGCTCTTAAGGAGCTGTATTTTAGTAGGGCAGGACTATACATAAAGGAATCCTGGGAAGTGGGGAGGGAGAAAGGGTGGCCATATTGTGCCATGGTGAAGAAACTATGGAAAGTGGTTTTAAGGCCTGGGTACCCTCAGACGAAGCAAAAAGTTCATCTATCAGATCTGGTGATGCGAGGGGTGGAATCCAAGTTTCCAGTAGTGTGGAAATGGTCAGAGAATGGTAGGGATACTGTGGGAAGTGATAAGGAATCCTGTTTGAACAAGTGCATCCCAGGGCATCCTCTAAGACACTGCAAAATCCTCAAATGAACCTAAGAAGTTGTGGTAATAAAAAGTCAGAAAGGATTGCTTTAAGGCTCACTATTTTAATATTAGCTCATACACCAAATGCCTAGAATATATAATTACTGAGTAAATCTATCTTTCTAATTTGCAAACTATAGTCAGCAGCTTCATGATAGTTGAGACTGCAGGTGGTATAATTTTTATTTTTAGGCAATATGTTTTGAACTAGGTGACCAAAAAGTTTAATTCTCTTGTGTAAAGCTTCATTGTTGAAAATTCCCAGGCACTGTAAAAATCAAGCAAAATCTATTTTAAAATAAAGTTTCTTGGGGCAGCTAGGTGGCGCAGTGAATAGAGTACCAGCCCTGGAGTCAGGAGGACCTGAGTTTGAATTTGGCCTCAGACACTTGACACACTTACTAACTGTGTGACCTTGGGCAAGTCACTCAACCCCAATTGCCCTGCCATCCCCCCTACAAAAAAAAGCAAACCAAAAATACCAAATAAAATAAAGTTTCTTTATATCTAGGTGTCTTTTAAGGTGAATATCTCCATACCATCTATGCTCACAATAAAGCAATCTGACTGTATTTAAAAAAAAATTCTGACCCAGTTGAAATTGATTCCCTACCAACTCCACTGAGTGCCAAGGCCATGGGCCCTATCAGCTCAGCCAAATCAGACAATAAACATGTTTCTCTAGTCTAACTCCTCAGTTGGTTGAGGGGCTTTATAATGTTATTGTCCCAGTTTGAGCAGAAAAATAAATTCCAAAATTACAGGGTCTCCTGGATTTCTTCGCCCAGTTCCATCTGCAAATGGAAGTAAATTTATGCATTTGCTGTGTAATTGAGACCCACATTAATAAAATGTTTACTCAATGTTTCCAAGAACCAAAAAGGAGTTATATAGTGATTACCATGGCAACTATTGGCTCAGGAATAAATTTAAGCTCAATAGCCTTTATTTCTTCTCAAATTAGCCATTTGGATTTTGTTCTAATCTTATTTCATTCCAGCATGATGTAGAATACTATTTCCTTGGCACAAAGCATTTGACTTAAAATGCCAGTATTTCTAAAGGGTTGAAGACAGTGTACATAGTTCATTTAAAATGGATGCTGGCTTTAGAACACATTTGAATAATTGGTTTTATGTGACCATCTATTTTGCTTGAGGCTGGGGGAGGGGGGAATTAGAGGGCAGTCATTCCAGGCAACAAATACAAATGGAATTAAAATATGGAAATAATTTAATTACAAAATGAAATTATTGATTTTGAAAATATATTGCAATTACAATAAACTATTAGACAATTGTGAATGGATGATTGAATCCTTGTTATACCACAGTACACCAATTGTCACACAATTAGTTGAAGGTTCTGGATCACTGTCACATTAATAACCTCCATCCTGGAAGGAGATGTGTGTGATTCAAATATCAGAGACATATTTATTCTTTCTTGCTTTTCCATTTGTGTCTACTTTCACTATTTTATTTAATATGTTGTAAACAAAAATTTCCTTAAAAAAAGTCTTTTAGCATTTTGCTTCTTCTTGAAGCCTATGTAAGGTTGTACTTAATAGGTTAAGAACATGGATCATGTCATTTTATTGGGTCATGGGACTCCTGCAGGAGTTAAACCACATGCAATGCAATAGATTCAAAACCAGCCAATTGGGGACTTGAACTTGGTAAATCGAAGTCAAATCTCAGCAGGACAGAGGAACACCTCTATTTACTGATAGGATAAATGTTCACACATTCACATCTGGACTTCATGTGGATATTAACTCAGTAATTAGCAGCAGCCCCTGTTCAGCTACATTCCTACATCTGGGAATGAAACATCACAGAGACTAAAAATAAAGACACAGAGAGAAGACCAAGAAAAAAAATACTTCCAGCCAAATAGTACAGTTGCTTGAATTGCAAATTAAAGGGTCATGTCAACCTGTTTGGGAGTGAAAACATATTTTCCCTAGAGAAAAAGGCATCCAAGACAATGTGCAGAGGATACCTTGTAAGTTGGCATTTCATTATGAGTTCAGGTATAAAGAAGATTAAGAATTTAAAACACGCTTTAGTGATTTAGGACTTCAACAGTGGTTTTGAAAAAGAGATATTTACACAGATACTATACTTCCTCTCCAATAGGATGCATAAGACATCAATTGTTGGGATCATTGCTCTCTTTCACCAGTGTGAAATTCATAATCTGTAACAAGTTACATTTTAGACTAGGAAAGTGGGGTTACCTATATGGGGATGGTATAACCAATGTGGTCTGACACTTTACTCCTTTTTGTCCTGGACATAGTCAAGCACTTTCATATTCTCTCTTAATTTTCGAGTTTCTAGGAGTAATATGCCATACTGTACTTTTCTAAATAATTGTAGAGTAAGTACCATATGCTTGCTGAGGAGGCTTATCTTTTAATTGGCTAGAGATTAAGTCACATATGGGGAACACAAGTCAGAACCTGTGCCTCATGGCAAGAAAGGCTGCTGTGAAATGTTTGCCAGAGACTTGAACTTTGCCGGGCAATCCCCTCCTGGGCTAGCTAGAAACCGCTTGGTAATTGCATGGACCATTGACCAAATTGGCTTCAAGGAAAGAGGAAAACTGCAACTTGGCCATCTTGTTTTTTTTTTCATATGATTTGGCTGTTTAACTTTGAGGGTGGCCTTGACCAACTGAGGGAAATAAGTCACCTATTAAGTGCCCAAAGCCTAGAGTTCCCTTTCATTTGTGGCTTTTATTATTGTCATATAGGCTGTGTCTCCAGGATGCCAAAGCTAATCGAAGAACAAAAAATTTGGCATTTCACCTAGCTTATTGTTCTCTCCAGTGCTAAAAATGGTTTGACTAATTTCCTAAATGAAAATACTTTGGTATCACAAAGATAGCCTGTGCCTAATATCACGGGGAAAGTTTGATAGATAAAACAAAGTATAATATAGCCATCTTGGGCCAATGGGGCTAATCTTCTCTTACCAAACTGTTTTGATGTTTTTCCTGGGTATTTCAGAATGTTGTGGGCAAAATACTGTTGCTCATTTGACACTATTGAATATTTCTGGCCCCCCCTCTAGACCCCTTCATTTGCTCTTATCTTTATCAGATTCAAAACATTCATCCTTACCTTTAGAACTTCCATCTTCACCATTGACTTCACTTCCTACCTCTTCCATATTTATCCATTTGACCATACCACTTGATAATTATTAAGTATTCTCTATTTTGAAATTATTTTACATCACTTCATATTTATTTATCTGTAAATATGTGGAAGCCCAGCCCACTGCTTATCGCAACACACACACACACACACACAAACACACACACACACTCACGGAGTAAAATGAGAGCTCCTTGAAGACAAGATCTATTTGAGATATATAAGCATTTTCTTTATCTTGCCTGGAACCAGGCCTCCATTCCAAGTTATCTCCTCACTGGCCTTATACTCTCCCTCTGCCTCCTTTCCAGTTCTTCTTTATATATTGTTTTCCTCAGCTCCCCATATCTCAACCTTAGACTCCTCCCCAGTGTCTGCTGGCTCTGATAGGTGAACCTTTTGCCCCATCTTGCTGGGTCTTCATGATACTTTCTGGCCATCTACACACCATGCAGGTGTACTTGACTCTCCCACTCAAGGGGCTATTATGAGGATTGAATGATAGTATATGTAAATTGCCTTTTAAATCTTAAAGCACTATACAGATGCCAGCAATCTTTTATCATTTTGATTTTTGGTCACAACTTCCATTGGGTTCAATTCATATCCACAAAGAATTCCACTACAACAACCCCAAGTGGTCATTAAGGCTCTGTTTGAAGATCTCCAAATGAAGGACAAACCACTACTTCCCAAGGTAGTCTATCTCACCACTCTAAGGCATCCCTGAATCCAGTTACCCCCACCACCAATCTATCTTCCATACAGCTGCCAAAGTGATATTCCTAAAGTGCAGGCCTGACTATGTTATTCCTCTGTTCAATAAGTTTTAGTGGTTTTTTTTATTAGTTTCAGTTTAAAATACAACTTTTAATCTCTGTTTATCATTTAAAGCTTTTTTCAAGTTGTCTCCAGCCTGTTTTTCCATATTGATTATACCTTATACTCCTCATGCCCTTTACCTTCTGCTAAACCGGTCTACTTGCTATTGTCCCACTGCCTGTATGCCTTTGTAAAAACTGTTCTCCATGACTAGAATGTTTCTCTTCAGATTTGTCTTTTGAAATTCCACCTCTCTTCTAGGCTTGCGTATATGCATCACATATTTTTCCCTAAATATTCTGTCTCTCTCTAGTAAAATGTAAGACTCTTAACAGCAGAAACTGTCTGCCTTTTGTTGTTGCATACAAAGCATCTGGTGAGTGCCTGGCTCATGTAATAGGTACTTAATAAGTGGTTGTTGGTAAATTTGGTGTCTGTGTTCTCAATGATATGATGGGGTTATTTATCTAAGACCTGAAAGGGACATCTGAGATTATGTAAAATAGACAATTTTCCCACATCACAAATGGGGAAGCTGAGGCCTAGAGAAATTAAGAGCTAGAAAATCATGCTTTCTGCTATGCTATGTTTAGAAACATGGGTTCAATTCAGAACACATTTTGAAAAAACATATTGAGAAGCAACTAAGCAGCAAAAGTTATGAAAAGTCACTGAAAATGGGTCAAATGAAGGTTAAAAATGAATTGATAGATAGTATTCAATTTTCCTTTCCCCTTTTGCCCAGTCTCTAGTAAAGTGCCTTGAACATAGTATCCAGGAAATTGATGTTTGTTGAATACATGAATGAAGTGTTATGTGATCCAAATAAGAGTGAAATTTATCAAAATAATTGTCCTCAAAAACAGTTTGAAGGATTATGAAAGAATATTTAGTAGTTTTTTCTCTTTTTCCACAAAGAGAAAGGAAGAAAAAGAGTTTAAAACAAAAGGATTTAAAAAAAATCAGACGTATTCAGTTAGGCACAAAGAAATTTTCCTTGGCCATAAGAATAATTTATCACTTCAATAGGTCATCAGAGAAGATGACAGTTTCCATTGTTTGAGATATTGAAAACTATGATAAACAACAATATTTTTAAGATGGTTTAGGTATTGCTCTACCTCTTATAGTCCTCTACAGGTCTATGAGTTTAGATTTTTGTACACCAGATCCCATACTAGCCTTTCAACTTTGTCCCTGAATTCTAGTATTATTGTCTCTCTTATGATTTCATTTAATTTTAATCATTTTTGATATTGAGTTAATATCATTACTATCAATGAAGAGATGAGCTTTTTTTCCCACCTAATATGAAGTCCATGACTTATAACCTCTCAGTTATAGTTGGTGTAATATTGAAGAGCCTTAAAAGATTGTCAAGGATGTAGCTAGCTATTCCTGGCCTTGGACAGAACACTCATCTCCGAAGTCCTTTGTCTGTGCCCAAGACCTCAGGCAACTAGTAGCAAAGACTAATGCACAAGACTTTTCCACAAAACACAGTGGAACAACTTAGGGAAAACCACTAGGTAACTAGATGCTGCTATATTACTCTGCCACAAAGAAGTCTCACCTGATTTTCTTGAAATCCCTCCTTCTAAAGTAAGTAGTTCTAAAGATGAAGTATAAGTGCTAGTTTTGGATTACCAAACTAGAGACCTGAGCCCTCCCTGTTTTTATCTGCTGCTTGTAGTCAGACTCAGTGGTAGAAAAGCTGGTGACCTTGTCAGGGATTTTGGAGGCAGCTGCTGCCTTCCTGCTTCCATAGTTCAACTGTCCTGCCTCTCTGCTGTGATAACAAATAATGAGTTTAATCTTGTTAGCTCTTGCCATACAAGGAAGGTCATGGAATCTTTATCCCTGTAGATAAGTAAAAATAGGACAGTCAGCAATCTTTCTTAGTTTGGGCATTGGGCTCCCTTGAGGTTTGGGGTTTCGACCAAATAATCTTTTGAGACTCCTTCCTGCTGGATTGATCCTGAGATTGTATGATACATTAATTTTAGCAAAGAGCAAATTCTTAGCAATTTTGAAGTGTGAACTTTATAAATGGAAGATACTTATGGCAATGCATTTTTCTGAAGTTGATGGTATGTGTTTAAAAAAAAAAGGAGAAAAATACCTTGGGATCTAATAAGTATAAAGCCATTACTATCGTAACAGAAAGCGAAGAGTAACAGTTTTTGATGCATATCTATAACACATCATATTTCCCTCCCCTTTTACCATTCCAGTAGAAGATAGGGAATATTTTGCCAAGTTTGGGACCCATTTGGACCTGTGGTTTCTAAATTTCAAGCTCAGATCGAACACTTTGGGTTTAACCTTGTTTGCTTTTGGCCAAAGTGGCTTCCTGTTTCTAAGAAAGAAAAATGGGCCAAAAGGCCTCTTAATAAAGATCATAAAGTCTCTCCAACAGTTAGTGACTCTCATTGCACAATGGTTTGATGAGTTAAGTGTAAATGAATCAGAAACATGTAAACTAAATTTACCTTTAAAATGTACATGGATTTAGGAATTAAGGGGAGTAGGGAACTGTTTGAGAAGACGGCTTGGCAAAAGACTCCTATGGTATTGCCAAACCCAAGTGTTTAAAAAACATTGTTGCTAGAGACATATGAGGAACCCAAAAAACTTGTTCAGCTTTTGCCTCTCCCTAGCTTTTTCTCCTTATAATTTTGTTGTACTTATTCCCACAGCCAACTTCAAATGACCCCAAAAAATCAGGGCAGCTAAAAAGTTTGCTTAAACTTCTTAATACTTTTAATCCTTACTTGTTATAATTTGATTACTGAGACAGATTTTTCTCTGTGGGCCTCCTATTAAATCACTTTCAAGTTGAAACAAACCAGAAATCCTTTTAACTCCACAGAGCTGGTATTCACTCTGAGCTGTTCAGACTTTGTGCAGAGACTGTCGAATATCTCTTTTTAAATGATGGAAATGGACCTAGAGGCTACTTTGGTGGTACCATCCTACCAAACTAAAGGAATCCCAATAAATAAATAAACATTATGTTTTAGCTCTACTATTCAGGTTAACGCCTGAACTTGCCACTCCAATTTCTTCATATTTTTATATCAGTGATGGAGTTCCCTTTGAAAATAATGTTTGGGCTAGGAGTTTATCCTGTGTTACTCAGTGGGGCAAAAGAAAACAAAAACAAGAAAAAACTAACACTGCCCTGTAATTGTGAAGAAGAGATTCTGGCCTAAACCTACTGCTAAACTCTTTTACTTGTAAATAATCTGCTAATTTTAACATCTTTACTTTTATTTAGTATTTTTAAGTTGTATTATTTATTTAGAGGTCAATAGAGGTCAATAGTAAGTTAGAAATGGGTACAGAGTAGGTATTGTTATTATTATTATTTTTATTAGCTATCATTAATAACAATAATCTCCTCCAAGCCCAATCTGTCATCCATATGGGATAGGGAAGTGGCAAAGTAGGAGAATGCCAACTAGGGTAATGCATAGTGGGAACTTAGTGTGCTCTGAGACCATTGTGGTTGTTTTGAAGCTCTGAGAGAAATCTTTAAATGATGTTAAATTGGGCTCTGGTGATACTGCTGGTGAGATTAGTATCCCATGCAATGTGTATTAAGAGTTAATTACATAGAGGGTTTTCATAGGTTTCTCGGTAGCTTTTCTTAAACTCCTTGATGATAAGCTTCTTGCAGGAGATAGCAGAGTAAGTGGCACTCTTTTATTCTGTTACAAGAGGGCAAGATAACTAGGATGAAGAGGAAATGCTGACATCCCATCTGCTGGAAATATTTCAGGAGAGAAGATGACCACTAAAGAGGAAATATCCATGCTTAATGTACTAATGAAATGGGTACTATTATTATGCTACAGGACCATATCATAAAAAATGTTGGAAATAGGTATTACCCATTATAGGACAGAGTTTCATACTTTTTATTTTGAGAGCTGACTAAAATTTGAATAGGCGAAAATTGAAGAAACTGAGATCATTGAAAATTGCTGTTTGTTCTTTGTTCTCAAAGAGGACCTTGACACCAGGGAGGTGATGCCATGACATGCAAGTGAATTAGATTTAAGTGAGGGAGGGTGTGCTGTCACCAGCCTCAGTCTTTCCTCCAGAGCCATCTGGTTCCAGTGGCCAGATATGGATCAGGATGACAGGAGATTGCCCAAGATGCAGTGGTGGTCATTGGCCTTTTCAGGATAAGGTTTTTAAACAGGTCTCAGTTTGACTGAAAGTATTCACTTAATACAAACACCAGAAATTATATATAAAAAGCAAGTGGTTGATAACAATACTGATATCTCAAATAACTTTGGAAAGGAAATGGTCCTGCTTTGAGTTGAATTTTGAAAAGCCCTTTTTGAGTTTGGTGTCATGAACCTAACTAGCAGACTAACTATGTCAAATGAGAGCAATTCAAGAAAGCTGCCATTTGTCATAACCATCACAAAAGAATGCTTTCTCTCATAATATTGGGCAGAAAGTGTAATGACATTTCAGAACTTGCATACAACATTACATGTGACACTAATTTTCAAGATAAGAACCATAGAAAGAAAGGGAGAGCTATCAAGGAACATTCCAAAAGACAGGATTCAAATGCCATCATAGCAGAAATGACTTGAGAGGAGCATTGAGGAATGGTGGAAAGACATTGGAAGATTACATCAAAATCTAGCTGATGCCCTGTAGAAAGTTTCAATCCATGCTGCCCAAATAAAAGCAATGAAAAAATATACAGAAGGGAATCTGAGAAATAAAAGCATACCAAAAAATTCTGCATTATCTTTAAGTAGCAATTAAATAGTCAGTGAGCATTTATTAAGTGGCTGTTAGGTGGTAGGCACTGTGCCAAGCAGTGGCAATAAAAATACAAAAAAAGATAGATAGTCCCTGCCCTCAAGGAGCTTACAGTCTAGTGGGGGAAAGACAACACACAAAAAGAAGCTGAAAAGTGGGGGTGGGGGACTGAGGAGCAGGAGAGAAGAAGATGCAAGACACAAAGGCTTGGTGAAGTTAGGGATGTCCCAGAGTAGTGCAGCCAGTTGAAAAATAAGGAGATGTTTGAGCTGAACTCTCTTTTTAAATGGAGATTTGGAGCCCCACCCTCCAATCAGAGAGGCAGAAGGTGATGATAATGTCTTACAGGATGACGAGGAAATTCAAAAGATGCATGAATGCAATGCATAAAGTCAAAACAGCACAATGAACAAAATACACAATTCAAAATCAACCAAAATGTTTAGTGCAGATGCTTGAGAAGAAAAGAAAAGAGAGGCAAGAGACAACCCCTGAAGAGGATATGGGAAACGCCTTATCTATATGGTTTCAAGAAGTCCAACAAAACAAAAACTCATGTTGGATTTAATGTGAACCAGAGCCTGTTAATATGTGAATTGGTAATATATGAACAATTGAATAGTTATATAAAGTCAAATGAATGAAACTCAATCTCCTCTATGAAACTGGAGAGCAGCAGGGCCAGTTAAGGCCCATTGTTGTTATCTCAAACACTTCCCAGTGTCCCAAGTATTAAGAGCACAGTACTTTACCAGCTTCACCAGATACAAATGTGATCTCAATTTTCTTAACCTAAAACATCACAATATATGTTACCAAAAAGATGAGAACACTGCTGACTCCTCCAAATGTCAGCCAATTATATAGTTATGCATCATTAGCAGATTGCATCACTTAAATAAAAAACAACCTTATAGAATCCTTTACAAGAACATATTGACTAAGGAGTGAAAGGATGAGCCATTAAGTCCCAGAGGTATAAAAAGCTTTCTCATTCTGTAGTTATTGAACAAGTCACCTGAAAGTATTGTAATATTAATACTTTTAAAACTGATTATTTCAAAGTGTTGACCAATTTTGTAGTTATGGCTTAGTCAAGCACACAAATATGTAAAAAGTCCATTCATACTGAGAATTCTAGAGTATATGACCTATATATAGAAAATCGTTTTCTATTTAATGCATTGTTGTTGCTGTTTGGACTTTTTCAAGTGTGTCTAACTGTTGGGTTTTTCTTGTCAAAGATACTAGAGTGGTTTGCTATTTTTTTCTCCAGTTCATTTTACACATGAGGAAACTGAAGCAAACAGGGGTAAGTGATTTGCCTATGGTCCCACAGCTAATAAGTGTCTGAAGCCAAATGTGAACTCAGGTCTTCCTGGCTCCAGGCCCAGTATTCAATCTACCAAGGCACCTAGCTCCCCTATTTAATATATACCACCAGCTAAATAATATCAAGAGCAAATTAAATGTGTCTCCTTTCAGGGATATAGTTTAAATATTTAGGGTCTACTTATTTTTAGACCCATCATCATTTTTCCTAAATAGAAGTGAATATGGCTTCCAAGTCAAAGAATGAGTTGAGCCAAAACATCTTACTAATCACTTTATGTATATAGATAACATCTAGCTTAATGGTTCCACTTAAAACAAATTTAACAGCATGAAATCTTTCTCCAAGGATATCAAAATGTCCTTTGGGTTCAAGTAAAAAATTCTCAATGTATAATAAAGGAAGTTTGAAACTGACATCTTTGAGTTTGAATCTGGAGGTCAATCAGAATGATCCACCAGGTGAAGGTGATACTTATAGATACCTTAGTATCCTCCAGAAAGACATATTGAGCATTCATCATCATCATCATGGTCATCATCATCGTCGTCATCATCATCATTGTCATCATCATCATCATCATCTTGATAATAATTAAATAGCTAGCACTTACATAGCCCCTTAAATTTTGTAAAATATTTTACAACTATCTCACTTTATCCTCATAATAATATTGGGAAGTAGGTGATATTATCCTGATTTTATAGATAATGAAACTGAGGGTCATGCAATTAGTATTTTTGTGGCCAGATTTTAATGGAGATATTCCTGATGCCAGGACCGTACTCTATACACTCCAACATCTAGTTGCCTCTAAAATATTATGTCATCTGATCTTCACAACCCTGGAAGGTAGGTACTATTATTGTCCCCATTTTACAGATACTAAAATTGAGGCAGATGTTAAGTCATTTGCAAGGTCATGTAATAGTAAGTATCAAAGGCCATATTTTAACTTTGATCTTTCTGAGTCCAGGCCCCATCCTCTATCTACTGTGCCATTTAGCTGTCAAGGAGAAAGCTGTAGTATATGTTGAGAGACTTCCTGGAATCAAGAAATCCAAGCTCAATGAGAAGCACATGTTTGAAACAATTAGCATCTACATAATCTCAAATCTTTACACAGATTTTTGGAACCAGAAAATGAACTCTGATTTCAAAAGTTTTCTAACAAAAGCCTGTACAATATTAATAGAATACAGGATCTGGTCACCTTAAAGTAGCCATGGAACGATAACACTAATAAAAAAGGAAAGGAATGATAGATATTTTCAGAAATTTACAGAAATACTTGTGGAACAAGCAGACATCAGTTCACTGAGCCAAAGTAAAGTCTGACAACCAGGGCATGCCAATAGATTTATAAAATAGAACAAAGTTGTTAGACTCTGCATGTAGCCTTATGAAATGGCTCACAACCAAGAGTGGAATCAAAAGGCCTCCAAGGGTCACATCCACATGAACACAACCAGCAATATGTTGACAAGGAAGCATTGTCAAACAATGGCTGAGTCATGTGGATTTGTTTATAGAAATGTGGGATTTATGATGACAATTAGGAACCAGATTATTTCCACTAGTAAAGACAGATTGGTTATCGTTAAGGATCCTGGACTTATTGACTAAGATAAAGAAATAATAGAAACTGTGCAATACATTACTGCAAGGTGCAAAAAATTTGGCACCTACCAGATGTTGAGCAAGATATGATATAGTGGCAAGCGTTATATGCTAAAAACTCACTGTTATTCATAAAGTAGATGACAAATCTTCGTATTAAAAAGATCCTTAAGAATTCAAGAAACAAAGTCTATTGGAACTCTGCCATTATCACAGATAGAGCTGTTGCTCAAAATTGTCCCCATGTACTATCAATTCCCCCCAAATTTAAGAATATTTTGAATGGATGCAGTCAGGCTAAATGTTCATAATCTCCACGTTATATTAAATCATATAGGCACAGGGTGAGGTGCAGATTATCTCTAATTGCCTTCCTGCTAGTAGATTGACCCAGACGTGATTTCACTGAGCCAGCAAAAGATGAGTTTATATTAAAAAAATTGTATTAAAGGACAAAAAGCAGTTATTTCACCGACCTATGTAGCAGTCTTCAGAACATTAAATATTAAATAATGGAGGTCCATTTCTGTCAACTCCATTCAAAAAGACAGGAAGAAGACAAATATGTAAAAAAACTGACATTTATATTGCACCGTAAGGTTTGCAAAGTATTTTGGGTACATTGTTCATTTGAGTATCACCCTGGGAGAGATGCACTATTAGAGACAGCAGTATCTTCATTTTACAGATAAGGAAACTGAGGTTCAAAACTTGTCCATAATCCCATAGCTAGTAAGCTTGTGAGACTGGATTTGAATTCAGGTCTTCTGTGTCCAATTTTAGCACTATTTCTACTATCCCATGCTATTTGTCAATATGGGGCCTTTCCAGTTTTGCAGCACCTGCCAGGGCTACTGCTCTGATGACTTCTACTTTAAAAGTCAGTTTCCAGATGGTCTGAGAGTGATAACAGAGGCTTGGAATTGCATACAGTAGGAGAGATCCCTGTCCAGGAAAACCCAAGAGCCATTTAAGGATATTTAGGATTTAGAATGAGTAGCAGAAATGTGTGAAAGATGAAGTTAATACCTGCATTTTCAGTAGCAGCTGAATTTAAGCTTGAACAGATGGGATCAGAAGCTGTAAAATCACTTTGGCCAGACTCTAAGCGAGAGTATGACAAATTAGCAAATGGAGAATGGAGCTGTTAGAGATAAGATACTTCATGGTGCTCAGTGTGGCCTAGTGGAAAGAACTCTGAACTTGCATTTAGGAGATTGGTGGTTTTGCTTACCTGCTTCGTGCATCAATGGGCAAGTCCAAGCAACAGTACTCTCACTGACACTTAATGCTTCAAAAAGCTTTGATTTCTTCAGTGTAAGTTCTTCCTTACATTGATGCAAATAGAAAATTTTATAATTTAGTAGATGGTCTTTAAGAATTACTGTGGTTTAACAATTAATCACTTTCTAGTTGTCTTTTGAAGAAATTCTGCAAGTTAACTGAGCTTGGCCTCAGATGTCAAACATATAGTCCATCACCAAGCTGTATTCAAATCCTGTCCAGCTTATTAGGATCTGCCAAAACTTGTATTCCAATGAGGTAATGCTTTCAAGAATACAGAATCACTTCTAGGCATCAGAATAAGGTGGCTCATCTGTAAAATGGAGATAATACTTTTACTGCCTACCTCACTGGACTGCTGTTGTGAGGAAAGTGCTTTTTAAGCTACAAAGGGATGTGTGTGCATGCATGCATACACACACATATATAAATACGCACATATCTATATATACATACATGCATATAAATGTATATATGTGTACATACTTATATGTATAGGGATATAGCATATAGAGATATATAACAACATATGTTTATATATAACAAATAGAGAGCATACATTATATATAGAATACATAGCATAGCTTATTTATACATACAGCAATATATATGATATATAATGTGTATTTATGTATACATAGACATATATTTATATATGCTATTAAATCCTCATGCTAACTTAATGTAAGTTGAAAATGAATTTATTTAATGTTGAAAAATGAAGCAGTTATACTAATATAGGCTAGACTTAAGCATGATCTAACTCCTTTTGTGTGAAATCTCTGAAAGAAAAAAAATACATCATTTAGGAACATGGCATTTTTTGTTTGTTTTATTTAGTATTTTTATTTTTCCCCAGCTACATATAAAAACAATTTTTAACATTTGTTTTTAAAATTTTGAGTTCCAAATTCTCTCCCTTCCTCCCTTCCTACCCCCTCCCCATTGAGAAGACAGGCAATTTGATATAGGTCATACATGTGTAGTCATACAAAACATTTCTACAACAGTCATGTTGTGAAAGAAAACATAGATAAAAAACCTCAAGAAAAATGAAGAAAGCAAATAAAGTGTGCTTCAATCTGTATTCAGACACCACCAGTTCTTTCTCTGGGGATGGATAGCATTTTTTATCATAAGTCTTTCAGAGTTGTCTTGGATTATTGTATTGCAGAGAATAGCTAAGTCATTCACAGCTGATCATCTTCCAATGTTGCTGTTACTTTGTATATGGTACATTTCACTTTGCATCAGCTCATGTAAGTCTTTCCAGGTTTTTCTGCTCATCATTTTTCAATAGCACAATAGTATTCCACAATAATTGCCTGCTGCAATTTGTTCAGCCATTCTGCAATTGAGAGGCATTGCCTCAATTTCCAATTCTTTGCCACCAGAAAAGAGCTGCTATAAATATTTTTTGTAATATAGTTCCTTTTCCTTTTTGTTTTGTGTTTTTGATCTCTTTTGGGATAGGGACCTACTAGTGGTGGTGCTAGGTCAAAAGATATGTACATAGTTTTATAGCCCTTTGGGCATAGTTCCAAATTGCCTTCCAGAATAGTTGAACCAGTTCACAACTCCACCAACAGTGCATTAATGTCTCATTTTTCCCACATACCCTCCAATGTTTGTCATTTTCCTTTTCTCTCCTATTAGCCAATCTAATAGTTATGAGGTAGTGCCTCAGAATTGTTTTAATTTGCATTTTTCCAATCAATAGTGAGTTAGAGTGTTTTAAAATATGGTTATAGATAGTTTTGAATACTTCATTTGAAAATTGTTCATATTTTAAATCATTTATCAATTGGGGAATGGTTCTTACTTTTATAAATTGGATTCAATTTTCTCTGTGGTGGAGAAGTGAGCCTTTCTCAGAGAAACTTGCTTCAAAATTTTTTCATAGTAACTAATGCTAACTGTGTTTCCCCACATCCTAGTCCCCTGTTTATTCTCTTCTTTCTCCTTTCACCCTGTCCCTCCTCAAAGTGTTTTGCTTCTGACTACCCCCTTTCCCAACCTACCCTCACTTCTGTCACTGCTCCCCCCTTTCTCTTATCTCCTCACCCTCCTACTTCCCTGTAGTGTAAGATAGATTTCTATACCCAATTGAGTGTGTATGTTAGTACCTCTTTGAGTCAGTTCTAGTGAGAGTAAGGTTCACTCACTCACCCTCATCTCCCTGCTCTTTCCCTGCATTGTAAAAGTTTTCTCCTGCTTCTTTTATGTGAGATAATTTGCCCCATGATGCATCTCTCTTTCCTTTTCTCCCAGTACATTCCTCTCTCATCATTTAATTTTATTTTTTTAGATATTATCCCTTTGTATTCAACTCACACTTGTGCCTTCTGTCTATATACTCCTAACTGCCTTAATAACAAGAAAGTTCTTATGAGTTACAAGTATCATCTTCTCAGGTAGGAATGTAAACAGTTTAACCTTATTAAATCTCTTATGATTTCCCTTTTCTGTTTACCTTTTTATGCTTCTCTTTAGTCTATATTTGAAAGCCAAATTTTCTATACAGCTCTGGCCTTTTCATCAAGAATGGTCAAAAGTCCTCTATCTCATTGAATATCCATTATTCCCCCTGAAGGACTATACTCGGTATTGCTGGGTAGGTGATTCTTGGTTGTAATCCTAGCTCCCGGGCCCTCCGGAATATCATATGCCAACCTCTCTGATCCTTTAATGTAGAAGCTGCTAAATTTTATGTTATCCTGACTGTGGCTCCACCATACTTGAATTGTTTCTTTCTGGCTGCTTCCAATATTTTCTCCTTGACCTGGGAACTCTGTAATTTGGCTATAATATTCCTGGGAGTTTTCCTTTTGGGATCTGTTTCAAGAGGTGATTGGTGGATTCTTGCAATTTCTATTTTAGCCTCTAGAATATCAGGGCAGTTTTCCTTGATAATTTCTTGAAAGATGATGTTTAGGCTCTTTTTTTGATCATGGTTTTCAGGTAGTCCAATAATTTTTAAATTATCTCTCCTGGATCTATTTTCTAAATCTGTTGTTTTTCCAATTGTCTTCTATGTTTTTTATCTTTTGGTTTTGTTTTATTGTTTCTTGGTTTCTCATAAAATCATTAGCTTCCATTTCCTTCAATCTCATTTTTAATGAATTATTTCCTTCAGTGAGCTTTTGGACCTCCTTTTCCATTTGGTCAATTCTGCTTTTTAAGGTATTCTTCTCCCCCTTGGCTTTTGGGACCTCTTTTACCATTTGGCCTAGTCTGTTTTTTAAGGTGTTATTTTCTTCAGCATTTTTTGTGTCTCCTTTACCAAGCTGCTGACTCATTTTTTATTCTTTTTAATCATCACTCGTATTTCTCTTCCTTATCTCTCTTATTTGATTTCCAAAATCCTTTTTGAGCTCTTCCATGGCTTTATACCAATTCATATTTTTCTTGGAGGCTTTGGATGTGAGAGCTTTGACTTTATCTTCTTCTGAGTGTGTGTTTTGATCTTCCTTGTCACCATAGTAACTTCCTATGGTCAGAATTTTTTTCTATTGTTTGTTCATTTCCCCAGCCTATTACCTGACTTTCAATTCTTTGTTAAAGTAGGGCTCTGCTTCCAGGGTGGAGGGCACACTGTCCCAAGCTTCCAAGGTTTTGTACAACTGTTTTCAGAGATAATTCTAGGGACCTGTAAGTTTTCAGTTCTTTTAAGGTGGTATGAACTAAGACAAGGTGTTTACTACTCTCTTGGCCTGTTCTTTTGTCTTTGAGTGACCACAAGCTCTCTTTTCTTCCCTGGAACTGTGAGGAGGGTCCCCACTACACTGTGGCTGCAAGCTCTGGTGTGCTAGTGCTCCTCCTCACCCTGGGACTTCCCCCAAGGACTGCGACCTGTACTGAGTGGGCAAAGCAACAGTGTTCTGCCTCTGTGAAATATATTATTGAAGAGTAAGAAATATAAAAGACTAAAATTCAATACACTATATAGAAATCTCTGCATCTATATATATTTTGGGGGAAAGTTTGGAGGCACTAGACATGGTTTGTTCTAAATAACAGCATAAAATAAAATTGGTTATAATATAACAGACAGGGGATGATAACTTTCTAATGTGGGAGTCATGTTTAATCCCCTATCTGTTATTAGATTTTAACAATAAACTTGTTAGGATGAAGATGCAAAGTCATAGTGTGTAATCAAGCTAACTCCAACTTCATAGATTTAAATAGGAAATGAATAAAAGAACAGATATCAAGAAGAACTAATACTATTTTAAAAGTTGCATTGATGTAAACCAATTATCATAATAAGAGGAAAAAAGCCAAGAAAGCACCTCAATAAGATAGCCAAGGGCCACATTGTTTTATACTATACCCTTACTTGTAAAATCTTTCAAAAGAAGATAGTGGAAACTATCAACATCAGCACCTCAGAAAATAGCAAGAACAAAGGAGGGTAGAGAATGTTTTCAGAAAATTTTTCAAAGAAACCTAATTGGGACAAATCATCCTGAGAGAATCTAAGGATTAAATTGAAAGAATGATAACAAAGAAATGAAAAATGGAAAAGATCTGTAAGATTTTTACAGCAAACCATTTATCAATAGATGCTACCTTGAGAGTATCACGGTTCTTAATGTGATGAATGAGGAAATAGAAATTTCAGTAAAGAAAACAAAAAAGAGAAGACTAGTTGAAAGCACACACTAGGGCTTCTGTGGTGCAGACAATACAATTTTGAGAGGAATGAAAGATTGATTCCCAATATATATAAAAGGGAGGAGGATACCAAGTGCTTGAAAAAAGGAAAGTGGTCAAAATTACCTTCGGTAATTGTACAATGCTTTCAATGACATCAAGATTGTTCCTTAAAAAAAAAAAAAAAAGCAAAACAGACCCATTAAAAAAAGACAAACAAATAACTGTGTTCATCTGGTGATCCTCTATGTCTGAGAGTTAATAAAATTCCACATTCTCCATAGATATGAATCCTTTAAAAGACAATGGAAAGGCACATGATTGCTAGTATGTTTCTGCACCTTACCAGTGAAAAACTACTGAGGACTAGAAAAGAGAGATATATGATTGGAAAAGAAGATTGACCAATCACATAATGAGAGTGTATAAAAGCCTATGGATAGTCTGCATACAGTACAGTGTACAGAACACAGGACCTGGGGTCAAGAAGACCTGAGTTCAAATCCAGCATTAGATACTTACTAGCTACATTACCCTGGGCAAATCCCTTAAATTTTGTTTGCTTCAGTTTCCTCACTGTAAAATGAGGATAATAACAACACCCACTTCCCAGGGTTGTTGTGAGGATCAAATGAGATAATAATTACAGATCTCTTAGCAGAGTATCTGGTAAATAATATGTGCCATGTAAATTTTCATTATTACTATTATTACTTAATGTTAAGAGATCTAGAGGAAGCAGGCCAACACATTGAGTGGACCCTCTGTGGAGGATTGATGTGAGGAAAGTCGCAATGAATGAGAACATGTTGATGGGTTACCATCCACACCGATAAAGGGATTACTCATAGCAATGAAATCACAGATCCATTAAAAGTATCAAAGAATAATGACTTATTTACTAGGAGAACAGAATACCAAGGAGAAAATTTTAGACTTTTCAAAGATTGTTACCAATGAAATGCCTATGTAATTCCAAAAAGTGGCCTGGAAAAATCAAAGCAGTCCACTACTCAAAAATGAAAATTATTTTCTTAATTTTATCCAAATATCATTTCAGAGTTCAGTTGCAATCATGCTTGCAATACAACATTTTTCATATTTTCTCAGCAAGATTATTATTTTATTACTAATCCAATCAGATATTTTCATCTTGAAAGACAAAAGGCAAGTGTTATTTATTTATAATTTATTAAGTGTTTATTCATTTAAGTGTTTAGTATGTTTTAGGCACTGTGCTAAGTGCTAGGACATAAATACACACAAAAAGGCAACCCCCACCCTCAAAGAGCTTACTTTCTAATGGGGCAGACAATGCATAAAAATGAGCTGGAAAATAGTTGGTAGGATGGGGTAGGAGGAAAGTTGAGGAAAGAATGGTGTAGAAGTCTGGAAAGTGAGAAACTCATTTGGGAGAGGAATGTAGAGTGGTAGGCCTGGGCTTGCCCTTCCCTAAAATAGAGGTACTAGGAGGGATTCACTAATAGGAGCATGGGGGCTGGTATGTTGGATGGATGTTCCATGGTAAGGAGGCCACCGGCACTGAGGAAGTTTCAAGAGTGAGACTGCAGTTGAGGAATGACATTGAAGTCCAGAAAGTTAGAAGCACAGCTGGGAGAGTAATAAATTAAAATCAATTTAAATGGTGGAAACCATTATTAAAATGAAAATTCCATTTTATTTTTTATTTAAGGTGTTTTTAATATCAGTTATGACATTGTTAATCCCATTTTCTCCTAAATACTCTCTCTTCCCTTGGCTTCTATGCCACTCCTCTCTTCTGGTTCTCTTCCTATTTGCCTGACTACTCCTTTTTAGACTACTTTATAACAAATTACCCATCTCCTGACCCCTAAGTATATGTGTGTCCTTCAAAGGTTAGTCCTAGATCTCTTTCTGTTTTTTTTTCCTCTTGGAGATCTTATCAACTCATATGTATTCAATGATTATCTCTATACAAATAATACCCAAATTTATATATACAGCCCTAATTTCTTCCTGAACTCTAATGCCATCTCCTCCGCTTCCTATTGGGTATGTCAACCTTCCCCTCCCCCTTCTTCCCTCTGTCCTTTTCTCTCTTCCTTCTTCCCTCCTTCCTTTCTTTCCCTCTTTCTGTTCTCCCTCCCTTCTTTCCCTCTTTTATTCCTCCCTTCCTCCCTTCTTTTCTTCCTTTCTTCCTTTCCTCTCTCCCTCCTTCCCTTTCTTCCTCTCTTCCATTTTGTAGATGAGGAAAATGAGGCAAACAGATTAAATGACTTACCCAGGGTCACACAGCAGGAAATACCTGAGGTTGGATTTGAACTCAGGTTTTCCTGACTCCAGGCTAGCACTCTACTGTGCCACCTAGCTGCCCCTCAGAATATAACCATCTCTGTGTGTACCTGAGGTGGATTAGAAGGGTAAGCCATGGGAATTGAGTAGATTGAAGAAAGTGAATATATTTGAAGGAGTATGAATAAGTATATTGAAATCCCATAGTATGAAGTCAGGAAATAAGGAGAGAAAAACTGAATTGTGCAAAGTAAAAAAAAAAATGTCATCTAAGTTGAGGACCACCAATTTTGACATGAGGACACCTGAACAGGCCACTGGATGAAAAACAGTTTCTATTTGACTATAACTGTCCACTCCACACCCTTATTTTCAAAGAATCTTATGACTTTAGATTGTTTGTCCCTTGGGTTTCACAAAGCAACATCAAAATACTCTCTGACAGCTGAAAACAATGTCCTATCAACATCTTCCTTCTCCCCACTATTCTCTCAAGAAAACTTTCTTCTTCTACCACTAATTTTCCATTTCAGCACATTACTTGTTTCTATACATTTCTTCTGTATGAATACCCCCTTGCCCTGTGGGTAATTATTTTTTTCTATAGGAGAAAAATGTAAGATCAAACAAGAAGGAAAATGTGTTCAAGTGATGACAATTTGAATTCCAAAGCAGCTCTGATTTGAGGTAATCTCCTTCATGATAACAGATTTATTATGGGAATTTCTAAACTCCCAAACCACATGTACTAATATGGAAACAATTTGGTTAAGGGCGGAGATTTGTTTTAAACTCATGTAAGGAAGGGAATCCTCAATTACACTTGTTCCCCTTAATTTAAATTCTTAGAGATTTTCCTGGTTGGTACTAATGTGACCAAATTTGTTATCTTGGGCTTTTAATGTCTAATTTTTTCATTGGAGAATTGTCTTGGTAAATTACCTTTATTTTAAACTGTGCATCCACAGTCATATAATTCATCTCCTATGTCTTGAATATCCTGCGAAGGCAGAGTTTATTAAGAGGTACTGTACATAGTATATAATACAATTTCCTCATAGTTTCATGGAGAGTTTCCTGATTCCCAAAACAAAGACTGGTATTTTAATACCAAAGTTCTTGGTGCTCTACAAGTTATAACATGCTATGTCTTTCAAAGGGTTGAAAATGAGGATCAATCAGAGGGCAATGCCCAATTGCATGGTGGACATGAAAAGAACACCACTTCCAAGGAGTTACTCATGAAAAGTGGTATATAGCAATGATATAAAACTCAATGGAAAGAGATACTTTCTATCAGCACATTGACTTAGAAAATAACAGATTTACATTATCTACATTGTATTATATTTTTATCTATTTTGTTAAGCAGATCCCAAACACATTTTATTCTGATTGGGGGACCCTGAAGAGTTGAGCAGCCATAAATTTGATCCCTCTGGTCTAAAAGATGTGGATAAAGATACATGAGTAGAGAGAAAAGAATGGGAGGGAGAAATAATTTAGAGTTTTATTGTGAATGAAGTAAAACCACTGGACAACTCAAATTCTCCATTGGCATCCTTGCAGTGATATAAGCTCACAGAAACATATTCACAGACAGAGACACAACAGGCAGAAGAACCCTAGAATTATGGGGTGGATCCCATATGATAAACTTAGAGAAAGACATGGATGGTATACAGGACAGGCAGATGTGGATTAGTTGTATTTGTTGTAGGCAATACTCACACTGATTTAGTGGAATATATGTAGAATGGGCCTCAGTGGGGAGATCATATTGCTCATTCATTAGGCTTCACAAAACAGTCCTCAACATCAAAATATTCTGTGACAGCTGAAAACAATGTTCTTTTCACATCTTCCTTCTCTTTGCCATTCTTTGAGGGAAAAATTTTCTCCTCTTACCACTGATTTCTCATTTCAGCTCATTATTTGCTTCTATATATTTCTTCTGCATGAACACAGCCTTCCTCTGTGTGTAAATTGGATAATATTGAGAAAAAATATATAGTTAATTACAACTATAGTTTTTTTTTTAACACAAAGATAACTTTACTAATTTGGCTACATGATCTTGGACAAGTCATTTATTTAATCTTTCTGGGTCTTAGTTTCCTAATGTAAAAATGAGTTGCTTGAGAACTTAGAGTTGGAAGGAATATTATGGGGTCATCAAGTCCAGCCCCCTTATTTTGCAGATGAGTAAATTGAAGCTCAAAAAGGGGAAAGTGCTAATCCAAGATCACAAACTTGATTTGTGATGTAGCTAGAACTAGAACCCAGGTTGCCTTTCAACTAAGTGCTATACAATTTTCTACTAAGATCTAGTCTCTTCCTAAGGTGACTGACAGTCTATATTTCTTAGGAAGCACTAGTAAATGGTTAATATAGCAATCACCAAGAGCGGGCTATTCCCAGACAAAATTGCCAAGTGAGCAAAGCTTGTCTACAACACACCTGGCCTCCCCTACAGTACCCTCTTGCCTTCAAGTGTCAGTGCCCTTGTGCTGATCCCCAGAAACGCTCATTTTGAAGAAAGCCATCTGATAGTCACATTAAAGCATTAGGGTTTCATAATGACACCCCATTCAAGAGGATTTCCATTTTAAAGAAGGATGACAGGATAAAGCTTAAAATAAAGGAATGAATTGCTAATGGTTCAATTTTAAGCCTCAGCAGGGGAGTTATTTTGGGCTAAGGGTAAGCTTGCCCCAATCTCCAGAAATCTAACCAAATGCTCAATTATCCAAGTTTATTTGTAGGTCTTTGGGTTTAGTTATAAAGATCCGAAGAATTGAAATTTAAACATCAATATTAGTGACTTGATTTAATAATCCTTATGCCACTTTAATATACCTCCCAATGGGCCTTTCAGCTTATTTTGAAAATTGAGAGAACAAGGTAAACAAGGAAAATTCAACTGGTTAAAAAATTCCCTTACATTTAACTTAAGTAAGCAATGTATGTCTTTGGTCATATTTTTTAAAGTACTGCATACTAGGGTCCTTTTCTCCATCAAAATATAGAATGAAGACTTGTAATGGAAACAATGACGATCTCTCTACTACAAAGGCACTAGTGGGTTTATCAGCATGCTAGAGCCAGCTCAAAGGGTCAGGAGAACAGATGGTTAAATTTTCAGTGTGAGAATTTGCATTTTGGAACTTGCCAAATGTTATAAAGTCGGGGCTTGGTTTATTTTGTTGATTGTTTAATCTTAAGAAAGTGATGGAGAAAACGTTAATAATGCAGGTTAAATTTAAAAGTTTGTCCTGTATACATTTTTTCTCAGAGCCACTTAAATATTTACCAGCATACCCCCATTTTACTTCTGTTTTTTTATAGAGTTCATTTATTTAGCAGACTAAAAGGGGAACCAACATAGGGCTGGAAAATCAGCTAGTTGGTTAATTAATCAATAAACCTGCATTCAGATTAGAAGGGTTTATGTGGTAATCCTAATTTTAGAGTTTTTACATTGGATTCCTTCTCTTTACTAATTTGGATAGGATTTCCCTTTAAGGTTGTTATCTTAAAGCAAGGCATTTTATTTAGTTAGAGAGAACAGAAAGTGATGGAATAAAGGTAAGGAAGGTTCCAGCCAACCACGCTAGTATTATAACATTCCACTCAATTCTTACCCCACCTATCTACATTGCTCAAATCCTACAAAGTGTCAGAGGGCGTAGTGGAATAGGCACCTTGGGATGTCTCCCCCTCCCTGCCCCGCAGCATTTCTGCCAATGCCACTTCCCCTTTCCCTTCCGAGTTGTACATTGACTTCCCATCCCCACACCTGCAGAAGGAAACCCAGAGTCCTCATTCCATTCTGACCTTTAAGTTCCTTCCCCACTCCTATCCATGACAAGGAGGACAAGACTTGGCTGAGCAGTAAGCTACTATATTAGGAAGGCAGAATTTATGATTTCAAAGAGAATCTCATATGTGCCTAAAAGGTCCGGAACCGCAGGATATAAAGAATTCTCTAGGCAGAAGGCAGGAGAACTAAAGCATGTATTTACACTCCACAGTAACAAGCCCACAAACCAGCATCCCCATATTGATATTTTCATCAAAAGCTTCCAGGCCCAATAAGTCCGCCTCACAAGGGTAACCAGGAGGCCACAGAGAAGCGAGATGGTATAAGGCAAAATCGTATACATGCTTCCCCTCTGCGGTAAGAAGATTACCCACTAGCCTCCAGTCAGCTCTGCTACCGGCAGCTCAGCTTCGGCTGTAGGCGTCTCTGGCTCCAACCGGAAAAGGAAAGGAGGATCTTCAAGCTGTCCTCTCCCCTCTTATAGAGTTTTTGACATCATCAAGCGCCGCCTGAACGACCAGGGCCGATTGGTTCTTGACTTGGCCCCTCCCGCAGCGTAGACCACGTTAACACACCTCCCCTCAGCCAGCGCCACGACTCATCACACAGGAAGCTCTGGTCCTGCCCCGGAAGAGCAAGCCCCAGCGTCCAGGGAAGCTCAACGAGGCGAGCTGAGTCATTCAAAGAAAACAAAGTCCATTCTGGCTACAGCTACCAACTAAAATCCTTCTGGTAAGATATGCAGGAAGACAGAATGGGATACGTGCAGATGTTGTATAGAAGTAGAAGAGATAGAACATGGAAACTGATTGGATGTGGCTGGTAGAGAGCAAAGAATCAAATGAATCTGAGATTTTAAGCTTAAATGATTTGAAGGGTGGTGGTAATATCAATAGAAATAGGAAAGTTGGGCAAGTTTGGGGGAAGATGATAAATTCTGTTCTAAAGTATGTTGAGTTAACACAGCATGAGGTTTCTATTGTTTTTATTACTTCCATTCGCATTGATGTAATTATTTTGCGTATTGTTTTCCTGGTTCTGCTTACCTTACTCTAAATCAGTCCATGTCATCCTTTTTGTCCCTATATTCTTTGTAGTCATCATTTCCTACATTGCAGTATTATTCTATCATATGTCCAGTTGTTTAGCCATCTTTGATCAGTGAACACTGATTGTTTACAATTCCTTTGCACAAATAGGTTTTATAATTATTGTAGCATGTATGCAACCTTCCTGTCCTTGATGTCCTTGGGGTATCTACTTAGCAATGGAAGTTACGAGTTAAAGTGTATGGGCATTTTAGTCACTTTCTTGACAAAATTCCAAATTGCTTTCCAGAATGGTTGGACCAATCACAACTCTACTGATAGTGTATTAGTGTGTCTGTGTTTTACAACCCTTCTAGCACTGACTTATCCTATCTTTTGTCATCTTTTCCAGTTTGTTGGGTGTGAGATAAAACTTCAGAATTATTTGAATTTTAATTTCACTTAGTTATTTGAAATAATCTTTCTTATAGTAGTTAATAGTTTGTAAATCTTCTTTTGGAATGGTTTGTCCATATCCTTTTCCCACGTATATACTGGGAAATGGCTTTGACTGTTTGTATATCTATATTCATTCCCTCTTTACCAGCTTAGAATACTTCTAATTCCACTGGTATTATCTCCTAATACCCCTGTTGTGGTGGGCCACAACTATCCTTTAAAGTAGCAGACATTGTTGTTTATTCTGTTGGCCACTGAATCAGTGCCCAAAGCTCACTGGAATAGTTTTACTCTAGAACTATCTTGATTCTGAAGGGGTAGGCCTAACATTTATCTTTTTGGTGACACATATATGAACATAAATATTATGTGTATGCATGCTTGTATATAGTTATATATGTATATAAATAGCTGGCTTTCTCCTCAGTTCTCTTGACCTACTCTTTCACTTCATTTTGGCTGCACATAAAAATTATCATGTGATTGATCTTGCTGTCACCCACAAATGTTCTATGTTTATGAGCTCTAACTTCCCTTTATCTGGTCATGACGTTCTATTATTTCATTTTCCCTCTAGTGTCTTAGGGTGTCTAACCTTGTTAATCATTCCCACTGTGTCCTCCAATCTTTTCCCCCGTCAATTTTCGCCAAGATCATCACTGTCTGAACTTTACTCCCATCCCAATCTCAACACCTTGGTGAATCAGTTTGGTCCTCCACTCTCAAATTTCTTGCCTCCTTATATTCCCACCTATCATGCCTTGTCAAACTTCAACCTTAGGATACTTACCATATCTGCCACCTTGCATCTTACCACTAAACAGAGTTAGAGAAAACAATGAAACTGTTATGACTGGACCCATTTAAGATTATGCAACATAAATTTTGTCAAGGCTAGCCTTTTAAGCTTCCTAAGAGATTTACTTTTCTACTCACGATGATGGCTATTCCATTTCTTCTTATCCCTATTCAAGAATTCCATGGCTCCCTTGTGTCTCACAAAAAAGTGAACTTTCTGTTTGCTGAGGTAAACTCCTCTTACAGTAGGTGGTTTACAAGCTACCTTGATCTCATCACTTCTCATCTTCTCCAAATAATTGACCTCTCTATCATTCCCACTCCACTATATTCAATCTTTTATTTACTGACTCCTTCCCTGCTCTCTATAAATATGCATATATTTTCCCATTCTTAAAAAAGTAAAAAGTAAAGTAAAAGTAAAAAAAAGTAAAAAAGTAAAAAAAACCCTCAAAACAAAAAAATTCTCATTTAATTCTATCATGCCTTTTATTGATCATCCCACATTTTCCCTCCCTTTTGCAGCTAACCTTCTTGAGAAATCCATCTGCAATCACTTCTCCTTTCACTCTCTTCTAAATCCTTTGCAATCTGGCCTCAGATCTTACCATTCAAATAAAACTGTTCTCCAGTGGTCTTTTCTCCATCTTGATACTACTTGATAAGGCAACTGTCAAGGCAGTTAGGTTCTGCAGTGAATAAAACTCTGGACCCAGAGTCAGTCTCTGTGGGTGATCTCAACAGCTCTCATGGCTTCAATTGTCTCCTCTATGCAGATGATTCCCAGATCTATATATCCAGTCTCAATTTCTCTCATGAAGTCCAGTCTTACAACACCATCTCTTTTTTTGGACCTCTTGAGCTGATTTTCCTATAAGCATTTCAAACTCAAGATACTTTGTGTGTGTGTGTGTGTGGGGGGGGAGCCAAGATGGCGGCTGGTAAGCAGGGAATAGCGTGAGCTCTGTACCGAGTCCCTCCAAAAACTTATAAAAAATGGCTCTGAACAAATTCTAGAATGGCAGAACCCACAAAGCGGCAGAGCAAAGCAGGGCTCCAGCCCAGGACAGCCTGGATGGTCGCTGGGTGAGGTCTATCCCACACGGAGCTCGGAGCTGGGAGCTGGGAGCTGGGAACGGAGTGGAGCAGAGCTTGGCCTGAGCAGCGTGGACCAACAAGACCAGCAACTGGGCAGAGCATGCCCTGGCGCCCTGAATCAGTGAGCTGAGACAGTTACGAGACTTCTCAACCCACAAACACCAAAGACTGCTGAGAAGGTTAGTGGGAAAAGCTGTGGGAGTGGAAGGAGTTCGCAGTTCGGCTTCCAGCCCCGGGGGCAGTGGAGGTGGGGCAGCTACGGCTGTTGCTGCTTCTGGCTCCAGGCCCACCTGGTGGGAGGAATTAAGTGGAGGATCAGAGCAGGGGTGCACAGCCTGCTGAAGATCTAAGCCCAGTCCGGGTTGGGCTTTCTTGGGGAAGGAGCAGTGCTGGTGTGGCAGAGCTGGCACCTCCCCCCCAAACTTGGAACATAGAACTCTGTGGTCTACAAGCAGTCATACCCCACTGAAAAACTCAAAGGTCAAGTTAGTCGGCTGGGAATATGTCCAGGCAGTGAAAACACACCGAGATTCAGTCTCAGACTTTGCATTCTTTCTTTGCTGACAAAGAAGACCAAAACATACAGACAGAAGAAATTAATAAAGTCAAAGAGCCTACAACAGAAACCTCCAAGAAAAACATGAACTGGTCCCAGGCCATGGAAAAGCTCAAAAAGGATTTGGAAAAGCAAGTTAGAGAAGTAGAGGAAAAATTGGGAAGAGAAATGAGAAGGATGCAAGAAAACAAGTCAATGACTTGCTAAAGGAGACCCAAAAAAATACTGAAAAATACACTGAAGAAAACAACACCTTAAAAAATAGACTAACTCAAATGGAAAAAGAGCTCCAAAAAGCCAATGAGAAGAAGAATGCCTTGAAAGGCAGAATTAGCCAAATGGAAAAGGAGGTGCAATGGACCACTGAAGAAAATACTACCTTAAAAATTAGATTGGAGCAAGTGGAAGTGAGTGACTTTATGAGAAATCAAGATATTATAAAACAGAACCAAAGGAATGAAAAAAATGGAAGACAATGTGAAATATCTCATTGGAAAAACCACTGACCTGGAAAATAGATCCAGGAGAGATAATTTAAAAATTATTGGACTACCTGAAAGCCATGATCAAAAAAAGAGCCTAGATATCATCTTTCAAGAAATTATCAAGGAGAACTGCCCTGATATTCTTTTTTTTTTAAATGCAATTTATTTATTTAACATATTTGGTTTTCAGCATTGATTTTCACAACATTTTGAATTATGAATTTTCTCCCCATTTCTACCCTCCCCCCCACTCCAAGATGGCTTATATTCTGGTTGCCCTGTTCCCCAGTCAGCCCTCCCCTCTATCACCCCCCTCCCCTCTCATCCCCTTTTCCCTTCCTTTCTTGTAGGGCAAGATAAATTTCTACACCCCATTGCCTGTGTATCTTATTTTTTAGTTGCATATAAAAATTTTTTTGTTTTTGAACATCTGATTTTAAAACTTTGAGTTCCAAATTCTCTTCCCTCTTCCCTTCCCACCCACCCTCCCTAAGAAGTTGAGCAATTCAACCTAGGCCACACATGTATCATGATCAAAAAAAGAGCCTAGATGCCATCTTTCAGGAAATTATCAAGGAGAACTGCCCTGATATTCTAGAGCCACAGGGCAAAATAGAAATTGAAAGAATCCATCGATCGCCTCCTCAAATAGATCCCAAAAAGAAATCTCCCAGGAATATTGTTGCCAAATTCCAGAGCTCCCAGGTCAAGGAGAAAATGCTGCAAGCAGCCAGAAAGAAACAATTTGAGTATTGTGGAAACCCAATCAGAATAACCCAAGATCTGGAAGCCTTTACATTAAGAGATCGAAGGGCTTGGAATACAATATTCTGGAGGTCAATGGAGCTAGGATTAAAACCTAGAATCACCTACCCAGCAAAACTGAGTATCATGCTCCAAGGCAAAATATGGATTTTCAATAAAATAGAGGACTTTCAAGCTTTCTCAGTGGAAAGACCAGAACTGAATAGAAAATTTGACTTTCAAACACAAGAATCAAGAGAAGCATGAAAAGGTAATCAAGAAAAAGAACAAGAAAAAGAAATTGCAAGGAACTTACTAAAGGTGAACTGTTTTGTTGACATTCCTACATGGAAAGATGATGAGTATGATTCATGAGACCTCAGTATTAGGGTAGCTGAAGGGAATGTGCATACATATATGTTTATGTATATATATATATATATATATATATATATATATATATATATATATATATATATATATATATATATATGTGAATGTGTATGTGTGTGTGTATATATATATATGTATATATATATGTATATATATATATATATATATATATACATAGAGAGAGAGAGAGAGAGAGGACACAGGGTGAGTTGAAGATGAAGGGAAGATATCTAAAAGAAATAATATCAAATTAAGGGATGAGAGAGGAACATACTGAGAGAGGGAGATAAGGAGAGATAGAATGAGGTGGATTATCTCGCATAAAGGAGGCAAGAGCAAGCAGTTCTGTGGGAGGAGGGGAGAGGGCAGATGAGGGCGGAAGGAGTGAACATTGCTCTCATCAGATTTGGCCTAAGGAGGGAATACCATACATGCCCAATGGGGAATCTTACCCCACAGGAAAGAAGAGGGAAGAAGATAAAAATAAATGGAGGGAATGATGGAGGGGAGGGCTGATGGGGGTGGAGGTAGTCAAAAACAAACACTTTTGAAAGGGGACAGGGTCAAGGGAGAAAATTCAATAAAGGGTGATGGGTTGGGAAGGAGCAAAATATAGTTAGTCTTTCACAACATGAGTATTGTGGAAGGGTTATACATAATGATACACATGTGGCCTATGTTGAATTGCTTGACTTCTTAGGGAGGGTGGGTGGGAAGGGAAGAGGGGAGAGAATTTGGAACTCAAAGTTTTAAAAACAGATGTTCAAAATCAAACAAAAAAGTTTTTGCATGCAACTAGAAAATAAGATACACAGACAATGAGGTGTAGAAATTTATCTTGCCCTACAGGAAAGGAAGGGAAAAGGGGATGGGAGGGGAGTGGGGTGACAGAGGGGAGCGCTGACTGGGGAACAGGGCAATCAGAATATACGCCATCTTGGAGTGGGTGGGAGGGTAGAAATGGGGAGAATATTTGTAATTCAAACTCTTGTGAAAATCAATGCTGAAAACTAAATATGTTAAATAAATTAAAAAAAAGAAAAAAAAGATACTTTGTGTCTATATCTTCAAAATCCAGTTTATACCATGTATATACCCTGTCTACACATAGCTGTTTGCATGTTTTTTTACCAATTGGATCGTGAGCTCCTTGAGGTAGGGGATTGTGTTTTTGCCCTTCTTTGTATGCCCAGTGCTTAGTACAATGCCTAACACATTAAAATGTTTCATAAATGCTTTCTGGATTGTTTAAACAGACATGTATGTATGGTTGTGTGTATACATATATACATATGTATACATACACAGAGACATAAACATACACACATATGTTACAGCTATGTTGTACAGTGGATATAGTTTATATATGTGTATGTGTACGTGTGTGTATGTGTGTGTGTGTGTGTGTGTGTGTGTAAAACAGAGACAGAGAGAGAATCCATATTTATTCTCTCTATATAAGTTGATTTTTTAGAAACTTGCCAGCTCTGTCATTTAATGGAATTAACTTTTTAAAATTTAAACATAGTGTTAACTATTTTTAATGCAGGTAGACCTCTAAAGAAGTTAATAGGATCAGTGGAAATAGTTTACTATAATTTTTTCTACTACTTGTGCTCCCATGCCATTACACTCACAATCTACCCACTGCTTAGCCTACTCTTAGTCTTGTTTTTGCCAGAAAGTTCTGCCTCTCTCTGAAGTTAAAGTTTCATAATTTAAATCATGTGTAAGAGGTATCCGTCATCCATCCTTCAGCTCTCCAAGCCTCAATTTCCTTTGACTTGCTTTTTCATGTTGTCTAATAGCCTGTGATTCATAATTGAGGGTGGCATTTAAAGATTTCCAAAAGTAAACATGGAATCCATTGAAGATTTTATTAGTCCTGTCTAATAAAAATACAGCAGTTTGAAATAAAACGGCTACATAAGAGGGCTCCGTAAATTCCTTATTTTCCTACCTACAATGACAAATTGTTAGGTGCGTGCCCTCAAAGCAAAAGTTGTATCTAGCTAACTAGTACATCTTAAAAAGCTCATAATTATATTATGTAGCATGTGTAAGTTCAAAGGTCAGTAGCAATAATCATTTCTTTTGAACATCTGTTTCTTTAAAAAAAGAAAGTCTAAAAGCTCTTTGAGGTCAAAGGTCTTCAATTAAAACCCCTTATTTTCATAAAAAGTCCACCCTAATTTTATTTTACTGGTGAATTTTCATGGAGAAAATGCAAAACTTGACTATATGTCTAGCTGCTCAAGCCAATTAGGGCTGATTGCCACCTCCTTATTGATGGTAATTACCAGTAAGTTTTTATATCAAATACATGAATTTTTATGGCTCCACTATTGCATGGTGGCCCTCAGTTCCAATTTCATCTTCAAATGTGTAAAGCCTATTCAGGATAGAATTATTTATCACGGTCTTACCACTATGGTTATGTCAGCTGCCACTATACAATATAAACTTCCCACTTATCACTGGACAAAATGTAATTTATTGTATGTATTTTACTTGTAATATTATCAACGTGTACTTTTATTTCTTTGTTTCAATGTTGATGGTTTTAGAAAGAGTTTGACTACCTTAATAAAGCAAGATGACCAAATTCCCATCCAAATAGAATTTTAGAGCTGAAAAGGACCTTTGAGGTCCGATGATCTCCCTTTCATTTTATAGATGAAGAAACTGAGGCCCAGAGAGATGAGGTAATTTGCCCAAGGTTACACAGAGTACACTGGTAAAATAGTTATGACTGGAACCCAGTCTCTTAATTCTAATCCAACAAGCCTATGTGAAGCACCTAGTGTATACAAGTTCCTGAGCAAGATGTTAGAAACGCAAAAACAAAATTAAAAGTAGCCCCTGCTGGATTATTGGACTCCTACTCCCTTTTCACTCTATCAAATATGTGGGGCTTCTCTCATTCCATTTCCTCAATTCTCCTCCCCTATCTTTTAAAAATTCAAAAGTAAAAGTTAATGTTTTCTCTTTTTCACTCCCTCTAGCCTGGAAAGGAAGAGTCTATTACCTTCTGGGGTTACCTGTGTGGGTTTCAGATGTTAACCTGCATGCATTAAGATAGGTGGCTTCAGAGCTGCTTTCTCATGATGATTTTGCTATACTGAATACGAACTCACCAAAAAGTAGCTCTCATACAGTAAAGAGATCACAGGATTTAAAGTCAGAAGATGTGGAGTTTCATTCTCAGCTCTACCATTTGACTCTGTGACATTGAACAATTCATTTCCCATTTCTATATCTCAGTATAATTATCCCTTCCAAGCTTCCCCATTGTGGTTTTGATATATCACGGGTCAGCATAAGAAATTAAATGGGAATTTTGGGGGAGTTTTGTGGAAGTTGCAGATGACAAGCAAAGTCCAGCCTATGACCAAATACATAACCCAAATTTTACAATAAGGTACTGTAAATACCCTATAAAAGAGAAAAAAAAAGTCAGACTTCTTCTCTGGAACAAATGGAAGGGCCAAAAACATTTATGCGGATTTTCAAGATTGCATGGGCACCACACCCTTAACCCCCATGATATAGAAGAGATAACTGTATCTTCAGCTGTTAAATGAATGATTTTGAATAAATGACCTTTATGGTCCCTTTGAGCTCAAAAACTATCATTCTATTTTCATTTTTTTTTTGTACAGGCACTTAACCTTATGCTCCCTATTGATGGCTAAAATGCCCATTTAACTAAATAAACAAAGGGCTTATGATTTTGGAGGAATTTCCTTTTTTCAGTTTGGAAGCTTTGTGGAGAATGCCAGTTTTACAGCTAAGTTATTTGATCCATTGCATTGGGTAGTCCTTTGGAGGATTAATGGGAGGATATAGACAAAAACAATCTCATAAGATGGGCAAGTGTGGGTGGATTGTGATTTGAACCATTTGAGAGAAATCTCACATTGATGAGATCAGAGAAGAATATTGAATTAGTTTGTACTGAAAGAGACCCAGGGAATACTACCATTCGAATAGCAAAATGGCTTTCATTAAAACCCCCTGTTTCTAATTGTTTAGAATCCCTAGCAATCTGACTTGGGGCTGTGTATAAAACTTGCTGTCTGCATTGTCCAAATTATTATAGTAGTTATAGTATCCTGGTTTGTGGAAAGACCAGGCTATATGATCTTCTGAAGGAGACTTTTCATGCATTGGACCATCTTTTCTCATTCATAAAGACAGATGTTGTGAAAGATCAGCTGCCATTGTCTTGTATCTGTGTGGTGATTGAGAGCTTGAGGTCTAGAAATATCTAAAAGCAGATGGGTTAAAATAAAAAAAAAAAATCCAACAATCCACAGTCTAAAAGCCTGTAAGCTAAGCCTTAACAATTTAAAACGGGCAAATGTTTTAACTCAATTCTCCATAGTCAATAAATGAGAAAAAGAACTGGGATGAAGGTTAAAAGCCAAATAACATTGAAAATTGGGTAAAGAAATTGCCATCACCAGATTTAAAACATGAGTATAATGGCACACATGAAATGGTGGGATGATTTTCTTTTAACCAGAATGCAAACTTATTTGCAACAATCTGGGTTATATTTTTCTCTCAGTAGTATCCTTGATTTCAAGCTTTCTACAGATGTCAAACTTTCTCTTGGAGACTCTGACATATTGTTGAATATGAATCAGTTGTGTCGTATCTTAAGAGTTGGGCCCCAGAATAAATTGGGCTGGGCAGCAATTCCTTGCAAATTTACCAGGCAACTTGCTCTACTTACTGATGACATCATTCAGTAATCCACTGTTTCAGAAATGAGAGTGACAGGGGGTCTTCAAAGAAGAGCTGTGCAAAACAGCTTAAACACAGATTGTCATGAAAAGCAAATTTGAAAGGGGGAAAGAAAAGCGGAAGAGGTGACTCATTTCTTGTAGGGCTCTTACCATTTTCTTTTATGTTCAATTCTTAGATCTGAGGCATATTGATTCACTAAGAGTGCTGATTTATGTCCAGATTCCAATTTCAAATTCCAGTGTAAATTCAACAAGTATTTGTTAAGCTTCTACTATGTACAACCCCTGTCCTCAAGGAATTTATTATCTACTGGCAGGGCATGGGTAGAAAGGAGACAGAGGTGAATTTGATAGGGATGTGGGGAGACATATAACAGATACACAGAAAGGAATAAGAAAGGAAGCAATGGGAATAAGGGAGAAGGTAGATAAAATCCTTTAGGAAAATTTGAGGTTGGAAAAGATCCTACCAGTTGGGATAAGGAAAGGTATGGGAAAATATAGCAATTAAGGTGGGTCTTATAGTACAATAAGTATTCTGAGAGGCAGAGATGAGGAGGGAGTATATTCAAGATTGGGGTGGGGGTGGGGGATGATTTGTGAGCGTATGCAGAGGCCAGAGAAGTATGTCAGTTAAATTCTATTCAGTTCAATTCAATCCTAAGTGTTTTAATGCAGCTTAATGAATTTAGTTAGATAAATATAGTTCAGAGGATCTGTGATCTTATCTGCAACTCTCTAGTCCCGTTCTTGAAGGTGGAAAGAGCAGTATGAAAGTGTCCAGGTTTAGTGCAAAGAAATAGATTGCCCTGAAATGTTTCCCAAATCCCATTTCTATGTGTATATATAAGTGTAAGTGTGTTAGCAATGGTTTATATTTGACCATTTAATTCCTCACAAGATTTTTTCTGTGATATGTAATATTCCACTTGTTACATGAGAACACTGTAATTTAAGGGGGTATCTTCCAGATTAAACCATTTCCCCTGTTTTCTCCTCTTCTTTTTTCTTTTTTTTTCTCCTTATCCTCCTGGGAAAATCTTACTGATACTTTTCCTAAGTGGTTACATAACCACTTAATATATAGTTTGAGATGCTTTAAGAAATAAATGCCCTTCTGACCAAACTGACCTCCCACTATGCATAAAATGAGTGGGTGTGAAATAGGGACCTAGAGATTGACTGGAGTAATGGTAGTCATGACCATCTTCTCATCTGTCTTGTTATTTCCCTATCATTCATTGAGCAAAGAATGGGGAAGGAGGATTCAGCTTTACATGTTTTCTTCCCTTATTTTTTTAAAGGTCTAAAAATGAGAAAACATCTTGGAATCTGGCAAGGAATGGAAGGGTAGAGGAAATGAAAAAAATCCCACTATCTTTCAGTTAATTCTTATTATGCCTCCCTCCTTTGCCACTCCCCAGCAAGAAAAGAGAAGGGAACAGAGAATCACGATTTCCCCTTTCCTAATACTGCCTCTGAAAATTGACTTCGTTCATGTCTTAGGACAAATTATTTAAAGTCTCTATTTTTGTAAGCCTATGACTCCATGGAGAATATGAATATTCAGCTAAGTAAGTAACATAGTAAGGTTCAAAATAGAATGCAAAGAAGATTGTGACAGATTGTCTCAAATCCAAGGAAATGAGTAGGTAACTGGATCCAATGCATTTTTAAAAAGGCCAAGATGCTCATGAGAATTCACCCAGCCTTTGAGTTAAATAGTGACTTTTCCTGTAGGTATATAACACTAAACCATGCCTTGCTATAGTCTCAAATATATTCTATTGACTTTTGTGGTTTTTAAATGCCAGGCTTGATTTTTTTAATCTAAATTTTGAGGGCAAAAATGATCTGATTATATGACTCCCCTCCTCAGTAATTTCCAGTGGCACCCTATTAGCTTTAGGGTCAAGTACAAGCTCATCTCGTGTATTTAAAACTCTTCACCACTTAGCTCCAACTTAATTTTCTCCACTTACTGTATATTATTCCCTTTCATTCACTCTGTGGTCAAACAAACTTAATTTCTGCATGTATCTCACATATTATGTCCCATTTTTTTGGTCTCTGTATCTTTGAATAGGCTGTTTCCCCTAATATATGGAATGTAATCTTTCCTCTCCTAAAACTCTTAGAATTTCTAGTTTCCTTAAAATTTAGTTCAAATGCTACCCTCTGTAAGAGACCTTTCTTGATTCTCCCAATTGCTAGGCCTCCCTCGTGAAATTGCCCAATAATTAGTTTGTATATAATTTATATATGCTTATGTATTGTTTTTATGGTTGAATATGAGTATGGGTTATGCCATTTTCATCTTTGAATTACCATCCCATCCTAATGCCTGACACATAGTAGGTTCTTAATAAATGGCAGTGGATAATTTTACTTAGAGGCAGCAGGGTGTAATACAGACATCCTAGAGGATGAAATTAAGTGAGCCTTAGAAAGCATTACTAATAATAAGGCTAGTGGAGGTGATGGAATTCCGACTGAGCTATTTAAAACCCTAAGAGATGATGCTGTTAAACTACTATACTCAAAATGCCAGCAAATTTGTAAAACACAAAAGTGCCCCCTGCATTTACATCCCAATCCTAAAAAAGGGCAATGCCAAGGAGTGTTAATATTATTGAACAGTCACTCTTATTTCATGTGCCAGCATGGTAATGCTTAAGATTCTTCAAGAATTAACAGAAGAGCAGGCTGGTTTTTCAAAGAGGCAGAGGAGCTAGAGACCGAATTGCCAACATTTGCTGGATTGTGGAGAAAGCAAGGGAGTCCCAGAAAAAAAATCTACAACAGTTAGAACCAAACATGGAACAACTGATTGGTTTAAGATTGGAAACAGAACACAACAAGGCTGTATATTGTCACTTTATTTATTTAAATTGTATGCAGAGTACATCATGCAAAATGCCAGGCTGTATGAATCAAAAACTGTAATTAAGGTTGCTGGGAGAAATGATCCCACTATGACGGCAGAAAATGAAGAGGAATTAAGAAGCCTCTTGAGAGTGAAAGAGGACAGTGTAAAACCTGGCTTGAAGCTCAGCATGAAAAACTAAGATCTTGGCAACTGGTCCCATCACTTCCTGGCAAATAGAGGGAGAAGAAATGGAAGCAGTGTCAGATTTTATATTATTGGACTCAAAGATCACTGCAGATCATGACTGCAGCCATGAAATTAAAACCTGTTAGCTCCTTGGAAGGAAAGCTATGGCAAATTTGGATAGCATCCTAAAAAGCAGAGACATCACCTTGCCAACAAATGTCCATATGGTGAAAGCTTTGGTTTTTCCGGTAGCAATGTATGGCTGTAAGAGTTGGAGCATAAGGAGTTTGAGCACTGCAGAATCAATGCTTTCTAATTGTGGTGCTGTAGACTTTTTAGGGTTCCTTGGATAGCAAGGAGATCAAATCAGTCAATACTTAAAGAAATTAATTCAGGGTGTGTGCTGGGAGGTCAAATCCTGAAGCTGAAGTTTAAATACTTTGGCCACATAGAAAATAGGACTTACTGGAAAAAACCCTGAAGCTGGGAAAGATTGAAAGCAAAAGGAAAAGAGAATGGCAGAAGATAAGATGGATAGATAGTATCATGTAACCAATGAGCATGAACTTGGACATACTTTGAGAAATGGTGAAGAATAGAAGGGCCTGGTTTTCTATGGTCCATGGGGTCATGAAGAGACATGACTGAATGACTGAACAACCACAACAACCACCATGTTATACCTCTAGTCTGGAGTCGCCTTTCCCTTTCCTCTCTGAAAGCTGATTTCTATTACCCCCACTCCCTTAAAAATGACTCAAAATTCATGCCATCTAGCAGGTCTTGTAAGGTTGATCTGATTCCCAATCTGGTTACTCCGTTATTCCACATCTCCCTAGTATTGCATCTTACATAGTTTCTGTTCCAGCAAAATTGGCCAACCTGCTTATTAGCATTCATGTCCCATATCTGTCCTTTCGCACAGACTATTCCAAAGGCCTGGAATGTACTCACTCCTTCCCTCCACCTTGAACAATTAGAAGCTTCCTTTAGACATTAGCTCAGGTGTCACTTTCCATGGGAAATGTTTCTTTTGTCCCTCCTTACTCAAATCACATTGTATCCATTTATTCTGGACAGAGAGCTGTTTTTTTCTTTTGTCTTTGTATGACAGCACATAGTGGCTTGGAAATAACAGGCATTTAATAAATGCTTGTTAAATTGAATTGAATTATATCGGATCATAAATTTAGACCTTGAATGAGCCTTGAAGGCCGACAAGTCTAACACCCTTCCCTTCCTTTCTTATTTTAAAGATGAAGAAATTGAGACTGAGAGATGTCAAGTTACTTACCCACAGTTACACAGTTACTATGTGTCTGAGGTGGGATTTAAATTTAGGCCTTTTTGACCAACCTTTTATTCACTGTGCCACCTGGGTACTTTCCAGATCATATGATTATTATTCAAGTAATTTCACATGTGTATATTGTATCTTCCCAACTGAGTTTTTATTTCTTTGAGGAAAGGAACCAAATTTCCTGTTTCTTTTATATTCTTCTATAGGGTTTTTTAAACTGTAGGGATGGATATATAATAGTAATTTGATAAAATATTCATGTGGATAACTTATGTAACGAATGACTGAAGCTCCTCCTTCATGGAGCTGTTCATTCTACCATTTACATGAAACTGATGGTTACTTTCAGCAAGCAGTGAGTTTAAATGATTTTTCAAGGAATTACCAAGGGGTCATTCACCATCTTATTTGTATCATGTAGATAGCCCTAGGCGGATACGGAAGGAAAGAAGAAAGTTAGGAAGGTAGAAAAGGAAAAAAAAATTACACAATTATTTATTGAATACCTACTGTGTATCAGGCTCTGTACTAAGTGCTTTACAAATATTATTTCATTTGATTCTTACAACTATGTGTCGGAGTAGGCAGAACCTCTGGTCTTCTTAATCCCAAGGAAGTCTCTTACATCTTGTTACTCCTTCAGTATATTGGTGACTCCTCAATGTAATGGTGGTAATTATTTTCCTCATCTGTAAAACCAAAGGAGTCAAGTTAAAATTTAGTTCAATTTCATACAAATTTAGTTTCTAAATGATCTTAAAGATCCTTTGGAATGCCAACATTCTATGATTCCACTCAGGGGAAGTTTCCTTAGCTTTATTTTAAAGGCCATGCTGTGAAACACTTCTACATTTTACTATCTGATGTGTAGAAAGTACCTTTCATAAATTTATATATATATATATATATATATATATATATATATATATATATATATATATATACACATATATATATATGTGTGTGTGTGTAAACCAGTTTGTGGGTATATATTCTATAAAGCAGTCCATTCTCAAAAGTGACAGCCAACGATAACATGTGTTTGAGAGGCTATTTAAAAAAAATCATGGGACAATAGTAGAGGAGTATGTGTTATAAACAAATATCTCATTTTGTGCTCAATTTAGTGTTCAGACATATAAATGCATATATACACACACACTGTATGTTTCTGCCTTTATTCTTTTGCAAGCAAACCATATTGGGAGAGAAAATGGTATATGCTAACTTAAGATAAGTTCACAAAACTTCCTACTGAATGTTGAACAGTTTTATTGAAAAGATCTCTTTAGAACCCTATAATTTGAAATGTCTGCGTTTAATCTTTTCCCCCCCTGAGGTCAAAGTCAGGACCATGTCTTTGCCTTCAGTCTTTTGTCATTTTTAATATTTGGATACATGATTTGATCTCATGTCAGCAATTTCTCCTCAGTGCTATTGAAATAATCTTGTCAGAATCTGTGGGACATTTACTTAGGCTAAACTTTCACTAGGTCAACTATAGCCATTGCGGTAGATGGAATGCCAGATGTGGAGACAGAGAAGTTGGTTTGAGTTCTTACTCGAGCAGTCCCTTCATTTATCTGGACATCAGTTTATTCATCTGTATAATGAAAGGTTTGAGCTAAATGATTTCTGTGGTCCCTTTTCAGTAATAAATCATAGGGCTAAAAATAAATATAGACCATCATGTAATCCAGCCCCTTTCCTTTTTGAGGAAACTAAGACCCAGAGAAGATAATTTGCCTAAGGTTGCATAGCTAGTTTTTGTCAGAGTAAGAATTTGAACCCTGGTCCTTTGACTCCCAATTCACTATACCATATTACTTCATTTTTGTGGCTAATTCATTCCTTGTGGCTCCAAGACTATGATTTAGGTTATTGCATCTGAGGTATCTTTTACTTCATTCATCCTCAGAAAAGAGTATAAATCTGTTATTTCAAGCCTATATTTTCAATAGTTTTCCTCCATAATAATAATATTAACTCACATGTATACAGCAGTCTTTTTGTTCCTTTGAGTTTTATTTTGTTCCCTTAATAGTATTTTGTTTTTTCCAAGTACACTATAGACATTTAACATTCATTTAAAAAAATTTTAAATTTTGAAATTTTCTCCCTCCCTTCTTCACATTCCCCTTCCCTTAGATAGTAACCAATTTGATATAGGTTATTTATGTGCAATCATGTAAAACATAATTCCATGTTAGCAATATTGTAAAAGAAGAAGCAGACCAAAAAACAAAAGAAACATAAAAAAATAAAGTGAAAATCATATGCTTCAATCTGCACTCAGACTCCAACAGTTTTTTCTCTGGATGTGGATAGCATTTTTCATTATGTGTCCTTTGGCATTGTCTTGGATCATTGTATTGCTGAGAAGAACTAAGTAATGAATATTTGTTCATTGTACAATGTTGCTTATATGGTAGTCTTAAGGTTTATGAAACATTTTCGATACAACAGTCCTGTGAAGTAAATACTACAAATATAAGAAAGAAAAGAAGCAAACATTTTATTAGACACCTACTATGTGCCAGGCACTGTGCTAAAGCAAATATCTCATTTTGTCATCATAACAACCTTGGGAGGTAGGTGCTATTGTTATCCTTATTTTACAGTTGAAAAAACAGAGGCAGATAGAGGTTAGGTGATTTATTCAGGGTCAAATAGCTAGTAAATATCCGAGAGGCTGGATTTGAATTCCAATTTATCCTGACTTTAGGCACAGCACTCAAGTCACTGAGCCACTAGGCTGTCTCTAAGGAATTAATCAAAGAAGTTGCTTGTTCATTTTGATGAGTTTACAGGATAATGAACTTTTGGGACTTTTGAAAGCATCTCCTTATAAAGAGTGTTGAGGTGTCCTTTGGCACCTTAGATAGAAGAATAGACATCTTCAGATATAGTCTTACTGAACTGTGCTTCCCCCAATATAAGTTTATTGATTTGGACTTGCCCTTTTGTACCTCTGCGAATATGGATTTCACTGAGAGATGTCCCTGAGACTAACAGGTAGGCTCTCACTGTTGTAAAGCTAGAATCTTATTGGTAGAGCTTTCCTTTTGTTCTGACTCTAAAACAGGAGTCTTCATTGAGGACTGATTCTCTTCCACCTTTTCCCTTCTAATTTTTTTCAGGGGATATTCTGCAAAGACAGCAGGTGAGAGGGATTCCCAAGCAGGGGTGAGATTCAAATGAATTAACAACCAGTTCTCCATGGAACCGAGCACAGGCCCTGTCCCTGCTAACAACTGGTTCCCAAAATCAACCTAAAATTAGGTACTGGTTCTACCAAACAGGTGAGAACTGACTGAATCCCACCACTGCTCCCGAGTATCCATTAATGACTATTTGCCAGCAGAAGCCTACAGTGAGGCAAATAGGCTTGATTATGTTTATCAAGAGGGAAGTTCCTAAAAAATGTAAATCTACATTTGGGAATTTGGGGAGCCAATTTAGAGGGCATACCTAAAGAAGGGGCAATTCCATAAGCAATCTGACTCTCAATGAGAAGACTGCGCTTTTGATCTGGGAGGAACTTAGGTGAGGTAATAAAATCACAGCATGGGAGAGCAAGGAGCCTGGACCTTGCACTCATATATTGAATTATATTTGTAACATGCTGTTGCACTAATCAGGTTCATTTCAAGCCTAGGGATAATATAGTGGCCCCTAAAGTCTACAAAGTCTTCTTTAGCTTTAGGGAGTTTATTTTAGACAGAAATGTTATGAGTTCAGTCCTAATCGCTCTGAGCTCCAGTTAGGAAAATTCCTAACATTTAAGGCAGAGGTTGGGCTCTCTGCCTAAATTTACATTTGTATCTATCTCTAGTTAACCCATGGCCTTTTTGTGGTTGAAGCAAAAATCAGGTTAACTGGAAACACTTGGGCAACGAAACAGCATATTATATTATAGTATCTGTGGGCAGGCATACGCTGGGAGGGTAAAGTGGGGGAAAGAACAGACTTTCTTGTGACTTTCCTTAGTCTTTGAATAGATGGGTACAATGGTGGTCAGCCTGAGTGTTCTGCTCTGAGATGTCTGTAGAGCCAATGGTTCTCCTTTCCCTTCTCTGCCATAGATCAGTTCTATCTTATAGTTCTCTTTTTCCTGATTGCCCCATGGTTTCTGGTTCTTGGCTCAGCTCTTCCCTCTCCTCAGAACCTCTAACTCCTATTCTCAGAATATTTAACTTCTGTTCTGAAATGCAAATGTTTTGTATCTTTTGATACACATTTCTTACACATTATCAAGTCTCTCACACAATTGCTTCACTTGATTCTAGAAGGAGTATTGTCCCTGTTCACATTCAGCTCTGATTGATTAATTAAATCAAGAAGTGTTATTACCTAATAAAGATTATTACTTTTAAGTAGATATGATAATCAATGGATCCCAACCCTTGTATTTAGTTAGTGTAGGTATGAAGGGAAGGATGATTTCCTGTCTTACAGTCCTAAGTGTGTTTTCCTTGGAGGGGATTCTAAGTTCCCAGGTCTCTGTGGAATGAAAGTGGGACTCAATGAAGTGTCAGGATATTGACTGTCTAGCAGCTCTAAGCGTGTTTTTCTTCTGGTGATATCTAACTGCTCAGTAAAATAATAAAGTTGAATATTAGGGTGTGTATGGGGTTGAAAGAAGAATTCATCTGAATGCCAGGATTACTTTGTAGAAGGCTCAAGTATAGAGTCACGGTGGAGTCTAAATCTGAGGGTGATGCCATGAATATGCAGTGACATGGATGCATGCATCCCTGTGGAAAAGTAGGACATACCAAAATGTTCCATTGCCAAGTTGAAGTAAAGTTCCCTTTAAGTGGAATCCAAAGCCACAGGGCAGTGCTAAGACTCTGGAGGAAAGTGGAAACCACCAGAGAGGAGAATAGTGCTGATTGTTAAAGGCCATCATGAATCCTTTATGAATTTTCTATATTTCTTTATGAATTTTATAGGCCCCTGTGAATACCTTGTACTTTCTTGTATTATATGTGGTATAAATAAAGGCTTTCCTATGCCTGATAAAGGGATTTCTTACCTTAAATGCTAATATGAAATCTTGAAACCTAGACAAGAATATCAGAGAATTATCAGATGAAACTTTGAATGGAGGCATAATGAGCTAAAATGTGTCATTTATCTTTTAGGGTAGCCCCTAAGATCCATCCTGGTCCATGAAAATCTAGAACTTAGGACACTGGGTTATGGGTAACATGAGTATTATTATTCTTGTTTAACAGAGGAAGAAACTAAGGCTTTGAAAAGTAAAGCATTTGATCCATATTCACATAGCTAGTAAGTGTATGAGGTAGATTTGAGTCCACTTCTTTGGTCAAAGTGATAACTTTCTAGTAGTTCCTGGAAAAAAAAGATGTTTCCCCCATGTCTTCAAAGAAAGAAGGAATGTGGCTTCTCATGTCTTTTCTTTGGGGCCAGAATTGGTCATTATAATTTTACAACATTAATTTTCATTTGCTTTGTTGCTGTTGTTTCCATTTGCATTGTTGTGGTCATTGTCAATATTGTTGTCCCGGTTTTGCTTTCTTCTCCTTGCATCAGTTTATATAGTATTTCTGTCTGTGGTCTTCATTTTCATAATTTCTTACAGAACAATAATAAAATCATCTGGTTTTTGATGGAATTGACCAAACTACCTAACTGTTTTAGATTTAGATAAATTCAACATTTATATTATGGTCTGACTCCATTTGTCCAACATCAATAAGGGATGGAATCACCCAGGGTTTTTTAATTAGCTGGAATTCACTTCTTTAAATAGAAAAATGACTTCAATTTTAGTTTTTGATGGAGATATTTTTAAATTGCCTTCTTTTAAATGGAAATGGAAATATTTTAAAATGGAAATCTTTTACATTCTTTTCTAAAATACCATTTCTCTGCCTTGTAATGAGTACACGGAACATAATTTAATCTTTTCTTAGTCTGAGCTATTGCTATAAACTTGAATCATATTGTGTCATATACAGTGATATTTCGGAGAGCATGTCACCTATCTACTATTTTGAGTGACTCTAGAATATTTGTTTGGCTTTTTTGAATTTTCATATCTTTTGTGGTTTTTTCTTCTGTTTTATACCTCCTTGTGGCTTCTTGCAGATGTCAACATGACTTCCTATAGCAATCAACAATATGTTCTTCCCCTACCCTTTTTAATTTATTAACAAACTACTAAAACTGTTCAATTTAATATGAATAAATAGGCAACAACTAAGGGTATGAGAATGTGTCCTTTGGATGAAGAATATGTCTTAATGGACAGACTTTGTTGTAATTATTTTGGATGCTCATAAACCAAGTGTCCCCTGGGTTTTACTGGGAGAATTAAGTTATTAGCTTTATAAGAAAACTTAATTCATTTTTCAGTAAACCTAACAAAAAATCCAATTATAGCTGTTGGGGCCAAGCTCTAAATTCTAAAGTTTTTGTGGTCGGATCACATTTGGAATATTGTGTTCAGTTCTAGGCACCATGTTTAAGGAGGAGATTGATGTGCTGGAGAGTTTCCAGTGGAGGTGCTCTAAGTTCATGACTAGGGATGGGGAGGTGAAGTTGATAATGTCTGTTTTGTAGGAAAGGGAAAAGACTTGTGATATTTGTCCTTAGAACATAAAACCAAGAACAATGATTGTAAGCTGCAAAAAAGGAAATGTATATTTGATGTAGGGAAAACCTTTGTATCACTTACTATTATTGTAAAGTAGGATGGGCTACTTCAGGAGATAATAAATTTCCTTTTTTTGAAATAAATTTTCAAATAGATACTGAATTAACACATTGGTTATGTTACAGTGGAAGTTACATTTTTTGAGGAGAAAGGTTATATTTGATCATCGACTCTAGATTCTATGAATCTAGAGGCTAACTTGAAAGATTTATGATTTTCCCCCATTGATACAGATTAATACTCTACTATGCTTGAGATTAATGAATTTATATTATATTATATATTAATTATATTAATGATATTATTATATTACATTACATTATATTATATATTATTACATATTACCAATGAATCATGGGTGAAGAAAAATTAATGGCCAGGAAACTTGCTTTATAATGATGTTTATGATGATAAATTAGCTGGAATTCACTCCTTTAAACAGAAAAAAAAACCTTCAATTTAATTTTTGATGGAAATAGTTTTAAATTGCTTTCTTTTAAAATGGAAATCTTTTACATTCCTTTCTTTGCACTTTGCGCTTAGCTGGGCTAATTCTCAGGCAGCCTACCTTCCAGAATCATAATCTTAGTCTTTCCAACTTTGTAGGACCTGCCAGAACTTGTGCTCTTCTGATAGAGGCTTCAAGAATCCATTGTCACCACCACAGCAGTTTGAGGTGTCAGTGGGAATTTAATAGAGAATGTCAAATACTTCATACATTTGTGTTTTGTGTGTTGGTCTCCCATTCTGAGGGCAGAATTTTTCTTAACTTTATTACAGATCTCTGTTGGGGTTCCTGAAGTATCATTGGCTTTATCTGAAGGCCAACCTAGCTAAGCTTGAAAGAGCTAAGATTAGCTTCCAGGTGATGAGTTTTTTTTCAGTCACAGCAAGTCTCAAAGACAATTTACTAAGTCATAAAGGGGCTGTGATTTACATTAGTAAACCACACACAGAATATATTTTTAATAAACCTTATACAGATGCTATAACAAATCCCTAAAGTGAAGACTAAGGCTCATAGAATTTAAAGCCAGAAGTATCCAAGAAATGTTTCTTAGACAGAGATTTACATATTTAATAAAATATTATAGCTGAAAGTAAAGGTCTTCAAATGGTATCAGTTATCAACAATATCTTTACACACTGCCCATTTTGGATACAATCCACTTTTTTTTAATACAACTTAGATTTAAACAAACTTTTTCCTTGAATTTGTTTTGTTTATATACATTCTGATTACTTATGCTGTGGTTTTGGGGGCTGGCTAGAGCCTGGAGCCATTTTTCTTTTCATGTTTAGAAAATGTTTCAGAGCCCTCTTGTATTTATGAAGGGATCTAATCCATGGTTAAATGAGATAGTAGGATCTTACTGCAAAATTTGGTCACATGGGATAGTTAGAGTTCAGCCACACTGGTTTTCAACAGGTCAAATTAAAGCAGAATAAGTAAATTCACTAAAGTTCATTTATTTCCCTCTAAGGCTATTCAAATAAATTTCTTGGTAGTCCACTGCAACTTAGATAATTGAGAGACTTAAAATGCTTATCTATGAGAGCATGAAGAAAGCTGGCCAACACTGCCACTGTTTGCCAGTAGAATAAACTGATAGAGGTAATTTGGTACAGTGGAAAGAAGTAGGAGGAATTGGATCTGAATTGTAGCTTTCTTACTTATTACCAAGATGACCCAGAGATTGTTAGAAAATATCTCTGGACCTCAAATTCAGGGATTCTTAACCTGAGGTCTGTGAACCTGTTTTTGAAAAATATATTTTGACAACTATTTCATTATAATTGCTTTCCTGAATTTTATTTTATCCATTTTAAAAACATTATTCTGAGGAGAAGTCCCTAGGCATTACTAGATTGCCAAGCAGGTCCATGAATCAGAAATGCTTAAGAACCCCGATACCAGGTGATCTCTAAGGACTGTTTTGCCTCCATAGCAATGATAAATTACTATTTGGATTTAAAATTTGCTGGAAAGTTAGCAATTTATAAATCATTGTAATTTATAAGCTGTACCCAGTAGTAGTGGTGTAGTGTGTGTGTATGTGTGTGAACGCGTACTGCTTTCTGCTTGTGTGTTGTCTCCTAAATTAGACTTTAAGCTTCTTGAGGAACAATATTTCTTCTACCCTTTTATATCTGTGGTACCTAGAACAGTGCCAGGATTAAGTAAGGAGTGGGTGATAATTTCATTTTCCTTTTCTAGAGCCAGGGAATAGTTCCTTCAGATTCTCTGCTCTTCCTGTAGCATTGACACAATGGTCATTCCCCATTGGCTATGACCTGTGTATGTGTATGTGTATGTGTATGTGTATGTATATGTGTGTATGTATATGTATATGTGTGTATGTATATGTATATGTGTGTATGTATATGTATATGTGTGTATGTATATGTATATATGTGTATGTATATGTATATGTGTATGTATATGTATATGTGTGTGTATACATACATATATATGTAATATGTCTCATTCTACACTTTGGGTCCATCACGCCTCTGTGAGAAGGTGAAGAGTGAGTTTCATCATTGGTCCTCTGGAATCACATTAGGTCATTTTATGGGCCAGAATTCTTAAATTTTGCAAAGTTGTTTGTCTTAACGATATTGTATGATTTGCATCTACTATGTGCACAACACTGTGCCAGCCTCCAGGGAAATAAGTGTAAAGAAGGAGGGAAGCCCAACCAGCAAAGACTTTACATTCATTACATAGTTGTTTGGGAGGGGAGTTTCTGTAGTTTAGTGGAAAGTTCAGTGTTCTTGGAGATAAGAGATTAGGGTTTCAATCTTGTCTACTCATTTCTTACACTAATTGTGTAATACTACTACTACTACTGCTAATAATAATAATAAAACCAGCGTTTGTATATAAAGCTTATAAAGCACTATACAAATACAAATACTTTGAAAGTTATTTAGAAAGGAGTCGCTCATTTAGCCTTTCTGAGCCTCAGTTTTTTCAGCTATAAAATGGCAATAATAAAGCTCCAGTGGTCTTCCTCCTGGGGTTGTTGTGAGGAAAATAATTTGTAGCATTATAATGCTATGCATATAGGTGGCACAGTGTATAAAGTGCTGAACCTGGAGTCAGGAAGACCCGAATTCAATCCTGTTTCAGATATTTACTAGCTGTGTGATCCTAAGCAAGTTACTGAACCTCTGTCTCCCTCAGTTTCCTTATCTATAAAAAGGTGAATCATAATAGCAATCCTGAGATTGTTGTGAGAATCAATTGAGATAACATTTGTAAAGCACTTTGCAAACATTAAAGCACTATCTGCAGCTATTATTGGTATTAAATTTAAAGAGCTATGTAATATCTAAATATTAAAGCACTATGTAAAGCTATTATTTTTAATTATTATTATGTGAGCTATTATTGTGATAACTGAACTCATTTGAATGGATAAACCTATCTAGAAGAGATTTGCTTATGTTCTCTGTCTCATTCCTCCCTACCTTTCTTTAGCTTCACTCCCCACTGTAACTGCTGTGGAGGTGACAATGGATTCTTGAAGGTACTATCAGAAGAGTGCAAGTTCTGGCAGGCCCTACAAAGTTGGGAAGACTAAGATTATGATCCTGGAAGGTAGGCTGCCTGAGAATTAGCCCAGCTAAGTGCAAAGTGCAAAGAAAGTATGTAACATATATGAACTTTAGTGCCTGAGTATATTCTAGGTTGCTCAGAGGACATTTTTGTTTGCTTATATGTTCTATAACTGAGTTATGAAAGGATTTATTTGACGTTAGTTTTAATATTTGAGACCCGGGCATCAGGTATAGGATCATTTCCATTCTCTGGTGAACCTACTGAGAACACATTAGCAAACAAAAATGTCCTCTGAGCAACCTAGAATATACCCAGGCACCAAAGTTCATATATGTTACACACCAGAAACCTGTAGAACCTTCTTATTCTAATTGTAAATAACTCTGACTTGGTTACCCAGTTTCCTATATCACAGCATATATTAATCAAAAAGACATACATACATTCATTTAGTACCTACTATGGGCAGTTCAGTGTGCCAGCTGCTGGATAAGCTATCAATCAATCAATTAGTAAACATTTATTGTCTGTCTTTATAAAGCACTTACTATACACCAATGTGCCAATCATTGTGCCAGGCACTAGGGTTATAGGACAAAAACTAAACAGTCTCTACCTTCAAGAGCCTCACATATTAGAAATGACAAATTAAAACTGAGCAAGGGATTGACTTCTAGTGATTAGGTACCCTAACAGCCACAAAAAAAAATCACAAGTCACAACAATGGATGAGAGAGAATGTTATAAAACATTAAACACAAGAACTTAAGAGGTCCACTAGACAGGATTCATTTTTTCTAGGAGCAGTGAATGTTAAATGCCTCTCTATTCTCTAAGACATCACACTCAGTTTCATCCCAGTACAATAATTATCTTCATAATACTATATCACCATAAAAGGTTAACAACTGTAATAGACTATAATAGAATTGGAAGCATTTGACTTATGACAATTTGCTTCCTGATGTTTCCTTGAGCAAGTAAGGCTTCTAGCAACCTGATGTGTAATTTTGCCCAGAGGCAAAATTTAGAAAAGAGCATATGGAAGTACGAACCTAGAGAGGCAGATCCAAATCCAGGAAATAAATCTGAAGAGATAGGAATGACAGATTTCACTACAAGAATATAAAAGCAATCCAAGATCTAGAATGTTCACTAATATGGATTAGAGCGAGCAATTCTCAAATAGATGTTGAGGTGAGGAGGAAGATAACAGAGGGTTTTTGTCTGCAGGTAAATTTTGGGAGATCTAAATAGTCTGGCATGCCAAGGAGATCTGGTAGCAGAAGTCAGGGGACCAGACAGACATTAGGGGTTAGGAGGTGGTAGACTGGGACACAGCATCATGAATCTGGCCATTGAAAAGTAGGGCTACTCATCTCCTTTCTTCCTAGGGTCAAGATTGTACTTAGTTGAGTCCTAGCTAGGGTGGGCCAAATTTCACTCTGGGATGCTGATATTTTGAGGGAAAACCTTTTTTCCTGTGGCCATTTTCCAGTCCATTCTTCCCATGCTTCATGACACATCCACCCTTGCTTTTTATCTAGAGCCAGTTCACCTGAAATAAATTCCATCACCAGTGGAGAGGAGAGTGCAAGTATGAAGAAAATTCATTCCCTTACCTTTCCATCCACTCTACCATCTATACTCCTTATCTCTCAGGGGAGATAAGTATATAGGTCTTACCTATGGTTTTGCAATAGCTTTCCATTAGCTGGAGATTTTATACGCAACCTTAGCACTAACTGTTTTTTAAAAACTATTATTTGAATGGAGAGTTAAGCATCGTGCTATTTGTATTCACATAATCAGTTTGTCCTGCCATTCTAGATAGCAGTTTAGAACAATGATCCAAAAGTTACTAAGTCTTTGCATATCTTTTGATCTAGTGATACTGCTAATAAACCTAAACCCTGGAGAAATAAAAGAAAGAAGAGAAGAATCCAAATGTACAAAAATATTTATAGTAGCTTTTCTGTGGTGGCAAAGAGCTAGAAACTAAGGGATACCTACTAATTGGGGAATGGCCAAAGAAATAATAGAAATGGATAGTTTTAGAAAAACTAAGAAGACTTGTATGAAAAGTAATACAGAGCAAAGTAAACAATAATTTACATGTTAAAACAACATTGTAAAGACTTAAAAGCTCTGCTCAATGCATTGACTAATATTACCCTCATTCTTAAAGAGAAGCGATGGACTCAATTTGTAAAAGTATACATTTATATGATCACACATTTATAAGACCTATCTTATTATTACATATTTAGGTTATAAATTGATCATATTTTATATACCTCACATATAAAATGTGTATTTATAAGTCTTTCTATAAATATAGAATTTTATACTTTTGGACATGGCAAAGTGGGAATTTGTTTTGCTTAACTATGCATATTTATTATGTTTTTTTTTCTTTGAGGGGAAGAGGCAAGAGAGAGAAAATAAATGCTTTTAATTGAAAAAAATAGTGATTAAAAAGAGTGGTCCTAGGTAGTGTTTCATTTTTAAGAGCTCATCTTCCTACCTCCTAAATGAGTATAAACTAATTGGAAGAATTCTTAGTTTTAGCTCTTCTGCTGGATGTTGAAAGTGAGTTTAATTTTATAGATAGAGATTAAGGAATACTTGCTAGGGTGAAATGGACAAAAAGGTCTTTGTACTCTACTCACCCTAGCCCGAAGTGATGATTTGTGACTTTAGAGTGTTTTGGTGTCAAAAGCCTTAGGCACTCACTTCTGGAAGAACTCAAAGGGCAGCTGATGGCTTGCCTTGTGAACACTACCAATAAACCCCCTATAATGTCTTCTCCTTGTTTCCTCTGTATCACTTTTAGCACTAAATTATAAAATTGATTTTTAATTCTTTTGTATAATTTAGGTTAAACCAGAAGAAACCCAATTGCCAACACACAAGTGAGAAGTCCATGATTTCACCCAGTCTCTGTCAAAACCTTTGAGGGCCTTTTTTCAATAAGGAGTCTCTCAGGCAGCTGACTTGTACTAAAATTTAAGATTAGCTAAGATTATTCATTACTTACCCTTTTGTCTTCCTGTTCATTCCTATTATTTAAGAAAAAGAGAGCTTTGCCTCTTTCTTTTTTTCTCCCTCTGAGCATTTTAAGACATCATCCAGCTCAACAATTCATTTAAACATTTATGAAGCACTTAGAGTGCAATTTCCCCAATGAGACATAAAACGCACCATAGGTGCTTCATAAATGTTTAACTAAATTATTGAACTGAACTATGTTTTAAAATGTGTGGGGGAAAAGGCAAAACTCAATGATCCCAAGCTGTTCAGTGCCACTAAAACACCTTTTCCAATATTTTCCTGGTGATGCCATATGGCTACAAGTCAGATAACAACACCATGATGTCAGACGAATCTAAGTTGAAGGTGACCCAAGGGGCAATGGAACAACACATGGTGTGTGTAAGTAGGTTATAGCATAATATCAGGGATGACTTTCACACAGGAAATCATGTAAAAGCTATCAAGTTCATATACAACTAGAAAAGGAGGTGAGTCAGTCATAGACCACGAGAGGAGAGCAACAGGTGGACAGTTCAAGTGTTGTGCTAATGAAAAAAAAAAGTGTGCGTGTATGTGTATATATATGTACATGCATGTGTATATGTGTGTGCAATATGGTGTGGTAGAAAGAGGAGAGCCATAAATAGCACTTTTGGCCCTTGACAGAAGTTTTTAAAATATACTAATATACTGAGCCCTTAAATTAACTTTTTAAGACAAATTCAATTGATATGAGTATGAAGGAAAATCAAGGAAAACACTTTGGGTGGGGGGGGGGGGGGAAGGAAGAATGATAGCAGAACCCTGAGATATCCATGAAGGGAGATTCTGGGATAGCACAAATTTATTGGCAGCTAGGTGGTACAGTGGATTGAGTGCCGGGCCTGGAATCAGGAAGACCTGAGTTCAAATATGATCCCAACAACTTACTAGCTATGTGACTGTGAGCAAGTCACTGAATTTTCTATCTGCCTCAATTTCTTCAAATGTCAAATGGGGATCATAATAGCACCTACCTTCCAGGTTTGTTGTGATGATGAAATGACATAATATTTGTAAAGTGCTTACCACAGTGCCTGGCATGTCAAGGGTGCTTAATAAATGCTTGTTTCCTTCCTATTGGTACAAGATCAAAATAGAACTCATTGTCCTTCCTCCCCAATTGCACCACTCTTCCAAACTGCTCTATTTCTGTCAGAGATGCCATCGTTCTTCCCTAACGTCTGTATTACTTATATTTATTTGGTCTATACTTTTATATTCCTTGCCTATTAGAATGTAAACTCTTTGTGAATAGGACTTGTTACAGTCTTTATACTTGTATCTCTAGCACCTAGCACAGTGCCTGACACATAGGAGGTGCGAAATAAATGCTTGTTGATTGATTATTGGGGATGATGGTGAAGCCTGGGATTCGGGAAGGAGCATACCATATTTTTTACTATGTGGATGCTAAGTTCAGTTGTTTCTATGCTGCTCACAGAGTTTATATGCTTTTAGTGCATCCTAAATTTTGTTTCCATGGAGCAAGGTCCTGGTCATCTCACCCTAGTCATGATTCTGGGAAAGAGTCTTAAACTTGGTGTCAGGAAAGATCTAGGTTTGAATCCAAACTCTGATGATTATCAGCCATGTGATTCCACGCAAGATACTGTAGTCTTCTGAGCCTCAATTTCATCATCTGTTAAAAGGGAATAGTAATACTTACTCTAACTCCAAGGGTTGTTGTAAGAAAAGTATTTCTTTGAGAAACATAAAATGCTGTATAAGTGTGAAAGGACTAGGGGGAAATCCTCTATTGTGCTGAGTAGAACTATGTTATGGAGAGTTTTGGAAAGACATGGTATAGAATTGCCCAATAAGAGAAATTATAAATAGGCTATGATCTACACCAGTGGATGGAGTGCCTCCCTTCTTAAGATCATGCATATAGAGCCAGAAAGGACCATAGAGGCAATTTAATGCACCCCCTTCATTTTGTAGATGAGGATACTTAGGCCCAGAAAGGTTATGATTAGCCTAAAGTCACACAGGTGACAAGTGAAAAAAACAGAATTTAAACCCAAGTCTTTTGATTCCAAACCCAGTGCTTTTTCCCTTTGTATCGTACCAGCTCCACTGATGAGATACCAGCTCTATTGGTATGGAAGTAAGCACCAGTGTGTGCAAAGCCCTGTGCTAGGTCTTGGGGGAGTTAGAAAGTTTAAGTATACAGGGTTCCTGGTAGAATTCAACTTAATAGGGAGAGTTGACATCTATACAAATTTAATTCAATTTAACAGATTTTATTCAGGGCCATCTGTGTGATAGACACTATAGCCCTGGAGATACAAAAATTAAAAAAAAATGAGGCAGCCTCTCACCTGTGAGCAAGGGAAGACAAGGAAGGGTGATGTACACATGAATAAATAAGATTCAAGGTCCATCATGATGAGGGCCAACTTGAGTGTCACTTAGCACAGTTCCTGGTTTAATGAATGCTCATTTACTGGCATAGAGATTTGCACAGACTGTTAAAAAATCAGGAGATTATTTTCTTAGATGCCTCTTGGATTAAGCAGCATCTTTACTTGAGGTTGAATGAAGAAAAAATTTCAGAAGATAAAGATGAGGCCAAAAAAGACTAGGCTAAAAGAGATCATGATGAGTTTGGGGGGATAGTTTGACTTGAATGTCAAATTCATAAAAGGAAGTAATAGGAAATATTTCTGAAAAGGTAGGTTGGAACAGATTATGAAGGTTCTTAAATCCCAGGTTAATAATGATTCTGAATTTTCTACTAGAGACAATTGGTAGCTATGGAAGATTTTTAAAGAGATGCATGGCAGAGTGAGACCTATACATTAGAATGATTAATTTGGCAGCTACATGGAAGATAGATTAGACAGAGGGAAAGTGGGCTAGATCAGAGCTGTCCAAAATGCAGCCACGGGCCACCTACAAGCACAGAAATTTACATAAATGCTTTAGTAAAGGAAGCTGAACTACTGCAGAGCTCTTACTAAAATGGCAAATCAAAATATATTGTCTATTGTTTCAATAAAAACCTAAGGTTGGACAGCCTTGGTCTAGATGACAGAAAATAAGGGCTTAAACTAGAATGAGTCAAGATGAAAAGGTATTATGTAAGTAAAATTGACAAGGTTTATCAATTTATTAAATGTGTTGGATGAAGAAGAGGGAAGAGTCAAAGATGACTCTGAGATTTTAGAGCCTGAGTGACAAGGAAAATAGTCATACCATTCATCAAAAGAGTGAAGGACAGTAGAAATGAATGCCATAATTTGAGGCATAGAGTAATTTATACCAAGGGACAGTATTTCTATCCCTAGAACTTCTCTCATGGATTGATATTTTTAAGACTGAGGCACATTAGATATGCCTGTAAAGATATATATTATATAAAACTATGTTATATGCAATTCCATAAGGCAATAACATTAACAATAACAATCATTACTTTCAAGAGAAAACTCAGACTTAGGTACTTCAGAAGATTCAACTTCACAAGAAACACAGAAATCTTAAAGGAGGAATAAACAAGGATATTGTTATAGGTTACGAGTAAGAAAATAAAAGTTCAGAATAGACAGGAAGTAAAGAGAATTAATGAAAAAAATGTAAATAAGTTATTCTTAGAAAGAGGTATACAAAAAAAAAACAAAAGAAGTCAGAAGGTAGGAGAGGAATAGAAAGGATTTTGAACTATTGTAAACTATCCATCCAACTGCTAGAGGTAAAAGAAGAAATAGGCAATTAACTAAATAAATACATAGAAAAAAGAAATCAAGAATTTAAGATATTACCAAAAATTATGGTAGTGGCTGGGGTGGAGAGAAAGACAGTTATCTCATTGTTAAGGTCATTGAGAAAATTTAAAAAGCACCCTGAATATTAGTAGGTGGTAATGACAAGGATCAGGAAGAGAGTGATCCAATCAGATAAGATACATTTCCAAGGAATAGGGGGTATTAAGCAGAACAGTATTGCCCTCCAATTTTCTATAGAGAGCAAGGAGCAGGTTAATTTTTCTTTTGGCCCTATGGATTTTGAAAGCATGACAGAATTAGCAGCTAACATCGGAAGGGGGAGCAAGGGAGGTGTGATCTTTTGGAGAAAGAGAATGTCGTTAGAGTGATTTTTAGAAAGCAGAAAAATGTGAGAAGAATAGATGAGGAAGGACAGTTTGTTAACAATAGAGGGTATTACAGAGGATGTTGGGTTGTGGGGATTGCATCTAGGAAGGGCATCAAGAGTGATTTCAGTGGGAGACTGAATACCTCCTGTCTGAGCACAAGCCTATGTAAGTTGAGAGGAACTCAACCCCCGGTTGGACACAAGATAATTTCTGGGATCATAACAACTCTTGACCATCCCATGAGTTGTAAAGGGGTTGTGATCTGCTTCAGTAGAAGGAATGCTCATTCAGTTATGAGAGATCATTGAGGTATTAACATAAAGTAGCATCAAAAGACAATATTCTGGGGGTTCATGGTCATTACTGTATCTGAAGAAGAAAGTCTGCTAAGACTTTGGTAAGGTAGGGAAAACCTGTGAAAATAGTGACCACTGAACTAAACATTCTTTCTCTTAATTGCCAGAGTAATTTCTTTACTTTTGAACCAGAGAGAAAATATACTAAAGGAGTTCCTCTCTTACTCCCTCTCCTTGGAGGCCTTCAAGTATTTGTGGGGTATGTTATAGTGGGGATTTATTCCAGATATGAGTTGGATTAGATGGCCAGTGAGGTATTTTCCAACTCTCAAATCTTGTGATTCTGTGACTATAAAGATTGACCTAGGGCACAGTTCTTATACTATAAACTTCCAGTAGTTACAAATCATGATAGACTAATAGCAAAGTCAATAACTTTCAGTAATGAAAAGCAACCCATTTTCCACCCCCAGATCTAGAATCATAGGATCATAGATTCAGAGTTAGGAAGGATCTTTTGTTGTTCAGTTGTTTCAGTCATGTGTGACTCTTTATGAACCCATTTGGAGCTTTCTTGGCAAAGATACTGAGTGGCTTGCCATTTCCTTCTCCAGCTCATTTTACAGAAGAGGAAACTGAGGCAAACAGGGTTAAGTGACTTGCTCAAGGTCACACAGCTAATAAGCATCGGAGGCTGGATTTGAACTCAGGTCTTTCTAACTCTAGGCTGAGTGCTCTATCCACTATGCCACCTAGCTGTCCTGGAAGGGATCTTAGAGGCAATCTAATTTAATTATATCAATTTATAGATGAAGAACTGAAGCCCAGAGAGGTTATACCAGAGCTGACATTCAAACCCACATCCTCTGAGTATCAATCCAGTTCTTTTTGCACTGTACCACTTGGACATTTGAATTAACGTTGTAAATGAACTTTCCTGAAGTATGCTTCTTTTCCTTGTCAATTGAATCTCAATAGCTTTGTTCCACAAAGCATAGTATAAAACATATATTAGAACAACCCATGCTATTTTATGATGTGTTATGATCTATTTGTAATTACAAAATGTGCTTAATAGTACACTCACCTCTCAAGAATTATTGACCTAGGCATTTAAAAACATTTTTTAAACCTTAAATAAAATGAATAAATTGCATTGCTTTTATAACAGAAAACCCATTTGCTTTGTCTATTATAGTAATATTTAGGAGAAAGAGCAGGCCATGCAATTGCTCTTTAACCTTTAATTATATTGACAATCTGCTATCACTGAGCACCCACTCCATCCTTCTTGGAAGATGACTTGGCATTTGTATGGTGTTTTCAGTTGAGGGAGATCTATCTGCATCTCCATCTGGAGTGACCAGATGAGGCTCCCTTCAGAGCCAATTAACACTTTACCAATGGGGTCACTATAGCAAGGCATGGGGTGCTTTGCACCTCCAGGGCTCCCCTGAACAGTCCCTACAATGCCTCCAGATGCTACTAGTTTGAAAACCAGTCAATCTTTCCCTTAACTAGTTAGCACACCTTCCCTGGGGTTCTTTATCAAGGCACACATCCTCAGTATAGAAAAATTTACTAATGGGGCTTCAGAAAATGAGGCCCTCTGAACATTTTCTCATGAATACCTTCGTGTGCATACATGGTTGAGATGAGGAGTGAAGGTGGTACAGGTAGATGCGGCTTGCGCTTGGTGGATAAAAATGATATGGTATGATAGCCATGTCTGTCAAATTTGCTTTCTACTCTGCATTACTAAATAATTAATACTGTTAACACAGTAATAGAGAAAGGGCTTTATATAACACTACCCCAGGTGGACCCTTTAGGGCAAAGGGTCTTCTCCATGGATAACATCCATGAAAAAGTTTAATGTGATGCCATTCACATCCTGGGCATCCCATATGCTGGCCAGGCCAAATTTTTGTCCAGTTTCATTGCTCTAGTGAAACAAGTGTGGCTATTTATTGAGAAACCAGATTTGCTTCTCAGCTTGTCAGGCTTTTCAGCTCAGGTATTTAATCTGATCAAATGAAGCAGTCCCTTATTTTTTTTTTTGCTTTATCTGGGAAAGAATGCAAATTAAACACTTCTTGGAGGGAAGGTGGTGGAGGTGGGAGGGGGGAGGTGGGAGAAAAGGGTGCATGGGGGAGAGCTAGGCAGGCTCAGGGCTCCATCAGGTGTCTCGCTAACCAGCCCAGCTTTTGTGTCCACATTGTCTGCCTGCTGGGTGGAGCTAAAAGACAGAAGAATGATAGTCTGGCAGAAAGAAAGCAAGATAGTAATTATGGGACATGTGTGATTAGCACGGTAGCCAGAGAAATTAAACCACTAGTCCCAGGAATCTTCCCTTGTGTAAGGTACCTGCCGAGGGAGAGAAAAGGCCCTCACCACAGAGTCCGGCTGGAATCCACTCCCTGCTAGCTCAGCTTGATTGCTTTCTGGGTTACCTACTGGGGAGGTTCAGCTCCGCGACCTTCCTTTCTATAGAGCTATATTGTTCTGGCCCTGAAAAAGGGCAGATTAAGAATTTACAGGGATCCCTCCATCACCAGACTCTGACAGGAGCTCTCAGGGAGCTGATTTTCCATGGTTCAAATTGCCTAAGGCCCAGATTCTTATCAAAATGGTTTCATTTAATGTAAAGCACAGTTGCAGATTTTTTTTAAAGAAAAGTTCCAACTCCACAATAAACCTCTCATTCTTCATCCTTAGAATATTTTCTCTTTCAAGAGTGAGATTCTTAAAGGATTTTATTTGTAATACACATAGATAAATACATATATATGTATTACAAATATATAAAAATATACACGTGTATTCCAAATATAATATGTGTTACAAATAAAATTCATTATAATATATATAACACTATATATATACTAATCTTAACTATGTATGTTCATGAAGGCATTCATGAGAAACTACTGAGAGGGCCTCCTTTTCTGAAGCCATATAAGTAAATTTTTTGTATATTGGGGATACTTGTCTTGATGAAGAACTTCAGGGAAGATGTTAGTTAGTAACTAGTGCTAACTAATTATTTCTATGTATATGTGAAATATACACATATATTCCACATATTGCATATTTAGTCTATATATCCAACATATATATTGCATATATTCTATATACTCAGCATATATTGCATATACATTCTATATATGGTACATATATTGCATCTATCTATTCCCTCTCTCTCTCTCTCTCTCTCTCTCTCACACACACACACACACACACACATTGGGATCAAGGTTTTTATAGAAGAGCCAGCTGCCAGTTAAGAAGTTTATTATTATTTTCTAGGGCGGTAGATCGTCTTATAGGGGTTTTGAGCCTGTGATATTCCCAGTCATAATTTAGACCGTAATCCTGCTTAACTTGACTTTGATGGTGTGATTAAGAATTGTGAATTTTCAAAATAATTGAAAAATTCCTCCCTTCCCCTTGCTGAACAGCATTTAATTTTATCAAGGTGGCAATAAGCAAAGGTAATTAACATTCCTGCTGTTTTCTGAGGATCTTTGTGTTCTCTTTTCCTTAGAGTGGAGGGAAGGTGGTTGGTCAATGCACTGAGACATGGATTTGTATTCCACAGGTGGGGAAGATGTGCCTTTCAGCATCTACAGGTTTTGTTTTTTTTTAAGTTTATCTTTTATATTTTCAGTGATGCACTGATTCAAGACATGGTCAGCTATAACTCCTTATCATATGCAGAGACTGGGACAATTTCTTTAATCCCATCAGTTTCTGTTGATAGAAGTGAAGAAGTGGAAAACAAGCTATCTACAGGACAAGAAAGGACCAGGCAGGCGTGGGGAACCTATGGCCTCAAGGCCACATGTGGCCCTCTAGGTCCTCAAGTGTGGCCCTTGGACTGTAGTTTCCTCACCCCTGGAACACAGAGAGGCACACTGAATCCTTCAGAAACAAGTGGAACATCAGTGTATACTATTGTTATGGACTTTATTGCATGTAATCACGCAGACAAATGATGCCACTGTAGCAGCTCTGCGAGTCTGTCATTTCTTTTGCTATATTTCATAGGCTAATAGACCAAGAGCTTATGGGACCTGAGAAGTCATTTCTGCTCTCTGTTCTTTACTATATTGCACTTCTCAGCAGAAGCAGTATAAGGCCTTCTTTGGGTGTGTCACTCTGCCCTGATCTTAATGAACTCTCTCATATCTATCTTGAATCAGTTCCCAAAAAGGGCAATCAGAAACATGAGAGACACTCTCTTATAATCTGGTTATATCTTGAACGAGACTTTAATCTCAGTTGGTCTGTGTTCAGGACCTGACTCTGCTTACTTATTAGTTGCAGATTGCCATCTCTGGCCCTTAATTTCTCTATCTGTACAATGAGGGTGGGGGGAGATAGATTAAATGGTCTCTAAAATTCCTTTGAGTTTTAAATATATAGTCTATTTATTTAACTTACTAGGTTATGCCCATGAAAATTATTCTTTTTGACATGAGACATACAGGTCTTTTCTATTCTTTGTAACATAAAGATTATTTAGTTTAAAGCATCATAATAATCATTTGGGGGTAAGCTTCTAGTACGGCATCCTGACAAGGGAAGAATTCTTAAAAATACAGGGGACACAGCAGTAGATTTGAAAACTTATTAGCCTGAGTAAATGAAATCAGATGAGGTAGAAGGATTTCCTATAAACAGTGAAAATAATAATAGTGGTCGAAAACATGAAAGAGTATTTGCATGAATCATACATCTGATGCTGAAGAAGTGTCTGCTTGAATTTTGCTGCAGAACGGATTCAAGAATAGTTCATGTGGGCAGAAAACGACTGTTGAAATACTGCCAGGTCTGAAAGAAGCAAGGATTTCATCAGAAAAGCACACATTAGTTGCCTTAGACAGATGACAGGCCATGCCAAGATTTACAAATGATACTTAAGAGAAGAGCTGAGCATCTTGTTATGTTACCAGTGTACAGCAGAGTGTGCTAGTATGATTACATCCCAACTGCCTAGCAAGATGAAATCTGTGTTCACGCAACAGACTTGAAAAGAAGAATAGTGAAGGGAGAAAGGGACAAGTAAGTAGATTGTCATTGACATCTTGCAAGCGCTTTCCAGCCACAAAATGCTTTTGAAGCTCCAGCCGAAAGAGCCCTGTAGCGCCAAGATAACAGGAGGGACTGATATGGATGTGTAAGTGACATCATCAACCCCTCTTAGTCTCTACTCAAGTAGAATCTGAAGCATATTGGGGTTCAAAGGGAACATAATCTTCCTTTTTTTTTAGTTTTGGTAGACTTCTGTGCTCCTCATTTTTTTTTCCAGGAATTGAAAAAACAGAGACTTGTTTATGTCCTTTCTTTTGATTTAACCTGGAAACTGAGAATCAGGAATCCTAGACAAGGCTTTCCAGACCTGCCAGATTCCTATTTGTAAAACTATAGACTTAGATATAGATAAGACTCATAGCTGATTTGTGGGCTGTGTGATCCTGCACAGAACTTCTGTCTGGTTCTACAGGTGACTCATTAGACTGTATCAACAATATGGATATTTGAGACAAGTTTCAGTCAAATGTTTTATTATGGAAAACAAAGTTTTGTTCTTAGCACCACTCAGGTTCATAATTTTCAAAGACTGTATCATTGGGTACCAGACTCGGATGTTAACCCAAGGTATGGATTGTGGTATGACTGTTCTCATTTTCCTCTCCTTTTCTTCTTCTCTCTCAGCTCTTCTCTTCCCTCTCTTTCCCTCCCCTTCCTCCTTTCCTTTCCTTCCTTCCTTCCTTCCTTCCTTCCTTCCTTCCTTCCTTCCTTCCTTTCCTTCCTGCCTTTCTTCCTTCCTTCGTTACTTCCGTCCTTGCTTTCTTACTTGCGTACTTCCGTGCTTCCTTCCTTCCTTCCTCCCTCCCTTCCTTCCTCCCTTCCTGCCTTCCTCCCTTTCTTCCTTCCTTCCTTCTTACTTCCTTCCTTCCTTCCTTCCTTCCTTCCTTCCTTCCTTCCTTCCTTCCTTCCTTCCTTCCTTCCTTCCTTCCTTCTTTCCTTCCTTCCTTCCTTCCTTCCTTCCTTCCTTCCTTCCTTCCTTCCTTCCTTCCTTCCTTCCTTCCTTCTTCCCCACCCCTCTCTCTCCCTCCCTCCCTCCCTCTTTCCCTCCTTCTCTATTACTTCATATAATAAGGAAGAACAACCTGGCTCCTCATAGGAGGTGGTGCCCAAATCACTTGGGCAATGAATATGGAAGGAGTCACATTGAAGAGATAAATTCAACAACCGTAATTTACCAAAGGTTGTCCTCTTTAATAAGAGCCGTCTGAGTGTGAAATGTTCCTGAATTGAAATGGCGACTCTTTTTCTAGGTGTAACTTGCTTATGTAGCAAGGCTAACTAACATTTGAAATCTCTTTTTTTTCCCCTTGGCTCTGTAACATGGGCATCTCTTTGGGAGGGGCCTAAATAAACACAGAGTATTTCTTCTAGTGTAAGCAAAAACTCATTCACTTCCTGTACTCTCCATGAACTTTGTGTTGGTTAAATGGAGTAGTGTTCAATACAAACTTGGGAATATTTCTGCTTTTATTTCTGAATATCCCTGCAAAATGAATCTTTAATGGAAACTATTTGACTTTCTGTGCTAACCTGATAACCAGTTTGCAGTTGCGACGCTGACTTTAATTAGATACAGAAAGTTATTGCCCATTGTCATTATCACTAAATTTAAAAAGGCCTTTGCTACTGTAGTGTTTCACGTTGGGTTTGTGCTGTCATCATACATTCTCTAGTTTGTTGAGATTTTTAATAACAGTCGTGGCCATCATAACCAAAGTTATGTGGAATAATTATTGAAACATCTAAGCTTGCTTTCATTTATCCTTAGCATAACTTTTTAGTTTAAGTTTTGATGAGAACATTTTCTCTTGGTTAGGTTACTGCTTGGTTAGATTAACTTGCTGACACAGAACTACAAGATTGAAAGAGACTGTGTGAACAAGTTTCTTTCTATTGCTCTAGATAAATCACTATTTATTCTATTAAGTAAACATTCAATTCATGGTACTGTAATCAAATGCAATTCAATTCAAAAAGCATTGGTAACCTCCTTCTAGGCTTCAGGCACATTTTAAGGCCCTGGAAATGCAAAGACAAAACCAAAACCATTGCTGCCTTTAGGTAGCTCACATTCCAGGAGGAGGAAGTAACATGTATTTGAAGAAATAAATTTAAAATATATACAAAATGAATACGAGTTAATTTAAGGAGAGAGCAATAATAAAAGTCTGATGATTTAAAATTCATTGGCTGGACAACAGATTCAAGACAAGAAAGCACCAATTAATATTCTGGAGGAAGAGGTACAGAAAAAGAAGAAAGAAGTTCAAAGTCACTTTGAAAATCTAGAGATAAGAAGAACGAAGGACCTATTATAAGGACTGAAATGGGGAGAAACATAGAGAAAGGGTCTGTTTTACTAAACAGCACAAGTGGAGAGAGAGAGAGAGAGAGAGAGAGAGAGAGAGAGAGAGAGAGAGAGAGAGAGAGAGAGAGAGAGAGAGAGAGAGAGAGAGATATCCTTGGGCTGGAGGAAAAGAGTAGGGGGAACATAATGAATCATTTAACCACATAGAGATAGGCCTGAGTTGGGAATTGACTATATGCAGGTGACTGGACTGAGGGGACAGGCACTAACTAAGGTATCACTAAACTAGGCTTTTTATAAGCTGGACTGAGTTATACTTTGTAGTAATCCTCTTTACTTGTAATTGTATGCTTGTGTATACTGTACTTTTGATAGATCTTCACATATTCAACTAGACAGTTTTGTTCTACACAAACCTGCTGTTGTGTTCTACACAAACCTTACGCTGAGAGGAGGTACAGAAGAGATTACATTTTCAACACTATAGTTTTTTTAATTTAAATTTTTGTTCCCCTTCAGTGAATATGTTCCAATGTTTTGAATTAAGTGAAAAAATTTAAATAGTATTTTATTTCCCCCCAATTACATGTTAAAGTAATTTTTTTAACATTTTAAAAATAAGCTTTTAGTTCCAAAGTCTATTCCTCCCTCCTCTCTCCTTACCCTAGATAGTAAGCAATCTGATATAGGTTTTACATGCTAAAATCATGTAAAACATTTCCATATTAGCAAGACTATAGTTTCTAAGAAGGAGTTCTCTAGGGCTCAGTTATTGGCAGCAAATTTGATAGTAAAAGCAGGCATCTTGAGTCTCTTTCAATCCAGGGACAGTGTTTTTTTAGTTCATTCCTGTGCCACAATTAGATTCATAGGTACTTAAGACATTTTTTGACAAATGGCACCCTATAACATCCTTTGATTCTAAAGGTCTAACAGCATGCAATCTATTCCAGATTTTAAGCCCCAAATTTGAAGATCCCATGTCTATTTAACTTGTTCTTCATAGTACCTCTGGAAAGTAAATGCAATGATGATGTTTTGGGTTAGAAGAGCTATGTTTTGTGATGTCAATGATTCCTACCATCCTAGCGACCTTGAGGATTATGAGACTATTTTCATTAAAAAAAACCCCAAATACTTAAAAGCCTTTTGAAGACAATTACTAGATAAACACAAATAATTTTATTTCCAGTAGAATGTAAACACCTTGAGGGCAGGAACTATTTTCTACTTTGTATTTGCATTTGACTTATATTCCTTTCCATCACCCACATTTTGCTACTTTGCACATAGAAAATATTAGTAAGTGCTGGTTGGATTGGACTGTTCCTTCAATTGTCTTAGAAACTTTGAGGATATAATAATGTCTGAAGGGCTCTAAAATATATTACCTGACTTACAGGGTAGCACATCAATGTTATAATCCTTTCTAAAGTGCTTATACATAGATGAAATGTTAAGGGAGTGTAAAAGATGACTTAGAGGTTGGATTAGATGACCTCTAAAGTTCAGCTTTGCAGTTCTATGATCCCATAATTGATGGGCATTTATATATAAATTACAGGATTTATATATAAATCTATTGATTACTGGCTTTTTTAGGGGTTGGGGTGGAGAGGGGAAGGTCCAGACCCATGATTTTATTGGTATAAAGAGCTCTCCATTAGGAAAATTCCTCAATCAATGCCAATCTGCAACCAATCTACAAATTATGTTCTTAGAGAGTCACCTGGCTGGGGCCCAAGTGACCAGATTAACTGACTTACCAGTGTCACAGTCAGTATGTATCAGAGTTGAGAACTGAACATACTTTTTCCTGACTCTGACCTCAGCCTTTTATCTGCTATGCCATTCTAGATTGCAGGACTATGGTTTTTCTGGAGATTACAGGTAGGAATCCCATATCATTCTCACCCTAATCAGCTGAATCCTTTGGCTGACTCACCTGGTCAATACTTAGTACTCATGAAAACAATGTCATGGGCTTTTTGATGCCTTTGATCCATTCCATTGCCAGTCAGTCAATAAACATATTCAAGTGCCCACGATGTATTGGGCACTGTGCTAAGTATTAGGAATCTAAAGAAATATAAAAAATGGTCCTCTCAAGAAGTTCATAATCTAATGGGGGCGACAACATGCAAATAACTGAGTACAAACTATGTATAGGATAAATTGGAATTTATCAACAGAGGGAAGGTGCTAGAATTAAGTGGGGATTGAGCTAAACCTCCTGTAGAAGGTGGGATTTTAGCTGAGACTTGCAAGAAGCCAAGGCCACATGTTATGCTCCTAATATCCGACAATCATCTTGAAAATTCAATCTATTTGTCAGAAGGAGGAATAGGACTAGGCATATGCCTAGAGTGGGTAAAAAGCATTATCCTATCTTGAGTTAATCATTGCTGTCTTATCTTACTTTGAAAAATATGAAATAGAAGTGAGCATTGGGCTAAAATTATATTTCAATGTGTAAGTATAAGCAGTTACCCTTCCTCTGGCCCTTGATTTTTAGCAAAAATAGAGTCTTGTGCTGGCAAAATTCAACTGGCAGAGGAGAGTAGTGAATTGTAAAAGTCCTACTCATAGTGACAGGTCAATTAAGTGATAAATAAGAAAATTAATAACGTGAAAGGAACATGACATTTTGGGGTGTAGAAATTCATGATACTTTTGTAAGCACCTTTTAAACACTCAGAATTTCTGTGAAGTTCTGGGCTGCAATGAAAAATATATAACCGTGGGTTGATGAAGGGAGGAAGGAACCCTTGGAATTTCAGAAGCATGAAGGAACAACTAAGCCATTGACTTGTGAATGTTATCTAAAGGGAGTTAAAAAAAAAAGCGGACTCCCTGTGTGTTATGCAAAGGGCATGTATTATGTGCTGTCATTAAAATATTTTTTCCTCTGTTCAGCAGGCAGCCCCTGCTGTGACATTTCTTTGGTTTGGTGAAGAACGGGAATTATACAGGGGTATGTGTTATCAACTAGAAATTACTCTACATAACATTTTCATGGTATCGTCCCAACTTTTTTGTAATGGTACATGTCTTTTGTTCACATGACTGGAATTATTTAAGGCATGAATAATAACTGTGCTAAAACTTGATCAGAGCAGTTTTAAAAAGGCTTTTTTTTACCCCTAGAACTTTATAATGAAAGATAAACTTTGGATAAAAAAGAATACAATTGAAACAAATCAAACCCTACTGTTTGTAACAATGCCAAGATGCTGGATTTCTTCATATTAGTTGATTTAAGGTTTTCACTTCTGATTATGTTTAAAACACTGCCGGTGGTATCCGATAGCTACACCTTCCTTTGTTTTAATCCATCCATGTCATAGGATGTGGAGGTTGTTTTTAAAAGTATTTGGGAGAGTACCAAACCCGAGTATTTTGAGTGCACCAACCCAGATCCACATGAAGGACTGAATGTCTTTTGGTAGAGACTGAAGCAAATTTTTTCCTGAGGACATTATTAAAGAAAATCCTGGCTATTTGCAGAATACCATTGCATCAGTCAACATGTGGAGAGCTATTTTGCCTACTTAAGTTATTTAAAATTGGAAATAATATTAGGAGAATCTAATCCAACCCACTTGTTTTTACAGGGGAAGAAACTGAGGCCAAAATTGGTTAATGGAATTTAAGCTTCTTGAGATCATGGCTATTATATTTTTGTCTTTCTATCTCCAGTGCATAGGATAGTGCCTAGTACATAGTAGGCACTTAATAATGGATTGCTGATTAATTGATTTAGTGGTCTGCCCAAGGTGACATAGGTGGTAAGCAGAAGAGTTGGGATTTAAACAGAGATCTGAACAAAAAAAAATGCAATGCACTTGCCACTATACCAAGCTGAAATGTGTTAATTCCTCACAAACCTTGACAATCTATTCTATGGTACTTCAACTTTGTTTAATTCCTTGATAGACAAATGAATGGCTATTTATTTGCAAGCTATGTCTCTTTAAATATATGCTAGTTGGTGCTTTTTGAAAGTGTAGATCATGTAATCTGTTGGAAGTGGTGCTCAGATCACATCAAAAACTTGTACAAGAACCTATGTCTGTGCTGTTTATTTTGCATTTCTATAGGCATGTTAAGCACACCATATGCTATTCAACGAATGGAAGTGAATCTGAAAATAACAGACAAATTCAACTTTTAAAATTTTTCATCAACTCTCATGGTGGTTCAATGGAGAAGGATTAATTAAAGGGAATGTCTTCAGGGGCACTTAATTACTATATGTCCCCTTCCCTCATATTCATCCATAGTTTTCATTTGTGTAATTCATTGTAGCATTTTTGTGTGCATCTTAGAAACAAGCATGACCTTGTGTTATTAAATCTCTGCAATACTTTGGTTTCTCTACTTTAAATTTTTCCAAATGAATTCAGAGATGTGGTCAAACCTAGATTCTACTTTGTGATCTTTGGAAAATGAAAAATTATAAACAAAATATGGTTGATCAAGTCAATTGTACTATTTTTAAAAGTGTTAGAGTTTTTACAGGGTTGTTACAAGACAAGATGACTGGTATTACTCTGCTCTATTTCTGTTATCTTTAAGGTCAGACTACATCATGAAATGATTTAGAGATATTTTTAAAACTGGAAACTGCTTCTCTTGCATGTTGCCTTCTCTCATCCATTATTGTTCATGTGTATGTGTGTATGTGAATGTAAGCTGGAATGTTGGGTTTTGGTACTTATTTTTAATTCAGAAAAGCAGCCTGCCATAGCGAAGTGAGGATACCCTTAATTCCAGGAAGACGTGGGTTTGAATTTTGCCTTTGATACATGCTGAGTGCATAAGGATGGGAAGGCATTCATAAGATTATAAGTTACAGATAAGTTGCCCGTTCCCATCAGCAGTGGGAGTTTTCCAAGAAGGACTTCACAATAGTCAGAAAAAGATAGGTTTCATATATACTAATTTCAAACAAACTTGCCTCACATTTCCTCATTACCTTTTTCCCACTGAAGGCTTCTTTTCTCTTCCTCACTTCCTTTATACAAGTCTGGCTGCGATTTCTACCCTAAGACCCTGAATAGATCTAGGGCAGTTTTGTGTATAGAACAGTCCTAATGGAAGATTTAAGCAAAAACTCACCAGAAAACAGAAGATGTCCCTAAAAACATGTCAGTCCTTGTCTGAGGCAATGGGAAGGTGTTGGCACATTTGGAAGGGTGCAATTGAAAGGGACCATAAGGGGAGTCTTAATTTCAAATGTTTAACAAGTTGGCAGACAAGTGACTGGTAAAAAACAGTTCTGCTGCTGCCAAATTTCCTCACTGTGGGTCTTTTTCACATCCTTATTGTACTGCATAGAAGTAAAATGCCTTCCCAGTTGCTTCACATTTTATTCTCCAGTGAGTCCTTGTCTTAACCACTTTAAAAGAAAAATACTTTAATAAGGATACTGTATTTTGATTTTAAATCAAAAGATGAATATATTTGGTGATGAAGTTGAGGGAACAGTCTGAGCAGTACAAGAATAAGAGCATTTAAGAAAGCTAGCCAAAGTCAAATTACATTGTTCTTTGTTTAGGAGAGGAAGGGGAACTCATTTTGCCAACTTTCAAGTAAAGTTCAAAATTGTTGGGTCTAAGTTTGGAACAGAGCTCAAACCTTGGCTCAGATTCGTTGTGTGATTTGAGGTTTGCTTTTTTCCCCCCAACTCTCTTGATAGTTCTAGAAGCTGGAGAGAAAAATGATTTTTACAAAGGAATCTTGTTTGTATAGCATGGGCTACCTCTTAGCAAGAAAAACATAAATAGATGAATTAAATTTTCCTTGAAAACCAGTGGAGTAAAGGAAAATAAAAATAACTGAAGACTGTGGAGAAAATAAAAACCTTCAATTTATGTGGACAGTGAAGAATTTGGCAAAGGGTTTTCCTAATTCTTCACATTATGTGCAGGTGGTTTAATCTTTTAGACCCAGAAAGAGAAACTAAAAAACTTTTCCTTTTGGTTTGTTTTGTTACCCTATTAAGTTGGGAACTTAGTCTGATTATAGTTAGTAACATTGCCTTCCTATGTGAATGTGATGCTCTTTCTGATGCTGTTGCTGCTGGTGATTGTAGCATAAGCTGGGGAATGACTCTTGATCTCTATTTTCTAGGTTATTCCAGAGGGCATACATGTGAAGCTGTCATTTGGTTAGCAGCAATTGTTATTGTTTCCAGTTTTTTTTTTTCGATCTTTTTTTCCGTCTCTTTAAATCAATATTTCGCTTCAATCACAAAATCATGTAATTGAAGAATTTTAGAGTCAGAAGGGACCAAAATCAGAAGCCTTCATTTCTGGTCCCAACCCTACCATTTATTAGCAATGTTATCTTGGATAAATGATTTGGCCTCAGTTTCCTCACTATTAAATAAAAGGATTATAATCCCAGTTTACTTCATAGGGTTATTTTTGAGAATCAAATACCATGATGCAAATGAAAATGATTTGCAAAATACTGGATAACTCTAAGGCATAACAATTTTTCAGAGAAGGATAGAGAGACCTTGAGATTCTAAATGTGTTCAAGGTCACATAGCTAGTTAGAGGTAGAGGAAGAACTGAAACCATTGTCTACTGACTCTGAAGACCTTTCCCATCACGTTACGCTATGCTTATAAGCAGAGAGGCAGTATAGTGTACTAGATAGAGGACCTGCCACAGCATCAGCAAGATCCTATGCAAATCTAGCCTCTGACATATAATGGCTGTATGACCCTGGGTAAATCACTCAATCTCTCTTTGCCTTAGGCAACCTTCTAAGCCTATAAATGAAGAGCATTTTTCATATGGCGTTCTCTAACTGGAGGTTCCTATACAAATTAAAACATAGGTCTGGTTTAAACAGCAAAAACATACAAGTATAATAGAATTCTTATGGATGTGCTGGAGCCAGCTTGAAATGTTTCGTGAGGGCCAATGGTTCAATTTTCAATGTGAGCATTTACACTCAGGAAATAAGCAAATCCTAGAAATCAGGGCTTGATTTATATTTTTGATTGATTGTCTAGACTTAAGAGAGTGATGGAGAAAATGTTAATAATGTTGGTTAAACTTAAAAGTGTGTCATGTATATACTTTACCCTGCCCTTGAGAGTTGGTTGTTATAGCTGGTTGTTATACATTTCCCAGCACACCCTTGATTCAGAGTATGTTAATGCCTGTCCAATCTTAATTCTTATCCCTGTCTGGCAAACTCCAAGGCTTCTCCCTTGACAGGTGTTGTATTCCATATTTAGTAAGATCTATAGATAATCAAACTCTAACTTTTGACTTATATCATTACTAAGCCACTCTTTTCAGAGCTTGTCATTGGCCCTTCCCCTGCCCTTTACACTACTTCAAGTTAAGGTCATTTCAGAGAATAGAAGATTGGAGAAGAAATATGGACCATAACAAAATTCTGATGTCCTTAGAGAAAATAAGCCAATTCTTCTTTGCATGAATCAGGACTCTTTATTCCTCTTCTGTTTCTCCAGAAGATGAGGACTATGTTGGCCTGAGGTGGATTAAACAAAAATATTGATTTGAGTGTAGAAATATGCATTGAATCCAAATATGGGCTAAGTGAAAAATAGGAGAATTAAAAGAATTGTAGTGGAAATCGGATACTGTGTTTTTTCTTCTACTTAGGAATAGTTACTTAAAACATCCCTAATGTTCTCTCTGTCTGTATTTCTGTCCCTATCTCTGTAGGTTTCTATCTCTCTGTCTCTGTCTCTGTCTGTCTCTCTGTTTCTGTCTCTGTCTCTGTCTGTCTGTCTATCTGTCTGTCTGTCTGTCTGTCTGTCTCTCTCTCTGCAACAGTGCTTACCCTGGCCACCACTGCCTGAAGGCCAGGTCTGTTACATTGCACACCTCTCCCAGGGTCCTCTAGCACCCTTGAGGGAGGTAGGGGATGTCTAATCTCTTTGCTTTTGATTCCAGTCCCCTCTGATTGTTGATGTTCATTCTTCATTCTCAAAGAGGACTAATGACATCAAGAAAGTGATGTCTTGACTTGCATGTGAATTGGATTTAAGTGAGGCAGAGATGCTTAAAGTCATCAGCCTCACTCTCTCCTCCAGAGTCATTGAAGTCCATTGCAGGACAAAAGTCACAATGACTGGTAGTGGCCCAGGATGCGTTGGGTGACCTTGGCCTTTCTAAATTAGATCTTTTGCAGGTCTCAGTTTGTTTGAGGCAATGCCCATCCAGTGACTAAGGGTTAGGTGAGAATTGAGACAAAAGATGGCCTAATTTACCATCACAAAATTATAGTTTGGGAGGGGAAGAGCCCTAGAATTTCTGGCCAGAACAAAAAAAATGATTGCTTTTTACACTCATTCTAAGCCATCAAAACCTAAGCAGGGAACCACAGAGGCTTGGGTTGGGGGTTATTATTGGCTATTCAATAAGAGCCAGAGTGATTTGGGTTTAAAGGCATAGTCAAGTAGCTCCATTTGAAACACAATGGGCTTTTTTAAAAGCCTGTTTGTTCAGAGCTATATTTCAAGAAATCATAAATGAAAACTGCCCAAGGACAAAAAGTAAAATGTCCCAGCTTTTTGAAAAAGAAAAGTTAAAATTTTAAAATAAATAATTTCTTAAAAATTAAAAATAGATTTAAAAAAATCTAGGCTCCAAATCCCCAAATATCTTACAAAATATAAGCAACCAAAAATCATTGCTGTTGTTGTTAGTCCTTTGTTCTCAAAGAAGACCAGTGACATCATGTACATGAATTGGATTTAAGTGAGGCAGAGCTACTCAAAGTCTTTGGCAATCTCACCGTCTCCTCCAGAGTCTTTCCTCTGATAGTTTTTCCTCAATTCTAGGAGGTCCTCTGCATCCCAATTCTGTTAAACCATTTAACAATTGGATTAACTTTACAAAGGAATATTGACTTCAAAGGTATAGCAAGAATAAACATTCAGACATTTCCTCTAACATCTAGGAGTATAATAATATCCCTGCCCCCACCTCACACTCTGGAGAGTCTGGAGAGGAAAAAGGGATTATGTTCATAGCTTAGATCAGCTCTAATATTGCACATTCCCTAGTTCCAAGTCCAAAACCCCCTTGAGTTTGAAATCCAGGCACTTGGACTTCTCAGGATTTTTCCTGCTGGGGTTGGGTGCTTACATATTCAGTTCAAAATTCTGACTCCAATATTGTTATGGTTTGTTGTCCCTTATCCAGTGAAGATTTCACCACTTGCACCTAGAACCAAGGACCAATGAAACAGAACAAACCCAAACAAAACCTGAACTCCAAGTTGATTTCTCAGAGTCACAGAGTGAAAAAGGAAGGAAAGGAGGAAAAAGCCTTTTCCATTATCTAGTCAATTTCTGAGACCAGTGCTGTAGGTAACCTTTTCTGGACACAGCAGGAAGGAGAATATCCCAATCTGCAAGATTTTAAAGACATAGCCTATTCTGACTAAACCATTTATGAAAAGAGGCTGTTGTGATGCATGTCATGGGGGAATACAGAATGTCTTCTCTCAGAAGCAAAACCCTCCATCTTAAGTGATTGGGGAATTCTCCAACATTATGTTACATATTCATATCTATGTCATCATGATCATGATCATCACCAAACATTTATTAAACACCTACTCCCCTAATACATGCCAGGTGCTGTGCTAAGTGTACACATACACACACACACACACACACACACAAAGAGAGAGAGAAATATCTAGATACACTTCTTTTTAAACTATTTATTTTATTTTTAATTTATGGAATAAAACAAGAATTTTCATAACACAGTATAATGAAAAGATAATTGCACGTGGAACTCTTATATTTTAGTGATATACTTTTAAAAATGTTTGTTAGAGCCCCCTGATGCTTCATCAATGTCTAAGGTGGCCCCAGGTTTTCAAGCTCCATGTCAGTGAGAGTGGAAGCTCTAAGAGTAGTTTCCAAATGTTTTGGGTATGACTTGGCAACAGTCTAAATGTCATCTGAAGGACAGGTTGGACAGGTTTATCATGTGAAAACTGGTGTCAAATAATGACATTTTTCAGCCACAGTATTCCTTCTTTTTTTTAATCAGATAAACTATATTTTATGTAGTTTTTCTTTTTAAAATATTAATATCTTCTGTTCCCACATCAACTTTCATTCCAAATATATGTCTCTCCATTCCTCTATGAGAGCCATCACTATAACAGAGACTAAAAAAAGAAAAAAAATACTCCAGTAAAACTAATGGACATATCTACCTAGTCTGACAGTATGGAAATTCATGGTTCCTCAACTCTGCAAAGACAGAATTGCAATGTATGTTTTCATTTGTTCCTTTGGGCTAAGCTTGGTCATAATAATTACAATGATGCCATTTTTCTTTTCATTTCTCTCTTTTTTTTGTTGTTTGCTATTATTCTTTCCATACAGTTGTAGCAGTCATTGTGTATAATGTTGTCTTGGTTCTGCTTACTTCAATTTGTATTGGTTCACATGAGTCTTCTCATACTTTTCTGAAGTCTGTATGTTTCTCATGTTGTATGGCTCAGTAATATTCCATTTCATTCATATATTGCAATTAGTTTAGTCATTCCTCAACTGATAGACAACTATTTTGTTTCCAGTTCTTTGCTACTATAAAAAAACAGCCACAAAATTTCATAAAAACCATCTACTAAAGCATAGAAAAAAAGCTTTGAAGTGCATATTTGTAAGGAAAGTACTCAAACCAATAAAATCATGGATGCTTGTAATATATAGCTTTTTATACACATACAAACATGCAATTAAAGTTGATATATGCACAGATACATAAATGTAGAACAATTTAAAGAAAATAAGCCAGATAAAAGTCATGTAATTTAATTAAGTTTATTTCTTGAGAACATCTCGGTTCAACTCAGTAAGCATTTATTTAGTGCCAGGCACTGTGCAAGGCACTGGAATTGCAAAGATAAATATGAAACAATCCTTAACCTCCATGAGCATACATTCTACTTGAGGAGTTTTCATGCCAGAGCTCAAAATATCAAGCTCTTTCTTATTCTACAGCTTAAATCTTAATTTCTGTAGTTAGGTACTCTAGTTAACTCCTTGCAGACCAAAATATTTTAATATGGTTGGCTATAACTGAGGCTGGGGTAGCTGGGTGGCAAAGAGGATATTTGCTGGGCTTGAAGTCAGGAAGACTCCTCTTCCTAAGTTCAAATACAACCTCAGACACTTCCTAGCTGTGTGACCCTAGGCAAGTCACTTAACTTTTTGCCTCAGTTCCTTATCTGTAAAATGAGCTGGAGAAGGAAATGGCAAACCACTCCTTTTTTTTTCAAGAAGACCCCAAATACAGTTATGAAGAATTAGATACAACTGAAATGTCAGAACAACAAAAATATCTAATTTACCTGATAATGACCTGAAAGTCAAAGAAAAACATAACAGCAAATGAGTTTGAGGTACTCAACAATATCATTGAATTAAACTATCTTTGAAGGAGAGGTGTTATTATCATTTTCCTTTGTGATAAAGGGATTAGTTCATAGATTTGTTAAGTGGAGAATAACTTTGAACACACTCTAATTGAATGTGACTAACTACAACATGAATTTAGTCTCTAATTAATCTGTATTTTTTGAAATATTTAACCAAACACATTTTGAATGTAGCAGGCTTTGGGAGATAGATCTCTTCAGACAGAAAAATCTTTAAAGTAGCTAGGTGAGCTTCTGGGAAATATAGTGCAGACAGATTGCAACAGTCCTTTCTGTTCTGAAGACATTGAAACTATTGTGAATTCTGAAAGGGTGTGGCTGTGGTAGCACCAGTAGAAAGAAAAGAGACAAAGAGATACACACACAGAGGGACACTAAGAGAGACAGGTAGAGAGATGCATATGCATAGACACACACACACACACACACACACACGCACAGAGAGAGAGAGAGAGAGAGAGAGAGAGAGAGAGAGAAACAGAAGAAAGAGACAGAGACAGAGACAGAGACCTAGAGAATAAGATTTGAATGGAGGCCTGTGAGTAGGATCAAGTGGAGGAAATGGAAGCAAAAGTCCGATCTTTGAGGTGTCTTGGCTCCATCAGCTACTGCCTGTGCCTGCCAAGACCTGGATGAAAGGCGTGGCTGGAAAGGACAAAGGCATTGCTGAACCGTTTCTAAAGAAGAGATCTGAGAGAAATGATGATGTGTGCTTTAAAGCTTCTCTTCTCCCCCTATGTCAAGTCAGGAAGAAGCTGATTATAAAATCTATCTGTAAAGTAAGGGTTCTTTACTTTTGTTTTGTTATGGACCCCTTAGACAGTCCAATGAAGCCCATGGATCAATCATCCTCAGAATGTTTTTAAATGCATAAAATAAAATATATTACAAATGAAGTCAATTATATTGAAATAAGGATATCAAAATATAAAGACAAAATCATAGACCCCAGGTTAAGAACCACTAATCTAAAGTTACCTTTAAAATATCTATTTAAATAATTTGAATTTTCCATCTAGACAAAATCCAATTGATCCTAACTATTCCTGACTGTACTATTCATTAGTGGTAAAAAGGGTGCTGAGAGAAAGGGGCCAATGAATGGCTTATCTTTTTCAGAAGTAAAAGAAAAGAGATAATGGTTTGGGAGTGACTCCAAAATGCTGTTTTCTCCTGGCTAGAAGCTCAAGTCAAATGATGAAGAATATTATGGTTTAGATTAAAAAAAATTCCCCAAAATTGGATCTGGAGGTTTTCTACTTTCAGGCTAAAATGGATTGATTGTCATTCCTGGATGAATGGCAAGAGATTGGGAGAGTTAGGCAAGTTAGGTAAATTCATTCCCTCCTTCCACCCCTCCCCATTATTCTCTTAGAAAGCTAGACAGTACCTAAGGGAAGGGTTGAGTGAAGTTACTAAGGGAAAGTCATGGCCCTGGGACTAGATAAGGGAAAAGCTGGAAAAGGGTGACTGTTCTTATTCAGAAGGTGGGAGCTAGTTTAAGAGGCAGTAGATAGTTCATCTGTGATAATAACCACCTCCAAATCCAGTTACTGTTACACCTGCCTACATATACCTTTCCACCTTTGTGTCTTGGAGGAATACCTTCTACCTTCATGTAACAAAATTATACACATTCTTCAAGCCTCTCTTCAAATGCTTTCTCCTCCATCCTCCTACCTAATCCCTCCAGATGGAAATCATCTCTCCCTCCTTTGGACTCCTCAGGGACTTAGTATCCTTTTCATACTTCTCATGCAGTACTTGTTATTAAATAATGGAGTCTTATTTTGGGGGGCATTTAACTCATTGGAATACTCATTCTGGGCAAAAACAAAAAAATGAAGAGATAGCAAAATAACAATTTAAATTGTGCTTACAATTCAGCCTGCCATTTTCTTTCACTGTATTCCCCAAGTGAGCTGATGTGGGATAGGTGATGACATGATAACAACTATCTACGAAGTCCTTTCAAGAATAATTTCTTTCTGAATAATCAGTTTTTCCTCTAGTTAATTTTTTGTCTATTTTATTTTTTTTACAAGCCCTGGTTCCCCATTTTCTCCTAATCAATAGCTTACCTGGATGTTGTAAAAAGTATAATTTACATGCAATTGTTTCCATAGATACCATCTCAGAATTTTCTGCTCTCTGAAATAGACTGACTTCTTTTAAGAAGATCACAGACATTTTTCAGCTACAATTATTAAAATAAACCAAATTATGCTTTACGGGTTATTTAAGGAATTTTCAATGGTAATTTTGACCATTTGCCTTTAGAACATTAGAGCCTCCTAAACTGTATGAGGGAGCCATTCATATTAACTGTTAACTCTTCTATAAAAGGGTAAATTCTTTGAGAGTAGGGACCAAGTTTGGTACAATTTTGAATCTCACATATAGTAGAAGGCCTTGCACATACTATGCATTCAAAAATATATATGTATTTGTGTGTGTGTGTGTGTGTGTGTATTTAAAGGAATGAATGAAATATATGAAGGGATAACAATTCTCTGAAATTTCCAAGTCCCTTCCGATGTGACCTTTTTGTAACTTCAGCTTTGAGAAACAGAAGGATAATATTAAAAACTGGTGAGTACATAAATGCCACAGCACAATGAGAAGAACAAAGAATAAGTTTTGAGGAGGCCCCAAATTGGGAGAAACTGCTTTAGGCATCTAAATAAAACTGGCAGAAAAGACAGAGGTGAGATCAGGGAGAAAATTTTCCAAGCCTTCATAATCCAAAAATACACCTAAAAGGGGGAGGGAAGATTTTTTTTAATGAGGAGGACAATATGGAATCTGACCAAGATTTAGGGTATACAGAAGTGGAAAGACACCAGAGAAAGGAGGAGACATGAAGGAGAGAAGAGGGGGAAACCAGCAGAATTTACTCAGCTCTCTCAAAGGAACCTTCTGACTGCCTGCCTGATGAGGCCCATATGGGTCTAATCCCAGGAGAACGTTACAGCCAGAACAGCTGTGCTTAAAATGGTTTTATTATTTATTTTCTTCATAATACAAGCTGCAAAGTAATCAAATTACTTAGAAAAATATAAAGGTTTTTTCCATTCTGTTTTCTCATTGCGGAAAAAAAAATCGTTGGAGGATCAAATATTTCCTGATCTTTCTAAATTTTGAAATTGTTTCAGAGGACATCTATCGGCAAACTAGAATATCTTGGTTGAGTTCACCCTTAAACTATGCTTTTTATAGGTCATGTGGCACCTGAGTTTTGTTCCCCTAGCCAGCCAAAGACAAAAATAACCTACCATTGAGTTCTGAGGTAGGGAACAGGAACTATCTCTATTTTGTAATGCTTCCCAGAATCTCAACAGACATTGGGGTCCCTACATCATAGTAGAATAGGCAAAGATTCAACTATGGCAAAGACCCAGGTATCTCCGGAAAAAAGTTCCAATAATGGAAAATCCTGAGCTAGATAAATATCTCTCTTATTAGGATTTCCCAGCATTTATATTGTACCTTGGTTGGGGGTAGTGGTGGAAGAGAGATACAATGTATATTGAATTATGATGAAAATGATAATTCTACAGATGTACTATTTAATATAACTCTTTCCTGCCCCTTCTTGAGAACTAATGTGGTAGGTGTATCAGGAAATCTGGGCTTAAATCTTACTTTTACAAGCTATGCAACTACTACTAGCATGTCATTTAACTTCTCATATTTCTTATCTACAAATTGATAACACTTGTGTTACCTATCTTATAATGTCATTGTGAGAAAAGTACTTTTCTTATTTTTATTAATATCTCTGGGATCCTGTGCTTTATGTCCTGGGAGCAAGGCCAGCATTATTTCTACCTTATTACCTTAGAAATTAAGGACCAAAGAAGAGATAGAGATATAAATAATACAGATGATTTAAAAAAAAAAGAAGTCTGGACTTGTGATTTCATCAGGGTAGGGAGATCACTTGTGAAAAAAAATCCAATCTACCAATGTAGTCAGCAACCAGTCTGCAATTTTTAATATTTGAGAATTGTCTTGGCATCAAGAAGACTTGGACACAAGCCCTGCCTCTTGAACTTAGTAGCTGTGTGACTGTGGGCAAGTCAATTAATTTCTCAATGCTCAGGATAGCTCTCAATATTCTAAGTCAGTGTGGGTCATGATCCCAGAGGGGGTCACGTGACTGAATGTGGAGATTGCAAAAAATTTGGCAACGGTAGAAGGTTTCTGAATGTGCAATGACTAAAAATTAATTCAAAATCAAACACGTAATGCATCCCAGGTGTTTCTGGCAGTGCTTGCCCATGTTGCATTGAATGACTTCACTACAGCTTTGGTTCTGAACACACAACATGCACACTTTGCACTACACATACCAGCAGGCCATGCAACGATGCAATGCTGATGGATGCTTCCAGAAACACCTTGGCTCAGATTTGAGACCATTGTATGTTATGAATTGCAGTGTTTTTACTGTCCGTATAAAGTCATTCAATGAATTTTAGCTTGGGATTAGGACAGAATTTCCAACAATTTCTGAAATGGCCCTAAACATACTTCTGCCATTTTGCACTTTGTATTTATGTAAAGAAGTTTTCCGAGCATTGACCATTACAAAATCGAAATACTGATAAATTCTGAAAAAGGTTGAAGATGTTCTACGTCTTGTAGTATCAAAAATTCTGCCAAGATTTAATTCTTTATGTAAAAATAAATAAGCACATCCACCTCATTAGTATGCAAATTTGTTTTTGTCTTTAATAAATGGTAAAAGTATATGTATACCAAAGAATTGTTTTAAAATAAATTTGACTTGTATACCTATTTTACATACGTACATACTCGGGATCATGTAAAAATTTCTCAAGTAAAAAGGGATCACAAATGAAAAAAGTTTAAGAAGCCCTACTCTAAGACAAGGTGCTGATCAGAATTGGTGGAGGGAATGTCCATGCCTCAAAGTTCCTATATGGATGAAATCACAGTTCTCTCCCATTCCGCCCTACTCAAAAAAATCCCTAGTGTTTAATACAGTGCCTTGCACATAGTAGGTAAATAACAAATGCTTATGAGTTGAATCAAAAAGAAATGAATTAAATTGATTATTGAATACAAAACCTCCGAAGCTTTGGACAGATTCTTTAATATATGTTGGTAATCAGATAATCCATATCAAAATCCTACCACTGCTGCTTACTCTTTGTATGACCTTGTGTGAGTTTCTTAAGTTTTCTTGGTTTCAGTTTCCTTATCTATAAAGTAAGGAGTCCAGACTAGATGTTCTCTAAGGTCTCTTTCTATTCTAAATATATCATCCTATAAGAATTGTACAGGATGAAATGGGTTGCCTTTGGGTGCAGAGTGTACAGATGGATTGTAATCTGCACCTGTGGAAGGAATGTCCACATTGAGGGGATCATAGATTTTCCATGAATTTCCCTGATCTCCAGCATGTGTTATTCCTACTTTTGTCAATATTCGTCCCCACCCCCAACACCATGCAAATAATTCACATTTGAACTCACCGTATTTCTTTCCCATTCCCTACTACAAATCCCTCCATTACAATGTCCTAATTATTGATAGTACTTCTCTTCTTTCAGTCATCTTGATTCATATCTTTGGAGTGATCTGAGACTATTTTTCTTCCCACATTTATATCTCATTCACCAAGTCCTGTCCATTCTTCTGCCATTAAAATTTTTTTTAGTAAGGTCCTATTATATGCCAGGCACTTTGTAGAGCACTTTGTAAATATTATCTGATTTTATTTTCACGACAGCTCTGAGAGGTAAATGCTAATATTATCTCCATTTTATAAATGAGGAAACTGAGGAAGAGTTTATATGACTTGCCCAGGGACACACAGCTTGTAAGTGTTTGAAGACTAACTGAACTCAAATATTCCTGACTCCAAGTTCAGGGCTTTAAGATCTACTGTGCCACTTAGATATCATCTCTCTCGTATCTCTCCCTTCCTTTACATTTCAACTATCTTTACCTTAGATTGAATTTTCATTACTTCTTGCCAGTACTACTGGAAAACCTTTCTAATTAGTGTCCCTGACTCCAGCTTCTTCTCTCTTCACCACATTTTTCATATTCCTGACAAAATAATTTTCCTTATTCATAGATCTAGTTACACAATCTACCTACTCCAGTTGCTTAAAACTATCTGCAAGATAAAAACCAAACTAAAAAACTCAACTCTTTATCTTGGCATTCAAGACTTATTGTAATATACCTCCAACCCATGTCTTTGTGGAGGGAATAAACATATTGACAAGGTCATAGATACATTAAGGTACATTGTATCTGAAATTATTTTAAAGGGAACCAATCAAATTGAAATAAATTTTGTTTGCATGTTTGTTTGCAAATGAGCCTTTTTATATCACCAAAGCTGAAAGTGCATTGGCCACTCATTGGTCCAATATCAATACTGACTGGCACAAGAGATTTAACCTGACCTAGTGTTCTCGGTTGGTTCACCCATCCTTAGACAACCTGATGACCTCTCTCATATATGACTGTGTAGAAACAATACTGTGATCATTTACCTTCATATACCATATAATAATGATTTCCCATTTCTGGTAAACCTGTATTATCCTACTGAAAGCAAAGTGATTACTAATGCTATTTTGAAAGCTTTAGTATTTTTAAAGGTACATATTTTCTTGTAAGTCAGATACCAGAATTTATTCACTTTTACTTGACACTCACAGAATCAAAGTATGTAAGACCTCAGTATCCATCTATTCCAACTCTTAGAGGAAAGGAATCCTGATTTTTATGTACCCAATAAATGGTCATCTGCCTTTACTTGCAAACCTCCAAGTAGGGCTTAAAGGGAGAAAAGCTATCTATTAGGCAGCTTATTTTAATTATAAGGTAGTTTTTCCTAACATTTAGCCCAAATTTTCCTCTTTGCAACCTCTATCCTTTCCACCTAGTTCTGGCGTCTGGGGCCAGAGAGAGAAAGTCTAATCTCTCCTTGGCATGGTAACTCTTCAAACACTTGAATTCAGTTATCATCCCTAGTTTTCTCTTCTCAGTTTTCTTCTTATTGACATTATTTCCTTTTGGGGGCCCAGAATTTCATTCTTGATAGTCTTGATCATCCCCCATGTCTTCTGACCTGACTTCCTCCTATTTTAATTCATGGGATTCTGCTGATGTTTCATTTGACTCCTTTGAAATCTGCTTTCAGAAATCTAAGGTACATGTTAGACTATGCCTCTATTACATCTCTATCTATATCACAAAATCCAAGGATTGACTACTTTCCCCCAGAATATACATCATTTTCACCTTAGCAACCAGTTCCTTCCTATTAGTGAGATTCAGACTGAAGACAGAATTTCCCCTTAGTGGTTCATCCACCCTTCAGAAAGATGAAATTTTCCCTAAAGAAGGTCGGGAAATTCTTCATTGGGGGGGGAGGGGGGGAGAGAGAGAGGGAGAGAGAGAGAGAGAGAGAGAGAGAGAGAGAGAGAGAGAGAGAGAGAGTGAGAGAGAGAGAGAGAGAGAGAGAGAGAGAGAGAGAGATCCAGTGCAGTACATTAGTAGAAAGCTGAAGTCTTTATTACTATATCATTACTATATTATCATACCTCTATTCCAAATTTATAATCTTTCCTAGAAATTTGTCTATTTCCTCTTTCAGTCCACATGGTCTACAGTATACTCTACTAATACTCTAATAGAATAAAGTAGTGAAGTTCTTAATAGTATCTGCGACTTTATGCTATTATGTCTCTCTATATACATTATATGTATAAAGTACAATAATTCTGTATCTTTAATATAGAAATATCAACTAAAGAGTCACTGTGTTATTCTAAAGTCTTTTGAACAAGCACTCACCCTAATAGCTATCTTCAGCTTCCCTTAAGTTAAGCTTGGGGCAGGTGAAAGGCTCTAAAGATAGGTTTGAGTTTTAAGCAGAATGGACCTACGTGTAGCTTTTTTGATGAGACTACCATGAAACTTTTATGTTTTATTGAAGGCAGAATAGTATAAACACAGAGTATGGCATCAAAAAGACCTGGGTTCAGATTCTAATTATGATATTAACTGTGTGACTTTGGGCAATTCATTCAACCTCTCAGAGACTTAATTTCCTTGTCTGAAAATGTGGGTAATAACCTTTGCACTACTTAACTCATACTGTTGTTAGGGCTGCACTTGGCGAATTTTAAAACACTGCATTAATGTGAATTGTTATCTTACCCTCCTGATCTTAGGATCATAGATTTAGAGCTTGAAGCGATCTTAGAGACCATCTATTCTAAATTTGCATCTGACAGGTGAGGGAACTGAAGCCCATGAAGGTTGTGACTTGCCCAAGGTCATTCAAATAGTAAGTATCAAAGGTGGGATTGTTGCATGTAGTTCAGATGAAAATAGTCTGAGAATGTCACTTTCCTGCTATTTATTCTTTTATGTTTAATGTTCTATGTACTACAGAGGTAGATAAAATAGCTGTTGTTGTAGCTGTTATTATTGTGGTCTAGGCCTGTCATTTCATCAGTGGAGGAAACCACCTATCTGGAAATACCCTCTCTGGCCAAAGATCACCAAGTTACTTATAATTTATAGTTAGAAAATGTAGTGCCTGGGGCCCTAGGAGATTTGGTGATTTGTTCCCATGGTTCACAAGTAATATAAGTCAGAGGTAGGACTGGAACCCAAATATTCCTGACTCTAAGGCCAGCATTCTATCCACTATTCCATGATGTTCCACTTGGGAGTTATGCACATAAATTATAATAAAACAATCCATCAGCAGCCATATGACCTTTTGCATAGTATGAATGTAGTCAATGCTTTGCTTAAAATGAAAGTTTTAAAAAAAAGAGTTGAGAGTTTATGACCGACAATATCTGGCTCCTGACTTCATCATTCCACTGAAACTGTTCTTTCCAAAGTTACTAATAATCTATTAGTTGCCAAATCAAATAGCCTTTTCCTGATGCTGATTCTCCTTGACCCCTCTGCAGCCTTTGACTTCATCAATACTCCTCCTTAATACTCTCTTCCCTCTAGGTGTTCAGGATACTACCCTCTTGGTTCTCCTCCAACCTATCTGATTTCTCCTTTATCTTCTTTGCTGGATCCTCTTCCAGAGCATGGCTTCCAACCATAGGTGTCTGTCAGAGTTCTGTCTTGTGAGGCCTCTTGTCTTCTTCCATACTATCAGCCCCGCCCTGGATTTTAATTACAATTTCTATGCTGATGATTCTCATTTCTTCTGACCTTCATTCACACTTCTCCAAGTGCCTCTCAGACATCTCAAATTGGATGTGCAGTAGACATCTTATACTTTATATTTCCAAAATGGAATTTGTTATCTTTCCCCCAAAACTTTTCCCCTTCCTACCTCCCCTATTACAGTAGAGGGCAACATCAATCTCCTAGTCCCTCAGGCTCACAACCTTGGAGTCACCCTGAGTTCCTTACTTTCTCTTACCTCTCATATCCATGTTGATTTCACCTTTGTGACATCTTTTGAATGTGCCCCCTTATCTCCTCTGACACTGCTACCACTCTAGTGAAGTTCCTTATTCCCTAATACCTGGATTTTTGCAATAGCCTGATGATGGGTCTGCCTGTCTCAATGTTTCTTTCCCCCTCTGTAATCCAACCTCCATTAGCCTCCAAAGTTATTTTCCTAAAGCACAGGTCTGATCACATCACTTCCTTATTCAATAAACTCCAATGACTCCCTGTTGCCTCCAGGATCAAACACAAAATGCTGTTTGGCATTCAGAGCCTTTTATAACCTGGCCCCCTCCTGCTTTTCCAGTCTTCTTACACCTTGGTCCCCAACACACATGTTTTAATCTAGTGTAGCTGGCCTCCTGGTATTCCATGGAGAAAACGCTCCATCTCTTGGCTCTGGGCTTTTTCTCTGGCTGTTCCCAATGCCTGGAATCCTTTCTCTCTCTCCTTTATTCTAACTTCTTGTTGTTCAGTTGTTTCATTCACATTCAACTCTTTGTGACTCCATTTGAGGACTTGTTGGCAAAGATACTGGAGTGGTTGCCATTTCCTTCTCCAGTTCATTTGACAGATGAGGAAACTAAGGCAAAAAGGGTTAAATGACTTGCCAAGAGTCACACTGCAATTAAGTGTTGGAGATCAAATTTGAACTTTGGTCGTCCTGACTCCAGACTATGTCTCTATCCATTGTGCCAACTAGCTGCCCCTCTGTTCCAAATCCATTGCTTCCTTAAGTCCCTGCTAAAGTCCCATCTTCCACAGGAAACCTTCCTCAATGTTTCTTAATTTTAATGCCTTCCCTCTGTTAACAATTTTATATTTCTCCTATATGTACCTTGCTTTGTATATATCTGTATTAGATTGTAAGCTCCTTGAAGGCCAAGATTGTTTGCTTCTTTTTTGTATTTCTAGCATGTAGTACAATTCCTGGCATATAGTAGATGCTTAATTAATGTTTATTTATTGATTTAATAATATTAATAAGGACATACTTTTTATACTTTAAACATTAGACTCTGCTTAAAATGTTCCAAGAAGGAAGCTCAAGGCAAAGTTCTAGTCAAACTAGGAGATTTTCTAAAATAGAGTAGGAAAGTTTCTTAAATAACCTGATGAGTGTGGGCCATTGTTAGTAGCTAATAAACCTGGAGAAATTTCTCTGTCAGTCTCAGTACTTCAGTCATTGAATGGAAGCAAGAGATATAATATAGGAAACCTCTAATGATGGACTGAGAGGATCAGCCATATTTATTGTGGCCTAGATAAAAAAATCTAAAAGCTCAAAAGTCAATTGAGATGATGTCTTGGATCAGAGATGAGGGAGATTTCCCATTTCTGAGAATATTACCTGTTGCACCTCTAGATTCATATAGAACCGGAGGTTGACTACAATAGCAGCTCACAGGTTCAGAGGAAGTAGACTAGTAGGAGGAAGGAGGAGCTTAGTCCAAGGTAGTTGGAGCACTATCTGGTAATCAGTGAAGGAGACTATACCCACTGGGTCTAGACCATGCATGTGCATTAGCTGCCCTTTAATGTTGCCACTGGATTGGTAGCCTGAGAGCAACACTACCTCTCTCCCAAATCACATGCCACTTGACCCAATTAATTAAGTAATTAATTATGTGGTTGCCCACTGCTATTTGTAGAAGACAGAAAGCAAGTGAGAGGGTGGGTAGGGCTAACTCTAAAAATACAAAAAACATCAGCACACATATACCTAGAACTGCATTGCCTACACTGTCTGGCATATAAGTAAAGACTGTAGTTGAATTCTGAGACAGTATTCAGGGAAATTATTCTTGATATTCTTTATTTTCCTCTTTCAAGTAAAAATAAAACCACACATTGACTTTTTTTTAAAGCAAAATTTCTAGAGCAGTTAATATCAATAGCACTAGACTTGGAATCTGGAGATTACTAGCTAGCTTTTGGATTGTAGTCAAGTCAGTTAATTTCTCTGGGCCTCAGTGTTCTAAGCCATAGTTAGGAATTCTTGTGTCTGGGGCAAATTATGAGTGCAGGTTGTATTTGTACATGGGGATCAGGGATACAAGCAGAAGAAGAGGTACAGGTCAAAGAAAGAGAGTAGTTTTAAGGAAGACAGTTTGACCATGGGTGCAGTCATGCTGGGAGAGTGGGGAGCCCTTCCACTCAGAGTACCAGGACCCTGGAGCTGGCGTACTACAAGGAGATTTGGAGAGAGAGATGAGGGAGGATGCACACCCCATGTTGCTTAAGTGTTTCATGAGCTCATTGCACATTCAAATCAAGGAGTTTGGCTAGATGATCTCTAAGGTTCCATTTAGCCATAAGCTTCTCTTGATTGAAATGAGATAATATTTGGAAAACACTTAGCACAGTGTATAATAAATGCTTATTTTCTTTCCTTTCTTTTCCCTTCCCTTCCTATTTTGAAAGATCTCTAGATTTCTTTACGTTAGCCTATTCTTTTTCTTGTTTATTGCCTAAGTGGACTTTTCTATGTAGTGCTGGGTATTATGAGAAAACTAATGTCATGTATTTATTCACTTAGTAGAGTGATCTGAGTCCCTTCAAAGCATATATTAATATTTAAGAAAAAGAACCCAGTTCCTCCTATTAAAACTGGTATTAATTTTTAAAAAGTCATTACACTGGAGCATTTTGTTGATGGCCAGATAAGTGTCTCAGCTGCCTTTCTCAGCTTTACAGGAAGTGCCATATCTCAAAGGATTAGCACTGCATGTCTATTCTGAGGGAATCTTGTATTACTGATTAAAAATTTTAAAAAATCCAGTCCTCCTAGTGTATGCAGCATTAGTGCATTCAGAAACTTTCTGGATGTTCTGCTAAAGATTACAAAAAATGAGGCTGATCTGGGCCAACGTGCTCTAGGTTACCCACACTGGATGCCAATGTCAAGGTGGCGTGATGTGATTTCCTTTGTTTTTATTATTATATGTGGCATCCTCTGGGGTATGCTTGTTAGTAGCACTCTTACTAGGTTAAGTGAGCAGCAGTTGAAAAATATCTCCAAAATGAATGTGTTTTGGCAGGTTTATGATCTGAATATCATTAATATAGAAGGGAAAATGGATGCTGATGTTAGACCATTTTTATTTTATGAAAGAGCTATCCTTCCCAACCATATTTTGTATACATTGAAGTGGCTTTGTCTGAGATTTTGAGTGGAAATTTGGGGTCATAAAGCATACATACATGCACGCATACATAAAAACATACATTCCTTCCTTCACTTGTTACTATGTTTATGAAACAAAATGATTCAGTGTATTCTTTGTTTTCATTACTTAAATATAAATGTATATATGATATATCTCTATCCACATCTTACTTAAATTGAGACATGAATCTAAATCACATTTGGATTATTGCCCAGGTATTATGAATACTACGGGATTAAAAGTAGATGATACTGGATACACAATAAACTCTGTCAGCTAAAAAGGAGCTTTTGATTCCCCAGAATGCAATCTTAAAATGGCTAGTGACCAGTTTGTACTCTTAATAAATAAACTTCAACAGGTTTAAAGGTTAGGTTTGAATAATAATCTCTAAAAGTTAACACATCTCATCTTAATACCCATCTAAACTTTTCCAGATTTGTGGAGCTTAGCTCAAGTGATCATTCCATGAGCAGGCTTCCCCCTCCCGCCGGCCACACCCCAAACCAGTGACTTCTGCTACTTCCTAATTCCATCAGAAGCTAGAGTGCCATAAAAACAGACCTTTTGGAGGAATAATGATATTTTTCTTGCCAACCCGCATTCTGATCAAGAAGCAGCAAGAATAACAACCAAATGGACACAATGTACTCAAGTGCAAACAAAAGTAAGGGCTGGTAATGTTTTTCGGCAAAGATGAATTTTCCTCTAATTTATTTCTTAAGATACAAGCTGTGCTGGGTTTTCATGCGTAGCATAGTTCTTCCTGCCCTCACTCCCGCCCCCATCCCCTAAATCCTGCCCCAGTTATGGTTTAGGTTCTTTTTTTCTTTCTTTATTGGTATTCTTTTCAGAGTCTTCACAGCTTCCAGTGAGGAAGCCCTAGGCTGAGGCCACGGAGGCCATGGACCTTTTCCAGTTCCTGCCCTTTACTTGTCCTTGTAGTTTGGACTCTTTTCATTGTTGTGGACTTAATCTCTCTCCTCACTACCAGTTTATGTCTTTTAATCTCAAATGGGCCCTCACTGCAGCAATGCTATCATTCTACTCCAACTCAATCTTTTAGATACCCTCTTCTTAACAACACCCATTCTAAACTTCCTGTCTTTCCTCAAGCATCTCATGCGACTCTGTGTTACCACAACCATCTTTGCTGAGGACCGTGAATCATACCTTACTGAAAACAATGAGGCGATTTTCTGAGAGCTCCCCCTTTTCTCCTCAAGGCTCAAATGAAACAATTGATGTCAAGTACTTTACCAACGTCAATAATGATTGTAACAATAATTAAAATAATAATTATTAGAATAATAGTTATTATTGTTTGCCTACAGTCACAAGGTCCAGTCTGGCAATGACTTCTTTCCCTGAGCCTTCTATTGTACTCCTGCTGACCTCAAGCAATTTATTGAGTAATGCAGGGGTATAGTGGTAAATGTTTAACAATTGGGCTCCCTAGGGGGAAAAATGCAGGTACATATACTTTTCAATTTAATCTGCATTATTAACACTTTTTAAAGTCTAGACAACCAACAAAAAATAAATGAATTCCTGATTTGTATGTTACTGATTAATGAGGTATAAATTATCTCACTAAAAATTTAATAATAATCTCTCAGAGTTGGCTTTAGCATAACCCAGCATATATCCAGACCTATTCTCTCTTCCAGTCTCTCATCAGCAGCTACCCTTTGGACATCTTGATAGTCATCATGTCCAAAGCAGAACTCGTTTTCTTTACCCCTAACACTCTTCTCTTCCTGACTTTGCTATTCCCGTTCATTTATCACCATCAGCTACCTAGGCTCACAACCTTGGTACCATTCTCTGTTTCTCACTTACATTCCCTTCACGTATCCAATGTCTTCTTAAATCTTGTCATTTATTCCATTACAACATCTTAGGTATGTATTTCCTTCTTTCTAATATAGCCACAACTCTAGTTCAGGTCCTCATTATCTCTCATAGATTATTTCAATATCTTTCTGTTATTATTAGATTGTAATAGTCTTCCATAAGGATGTTTCTAGAGTCTGTGCCTGACAATTTTACCCTCTTGCTCAATATGGTCCAAAAACTCCCTAATTATTGGCCCTCTCAGCCTCTTCAATTATAACTTCTCTGTCATTTAAAGCTCTTAATCTGACTACTTCCTACCTTCCCAGTCTCCTTATATTTATCTCCCATCCCCACACTCTGTGTTCCAGCCATATTACTCTACTTACTGTTCCTTACATAGGGCACATCATCTCCTGGTTGTCCCCCATGCCTGGAATGACCTCTGTCTCTTAGTTTCATTGGCTTCCTTCAAGACTTGATTCAAGAACAAAGGACAACAACCAACCAGATCCTACTTTCTTAAGGAGGCTTTTCCCAGTCTTCCCTGATACTAGTACCTTCATCTCTGAAATTACCTTCCATTTGCCCTAGATAAATTACATTCCTATTTATTTTTATACTCATCTCACACTTTAGAAAGTGTACCCTTTCAGAGCATGGAATCTTCACATCTTTATTGCTTATTTCAGTACTGATTGCTCTCTCTTCTTTCTGTTTTCATAAGCCACAATCCAGAAGACATAACCCTATTTTTAATATAATTTATATGACCAGATGTCATAGCACTGATGTGAACTCTTCTCTTGTAAATTTAGGTCATTCAGTAGGGGAAAAAATGAATGTCCCCAGTTTCCTTAGTCCCCTACCAAGTATTTCAAATCCATGAATAGAACATAAGCTCCATGAGGACAAAGATTATCTCCCTTTTGTAAAAAACATTTTTGAAAAATTAATATGAAGTAAATTAGAGGCTGGAGAAAATATTGTCAACTGGGAGTAATTTAAAAAGGCTTCATGTGGAAGGTGTCACTTGAATAGCATTTTGAAGTATAGTAGGGGTTTTAAGATATAGCAGTAAAGAGGGAGCATATTGATTAAATCATGATGCATTCCAAGTTTTTGGCTGTATCAAACATTCCCAGATAAACCCACAAATGGGGTAATGGTAAATGGATGTCATGAGTTTTGGCAAACTGTCTCTCACATCTTGGATACACACATCTTCAAGACAGAACACCTCCCAATTAATCATGTCAGGTCAACATGTGTCCACCTCCATGTGTATGACAGGAAGTCACCAACCACCAATGCTATATGCAGGGATTTCATGGTGATGAGACTTGAGAAATAGTTATAGGCCACAGGAAAATATATCACCTCATAAGTAATTGTGGATTATGGACTTCCATCTGGGGTCCAGGTGTCTCCAAATGGGACAAAGAGACTGCTTGGTATAGTAGGAAAATCACTGGACTAGACATCTGGAAGATTTGAGTTTTAATCCTGTCTTTAACCCTAGTTATATGACTATGAGCAAGCCATTTAATCTGAGACTCGATCTCCTCATATGTAAAATGGAGATCGTAATACCAATAATTCCTACCCCAAAGAGTTGTGAGGGTCAAATGGGACAATATGTGTAATATATTACATTACAGTATATTACAAAACTTTTAACTATTATCAAATCATTCTTATCACATATTTTTTGATGGAGGTCAGATAGAAGCTGTTCAAGGAGAAGCTGCTATGTTGCTATTAGAGGATAAAGATTATACCTGTGATTCCAATAGTATGAAACACCTTCTACCAAAGCAGGTTGGTACCTTTTCTGCAATTTAAGAATCTTGAGAGGTACATAACACATTGAGAGGTTAAGTGACTTGTCCTGGGTCACACAGCCAATATGTGTCAGTGGCAGGACTTGAACCTAGGTATTTCTGGCTTCTAGATCAGTTCTCTATTTACTATTCCATGTCACCTCTATCTAGAAGCAGACAGAATATATATATATGTATATATACCTTGTCCTGTTCCCATTTGGTTTTGATCTAGAGCTTTTCATTTTATATAATTTGGAGATTATGAATATTTGATATAGAAACATCTATTAAAATAATTGTTCTTAAACTTTTATTGAGCAATCTTATTTATAGGTTGTTGTGGATAATGTCTTTCTTGGAGTGTTTTAATTCTAATACACTTTGTTGAATTTAATAAATCAATCAATCAATATTTATTATGTGACTACTATGTACTAAGAATTGTTCTGGGCACTGGAGTACATAGACAAATGTAAAAGTGACTGCCCTCAGGAAGCTTACATTCTAAGAGAAGAAAAATGCTCATATTTAGGTATATATAGAACATATACAAAGCAGATGCAAAGTAACATTAGGAGGGGAGGGAATAGCTTCTGGAGGAATATGACAAGTCTCACACAGAAGGTGGCATGAGCTGAGTCTTAAAGTAGACCAGGGGACATCCTTTGCAAGGAATGAAGATTGCACATGGAGAGTCGTATCTAAGGAACAGAAAGAAGTTTGTCTGGAGTATAGAATGATTTCAGAGGAGTAATAAGACTTGGAAAGGTAGAACAGGGCCAGGAGGTGAAGAGTGTTACATGTCAATCAGAGTTTATTTCTGGGGCAAGAATTTATTGAGTAGAAAGGTTACATGATAAGACGTCTATGTTAAGAGAATGACTTTGGCAGCTGTATGAAGGCTGGACAGGAGAGAGGAGAAACTTAAGGCAGGGAGACCAACGAGGAAACTATTGTAATAGTCTAGTTGAGAGACTGGTTTATTGATTACTACTGCTGACTTCTTAGCAGCAGAAATGGTTTACAGGTACCAGGCTACAGCAAAAGAGCTTGCGAATGACTACGTACACCCTGCAGTTATGGTCATACCTACAGGAAAGCTGACTCTTATATCTGAAATCAGTTGAGTTATAATGCCTATAAAATCTAGTGAAGAGGTCTTTTCTTTCCCATACTAGTTCATCTTAATTTAGGAGTTTAAAGCTCATCTAATCAAAAATCCTTATTCTTAAGATGAGTAATCTGAGACACGGGGAAATTAAGTGATTTGTCCAAGGCCATATTTGTGCATGTGTGGTTCTGAGGTCTTATCTGTATCCAATATCTGTATCCACTGAAGAAGAAATAGAATTCTTATAGATAGATTGGGATGCAGGGGTTACATTTGTAGAATAGGGGTTTGTTATGGATTATTTTTCAAAGGATAATAGGCTTCTGTGAATAATTCTAGCCACTTGATTATGTCTTTCTTAACATCTGGTAGATGCCAAATTTTTGCAACCTATTTTCTGTCATATTTCTGTCATTTCATTGCATTTTTTTACTGATTAATAAGCCTAGACACCGTTAAAATCTCTTTTCTACAGTTTTGAAAAGCAATGGCCTGATCCTGAATAGCTATCATAAATCCCTCTATTCCTGTAAACAAATCCTCATCACTCAATCATTTGTTTAGTGCTTCTTTGTTGACGTTTTATTATTTGAATTTATGTGGACTTTGCCCATGGAGGCTTTTGATTCCCCCAGCAGATCTCCATTTCATAAGCTCCTTCTGAAGATAAATCACTTTTGGTTCCATTCAACAAATCCTGTGGTCAGCTTTTATTGCTTTGTAGAATGAGGTCTGTTTATTACGAAAGTATTATTGTACATTTTTACCTGTTTGTCATAATAACAATAATAAGAATTTACATTTCTCTAATGCCTTAAGGTTTGCAAAGTGCTTTACAAATTCTTTCATTTAACCCCTACATCAATGCTATAAGATAGATGCTTTTATTATCCCCATTTTAAATAGCAGGTTTTTCTTGGAAGTCTTCTACATGTTGTTATCCATTTTATCAAGCCAAAAATTTATGTTAAAGCTACTATTTTTAAGGGATTAACAATCTCAGTTTAATCAAACATACAAATATCATTCACAGTTCAGGGGGAAAAGATCAGCCCCCTGAACTTCAAGGCAAATACAAACATCAACAGACAGACCTTGTCTGATTCAAATCACAATACATAGTTACCAGTGCCAACTTTTGGGTTGCAAAGCTGGGGGTGCAGTTTGCAGCTTGCCCAGAGTCTCAACACTCCTTCCATGAGTGTGCCCCCTAAAGCTACTATTGTAACAAAGCATTGCTTGCTCTCAGTATGTCCTATTAAACTTTGACATCAGGATGCCAGCCAGTCTTTTAACATATGCAATCTTAGCTTTCTCCTGGATAGTGTTATATATCTTGCCTCCAGAAAGGTATTTGCAGGCAGTGCCATACAGTGGAAAGAATACCAGCTTTAGGTTCGGAAGAACTTGCCTCAAAACCTGCTTTAATTTGTTTCATAGTGATTTATCACAAGTTCATTTGGTTATATCACTAGAACTAGAAGAGACTTCAGAGTCTCCTCACCATCCATACAATATGCAAAACTTAAAACTCAGGTTCTTATCTATTTTTGTGTCATGGACCCCTTTCGCATTCAGGTGAAAGCTATGGATGTCTTCCCAGAAATCGTGTTCATAAAGGCGTAAAATGATAATAACACTTGTTAATATTTATATAGTACTTTAAGACTTAAAAAAGTGCTTATTTCATTTGATCTTCAAGACAATCTTGGGAGGTGGGTGCTATTATTATCTCCATTTTATAGATGAGGAAATTGAGGCAGACAGAGATCTTCCTGACTCCAGGTCCAATATTGCAAACATCACATCACCTGTCTATCTCTATCTCTACCTAGATAATTTTCCTTTAAAAATATATATACACAGGGCAGCTAGGAGGCGCAGTGAGTAGAGCACCGGCCCTGGAGTCAGGAGGACCTGAGTTCAAATCCGACTTCAGACACTTGACACACTTACTAGCTGTGTCACCTTGGGCAAGTTGCTTAACCCCAATTGCCTTGCCTTCGCCCCTTCAAAAAAAAAAAGAAAAAGAAAAAAATATATATGTATACACACACACACATACACACACACACACACAGACACACACACATATATATACATATATATGTATATATATGCATATATACGTATATATGTATATATATACATATATATGTATATATATATATATATACATACACATGTATTTAATTAGGAAAACACATTGAAATAAAAATTAAAATATTAAAAAAACCCAAAGAAGATCTCTTTTGGAACCTCTGACCTAAAATTAAGATAGGTTGGTTTTAAAAGGCAATAAATTATTCTGCTTTTCCTATTCTTGAGATAAAATTCTGAATAAACACTTAGTACCTATTAGTAGAAAATGGTTCAAAATGGGATATTAGCCTGTCCATTACAAAGCATATTCTGATATTTTAAATACAAGCCCCAAACAACTCTTATATTTATTCAACATGTAAAGATTGGTAACAGCAAAAGAATGTTTAAATGTAGATATTCTCTTCTTATATAGTTGAATGGGTTTAGTAGGAGAAAAATTGATCCAGGGTTTAGAGCTTATACAAAAGTTTGGGGACCTACTTTGAGAGAAACACTGAGGAAAGGATTTGCTTACATGTTACCTAGGACTCAAAGCATAGAAGGACATTAGATACCATTTGTACTCATGACTCTCCCCAGCCAGCATAGCACTCCGTCAAGATTCAAATGTAACACCATTCCTCAAAATTTGTAGAGTCCAACACCTAGAATGCTCACTGCTGGAGAGGGAGACCTGGCAAAGACACAATTGTTTATTTGAGGCACCAACCCTTTTATTCAGGGTTTGGCATTTCTGATTCAGTCACATCCTGTTACAAATGGTGCAAAAGCAGTGGGGCTTCTAAAGTGTTGTTCTGAAATTGGATGCTGAATAAATACAGCACCTCCAAATCAGACCCAGCAGTGAAAAATGACCATGTGTATTTGTGGGAATTTGCCCAGATGACTACTTAGGGAATAAACTGGAAGACAAGACCATCTTAATTATCCAACTTATGGTGCCCAGGATAGCTTGATGTGTGTTCTCAACGTTATTGCTTCTGAACAGTGAAATGTCTGGCATATGTTTGATTGGTAGCATTTCAGTATGCTTGCCAGGATTGCTGTTTGGGATGGCATTCAGTCCAGCAGTTTTGTAGAAGTCATCTTCCTACCGCTTCAGGTAGGTCTTCTACTCAAAAGAAGCCTCCTATAACGCAAATAATTTGGTCATACTGAGCACAAGTTGAAGTCGTTGTAACTGTGCTACTTAGATCTCTCTTGTAGAAAGTGACTCAGGTCAGCCAACAGTCTCCTAACTGTTTCAGTATGCTTTTCAATAACAATAATAATGCCATTTACTAAAATGTTATTGCTTAAAATTTCATTATGTTTTATGTGATGATGGATTTAAAACAAAAATATTGCTCTTCTGTTTAGAAAAATGTGGTCTCCGTTTTCATGTTATTCTAACCGTTATATCATGGATATTTCCATATATGTTTTATAAACAGACATCGAATGCCTTCCTCACTCTTATGACTCCTTCTGGACATATAAATTACTCTACCTTTCTTATTTTTGGGATACAATTAAGACTACATGGCCAGGATACTATATACAGCACACATCAGCACTACTGCAAGAGTTTTCTTTGCAATGTATTTAATCCAATGGCACATCTTTGATGCTTATGTAGTGGCCTGTTGCTTTAGAAATACTTTAGTAATATTATTTTGGTTCAAGAAGGCCCTTATCACCAGATCCATGATTGTTAGTTTTGGAATGGAGGAAAAAATGAAAATATTTCGCCGTCTCAGTCTTATTTGTTGTTTCTAGGGAGAAGTGCACTATTTCCAGAAAAGGCCAAGAATCTAATCAAAACCACCAATCATAAATTGCTTCGTTGGCTTTCAGTCACTTCTTTGTAGGAGTAAGGTATAATAAATAAGAAAACAATTGATGAATGATTATACCATGAGTTTGAGTGAGACTGAAATTTGGACAGACACAAATGAACATCTGCCGTTCTTTTTTTTTTTTTTGCGTGTAGCCATCAGCTGATAGCTCTGTGTTATTAGAGTGAACTAAGCCAGGTATTTCTTCTAAAGCTTAGAGTTGCTAGGGTAAAGGTATTCATAAAATGTGCAGCCAGAGGCAGAGAATTTATATCAGTGTACTCTGAGAATGAGGAAGCAAGCCACAGGTTTCACTAGATTCTTTAATCTTAAAGAGAGTGGGCAAATAGGGCAATGGCTGTCTGCTTTGCACAACAGTGGCTTTGCGCTTGTCTGCACACCAATCGACAGCAGCTTCATGGCATAGCATCGGTGCCCATTCCTTAGTTATTACCAATAATATATCACTCGGAAAATAAACAGAAAGATAAATGATGGGACAGATGTCTAATGAGGCGAAGGTTAAGGAGTGTTAAATTGTGTTGGACACCATTCGACTTGCTGGTGTTAAATTATGCTGTGTGCTCAGAGCTCTCTCCCCATGAAAGGTCAACACACTGGGTATGTTCTCAGGCGATTTATGAAATTTAAGAATGGCCTGCATGCCTATCTCTCCAGGAGGTGAGCTGCTTGCAGCCCTGTCAACAGCAGCCCGGTAATAAACCAAATTGAACATCAGTCAAAACAATCTATCTTCCTTGCTTGCCCCATTGCAAGAGGTCTTCTGTCTTACTCCCTCCACTCAGCCATGACATGGAATATTGTTAGCTGACATATTCCTATAACTACTCAGAGGCTTGCAATGACTGTACAAACCAGACCCCCCGAGTAGAGTGGGGGCTAGGGGGAAAAAAGGCTTGGTGGGCCTTGACTTTCACATGTGCTGTGGACCAAAGATAAGGGAGTACTTATGGTTTCCATAGGCAACTTGTTGAATTCATAATTGCACTGTAGGATTCCAAGACAAAACTTGGTGCCGAGTCTATTGTGGGGCTACAGCTGTCCCATTGCTGTCTGTTGGTCACACAAACTGAAGTATAACTAGTGTGTTATGGCTTGCAAAATTCTTTGCACATATTATTTTCATCCCAATTACATAGATGAGGAAACTTAAGCCCAGAGAGATGGGATACTGTAGAAATACCACTGGCTTTATAACCCAAGGAACTGAGTTCAGGTTTCACCTCTGTCACTCAATGTGTAGTCCTGGTTAAGTCCCTCGTATGGCTTCAGTCTCCTTATTTATATAATGTGGAGTTTAGACTAGATGGCCTCTAAAGTTCCTTCCACCTCTATGTTTGTGATCCTCTAAGTTGTAAGTCATGAAGCTAAAAAATGTCAGAAATAAACCCAGGTCTCTTTAGATTCTAGGCCTTTCCTGGATTCTTTCTATTATGCTATACTATCCCAGACTCTCATAGGTTTAACTATCATTTTCCATTCTTTCTTTTCATGAAAAGATTTCTATAGAGACACAATATTGCGCCCCTTTACTCTCCCCTCCAAGATCCTTCAGTAAAATCAATCAGCAAACATTTATTAGTAACTGTTATGTGTGAGCCCCTCCCCCTCACACAAAGGCAAAAAATGAACTAGTCTCTCAAATAGCTTATATCCTATCAGGAGAAATACCAAATACACGTGTAAGAAAATATGATGAATTAATTAATTGAAAAGTATTTATTAAGCACTTACATAAAGACACCCCACTAGATTATAAGCTTCCTGAGAACAGTGAGTCAACAAGCGTATATGACGCAGGCCTTACCCTCAAGGATCTCATATTCTATCAGGAGAGACAATATGCACACTTATTAAACTATAATCAATCAATTAACAAGCATTTATTAAGCACCTAGATAAAGATATTTTCCCTTTCCCCACTGGATTTTCAACTTTTTGAGGACACTCAGGAAAGGAAATACAGTGGCATCATAACTAATTACGGTCCTATGACCAGGAGAATATTCTTTTTTGTATTTACCAACTGTATCTCACTAAGGTTCAGTGAAGAAGGTTCTCTATTGGAAGGACAGAAGGACAGAATCAGGATATACGCATAGGGGGTAGGTAGAGTAGGTGGCTGTAGGGAGTCAGTCCTAAATCTTGCTATAGGATTCCAATAAGCTTCACTCATCTAACCATCCCCTGTGGAGTTTCACAGAAATAAGACCTCAGAAGGATTATGAACTTTAGGATGGAAAGCAAGTTTGAAAAATAGTGGCGCCTCTTATCACATGGGCCTGATATTTTCATTTACGATGCTGTTATGACTTCCAGACCTCAGAAAAAGGCAGGGGAAGGATGAAAAACAATTACTTGTGGAATGACTAATTAAAAGACTACCTTAGCTTTTTAAAAGCCTGTGGTGGAGTATTTCATTTTAAACCAAAGGAAGAAGCAGAATAAGATGTGAGATGTACCCTGTTTGAAGAGTCTTCTGAACATTCTTGTATATTTATAGAGGGGATAGATGGATAGAGTGCCACCCCTCTGGAAGTCAGGTAGAACTGAGTTTGAGTTGGGCCTCAGACACTTAGTGTTTTGTGTCCTGGGGAAGTCACTTCATTTCTCTCAGTCTCAGCTTCCTTATCTGTGAAAGGAGTTAAGGGGACAATAATAATAACAATATCTTGCCAGGTTGCTTTGAGGATCAAATGAGATTAACACATATCGCACTTCATCAACTTTAAAGCACAACATAAGTCCTAACTACAATGATGATGATGATGCCAATAGTCATGATTTCTGCCACATTTAGAAGACCTGTCAACAGATTATTGTGCTCCTGTGGGAGAATGCCACAAAAGAAGGAATGAGATGATAACATACTGGATATTTCTACAGGTATTACATAAGCAGTGATCTCTAATTGGAAGTGATTCTCAAAAATCAGGAGACAATTTAAAAATCATCGGAGGGAGTACACTCTCTTTAAAAGTGGACTTTTCAAAATGATAAGATAGAGGTCCACATCAATTCTCTAAAAAAGTGATTGATCTATTTACCTTGCAAAAAACCCTTCAGCTCCCTTGGATGCAATCAGGTTACTTCTATATCTCAAGTGCTATTTACCATCAAGTACACTGTATGTTCTTCTGGCTTTTTCCTGCCAAATAGCAGATAATGCATCATTTAAAACAAACTGACATGTAGGAGGATTTATATTCTGATGGCCACCAAGAGAGAATCTTGCTAAGATCAGAGGTCAAATACTTATGTCAGGAACACTTTATTCAGTAGCAATAAAAAAAATTGACCAGGCATCAGCAAAGCCCTGTGGGGGCCCAGACTAGAGCTATAGATATTCTTAGAGTTTCCTAAGTGCACAAAGACTATTCATTTTGGTTTTCATATGGGCTATGAGAGTTCCCCTCCCTACTTTCTCCATTCCTTCCCTACCACCTTTTAATAAGGAAAAAAAAATTAGCTGTCATTGTTTAAATCAAAATAAATTAGACCTGGGTTCCTGGGGGTAAAAAAAGGGCAAGACTTTTTGGACCAAAAAAATTAAGTAAATAAATACCACATTAGAGTCAGTCAGCAGATCGGAAATGTCTTTCATTTTGGGGTTATAAATCCTTCCTAGGCATTAATAAGTTGCTGTGGTACAGGGTATGTTGCTGGTATTGGGGGTGCTGCTTCTTGAAGGGGCTGGAAGCAATTCTGGGCTCTGCTCTGAGTGTGAAATGAAATCAGGGAATTGGGGTATTGGGTGGAGGGGTTGTTGTTTTGGGTTTGAGGTAAGAAAAAAATCCTGAAATGAACCCACCAAAATCTTAACTATTTCATTTTTATTTTTTGAGAAAGAAGGGTTTGATTTTTCTTTGGCCAAGTTGGCTAAGTTGTTTAGGCTTTTTATCCAACTTGCAAATGTTACTTACCCACTTATTTAGTTTGTGGTGAAATGGGATGGGGGTTGGGGGGATGGGTGGGCTATGATTTGTTTCTTTTAGCTAACTTCCCTCCTCCTGGTCTCCACACCTTTGTCTTTCCTCTGCAACTCTCTCTCTCTTTCTCTCTCTCTCTCTCTCTCTCTCTCTCTCTCTCTCTCTCTCTCTCTCTCTCTCTCTCTCTCTCTCCCCTCCCACCCCCCTCTCTCTCACACACACAGAGGAAATAAATGAGGCCCCTGGGAGGAATTATTTTGAAGAAAAACAAGGATTCATCATTACAGCAGTACCGAGTCATGGTCCCAAGAAGAGGTTAGAACAAATTTGAGTTCACTACAACACCTTTTCTCAGCCCATTTCTGAGCCACATATTTGATCATCACTTCAAATAACACATATTTCCTTCAGCAGTTTAGATGTACTTTAGACAAATAAAACCAAACACCGAGTATACATGCTTTTTTTTTGTTGGCATCTGTGATTTCATTGTTGTGGGAGACATACAGTGGGAACTCCCTGCACCCATGAAGGCTAGCAACTCTTCTGCAATTTATAGTCTTAGATAGAGGCTTAGGCTATTAAGAGGTTAAGTGACTTATCCAAGTTCACACAATCAGAGGCAAGACTTTGGATCAAAGATTTGGATCTTCCAAGGGCTTCATCAATCTTTTAGTCCAAGTAGAATCATATCTATTTCATTGTGTTCAAAAACTGGAGAGATTAAACTTGTATTTCATTTTTATCTCAGAAATCTATTTTGAAATAATATTTGTAAAGTCCGTAATGCAGTGCCTGGCACTTAATAAACAGGTGCTTAATAAATGCTTATTCCCTTCCTCTTCCCCCTTCCCCTCTTTGTGGACTTTTCTCTCCCCTTACATTCTTTTTAAGCTGTCTCAGCAAACCCCAAGTTGCATCTTTACACTAAAAACCTAACAAAATCAAGATGATTTTCCTAATATCTGCAAACCTTGTTTTAGAGTCTTGGAAAAATGGCTTTGGTCAAGATTATCCACTCCTACATGAGCAGTTATCAAGATGGAAGCAGGAACCTTGCATGGATCTTGGCTAGCCTTGAAGCCATGAAAGACAACTTTAAGGAATGAAAGAATATGAGGATTGTGATATAAATGGCAGGTGTCTGGGGGTGGTGCATCATACAGTTACATAAGCAATATCCATGAGCAAAGGCAAAGACTGTTATGTAAGGTCAGAATTCAGGTGTGCAATAAAGTCCATAGGGAAGACCCAAAGATGTGCACATAAAGGAATCATAGATTTTAATCTAGAAGGAACCTCAGAGGTCTATAGCCCCCTCATTTTACGTAGAAAGAAACAATGGCCTAGAGAACTTAAGTGACTTGCCCAAGGTCATACATTCAGTAAGTATCAGAGGCAGGCTTTACACCCATGTTTTCTGACTCTAGAGTTTGTACCCTTTTCTCTGCATCTAGCTGCCTCCCTTCCTGGGACATGCATTTCTCAGGGATGTTGTGAGAATTAAATGAGATCATATAAGTCTATTGCAAACTTAAAAGTGAACTTGTGTTCTTCAGAGGCTAGAGAGGGCCAACACCTTTGAGGTCCAAGAATGTGGAGAGAGCCACTTCTCTGTAATATGCCTAATGCAAAGCAGTTGTAAAAGAATTTTTTACTTAATTACTTGCTTTGGCTAGTACTAGATAGATTTTCTCCTTTGTTTTCTCTTATAGTTAGATTTTGACTTTGTAAGAGCTATGATATAGTTGTACATGCAGCAATTTGGTGAACTTCACATAATAAGGTATCATGTAATACATCAAATCCCTAGTTCTGTGCTGTGCTCCCTGTGGCCACTCAATAAATACTTACAGACTGACTAAGGCAAAAATTTAAAGTAAATAGAGTTTTTCATTAAATTTTCTTAAGCTTCAATGAACATAAAAAGGGAGACTTTTCACTTAATGTTTAAGGGGATATAAAGCTGAAACATTTATGGTTTCATTTGAGAGTACAATCAAATGTGCAGTCTTTCATAGATTATTTCCCACCTGCCCAAAACTAAAATTGAGTCTGTATGATATTGGTCTCTCTCATGCAAACACTTTCATATTAAAGCTCATAATTTTTTAACAGACTTTTAACATTCTTTGCAGATGCTATTCTGTGAAGTCCTAGAGGTAGAGGAGACTAGTAGAAAGGGTTTGCAAGGTGGGAGATGTGAGTTCTAGTCCTGGTTCTGCCTGTGTGACCCTGGGCAAATAAGTTATTTTACTTTCTCTGATCTTTTCCTTTGTTTTTAGAATTATGAGGTTAAATTAAATTACATGGATTTTCAAGTCAGTTTATGCTGTAATACTATATAATATTATGATTTATTATAATGATTTTTATTTTGAATCCATGTTCACAACTGTGCTAGAGAAATCTTAACTGGAAGAACTGTTTCTCTGTCTCTGTCTCTCTCTCTGTCTGTCTCTGTCTCTCTCTCTGTCTCTGTCATCTCTGTCTCTTTCTCTCTCTGTCTCTCTCTCTCTCTCTCTCTCTCTCTTTCTCTCTCTGTGTGTGTCTCTCCATCTCTCTCTCTGTCTCTCTCCCCTATCTCTCTCTCCTTCCTTCCTTCCTTCCTTCCTTCCTTCCTTCCTTCCTTCCTTCCTTCCTTCCTTCCTTCCTATCTTTGTGAGAGTCTTCCAATTGTCTTTCATCTTGCCTATCATGGATTCAGCTCGCTGATATCCTTGCAAGGGGAACCTTTGGTTTGCAGCCTTCTTGATAGACAGTGTATAGTTATATTTTTATCAATGAGCCTGCTGTTATGTAGCATGACACTATTATTCCTAAGAGAATTCCAAATTCAGAAAGTATAATTGACTTTTGAAGATGGCATTCTGGTCCTCACAGGCCAGGATCTTTCTAACCTCTACTGATCCTTGAAGGGTACCATCTATGTTAAAACAACACTGCTATAGAGTGTAAACATAAAATTTAGCTTTTAGAACTTTGGGAATTCCTGGAAAACAATGGATCACAAAATAATTTACCTTCAAAGCTAGAGATATGACCTTTTAGAGATGCTCAAAGTGAAGGTGGCAGGATGGCAAGGCTGTTGGGGATGAATTGGTATTGGAGAGACCTTAAATATATATTTATACATGGTTTTTAAAGATTTGAAAAAGGCAAGGACGAATACAACTAAAACAAAATTTCTTCTTTGTCTCTCTGTCTCTGTCATTCTGTCTCAGTCTCTGTGTGTGTTTGTGTGTGTGTGTGTGTGTCTCTCTCTGTCTCTGTCTCTCTGTCTCTCTGTCTTTCTCTCCCCTACCCTCTCCCTCTCCCTCTCACCTCTTTCTGTATCTCTCTCCTCTCTCTCTTGCTTTAAATCCCAACGGGCAAGAGATTTGCATGAGTTCTCTTACTTCTGTCAGAGATGAGATGTTTAATTATTAGGTTGTCAGCTCCTTGAGGGCAGAGACTGTCTTTTGCCTCTATTTGTATTATCAGTGCTTAGGGAAGTGCCTCTCACATAGTAGGTGCTCAATAAATGTTTATTGACTGACTAATACTCCTCAATCACCAACCTCCCCGTAATGCATTAGGGTTATTTGATTAACATGTGTTTTTCAGCTAAATTTCCCCCAAAGAAGTCAATATATGTCATAGTATTGTATGTGTTCAGCAAATATACACACTTTTTGAGTACATGTGTATAATTTGAGGTATAGCCTATTCAAATACATTATCATTAAATGTCAATGAGGTCTGAATTTACAAAACTAGTCCTGAGAGAACATTTTGGGAGCTTTCTGATAGAGACCCCACAATGAATCAGAATCGTTTCATTAATCATATAGTGCTCTAGAGTTTTAAAGCTTAGAGTACATGCTTAGGTGGTAGACATTGCAATCTCCATTTTATAAATGAGGAAATGAATCTGTGAACAGTGAAGTGGCCCACCTAAATACACAGATAGTAAGTGTCAGAATTATGAGCAGAATCTCAGTGTGCTGGTGTTTTTTTGTCCATGGCAATTCCCATAAACCCACATTTCCTCTCTGGTTATATAAGGATCAGTCATGGGCATTTGTTGTATAGATAGGACCTCTTAGACATAAATACACTAAGCCCAGGGTCATGTGTATTGCTAGAATTTGCACTCAGGATTCATAGTCCTAATTGAAAACATAATAACATAATTCTTTGATTATTTATTCTTCTAACTTAAGAAAATAATTGAATTGAAAAGAACACTTAAATCATCGACAGTAATAATATATTTTGTGTATACAGTATAGTTGACTTTATTGTTATTTTCCACATTAAAAAATGTTAAAAATTATCCTGGCTAAATATTGTTACCTAGCTTCCTAGAAAGGAAAAACAAAGCATAGAATTTAAATAAATCCCCCCCCCCCCATTTTTTAACTGGTTCTGTGATTTTCTTCAGTATGGGATACTCCTGGTGAGTAACACCCTCTACCAATGCAGATTGGCATTCTTTCTGCAAATCACAGTCTTGGAGATTTGCCAGGAGGTGGGACTGAAAACTCCATTCTGCTTTCCAAACACCTAAAGAAATAAGGAAACAAACAAATTCCTTATAGTCCTTAAATGAAAATCCATTCTCCTTTGCCAAAGTTATTAAGCACAAAATCTTCTGGTTGGATAAAAAGAAACAAACCAACCAGCAAACAACAGCAGCATCAACCCAGTGTTGATACCTATCAACGGAACTATTGCATTTGACTCCAGATACTAACCTATCTCAGTACTTACATCGATATTTCAATGGACCCATGACGTATTCAATTTGCTATTCTCTCCATCAGGACATATCCCATCCTATCCATGCCTTCTTACGCTTCTTGTTTCTTGCTCTATAAATTCTCCATAGAGGAGCAACTTGACATGATGAAGCCTTTCCAAGGCTTACCTTACTACCACTGCTATGCTTCCCTCTCTCTGCATGACTACCTGCCATGCTGATCATATATTTCCTTGGTGACATCTTTGCTTGTATGTGCAGGTCATTATTAGCAATATGCTATACTCTAGTTATTTATACCAAATATACAGGGTGTCTATGAAAGCTTAAAACTGTATTAAGACTTTTGGGATACCCTGGATATCTCTTTATTGTTCTGGGAACCATAGTTTTGATTCTTGGAAATCACTAAGTACTATTGTGTACTATCATATAGAGTTTCCGGTATAATACTGGAGTCAATAGGATGACATTTAAGTTTTACATAATAGAGGCTTGTAGTTTCATTTATATTCTTCTTTTTCTTTTCTAGTTCTTAAATTGAAGTGCTCATTTTACTTAGTATTAAGTTTAGAATAAATAAAAATTAGAAAATGAAAAAAAGATGTATTTTCTATGTGTATGTGAAAGATAGTGAGAGACAGACAGACAGAGACAGAGACAGATAGCCAGTGACAGAGACAGTTTGGGAATCTTTGAAAGCACCACAGGATTTTTTCAAATATGATCCAAGCTACTCTTGTCCTCCTATTAAATTCTGTGTCCAGCCCATTGTTCATCAGCAAAGATAATGAATTCAGAGGCTTTGTAGAATGCCTGAGATTTAACTTGGGTCTTGAAAAATGACTAGCATTTAGATAGGCATACAGGAGGAAGGAAGGCATCCTAGGTAGGAGGGCTAGCACTAGAAAATTATTTGTATTATTAATGTAGCTAGCATTTATATAGTACTTTATGATTTTTAAATTAGTTTAAATATGTTGTTTCACTTGATCCTTACAACAACCCTGTGCTATTATCCCCACTTTACAGTTGGGGAAACTAAGGCTGAAAGAGGTGAAATGACTTGGCCAGGACATATGTCTGAGGCAGAATTAGAACTTAGATCCTGTGAACTTCAAGTCTAGCATTTAATCCACTGCCCCACTTTAAAGTCAGGAATGAATGTTGTGTAAGAAATATGAAAATGTCACAGTTAATCATCATTTAGTAGGAGTTCTGACCCTTCTTGGTCAAAATGTAGCCATATTGGCGATGCTGTTACTCCAGGTACTTAGCATAAATCCCTGGTAATAAGAGCTACATATAGATTTTGTTTCCTGTCAATTAATTTCATTGATATGCTATTTATAAATGTTGAACCATCCAACATTTACTAGATAGCAAACAATGTGTACAGAGCAACCTAGAAAATGTTGAATTTCTGTTCGAAAGTCATACAAATATCTTATAATGCTATATATCAATCTCATCCATTTAATAAAAGGATATGTCATTGAAACCAACTTAATTGAGCATTTATTATGTTTTAAGCTGTGTAATGTAAATAACTTGTTTGATATGTTTAAGCATGTTTATTTAGTTTAAGAACGCTATGTTTAATGAACACTTAATTCAATTTGGAATTATATATGACTCTTTAGGAGTAACAAAATGATGGAAGAACATTTTAAAAGCCTTTCTGCTTGGAATAACATGTATTAGTAGAAGCAGAAAAATGGCATATCAAATAACTACTTTTGTAAATACTCTTTCCACAGCATTTAGCATATTATTGCCTTCAGTAAAATGTTAATAATTAGGTTTTCTAATCAGACTCATAAGGTTGGAATGCTCTTACTAAAGAATTCAGACTATATTTTAATTTTTCCCCACTGAATTAGAATATACTTAATATATTTAAAGTTGGGGAAAATTCATTCACTAACCATATTCAATTTAGCTTAACCAAGTGCAGGCAAGTAACTTCGTTTCTCTGACACTTAATTTTGTCTTCTGCAGAATGGGTATAACACAGTTTATCCTGTCTATTCCATGGATATGTTATGGTAGAAATATTTTATTAAACTAAGCAGTTCTGTACAGATATGTTATTATAATCATTACTGGGAAATATTAGTTATACCAAGACTCTGCTAAGCGCACAAGTGTTGCTATCCTAAACCTATGTTTTTATTGGGGTAGGGAACTATTTGCAACTTTCTTCTTGGAGTGTTGCCTGGGGCACTGAGAATTTGACAGATAGGTTATAAAACATATGGAAATGAATAGAATTAAAAAAGAATATGACACACACAAAAGAGAGAGAAGCATACAAAGTGCAAAGGTTTGAGGATAAGGATTGTTTGCAATTTTTCTTTCTATCCCCAGTGCTTAACAGAGTGCCTGGAACATAATAAGCACTTAATAATTGCTTGTTGATTTATATGTCAGATCCAAGGAAGAAAAGATCATTTATGACTGAATGACATTAGGAAAGGTTCATGGCAGAAATGGCATTTGAATGAGATCTTGAGGGCTGAGTTAGATTTCAGCAGGCAGAAATTGGTTTCAGAGAGGACATTTCAGAAGTACCAGGCATTCATAGAGAAGCAGGAGTAATCCACTGTGGGTGGAACATCAAGTACTTGAAAAGATGAAATGAGATAAGTGGAGTCGTAGAGAAGCACCAGATGCTAGAGAGTCTAACACTATCAAGCTGAAGATATGAGACCTTTTTATATAGGTAATAGGGAACCATTGAATGTTATTGAGAGAGCATGTCTTAAATGTTTTTCATCTTTGTCTCTTCCTCCTGGCTTTTCTGGCTTTGTTCATGTCTCAGTTAAAATGCCACTTGCAAGAAGCCTTCCTTAGTCCCCATAACTGTAATGCCTCCCCTCTGTGATTACCTTAAAATGGACCTGCATGTATCTTGCTTGTATAGAGTTGTTTGCAGGTTGTCTCCCCCATTAGACTGTAAGCTCCTTTAGAGCCGGGGCTATTCTTCCCTTTCTCTGTATCTTGACTTGCACCATGGTTGGTATATAGTAGGTGCTTAACAAATATCTTGAAAACATCTTAAGTATAATCTCATCCATTATCCCGATGCTGCCACTAATTTTAACTTTGGACAAGTTACACTCGTTGGACTTCAGGTTTCTCTACTAACAAATATGAAAGTTGGATTTGATGATCCCTAAATTTGGATAATTATTATTGCTGTGAGAAATAATATTTATTAAGCTATTGATATGTACAGAGGACTAAGTCAGATACTGGTATCAAGAGTTCCTATATTTTGTTAATGTTTTTGGATAATCATTTTGATAATTTTTCAGATGTATTATTTGATTATTATTAGTAAATTTTGATCCAGCATACCTTACGAAGCCTTAGTATATTTCTAATTGGTTACCATACTCTATATGAACTCTTGAAGCAAAAAAAAAAAAAAATACCAAAAAAAGTAGGTTGCTGATAATACACGCAAGTTTATACACAAGTAAGTTTTTATTTGTTGAAATTAAGGGTGAGCATAGCATTTTGTAATTTAGTACAAATGTTGCCAATTTTTTTTTTTTTTAAAATTTGAGTTTTGTGGCTACTTAAATTTGCCTTGAATTGTATAGTGGTAAAATCAGTGGTGAGATTCAACCAGTTCGCACCAATTTAGTAGAACTGGTACCTAATTTTAGGTTGAGTTCAAGGAACCATTGTTAGCATGGGCGGGGCCTTCGAACTGGTTGTTATCATCGGGGGTGGGGCCTGTGCCCCGATTGGGGGAGGCGGGGCAGCGCCTCAGCAAGGTTCCATGGAGAACCAGTTGTTAATTCATTTGAATCCCACCACTGGGTAAAATGTAAGCTCCTTGAGGGCAGGAACTGATCCATTTTTGTCTTTGTATTTGTAGCATCTAGCAGTTCCTGACATGTAGTAGGTACCAAATCAATGTTTGTTTATTGATAGAATCCTGAAGGAAACTGAGGCTGTCTAGTCTGAAACTGAGTTCCAAGGAAGTTAAATGACTTACCCAAGACCATGTAAGTGGTGAGTGAGAGCCAGAGGCAGGGTTTGAACTCAGATGCCCTGACTTTTTAGCCAGTATTCTATCTCTTTTTACCATGTTGTCTTATCTATAGTGGTCTAGGTAGGTTTTCTTATATATAGTGTTTGATGAAGAACCTTTACATCAAGAAGTATGTGTGTAAAACTGATTTACTATTACATATACTTATTAGGACCGAAGGTACACTTATAAGGTTTATACTCATACATGCATACAACCTTTATTTGACTATTCAACTATAGAAACATTAAACCCTCTAGGAACAAATTACCAACCCATTTCCTAAAGCATGGTAAGCATGTTTTGAATCTATGTTCATGACAAGGTTCCCTCTCTGCCCACAAGGGAGAAATCTGTCTCCCTCCTAGACGGCATTCTGGCAAATCTGCATTAATCAGCACTGCTCTCAAGTGAACATGGGATGCTCATATTTCTAGTTCCAGGAGAATAGCTTGAATCTTGACCAGGATATAGGAGCAGGTGAAGAATGGAGCCTCTGGAAGATTTTTATGGTTCTGGCTAAGAGTACAAATTACATCTTAGTTCTGACTGGCGATCTATTAACTAAGCTTATGATGAAAGAAAACTGTCAAAGCTTTAGTTTCCTAATGTCATTAAAATATTTATTAATTATTTACACATATTTGGGAGCAGAAACATGATTAGTAATTGTTTATAAGATTTAGGGGATACACAAATATCAGGAGATGCTTACCAGATTTGAGGAACACACATATCATTGGCAGGTGTTTATCAGTTTTGGGGGCACACACATTATTAATAGTTGTTTACAATGTTTGGGGGAACAACATAATCATTGTTGGCTGTTTACCTAATTTGGGAGACACATATATCCTTGTCAGACTATATATAAATGCTTATGCTATTATAGAAAAACAACTTACACAACTTTTTTTCTCATAATGGAGATTTTAAACAAAATGGAGTTACTCATTTTAAATTAATATACTTACTACTGTTACAGGGAATACTCTTCTTTGCCTTTTCCCTTCACTCCTGGGGCTACCCAGAACTCACAGAGCCAGCCTGACTGTTTTTAAGATGGGAGTCTCCAACTGATCCCTGGCACTGTCTTCTACTACTGACATAGCCCAAGGGTCCCTATACCATCTCTACCCCAAACCCCTTACACTTCTGGGCCTTTGAATCTGTCATGGAGCTGGACTTCCTTTTTCTAATTGTTGTTGTCATCTACAATTTGAGTGCAAGTTTCTCAAAAGCAAGGACTATCTTTTCTTTTCTATCTGTAACTCCAGAGCTTCATATAGTGCTTGGCACTCAATAATTTTTTAATTCATTCATTCATCTTTCAAAGTTTCTTTGAATTTTCGTGTCTATTCATATTTATGATGGAATAGTGTTTTAACAAATTTATCGCCATTTATTAATCTATTCCTCACTCCTTAGGAGCGTAGGTTGTTTACAATTTCCAGTCGTTTTGGTACCTGTTATTCCAAATGGTTCTACCATGAATATTTTCATATGACTCAGCCTTTAGATTAGGGTTAAATCTAAAAATGTGACTGATGGATCAAAGTGTATGAACATTTTTTATCTGGTCTAACATAATTCCATATTATTTTCTAAAAACCATTCCACTATGGAAATAAACACTTGGCAATTAGAATTTAATGTAATTGAAATGACCAATTCATAGCTTCACTTTGCTTTGTACTTAATAAGTGCTTAATAAATACTTTTTCATTTATTCACTAACAGTGAACAAGTATTCTTCTCTGCCTAATCTCTCACAACACCCAATATTTCAATTTTCTACCTTTTCATATTTATATGTGTGAAATATCTTAGATTTATTTTAATTTTAATATTTCAGATTATTAGTGATTTTGAATACACTTTAAGCTGATTCTTGGTAGTTCGTGATTCTGTGTAAATTTCATTTCAGTTTTAGACATCAAACATTTATGGGAGATATTTTGTACAAGGATTTTCCCCAGCCTTTTCTTTTGCTTCTATTTGTATTTTTCACCTCCCCCCTCCCAAGCTATTCAACAACTCATTCCTCAGGTTGGATCTCTAGGTGGTGCTGACACTGGGGTTCATGGTACTCTTTGGGTCCATACTCTTAAAACTATAGCTCATAAGGCCTAATCACTATTTATCTTTAACATTCATACAGTTGATAAAATGAACTCAAAGCAAAGGCATTTAGCACAATGGTATCCCAAGAATAGTTGGTATAACATGTTTACACCATAAACCTGGATCTCAAAATGGGTATGTACCCAGAGTATTGGACAATAGCGGAGAGGCACATAATTCAAGAACACATGGGGCCAAGGCATCTCATGTCTCCAATGATATAGAGTGAGAGTGTTCTTTCTCTTTTCATGGTATCCTTATTTGATTCCCTCCTGGGTGCAGTGTCTCTGTTGGATATGTTGTTCCACTGGACTCCCCATGACTGATTCCTGCTCATTGCAAGGTACCTTACTAAGAAATTAGCTCTGCTACAAGATGCCATTGATAATGGGGGAAAGGGGAAAAGAGAGACATTCCTCCCTACACTGCTCCCTTTCTCAAGAAGTAAGGAGGAATTCCCTATATAGCTAACTCTCTTCTCAATTGCCAGAGCTGACATTCAGCAGAGTTGTCTCCTGTCTTGATAGCCTCCCTAGAAAATTAATCTTTTTTAAAAAGGCCACCATGGGCTTGATCAATTCTTCACCATCCAATGGCTAGTTGTTCTCTAATTTTATCATTTCATTGAATTTTTACACATTTTGTAAAATAGTAACAGATCCTAGACAGTTCATTTATGTTGTTTAGGACCTTGCCACCTCATTGTTTTTGTCATTACAACTTACCTTTTATAATTTCATCAAGGAGGCTTGGGGAAATCAGTTTATATTGATCAACTTTGTGCTTGATGCCTGACAAAGCCCGCAATCAGGCAGTCTTTTATGGACAGATACCTCCAAAACATGGGCCTGTCAGCATTATAAGGGCTTATAGGGAGAGAATGCTAGACTGTTGGATGGCCTGCTTTAGATATTCCTGGCCTGTGTGTAGCCCATTTTTTTATCCCCCCAAAAGTAGTACATTAGTGGATAATCAGGATAATCAGGTGAAGAATGTGGATTTCCCCAAACTCAGATAGTCCAATAAACCTCTTGGCTTACTTCTTAAATTGTGGGGAAGCAAATGCCAGTAGCTTATTTTGGACTTTGCCCAGAATCATCTGGGTTTTCTCTACCCATTTTATTCTTCGAAACTTTATTGAGATGGTTAAACCCTGGAATTTCTTTGAAGTGCTTTTCTTCCCTATTGTCGCTCATAAGGGTCACTACTTTATCTAGGGCCTCTACCACTCTGGTCTTATTCAGAACTGTCAACATTTTGTCATCATTGTGGTGATATATCTGAATATATTCAACAAAGTAAGCCTCTTTCACTGTACACAAGAATTTGGCCTGGAAGAATTTGGGTAGCTTTAGGGAAGGATGGTGAAGATATGCTGGACTCCTTCCCAGGTGAAGATGAATTGATCCTGCCTAGTCACATCCACAGGAATTGAGAACAAAAAAGTATTATTGAAATAAATATTGCCAGGTCCTTCACCCTAGTTCTGGGCTACTGGGCTGCCTGGTCTAAGACATTTAAAAGGTTGGCAATGGCTTCAGGGATAGGCATAATGACTTTATTCATTTCACCATAGTTTGACAAAAGCTTCTGGGTGCCATATTTCTTTTTTATCAGCTATGCAGGATTATTGCAAGGGTAGTTGGCATAATGAAATAGTCCACCTTCCTTCATCCTTATATGTAAAGGAAAACAATATTTTTCATCCCTAAGAAGGGAGGCAGTATTATTTGGTACCAAGTGAGAGGGATTTTTCAGGTAGATCTAAAGGTTTTCATTTGTCCTCATCCACAATAATCTGCAGTAAGGTTGCTAAAAGCACCCACACAGATAGTGATTCCCATTCCTCCATGGTTTGCCCTATCACGCAAGGATATTATTTTTCTTTTAAATTGGGGGTAGTGGTTGGAGGGAGAGAAAACAAATGCTTGTTAATTGAGGAACAAAAGAAAAAATAAAGAAACACTAGGCATCATTGCTTCATCCCCAGTCTTGGTGGGGAAAGGGATGTTTCTTTATTAAAAGTAATGCTAGTACTTGGTTTTAGAAAATACTTTTGCTATATTGAGGAAATGTCTTTTCATTACTATGCTATTTCTAACATTTTGTAAGCAGAAATGAGTGCTTTATTTTTGTATTAAAGGATTTTGTATTAAAATTCTTGTATCACTTAACATAATTATGTTTTATTATTTTTCTCATCAATATAATTTATTACATTTTCTCCAAATGATGCATTGTCCTTGCATTCTCAGTGTTAATCTAACCTGTTCATAATGATTTGGGGGCCTATTGATTTAATTTCTTTATCAGTATTTTGTTTTATATTTTCCCATCACTTTTTATTAGCTATATTAGTCTATAATTCTTGTTCTGTGCTTTAGCATGTCCTAATTTGGGAATCAACACTATAATTGTCAAACTGAGTTATGTAATGTATTCTTTTCACTATTTTTGAGAATATTTTATGTAGTATAAAATTCTTCTTTAGGTATTTGATATACAATTAACTCACTTATAAATCATTAGGACTTGGAGATGTTTTTCTGTTATCGTTCATGTCTGGTTTGCTTAATCTCTCTTTATGAGGGTGGGCTATTTAAAGAATCATAGAATTCTGAGAATTAGAAGGGATCTCAATAGCTATTTAGTCCAATCTATACATGAAAGGAATCCTTATCATACATGACACACATTCAATATATGAACATCTAACTTCTGATTGAAGACGTTTAGGAACCAGGATTCCACTACATCTTGGGGCAGATCATTCCATTTATGTTAACATTTTTTCCTGACATCCAGCCCAAAGTTGCCCCTTCATAAATTTTGTCCATTGCTCCTGGCTCTGCCTTTGGGGACCAAAGAAAATAAGTCTAACCCCTTCTTCACATGATAGCTCTTCAAATACTTGAAGAAAGCTCTCATTTCCCCCTTGAATCTTCTCTTATTCAGGCCATACATTCCCATTTACTTCAAGAGAGTTTCATGGGGTATGAGTTTATGATACTTTTACTATCCTGGTTTTGTTTTCCTGGATGCTATCCAGGTTGTCGATGTCCTTTTTATTTTTTTGAAAATATTTTTCTTTTTTTTTGTTTTCATTTTTTTGGCAGGGCAATTGGGTCTAAGTGACTTGCCCAAGACCACACAGCTAGTATATGTGTCAAGTGTCTGAGGCTGCATTTGAACTCAGGTCCTCCTAACTCCAGGGCCCATGCTCTACTCACTGCACCACCTAGCTGCCCCAAAATATTTTTCTTGATGTCTTTTTTGACTAACTATAATTTTCCCCAACACGATTCCCATATTTTCTTGCAGGGGACCAGCCTATATTACAAACATTTTCTTAAAGGCAAAAAAGGGAAAAATCAGCATAACTGATCAATATGTCAAAAAAGTCTGAAAATATGTGCAATTTATCATACTTGTGGCTTTCCTACCTCTGCTGAGCATGGGGTGGAGGTTTCTTCTCATATCTCTTATTTTTGTAAAGCAAAAATTCACCTTCCTATCCCTCAATTGAGAATGGAAGAAAAAGAAAATCCCTATTACAAACATGTATAGTCAAACAAAACAAATTTCTGTATTAGCCATGTCTAAAAGAAAAAAGTGTGGAGGAATACATACACACACATACTTATGTTTGTATACACACACACACACACACACACACATATATATATATATATATCACTTATATGTTTAACAATATATTTATATCAGTTATATACATACGTATATCATTCTTTTACCTCTGGTATTCCAGTTGGTCATTATGTTACTCAAAGTTGTCATCTTTCAGAGTTGCTTGCGGCTCCTTGGTATTTGAATTCCTTATGGCTGCTAACAGTATTTTTTTTTACTTTGACCTGGAAGCTCAGGATTTTGGCTGTAATGTTCCTGGGAATTTTCATTTTGGGATTTCTTTCAGGAGGTCTTTTTATTTTCACTTTGTCCTTGGGGAGATACCTGAACGGTTTTCTTTTAAGATTTCTTGAAATGTAATGTGCAGGCTCTATTTTTTGGTCATGGCTTTCATGTAATTCAATGATCTTTATTCTTATTCTCTTTAGTCTGTTTCCCAGGTAATTTATTTGTTTTTATATGAGATATATTTTCTCCTATTTTCCCCATCATTTCTAATTGTTTTAATATTTCTTCTTGTCTCATGCCCTAAGAAGATAACAAACCTTTCTATTTTTACAAGTCAATCTATTTTATAAAGTCAGCTTATAGCTTCCTTTGTACTAAGGATATCACTAACTACTTGTGCTCTTCTCTTTTTCCTCTAACATCTAGACTTGGATATCGTTCCCCTTTAAATTTTCTCTGATTTCTCCCAAATTTCTCCCACATTCAATATTTGAACTTCTTTATTAATTTAAACAGTTTCAAATCATCTATACTTTTCATTTCCCTTGGTAATTTTGATCATTTTCTCTCTTCTCCTATTCCTTCTCCCCAGAAAGCTAGAAATATAATTTTTAGGCTTTCAATTACTGGTTTTGTTAGTTTAGACAATTTATATTTTTGTAATTTTGATTCTATCCCCTTTCTGTCTTCTTCAGGAGGTAATCCTTAGCAGGTAATCTATATAAGCATACCTAAATATCTGCCATATTTAAAAACAAACAAAATAAATAAACATTCACTAGAGCCTACCATTCCCTCAAATTATCCCACTATAGATTTCTTCATTTTTAGAGACACACTCCTAACAAAATCTATCTGTACTCATTACTTCCATCTCTTCTCAGTCTTCTTTGCTAGTCCATCATCCACCTCATGCATGTGGTAAGCCCTTTTCTTTCCTCTCTCTATATTCTCTCACTGATGACTTCCTTAGCCTGATGAGTTTAATTATTATCTTTAAGCAGATGACTGCAAGATCTGTATGTCTTGATATTTTGTCATAGTCACACATGGCTAATGGACATTTCAAACTGGATGACAGAGTTATCTCAAACTTAGGTGAAAAAAAAAACTCATCTTTTCTCCCAAACCCACCTCCCTTCTAAAATTATCTATTTCTTTTGAGGCTACCATCATTTTTCTGAACACCCAGCTATGCAACCTTGACACTATCTTTGCCTCTTCATTCTTATTGCCATCAAACATCTTATTTAATTTCTAAACATTATCATTTATGCCACCACCAAATTAATCACATCCATTCATCTTTATCTTTTTACTAAAACGGTCACCACCCTAGTTAAGGCTCTCATCACACTTCACCTGTGTTATTGCAATGCTTCCTAATTGGTTTCCCTGATTCAGATCTCTGCCCAATTCATTTTACCTTTGACATAGACCCAATTCAATACTGTACTCAATAAACTCCAAGGGCTCCTTAATACCTTTGGCAGAAAACAAAACATTACCAAATACCTCATCATCTCAATTTTGGGCATGACTTGTTATAGTAGCTTTTGAAATACCTGAGGAAGGTGTCTTGTAGGCAATTCAAGAATTTGAGGTGTAGGATATGTATTCAGGAAAAAAATAAGGGTTGGAGAGTTAGATATTGAATTTATCTTGATGGTTGTGATAGTTAAAGTTGCTGTAATGGACAAGTAGCCAAGGGATAAGATTACCCCCAATATTTGTAAATATATAATATTTATATATATATGTATGCTTACATATATGTAAGCATGTATGCACACATGTGTATACACACATACATGCACAAGTATGTATACATATATATCCATACATCTGTTTATTAGATAAACATATATCATCTCTCACTTCTCTTTCTCTTGATAGAGAGAGAGAGCGAGAGTGAGAGAGGGATGAATACTTTAGTTGTGAAATACAAGGTCATTAATGTTTTAGAACTCTTTCTAGAATTAAAGGTTAAACATTGATCATAAAATTACTACTTCATATGTGTACAATAATAACTCTTCTAATTTGCCAGGCAATACAGGATTATGTCCTTAGGGACTACTACCTAAAGAAAGAAACAACACACCCTTTCCCCCTAAAACATAGTACAATTTAATAATTTCAATAATAAATATTGCATTTTCAAAGCATCCAAGAGAAAGACCTTCAAATATGAAGGAAAAGCAATTTGAATACCTCAGAATTGTCCCACATACATAAGATATCAAAGGACAGAAAGGGTTAGAATATTATGTGTAGTGTCTTTGTGTATGTGTGGTTAGGAGGTGGAAAGTATGGTTAGGGAGGAACTGGCCAAGGTACACTTGATCATTTGATTTCCTTCTGACCTCAGAAAATGAAATCACAGAATCATCAGATAATAGATGAAACAAAATCCTAACGTAAAAACAAAACCAAAGACTTGCCTGTGTTCTGTTACTTCTTTAAAAAGTGCGAAATTTTTCCCGATGGAATTAGAGGACACATTGCAAAATTGGTGATAGTTCTAGTGGCTATTCAATTGATTGCTACTTTTCATTTTTCTATTTGAAATATCTATTATATTCCTGTTCCACTTCCACCTCCCCATTGGAGAAAAGAAAAAAATAAATAAAAAGAAAGCACTTGAGAAATATACACATTCAAGCAAAATAAATTCCCATATGCATTAAACAACACACTTGAAAAAAATTACTTGTTACTGTTCATCTAAAAACAATAAATGTTTTATTATTTAACAACATCTGCACAGATATAGGATATGGGCCATGTGTGAAAACTATCTGAGGACTTTTAGTGTAGTTCCACATCATTGTGAATAAAATAACATGACATGGCAACATGTCCTGTATCAATGAGATTTTTGATTGTATCAGTAGTCACATAACATCCCAAACAAGGATCGGCATTTTACTTTGTCCTCTGACCACATTCGCAATATTGTGTTTAATTCTGGGCACCACATGCTAGGAAGGATACAGAAAGAACAGAGTGTTTCTGGATGAGGGCAAAGAAAACAGTAAGAGAATTAGAAACAAAGACACAAGAGAATCAGTTGAAGAAACAGGGCATTTGTAACCTGGTATTTATCATAGACTTTGAATTAAAAGGGACTTTAGAAATCTTCAATTACAACCCTCTCATTAACATATTGGGAAGTTGAAGTCAATAGATATTAAATGGTTTATTCAGAGGCAGTTAATACAGCTTAATTTGATATTTGAATCCAGATCTTCTGACTCCAGAGTCAGTGCTTATTCTACTTTACAATGCTGCCTCTCCTGATAGTTGTGCTCAGGTATTTGAAGTCTGTCTATCATGTGAAAGAGATATTGGACACGTTCTACTTGTCCATGGAGGAACCATGAATAGAAGTTGCAAAAAAGGTCAATTTCAGCCTGCTAGGAAGAAAGCTTCTTAATAATTAGAAATGTTCCAAACTGAAATAATTGGGGCAGCTAGGTGAAACAATGGGTAGAGAGCTGGCTCTAGAGTCAGGAGGACCTGAGTACAAATCCAGCCTCAGAACTTATTAGCTGTGTAACCTTTGGCAAGCCACTTAAACCCATCACCTCCAAAAGAAAAAAAAAAGATTGAAACAATTTGACTTGGGTCAAGGGGTGACTAGAAGACATACTGTTGGAAACATTATATCCAGGATTTATGTTCAGTCATATATTGGATTAGATGACTTTTGAGTTATCTACCAACTTTGAGATTCCATGATATAAGAATATAAGGATAAATTGTTGATAAACTGTCAAATCTAAGTTTGCTGTCCATTGAACTGAATCCTTAAAAATGCATTGATTTTGGTGATGCAGTGTAAGGCTTTGAAGCCATTGAAACAATTAGTTGTAATCCAATCACCACTGAACTGATAATTTCATCCATTTATTAAGTGCAGTTAAGTAGCTCTTCGACTCTGTACTATGTTCAAGACGTGTGATTATCTAAATAAACCTGCCACTACCACTTCTCACGGCTCTTGGCTCCTTCCGTATTAAATTTATCTCTGGGTTCAAAAGCAGTCTGACATATAGATATCTCAGAATTTCTAAAACTTTAGAAGTTCTCTCTGAGTTTCTCCCACTTCATCTTGAACTGAAGAAAATATTTTCTCCTTGTTGGGATCCACTTCCCTCTTTTAACCTTTATTTCTATATGTCATCTTAGTCTACAATCATGGTAAATGGCCTTATCCTTTATCAGTCATTTAAAATAACATAAGAACCTGTAATGTTAAGCAAGGTGGAACTTTTTTTTTTTACTGTTTTCTCTTTTAGAATGCTAAAGTAATCAAGTGCTTTTGATTAAGTCTTGCTAGGTGCTAAGCCCCAGGCCCACACCCTTTTGCTGATTAAATGTGAAGCCTTCAAGCCCTAAGAAGGTTATATAAACTCAGAGATTAGCGTTTTGTTTGGGACTCTCACTCACTGAAAGAGTGTCCTGTGATTTGACTAGGCAAGACTCTGGGCAGCTTGTTAAGAGCTCCTTGGCTTTGGAAAAACCCAGATATTGGTGCTTCTCTGGTAACTATGTTTTGCTATGGATAGATTGGTTTGTGTTACTTGCTCTGTTTATAAAATGTATGTTTGTAATTTCTGTTTACATTTGCTCTGAAGTTCAGGGTGTGGATTTTCCCCCTGATCTAAGTGAATGATATATGTATGTTTGATAAAAGAGAGATTGTAAACCCCTTAAAATTGTTTCCTTAGAAAAGCAGATCAAAAGAACCTGTGTAGGCAACCCTTGTGTATGCTGGTGTTATTGGCCTTACACAGCCACAGTAGCGGCAAGCAGCATTGTTGTTATAGAACCTCTAAAAGTATTAAAGTGAAATGGTGGGCAACCATAAGAAATGCAGTGAGGATATGAAGTTCATTCTCACCTATCTGAGAAGAAACAGGAATTGAAGCAATTGGACAGTTATAGGGAGCTTTCCTAGTATGGTTTCTGGTGAAACAGAATGTGGAGACATTGTGGGCCAGACTGTAGTTGTCTCACTAACCGTAGTTTGCTCTTCACTCCAGCCCATTGGCACGCATTTTTGTCTCTTCTTGCCTCCTTAGATGGAGGTTGGAATTTTGAGTCCAAGTCCTGTGACTTGGGTTCTTGTAACTTAGTACTTTCACTGGGGTGAGGGAAAAAGGATGAAGGGAGGACAGAAAAAGAAATACATTATTTAAAAACTGCATTATTTAAGAACTTTGTCTAGGGCATAAAAATTCTTTATTTTTGTATTATTGCATATAGAGACTCACTAAACTTTAACCAAAAAGGAATTTTCTAAAAGCTTGGTGTAGACTCAGTTAAGACATCTCATCCCTGCCAAGATGGTGGCTGGAAAGCAGGGACTAGCGTGAGCTCCTCACCCCCCCCCCCCCCCCCGAGCCCCCGAGCCCCTCCAAAAACCTATAAAAAATGGCTCTGAACCAATTCTAGAGCTGCAGAACCCACAAAACAGCAGAGGGAAGCAGGGCTCCAGCCCAAGACAGCCTGGATGGTCTCTGGGTGAGGTCTATCCCGCTCAGATTGGAGCTGGGAGCTAGGAGGGGAGTGGCGCAGAGCAGAGCCCAGCGTGGGCGGCATGGAACAACCAGACCAGGAGCCAGGTGGAGCGGGCCCTAGCGCCCTGAATAAGTGAGCTGCAGCAGACTTCTCAACCCACAAACACCAAAGACAGCAGAGAAGGTTAGTGGGAAAAGCTGCTGGGGACAGAATTTAAAAAGGAGTTCGAGGTTCGGCCACCGCCCTGGGGCAGCAGAGGTGGGGCAGCTACAGCTGCAGTTGCTTCCAGCCCCAGGCTCACCTGGTGGGAGGAATTAAGTGGAGCATGAGAGCAGGAGTGAAGAGCCTGCTGAAGATCTAAGTCCAGTCCGGGTTGGGGGTTCTTGGGCAAGGAGAAGTGCTGGTGTGGCAGAGCTGGCGCATCCCCCCAGGCTTGGAACATAGTTTTCTTAACTCTGCAAGCAGTCATACCCCACTGAAAAACTCAAGGGTCAAGTTAGTTGGCTGGGAATATGGCCAGGCAGCGAAAATGCACCCAGATTCAGTCTCAGACTCTGGAATCTTTCTTTGGTGACAAAGAAGACCAAAACATACAGCCAGAAGAAGTCAACAAAGTCAAAGAGCCTACAATAAAAGCCTCCAAGAGAAACATGAACTGGTCTCAGGCCATGGAAGAGCTCAAAAAGGATTTGGAAAAGCAAGTTAGAGAAGTAGAGGAAAAATTGGGAAGAGAAATGAGAAGGATGCGAGAAAACCAAGAAAAGTCAATGACTTGCTAAAGGAGACCCAAAAAAATACTGAAAAATATACTGAAGAAAATGACACCTTAAAAAACAGACTAACTCAAATGGCAAAAGAGCTCCAAAAAGCCAATGAGGAGAAGAATGCCTTGAAAGGCAGAATTAGACAAATGGAAAAGGAGGTCCAAAAGACCACTGAAGAAAATACTACCTCAAAAATTAGACTGGAGCGAATGGAAGCTAGTGACTTGATGAGAAATCAAGATATTATAGAACGGAACCAAAAGAATGAAAAAATGGAAGACAATGTGAAATACCTCATTGGAAAAACCACTGACCTGGAAAATAGATCCAGGAGAGATAATTTAAAAATTATTGGACTACCTGAAAGCCCTGATCAAAAAAAGATCCTAGGTATCATCTTTCAAGAAATTATTCTAGAGCCAGAGGGTAATATAGAAATTGAAAGAATCCACTGATCTCCTCCTCAAGTAGATCCCCAAAAGAAATCTCCTAGGAATATTGTCACCAAATTCCAGAGCTCCCACATCAAGCAGAAAATATTGCAAGCAGTCAGAAAGAAATAATTTGAGTGTTATGGAAACGTAATCAGAATAACCCAAGATCTAGCAGCTTCCACATTAAGAGATCAAAGGGCTTGCAATATGATATTCTGGAGGTCAATGGAGCTAGGATTAAAACCAAGAATCACCTACCCAACAAAACTGAGTATCGTGCTACAAGGCAAAATATGGATTTTTAATAAAATAGAGGAATGTCAAGCTTTCTCAGTGAAAAGACCAGAACTGAATAGAAAATTTGACTTTCAAACACAAGAATCAAGAGAAGCATGAAAAGGTAATCAAGAAAAAGAAAAACAAAAAGAAATTGCAAAGGACTTACTAAAGTTGAACTGTTTTGTTTACATTCCTACATGGGAAGATGATGAGTATGATTCATGAGACCTCAGTATTAGGGTAGCTGAAGGGAATATGCATCTATCTATCTATCTATCTATCTATCTATCTATCTATCTATCTATCTATCTTTATGTATATATATGTATATGTGAGTGTGTATGTATGTATATATGTATGTGTATATACATGTATATATATAGAGAGAGAGAGAGTGGGCACAGGGTGAGTTGAAGATGAAGGGAAGATATCTAAAAGAAACAAAATAAAATTAAGGGATGAGAGAGGAATATATTGAGAGAGGGAGATAGGGAGAGATAGAATGTGGTAAATTATCTCTCATAAAAGTGGCAAGAAAAAGCAGTTCTGTAGGAAGAGAAGAGAAGGCAGGTGAGGGGGAATGAGTGAATCTTGCTCTCATCATATTTGACCTGAGGAGGGAATACCACACATACTCATTTGGGTATCTTACCCCATAGGAAAGAAGGAGGAAGAAGATAAAAAAGGGGGGATGATAGAAGGGAGGGCAGACGGGGTGGAGGTAATCAAAAACAAACACTTTTGAAAGGGGCCAGGGCCAAGGGAGAAAATTCAATAAAGGGGGATAGGTTAGGAAGGAGAAAAATATAGTTAATCTTTTACAACATGAGTATTGTGGAAGGGTTATTCATAATGATATGCATGTGGCCTATGTTGAATTGCTTGACTTCTTAGGGAGGGTGGGTTGGGAGGGAAGAGGGGAGAGAATTTGGAGCTCAAAGTTTTAAAAGCAGATGATCAAAAAAAAGTTTTTGCATGCAACTAGGAAATAAGATACACAGGCAATGGGGCATAGAAATTTATCTTGCCCTACAAGAAAGTAAGGGAAAAGGGGATGGGAAGGGAGTGGGGTGACAGAAGGGAGGGCTGACTGTGGAACGGGGTAATCAGAATATACGCCATCTTGGAGTGGGGGGGAGGGTAGAAATGAGGAAAAAAATTCATAATTCAAACTCTTGTGAAAATCAATGCTGAAAACTAAATAAATAAAAAAAATGAAAAAAAAGACATCTCATCCCCGAAGTATTTAATGATGAATCTGGAAGGAGGAGAATTTATAGATTAAAAAACCTTTCATAATTTTTATAAATATGCTATTTCATCCATCCTTCATAATAAACTCACCACATTTGAACTCTGACATCACAGTCTCCAATGTGCTAGATAAGCTGAAGCAACACTAAAGAAAAAAAGACGGACAAAAGCAAGGATACATAGAGATGATTCATGCAGTTGGCAACACAATTTTGAAAACATTGAGCGATTCCTTCTCAGGATATCTTTAAAAGATTGATACCAAGTTTTTGGAAAAAAAAGCACAATCATTATTACTAATGAAAAAAAAGACATCAACAATGACTGACATTACCAACACATAACTACTTTCTCATATCTAAAATTTTTTTTAGAGAATAATCAAAGTCATCTTTGAAAAACATAGGAGGGGGGCGGAGCCAAGATGGCCGCATGAAGGCAGCCTCTTACCGGAGCTCTCTCACAAGGTCTGTCAGATTCCCATAAAAAAGTGAATTTGAGCAGATTTGAGAGAGTCAGAAACCGCGAGCAGTCTGCGTGGGGCAAATTTCCGAGCCGGGAGAGTTTGAAAGGCCGGAGGAACGAACCTGCAGGCTCGGAGAGTGCTCAGTGCGGAGCTGCTCCAGACCAAGGCGGAAGTGGCTGGCCGGGAAATCCACGTGGGAGACACGCTGGGAGAAAGCTGGGCGCCCGAAACCGGCAGAGATCCCCAGGCCTCCCAACACAGGACGGCAGTCTCTGGGAGCGACGAGAGGCAGCGCAACGCCACCAGCCGCGAAAACACCCAGCCCTGCCGCTTGCAAAACCCAGGAACTCGGCTTCTTGAACTTCCGGAAGACTCAATGGCCAGGTAACCGGCTCTAACCCCTCCCCCCCTCACCCAGAGAAGTCCTCGGGAAAAAAAAAAGAGAACTGAAACAGAGGAGAGAGTAGCAGGGCTTCACAGGACAAATACTAGAAGCTCATTAGTCCCAGAGGGGAAGAGTCGGCAGGGGGCCAAGCCAGGAGCCCAGACGTAATCTTACTCCCCCAGGGGAAGCGCCAGTCATCAGCTCAAACAACAAACAGCTGAGACCATTGCTGAAAAGCAAGTGCTGGAGAGCACCCACAGGGAGTGAGACGCCAGGGAGCCAGACCCCTCCCCCACACCTCAGGAAACTGAAGGTTATAATTCTAGACTCACAACCCCCAGAATAAGAAATCTGGGACAGAAAGCCCTGAGATCCACAGATAGAAATTCGTTGTAAAGCCAGCAAAAGGCAAACCAACATGAAGAAGAACACAAAAAAACCGAGGACAATAGATTCTTTTTATGGAGACAGGCAGGATCAAAATATCGACATAGAAGAAGATAGCAATGACATGGTAGATACATCAGATACCTCAAAAGCTAATATGATCTGGTCTCCAGCCCAAAAAGCACTGCTGGAAGAGCTAAAAGAGGATTTTAAAAACCAAATTAGGGAGGTAAAAGAAAACATGGAAAAAATGGAAAAGTTCCTAAAGAATAAGATTGGCGAAATGGCTATGGAGATTCAGAATCTAGAGAGAGAAAAGGACACCCTGAGAGGTGAAATCAACCAATTGAAAATGGAGGCTCAAAAGCAAAATGTAAACACTAACTCATTTAAAATTAGACTTGATCAAGTAGAAGCTAATGAATCTATGAGGCATCAAGAAGTAATAAAACAAAACGTAAAGAATGAAAAAATAGAAAAAAATGTGAAATATCTGATTGGCAAAACTACTGACCTGGAAAATAGATCCAGGAGAGACAATTTGAGAGTTATTGGTCTACCGGAAATCCACGATGAAAAAAGGAGCCTTGACAGTATCTTCGAAGAAATTATCAAAGACAACTGCCCAGAGGTCCTAGAACCAGAGGGCAAAATAGTCATTGAAAGAATTCACCGATCACCCCCTGAAAGAGATCCCAAACTGAAAACACCAAGAAATATTATAGCCAAATTTCAGAGCTATAAACTCAAGGAGAAAATACTGCAAGCAGCCAAAAAGAAGCAATTCAAATATCGTGGAACTACAGTCAGGATCACGCAGGATCTCTCAGCTTCCACATTAAAAGACAGGAGAAATTGGAATATGATATTCCGAAGGGCAAAGGAGCTGGGACTACAACCAAGGATCAACTACCCAGCAAAACTAAGCATAATTTTCCAGGCAAGGCGATGGACATTCAATGAAATAGGGGAATTCCAGACCTTCCTGATGAAAAGGCCAGAACTCAATGGAAAATTTGATCTCCAAATACAAACCTCAAGAGAGACATAAAAAGGTAACCAGGGGGAAAAAACCCACAAACTTCATTAACCAATAAGGTTAGGTTGTTTACATCTTTATTTGGGATTATATCATCTTATGTATGTTTTTTATGTATGTATATATATATATATATATATATATATATATATATACATATACATATATAAGTCATTCTTGTGAATGGTACAACTATTGTGACAAATGAAAGGGATATACATAGGTTGTGAATGCCTGTATAAATTAACTGATGTAAAGATATAAAATATAAATAAGAGATATAAAGGGAGGGCTATGAGGGAAGTGGTAAGGAGGTTGTAGAAAAGGGTAAATTACACCAAAGGAAGTGGCAAAAAAACATATTATAGTAGAGGGAAAGAAGGGAGGGAGAAGAGCAGTATTTGAGCTTTACTGTCATCTGATCTAGTTCAAGAAGGGAATAACATACTCTGATAAGTTTAGAAATCTAACTTGTCCTACGGGAAGTGGGAGGGAAAGGGGGGAAAAAGGGAGGGGGGAGGGCAGAAGGAAGAGGAGAAGTAGCAAGTGGGTAACGGTAAGATAAGGGAGGGGAATAAAGAGGGAGGGTTAACTGAGGAAAGCGGCGGTCAAAAGCAAAACTTTGTTGGGGAGGAGAAGGGGAAAGGGAGAAATAAAAGTATAAACAGGGGGAATTAGGATGGAGAAAAAGACACAGATAGAAATCATAACCCTGAACGTGCAGGGGATGAACATTCTCACAAAACAGAAGCAGATAGCAGAATGGATTAAAAACCATAATCCTACAATATGCTGTTTACAAGAAACGCATCTGAAACAGGGGGATACACATAGGGTTAAGGTAAAAGGCTGGAGTAAAATATATTGTGCCTCAGCTAAAGTAAAAAAAGCAGGTGTAGCAATCCTAATCTCAGACAAAGCAAAAGTAAAGATAGATCTAATTAAAAGAGATAAGGAAGGACATTATATCCTGCTAAAAGGCACCATAAACAATGAAGCAATATCATTGCTTAACATATATGCACCAAGTGGTAAGGCATACAAATTCTTAGAGGAGAGGTTAAGGGAGTTACAGGAAGAAATAGACAGCAAAACTATAATATTGGGAGACCTCAACCTCCCCCTTTCTGAACTTGATAAATCTAACCTCAAAATAAATAAGAAAAAAGTTAAGGAGGTAAACAGAATTTTAGAAAAGGCACATATGATAGACCTCTGGAGAAAACTGAATGGGGATAAAAAGGAATATACTTTCTTCTCAAAAGTACATGGCACATACTCAAAAATTGACCATGTACTAGGGCATAAAAACCTCACAATCCAGTGCAGAAAAGCAGAAGTAGTCAATGCATCCTTTTCAGATCATGATGCAATAAGAATCATTTTTAATAAAGTACCATGGAAAAATAAGCTAAAAACTAATTGGAAACTAAATAATTTAATTCTAAAGAGTGAGTGGGCCAAAGATCAAATCAGAGAAACAATTAATAATTTCATTCAAGAGAATGACAATAATGAAACAACATACCAAAACTTATGGGATGCAGCAAAAGCAGTTCTTAGGGGAAGTTTTATATCTCTAAATGCCTACATGAATAAAATAGCGAAAGAGGAGATCAATGATCTGGGCAGACAGCTGAAAAAGCTAGAAAAAGAGCAAATTGAAAACCCCCAATTAAATACCAAATTAGAAATACTGAAAATCAAAGGAGAGATTAATAAAATTGAAACCAAGAAAACTATTGAATTAATAAATAAAACAAAGAGCTGGTTTTATGAAAAAACCAATAAAATTAACAAACCTTTGGCCAATTTGATTAAAAAAAAGAAAGAAGAAAATCAAATTACCAGTATCAAAAATGAAAAGGGTGAGGTCACCTCTAATGAAGAGGAAATCAAAACAATAATTAGGAATTATTTTGCCCAACTGTATGCCCATAAATTTGACAACCTTAGAGATATGGATGAATATCTACAAAAACATAAACTGCCCAGACTAACAGAGAAGGAAGTGAAATTTCTTAATGACCCCATATCAGAAAAAGAAATTGAGCAGGCCATCAATGAACTCCCTAGGAAAAAATCTCCAGGGCCAGATGGTTTTACATGTGAATTCTATCAAACATTTAAAGAACAACTAATTCCAATACTTTGTAGACTATTTGGGAAAATAGGTGAAGAATGAGTCCTACCAAATTCTTTTTATGACACAAATATGGTACTAATACCCAAACCAGGTAGAGTTAAAACAGAGAAAGAAAATTATAGACCAATTTCTCTAATGAATATTGATGCAAAAATTTTAAATAAAATATTAGCAAAAAGATTGCAGCAACTCATTACGAGAATAATACACCATGACCAGGTAGGATTTATTCCAGGAATGCAAGGCTGGTTCAATATTAGGAAAACTATTAGCATAATTGACCATATCAACAACAAAACTAGCAGAAACCATATGATCATCTCAATAGATGCAGAAAAAGCCTTTGACAAAGTACAACACCCATTCCTATTAAAAACACTAGAAAGCATAGGAATAAGGGGAACCTTCCTCAAAATTATAAATAGCATCTACCTAAAACCATCAACAAGCATTATTTGTAATGGGGATAAACTAGATGCATTCCCAATAAGATCAGGGGTGAAACAAGGATGTCCATTATCACCCCTATTATTCAATTTGGTTCTAGAAACATTAGCTGTAGCAATAAGAGAAGAAAAAGAAATTGAAGGAATTAGAATAGGAAAAGAAGAAACTAAATTATCACTTTTTGCAGATGATATGATGATTTATCTAGAGAATCCTAGAGAATCAAGTAAAAAACTACTTGAAATAATAAACAACTTTAGCAAAGTTGCAGGATATAAAATAAACCCACATAAATCCTCAGCATTCCTATACATTACTGACAAAGCCCAACAGCAAGAGATAGAAAGAGAAATTCCATTCAAAGTTACTGAAGGCACTATAAAATATTTGGGAGTCTATTTGTCAAGACAAACCCAGGGCCTATATGAACATAACTATGAAACACTTTTCACGCGAATAAAATCAGATCTAAATAAATGGAGAAATATCACTTGCTCATGGTTAGGCCGAGCTAATATAATAAAAATGACAATTCTACCTAAATTAATCTATCTATTCAGTGCCATACCAATCGAACTACCAAAAATTTTTTTTACCGAGCTGGACAAAATAATAACAAAATTCATTTGGAAAAACAAGAGGTCTAGAGTATCTAGGATATTAATGAAAAGACATGCTAGAGATGGTGGTTTAGCCACACCAGATATTAAACTGTACTACACAGCAGCAGTCATCAAAACTGCCTGGTACTGGTTAAGAAACAGGGGTGTGGATCAGTGGAATAGGATAGGTACACAAGTAGGTGAAATCAACAAGTTTAGCAATCTACTCTTTGATAAACCCAAAGAAGCCAGTTTCTGGGCTAATAATTCACTATTTCACAAAAACTGTTGGGAAAATTGGAAAATGGTAGGGAAAAAACTGGGCATAGACCAATATCTTACACCATATACCAAAATAAAGTCAAAATGGGTTCATGATTTAGGAGTAAAAGTTGATACTCTAAATAATTTGGGAAAGCAAGGAATAGTTTACTTATCAGATTTGTGGAAAAGTAAAGAATTCATGACCCAACAAGAGATAGAGAGCATTACAAAATGCAAAATGGATAATTTTGATTATGTCAAATTGAAATGTTTTTGTACAAAGAAAGCCAATGCAACAAGAATTAGGAGGGAAGCAGAAAATTGGGAGAAAATCTTTGCGACTAGTATCTCTGATAAAGGCCTCATCTCTAAAATATACAGGGAGCTAAGCCAAATATATAGGAATACAAGCCATTCCCCAATTGAGAAATGGTCAAAGGATATGAACAGGCAGTTTTCAGAGGAAGAAATTAAAGCTATCTACAGGCATATGAAAAAATGCTCTGGATCGCTGCTGATTAGAGAAATGCAAATCAAAACAACTCTTAGATACCACATCTCTCCTGTCAGATGGGCTAAAATAACAAATCAGGAGAATGATAAATGCTGGAAAGGATGTGGGGAAATTGGAACATTGTTGCATTGCTGGTGGAGTTGTGAGCTGATCCAGCCATTTTGGAGGGTGGTGTGAAACTATGCCCAAAGGGCTATAGAAATGTTCATACCCTTTGACCCAGTAATACCACTTCTAGGGTTGTATCCCAAAGAAATCATGCAAGCGGGAAAAGGACCCATATGTACAAGAATATTTATAGCAGCTCTCTTTGTGGTAGCCAAGAATTGGAAAGCAAAGGGATGCCCATCAATTGGGGAATGGCTGAACAAGCTGTGGTATATGAAGGTGATGGAATACTATTGTGCCATAAGAAATGGGGATGATGCAGACTTCATAACAACCTGGAAAAACCTACACGACATAATGCTGAGTGAGCGGAGCAGAGCCAGGAGAACGTTGTGCACAGCCACAGATATGTGGATTCCGTGAGGACCAACCCTGACATACTGCGCTTCTTTCAGCAACCTAAAGGGGCAAGGACAATTCCAGGGGACTCACGATGGAGAATGCTATCTTCATTCAGAGAAAGAACTGCGAAGTTTGAATACAGACTGAGGCACACTACATGCTCGCCTTTTCTGCTTCTCTTTTGTTTTTGTTTTTGGGGTTTTTTTTGTTTTTTTTTTGTTTGTTTGTTTTTGGTTCTGTTTCTTCTTTCTCATGATTCATTCCATTGGTCAAAATTCTTCTCCACGACGTGACTAGAGCATAAATTAATTCAATGCGAAGTCATACATGACAGTTATATGAGACTTCATGCCGTCTTGGGGAGGGAGGGGGGAGGGAGGGGAGAAAAACTGGAACTCAAAACTATGTAGAACCGTGTGTGGTAAACTAAAAATAAATAAAACACCTTTAAAAAAAAAAAAAGAAAAACATAGGAGAGGGAAGTAGCGGGTTTTTCAAAATTACATTCTACAGCTGACCTCATCTTTACAATCACAAAATTAACTGGAAGATGCAGACAACGTGAGCCTGCTTTGATTGTTGTGTGTGCGTGCGTGTGTGTGTGTGTGTGTGTGTGTGTGTGTGATGGGATAATTTAACTTGGTGGAATGAAATGCTACTTTAAGGACTTCTTTTCACCAAGATTTCTTCCTTATATGTGCTGAACACAGAAGATTCCTGGAAAGAGACAAAAACAGACATGCATTTGTTCAATGACTCTGAATATGAATATCAAGTGAAACATATAAAAAGAAAACCTGTGCTTACTTACTAACTGTATTTGCTACTATTCTGTGCAAAATTACATATAGATGCTATGGTTTCCACACACTCTTTTTTGTAGAGGACATTGTTCTGATTGAATCAGCCACAGAACACTGGGGAACCTCCTAATTCTGTACACTCAAGTCTGAATGAAATGCGATCATTCAAAACAGTTTGTCCTAAGAATCCATACAGACAAATTGGATGAAGATTGCGTATTGCCTTGACTGTGATATGAAGTAGAGCCAGTCCATCAGCATCTAGATCTTGAATAGGCGCTGCATAAGGACAATGAGGGCCTAACATTGAAAGGAAAGCATAAATAGGCTGTAGCCCGTGCAAACCTTCTCATCCTATACATTTTTCATCATCCTATAAATCCTTTACATGAAGCCCATCTAACATGCTAAGTCAGAGTATATTTCTAGGTCTCTTTATTATGAAAGTAGCAATGCAAAAGATAAAGCCTATATCTAAAATCTGACTTATCTATTTTCCCATTCTATTTATTGCTTAAAATTCTAAATGCTGACCATAGTCTAACCTAAGGCATAGAGTTATTTTTCCTATATTAGAAATGAGAAATGGTCTGTTTGACCTATATTATGATACACAAAAAGAAATCTATTATGTGAAAACTTGCAAAACTGGAAAAAAAAAACTAGTTTTCTCAAATACCCAAGGACATGTCTGTCTCTTAATTTAGGTCTCATAGATAAGTTGGGCTTATCTGTCAGACATGACTGTCTCCCTCCCAGATTTGTTCCCATACATGCAAGCTCACAGGTGTCCTTATCTCATCTGTGCAGCTGCATTATACAAATTTGTTCCATGCCCCTCTCATACTCAAAGCTAATTCTGAAGACTGTGGACCTTGTGGTGAGCACCAAAAATGTCCTTGAATCTGTCTGAATTCAGCCCACTCCTGATCTCAGTAGACCCTGTTCAGTTCTCATCCCTGCCATGTCTCCGATATAGCCTATATAGCTATATAAGTATATATATATATATACACACACACACATACACACACATACACATACATACATACATGTATATACACATACATACATACATATACACATACATACATATATATATATACACATACACATACATACATATATATACACATACATACATATATATACTTATATAGCCTAACTGTGTCATTGTATTTATTGAGACTTTGGGATCCATTGCCCTGGAAAGATTGAATCACCCCGCAATAGCTTTCGCAATAAACACTAAACAACTTACCTGCTAATTGGTTTATGGTCTTTTTTCTTTTTCAATAACAACAAATTTATGAGAGCACACATAGGAGTTTTATTAAATGAGAAAGCATTAATGGTTGCAATTAGCAAAACAATATGACATGATGAAAATATAAGATTTGAGTCTAGTGGATTCTTGAAATAGAGAAGTCAAGATTAGGGGCAGATTTTTGAGGACATTGTTGTTTGGTTTGGAGCATGCTGAGTTTGAGATGCCTTTAAGTTATCCTGGTAGAGTTGGAGGGTAGATAATTTTAGAAATGTGTGTGTGTGTAGGGGGTAGGAAATGGAACTGAGCAGCGAGATTTGTCAAATCTGAAAATAATAATTTCAGTCATATGATTTATAATAATAGTTGAATTTGTAGGAGTTTCATGATATCATTAAGTTAGGGAGCATAGAGAGAATAAGAAGCAAAAACACGGAACTTTGGGGAGTACTTATGTTATAGAAAAAAAGAAAAAGGAAAAAATATAGTGAGAAAAATTAGAGAGGTAAAGGGAAAATCAGAAGCTTGCTATACCATGGACCCAAAAGAAAAAGAATGTATCTAGAAGAGATAAATGGTACCAACTATATCTAATGCTGTAGAGTGGTCAAGGAAGATCAGGACCAAGAAAAGGGTATTGAATGTGGTAATTAAGAAATTTAAAGAAATGCCAGAAGTTGTTCTGAAGATAGTAGGAGCTAGTTGAATCTAAGTCTTTCATTTGAAAACATAAACATTTCTTTGAGCACCTTCACTATCAAGTATATGAGTTGATTGCTGCTTGATCTGATGTGCGCTCGCAAATTGGCCAGCTCCTCTTGCCTTGAAAGAAAGAAAATAGTTCACCTGTTTTCACATATCTGGTGGAGAAAATATAGGAGTAAAAATGCATAGCTTTCCTAAATAAATGACTGAAGAAATAACAAGTAGTTTATAACTTAATAACAAAGTACAAAGGGCCTGAAGTTATGAGTTCTAAACCATAGATTAATCTTCTTTGGGGAATTATGGGGATAGGTAGAAAGTAGAGATAAAAGAGAAAGAGAGCCAAGGACAAATAATTGTGAATGCCAGCTGTCTTTGCAGGAATAAAAGATTTAATGCTCCTTTTGTGATATGCTTTTTTCCTCTTGCCTCATTTCTACAACAATCATGAGGTAAGATTTAGTCATCCTATTTTTAGTTTATAAATATTTTTCAAACAATTTTTAAAACAGTGTCAAGGTCATTAGCAAGGAAATTATTATGCAATGATATTCTAAAAATTAGGATACAATGGATTTCTTAAATTTAATGACTCACTACAATCCAAAAGTCTGTGTTTAGAACCTGGGACTGAAGAAGTTTTTACATAAGAATGCAAGTTTACTATGATTTAAAAAATAGGAAAAAATGTCATTTAATCAGATTATATTTTGCTGCCTTCTGAAATGATATAATATGTCCTCAGGGGAAAAATATGGAAGAATTCAAATAAAAGAGGTGTTGTAGGATAGAATGCTGGGCATAGGGTCAGGAAGTCTTAAGTTCGAAGGTGACCTCAGACCATATCTATGTAACCCTGGGCAAATTACTTAACCTGTCTGAATGCAATCGAGGCAAACTCTTTGCTCTCTTTTTTTTCTTCTTTTTTGGTTTTGTTTCTTCTCTCTCATGATTCATTCCATTGGTCATAATTCTTCTTTACAACTTGACTATTGTGTAAATAAGTTTATTGCCAAGGTATATATAGAATCTATATCAGACTACATGCCACCTTGAGGGGGAAGGGGAAGGGGGGAAGGGAAGAAAATTTGAAACTCAAGAACATGTAGAACTGAGTGTTGTAAACTAAAAATAAAAAATCTAATAAAAAAATTGCTTAACCTGTTTATGTTGAAGTTGCCTCTTCTATAAAATGGGATTAATGAGAACACCTACCTCTCAGGTTTGTTGCGGGGATAAAATATGATATTTTAAAAATACTTTGCAGGCTTTAAAGCAATATAAATATATGTGTGTGTTTATATATGAAGCAAATACATATATTATATATGTACATGTATATATGTATATATATTTATATTGTTATTTAGTCATTAAGTTGTATCTGACTTTACATGACCCCATGGATATTTGTCCATGGGGTTTTCTTGGCAATTACACTGGAATGATTTGCCATTTCCTTTTCCAGATTACCCCATTTTACAGATGAAGAACTGAGGTAAATAGGGGTTAAGCAACTTCCCTAGGGTCACACAGATAGTAAGTGTCTGAGGCCAGATTTAAATGGAGGCCTGGTGCTCTATCCACTACACCACCTAGCTGCCCCATATATTTGTAATACATATTTATGTATACACAAAGCTGTAATTACTATTATTATTAATTTGTCCCAGGAATACATACTCATTGTGACTTCAACTTAAGAATTACTATTTTTTATCATCAAGTTGTTTATAGTACATGTATTATCATTTCTGTTTTAAAGATAAGGAAAATATAAGTCTCAAAGGATTAGCTCACCAAGAAATGACAAAACATGTAACTGATGGACCCATGACTTAATTCTGTTTCCATTTCCTGTTTTTGTTTCTCTATATCACACTACTTCTTTAAGTTTTTAGAAAAGATCAATCAAAAGGGTATGTATGTACTATTTCTTAAAAACAGATTGGTCTCAGAATTTTTCTGGTCTGACTTGACATTGGAAAGCATGTCATTTGTGCTTGATACAAAATTGACCAGAAGAAGCTCCCTGACAAAGGTGAAGTGTTTTAACTCTGGCTTCTCTCACAGCTTCCCTTCTGTTGACTTTCCTCCTTTGTCTTAACCTGTGCTGGTTCTTCATTACTAGTCCAGCTTTAGCTCTTTAGTTTATCTTCACTTTGCATTCTGGACTCCTGGAGCTGATACTCTGTTCTTGGTTTACATTCCCCATCTTTGACCTGCTTCTTCGGTATTATCCTTGTTTTCTCAGTCACTACTCTTCAAGGCTAAGCAAAACAGCTTTTCTTAAAAGAAATTTTTAAACTTATTTTTAGTTTCACTGGTGGATGATGAGATCATGTAAAACAATCAAACATTGCCTTTAGGCCAAATATAAAAAATCATTTCATTCTTTAGAAATGAAGCTTTGATTCACTTAAAATCTAAGCTCCACGTAGATAGGTATTATTCCATTTTTTATATTAATATCTCTAGCACTTAACCCACTGCCTAATAGGTACTTAATAAATATGTCTTATTGGATTTAGTTCAATTAAACAAACATCTGTTCAGGGGCTACTATGTGTGAGACACTATACTAGGTGCTGGAGGATTCATAAGATGAATGACAAAGGTTTTTCTCTCACTGACCTTGTAATGGTACAGAGGAGATGAGATACATAAGGACAATATAATACAAAAGATAAGGATAACTATAATACAAAAGACGATCAGTGAAGTTTATATGAGAAGTAAAACAAAATGGCATGGAAGATATGAGGAAAGTGAGGTACTTACAGGAGACAGGGTAAAAGAAAGTTTCATGAAAGAATTGGCATTGGACCTTAATTTTTCCAAATTGGTAGAATCATGAGATATAAAAATGGGTGTAGGGCAGAGTGGTGGGAGAAATTTCAAATATAAGTGATGACAGAAGCAGGAAAGTGTAGACTAAGTTTGAAGAATGAAAAAGAGTCAAATTTATAGGATTACAGACCATGTGAAGCCTGGAAAAGTTGTTTGGTACTAGATTGTGGTACTAGATAGTGGACTAAAGAGTTTTAGTCATTGGAGAGTCACTGAAGGCTTATGGTAGAGGAATAATGTGATTACCATTTCTGTTACCATCGACCACTCTCTTTCTGTATTCTTTTTCTTTCTTTGACTATCATAACACTACTCTGTCCTTGTCCTTCTACCCATCAGAAAAGTCAAATCCCAGATTTATCATTCACTGAAAGTCCTTGAGAAAAAAAATGACTTCATTACACTCATCCTCAGTTTCTTCAGTTGTGAAATGAGGCAATTGAACTAGAAGATCTCAGAGATCCCTTACATTTCTTAATCTTGGATCCTGGTGAGACTGGACTTGAGGAAAGAAGGTCAAATCTAAAAATGAAAATAAGATGTTCAGCTCTTTCTCACTAGATTTGAAACTTAGTCAGGGTTAGCTACATGTTTTTTGTTCTAAAAGTTATATATTTCTTAAATTATTTTTCTTTTCATTGTTGTTGCTGCTGCTCTTGGTGTCTCAGAGCAAAATTTGTCATTTTTTTCTGGGTAAAAGGCTTCCCTGTGTTACTGTTTATTAATTAATTACCTACTATCTTATCACCCATTTCCTTTCCATTTTTGAGCACTATATGATGCATTTACCCACATTACTTTGTCAACTGAAATTTTTTAACAGGCAGTTGAAAATACAACTTTATGAATCACTCAGCACACTAAGGAATGTGACAAAAAAGAATAGAAATGTAACATTTTCTGGGCCAGACTCTACTTAAAACTTGCACATTCATATATCATTGATCTTTGCCAGGGGACATGAGGAGGTGAGAGCAGAAACAGTCCATTGGTGCCAATAGGCCAAAGTATCACCTCCCCGCCACTGCCCTTTGCTCGTTACCCTTTGGAAATGCACATAAAATGCAGCTATTCTGACCAGAAAGTCCAAAACCAAGTCAATGTTTGGAGTTGTTTCTATGACGTTCAGAACTCTTGCCAGCTCTGTCTAAGCTCTCTGTGTACAAGTCTATCATTGGGATCCATTGTGCTGGACTATATCCTATTTATTTAGCTTGAATGATTATTAGTGGTTGGAAGATCTCAAAAACTTTGGATAGGTATCTGAAAGTCTGGATCGTGGTTTGAACTTGATCCAGTTTAAGGAAACCTTGCGAGTCTGCAAAAAAGCAGTTGGAAATCACATGAGAATCAACACTCAAGATATTTTGGCACCTAGTCTATGAAATGATGAGGTGTTGAAATATTTATATATGTGCTTGTGTGTGTGCATGTATGTACGCACATTCTATATGTGTAATGGGGACGTAGTGACATTGGCGTGAACATTTTCAATATGAAATAAATTCAGTAGGAGTTTTCAATATATTTGTTTACTTACATTTATTTCTCCTTTGTTTATAAATACCCTGCCCTTCTTCTGGGAAGTACTGAGTTATGATCCCTTTGCTCTGTATGCCTAAATACCAAAGACTTATTTGTTCTTGCTAAATTATAGGATCAGAGACTTAGAGTTGGAAGGGACCTCAAAGGCCACCTAAACCAACCCCCTCATTTTAAAGATAAGGACACTGAGGTAAAAGGTGGTTAAGTGGCTTGCCCAGGTTACGTAGCCAGTTAGTGATTGAGGCAGTTTTTGAACCAAAGTCTTTCTGACCCTAGGTCTAGTACCTGGACTTTTACACCATTGTCACATCTTGACCAGCTTTTTTGCAGGAACGAACTATTGAAGGAATGAATGTAATCTCCTCGAGAACAGGGATTGCTTCATTTTTGTCTTTGTATTCTTAATACTAAGACCAATGCCTCACATAGATGAGTGCTTAAGAGATACTTTTAGATAGATTGCTTACAGGGGTCTCAAGAAACATAACCATCAGTTCTACTGCAAAAAATTCCTAAACCCCAAGTGTATGCAAAGATCATAGTTGATGAATGATAGCTGTTGGCCCCCACAGTCTAGATGACTGTTGCTGTTTTGCTATAGGCAGCAAGGTGGTGTAGTGGATAGAGTTCCAGGCCTGGAGTCAGGAAGACCTGAGTTCAAATCTGTCCTTAATAGCAGGGCAACCCTGGGCAAGTCACTTAATCCTTGTCTACCTCAGTTTCCTCAATTGTGAAATGAGGATAACAGCACCTACCTCTCAGGGTTGTTGTGAGAATAAAATGAGATGATATTTGTAAAGTGCTTAGCACAGTGCCTGAAACATAGTAGGTGCTTAACAAATCATGCATTCATTTCTCAAAAGCATCAGATTAATTCTACTTGCTTTCCATCTAGTGAACTTTGTCCACTCTTGTATCATTACATTGTAACTTTTTTGATGGCAAAGGTTTGTTTTCTATTTCCTTTGTGTCTTTCCCTAATCCTCCCAAATTAGTGACTTTTGCATTCTTGGACCTCGTATAGTACTTTGCGCCTTTCTCATGCACTTCTTATGTATCATAATTATCTGTGTATTTATCTTCTTCTCTCTTATTCTACTGCCCCTTGTCTTAGTCCATAGCTTCTTTGATAGCAGAAAGCACATATTCTCTGAACTTTTTGTTTCCCTCAGCACCCACCATGGGCTATGTATAAAGTAAGGGCTTAATAAATATTTGCTTCAGAATTGCTGAAATTAACACCTTAAAGTGATGTCAAGCTCAAATAGGCAGGATATTGACCTAAAAAAGTACATATTAAAATATCTATGTCCTATTATATATTTATTTTGTTAAACATTTCCTAATTGCATTTTAATTTAATGTGCTCAGGAGTTTTATCAACTGCGTTCCTACAGGACCTGAGTTTGATACCTCTGCTTTAAATCATGGACCCACTATGCCCATACACATATGGATGGCAAATATTCTAAAATAAAAAGAAAAAACACAACAAAATGGATTGTTGGTAGTATTTTGGGAAGTCTGATAGGTGAAACAAAGTGTAACTTTGGTAAAACTCATGCTATCTCCAAAAGTGAAGTATTTTCTTTTATAATATATACATTTTCTTACATAATATGTACTCAACCATGTGTGTCTGTTCCTATTTTATATAAACATGTTTTGTGTAAGAGACCCTATATTTTAATGAAAATGTAATGGCTATCATGTTGAAGATTAGAGCCAAATGCAAGTATGTGAAGCTTATTATTGTCAGTAAAATGGTAGGGAGCCAATGATTCAGTGACTAAATCTACGTGGAATTGTGTGCAACATCATTGGAACCAGGATTTCTCTGACTCTGGTTTTCATTAATAAGAAGACTATATTAGGGTGTTTCTAATGACTCTATTAGGCCATAGCCATTGATTTCTTGTATAAAGTTTAGATTTAGAATGTATGTGTGTGTGTGTGTGTGTGTGTGTATGCCTGTGTCTATATAAATGTGTGTGTCACAAGGGACAAGCAGACATTTTTTGCTGGAGCAGGTAATCTGATTTAGATTGGATAGCAATAACTCAATTCTGTAGTCCTTCATGATTTGAGAAACACTTTCCTCACAACGATACTGTAAGACAGGTAGTACAAGTATTATTCCCATTTTCCAAAGGAAGAAAATGAGATGCCGAAAGGATAAATCATTTGCACATGGAAACAGATAGAATATGTAGAAAAATAAAGCCATAATAAACCATTTAGGGAAGCACAATCCATCCAGGCCTGCATATGGCTGCTTAGCCTGCTTCCCCAAAATACAACTTTCATCATGTCAATTCTACTGAAGAAAAAAGTCAAAGCTATTTTGTATCATATCCAGCTCTACCTCCTCTGCCTATGTTTTGAAGTGCTCTATAATCTAGACAAATCCTAACTTTATCCTCCAAGGTCTACTCTCTGTTCCGGTCATACCAGTTTTTCCTCACTTTCATGCAAGCATGTTTTATGCCCATTCCTGCTTCTTTTCCTTCACATCTAGAACTCACCAAAATCTCCTCTCTTTGAAGCTTTTATTGACTACTTCACCCATCACTGATTTCTACTTTCCTTCAATTCCTGTGACACAATTTAGCAACTAATTATATGTTGCCTCACATAGTTTGTTAATTGTTTTATGTACCAATCTGCTTTTTTTCTAATAGATGGTAAGTTCTTCAAGGATGCAAAAGAGTCACTTTTTATATAAAGTTCTAAATCCCTGTCTTCCTGGTGCCCAGCATATTGATGACTATATTGTAGGCACTCAAAAAAATGCCCTTTTGATTTGAACATAGGCTAATCCTTTTCCCCAAATCTGGTATATCCTGAGTTCATCCTGTACTAGTAAGTATATATGTGTAAATACATAATACATATCTATACATATGTATATAAACAGATATATGTATGTGGATACATATATATATATATATATATATATATACATATATATATTCTTTAAAAAGCTTTCATTTTAAGGGTTTACTCTATAACTCTGACATTTAAAAAATTTATTTTTTATTTTCTATCATTTGTGTTTTTCAATATATCTCTTCTTATTCTAGGCTGAGCCTGATTTAGATGAGTCCCATGATTCAGATTCAGGATTGGAATTCAATGAAATACCCATGGACCATGGTCCAGTAATGAATTAAAAATTGCTTTACATAACAAAAGGTTTAAAAGGTAGTTTTTATAATGACAAAAATAGATGCTGTTCATCTCTCCCTCCCCATTTATCATGGCAACAAAACTATATTGGAGAGAAATCTCACAAAGCACAATTTCACTAAGCCTCTGGGCACCACTGGGCCCCGTGGTCTGGTTCTTTATACCTTACTTGACAAGGAAGTCACGTTGGTGGTTGAAGGTCTCATTCTATAGAACAACCAAAACCCAAGGATGCCTCTCTGCTCCTCTGAAGGGAAACTAGCTCAGCCTATATAAAATGAATACCTTTCCTACAATTCCTTGTCCTATAACACTAAGGAAAGATAAAAAGAATCAATTTAATAACACATTAACTATTTTGAACATTACATGCAGGGTACCACATCCTTGTCTTACACATCTGTGAAGAAGAAAGTGAGGCTCCCATTTCTCTTTGGGGCCAGGCTTGTTATAATTTTGCAATATTTGGTTTCAATTTCAGGTATTTTGTTGATGATATGCATTGCTGCAGTTACCATTTTTGATTTCCCTCACTTTGCCAGTGTAGTAATATTCAATTATATTCTGTTCTGATGTTCTCTAATTGATAGGCTGCTATTCCCCCCAGTCTTTTGCCACTATAAAAAGTGTTGCTATAAATATTTATATATCTATATATCATAGATATATGTATATAATATATACATATATAAATATATACATGCATTATATATATGGAACCTTTATTTTTATGGTGACCTACTTGGTGTATATTTCTAACAACGGGATCTTTATGTATAAAGGTATAAATGAACACTTTACTCATTTCTTTAGCATAACTCCAAATCACTTTTCAGAATGGTTGAACCAATTTACAATTCCACCAATGGTTTATTAGTGTACTCATCTTTCTGCAACCTTTCCAACTTGACTGTTCTCATCTTTTTTGCCATCTTCTCTAGTATGCTGGATGTGAGATAAAAATTCAAAGTTGTTTTAATGTATATTTCTTTCATTATTGGTGACTTGAAGTAACCTTGCAATTCTCTTAAGAACTCTCTGCTCATATCCATTGATTACTTATTCATTGAGAGATGGCTTTTGCTTTTCTGTATTTATATTAGTTTCCTAAATATCTTTTATATCAGACCCTTACAAGAGATAATTAATGTAATGATTTCTTCACATTTAACCATTTCCTGAATTATCCTAGTCACCTTAATTTTGTTTGTACAAAAGTTTTTCAACTTCCTGTAATTAAAATGATCTAGTTTATCTTTTCTGATTAACCCCATTCCTTATTTGGTTAAGAATTCTTCCTTTAGACCTAGCCATAAAAGATCTTTAATCTGGTTCTCTACTTATTATTATTTTTTACCATAAGACCTTTATTAATCTAATCACATATCCATTTTGTGCTAACTATGGCAAGATGTTGGTCTCTATTCAATTTTTTCCAAATTGCTCTCCAATTTTCATTAGAATTCTTGGCATACAGAGAATTCTTTCCCCAATATTTTATATTCTCTGATTTACTAAGTTCAATTATTTCTGATCCTTTCTTAACTGGTCTGTTCCAAAGATATACTTTTCTAGTTTTTTAAAACCAATACTAAATAGTTTTGCTGGTTGGTTTTGTGGTATAATTTACTATCTTGACATGCTATTTCTATTTTTTTATGTTTTTTCATGATTTCTCTTGAGATCACAGATCTTTCCCTCCTTTAAGTGAATTTTGTTATGCTTTCATCTATTTCTATAAAATATGCTCTTGGTTGCTCAATTAGTATAATATCAAATCTATAAACTGTCCTCTGATTTGTAATGACCTTTTTAGGTCCAGAATGGTATTTGCTTATGAATTTATTATAGTAGAATAGGACCTTTATAGACTAAGGACAAGGAAGGATGTTCTTACTTAATGGAATGATAAAAATCACTTATCAGTAACTTAATGTTTAGTATTTTGTGCCATTTGGAGAATGAGCAGGTCTTACTTTAACAGCTCAGTTATGAATTTAAATTTTCAGCTTCAGAGTGTACTTTTTATATAAATAATATGATTAAAGCTTAAGAAATGAATGGAAATAATTAAATTAAGGTTGGCTTTGGTGAAATCCTTTTTCTTTATGAACCATTATTCTGGAATCCAGGAGTTGAAAGGGACCTGATTAAATATCCCAATAGTTCACTTTGTCTCTCTATGTGGTATCATTACAGTCAAGTCCTGTTTCCCTCAGCTTTTGTACACACTTCATCAGTAAGTGACTTGAGAATGAAAGAAGACTATTCTGGATCATAAATTATGTTCCATGGTGCTTTTTGTATGACCTTCTTCAAATATGAATCTGAAGGCATAGACTGTTTCATCACTACAATTCAGTTTGGGTGCTTCTGTGGTCTAGGAAGCAATCTCCTTAGGGGCAGATAGAAGCACATAATTTTGAGTGAATAATTGAAGGCAGGTCAAATTAATACACTCTGTTGTGGGAACATTTTTTGAAGAAAATTGTGAGAAGTGGACCATAAATGTCTTTATATGATCCCTCATATTGAGAAAAGAGACAAATATTCCCCTATTATTCTCTTTCCCTTTAGCCAGATCTTAGTATAGACCTTGATCATTGTTGAGTTAGACTGTTCTTCATTCCAGAGAACTCCAGTTCTCTGAAGTACATCTTAAATAGGGATGCTAAAGATACTTTTTAACCCCTTCTTTCACTGATGTCAAGCATTCTCTCTTTGAATCAGCAAGGCAAATTGCCTGGGCTCTAAAGGCCTCTGACCTACAAGAAGGCCATAAGTAATGATTTCAGTAGAGATGTTGAATACGATCTACTCCATTATCCCTGCTCTTCTTCAGGCTACTCACTTATGGTGACTGTGACCAGGTGTATTATCTCTGCTTTGATATGGGGGAATGGTGAAAATTTTCCAGGTTAGTAAAATGTTCTATAAATCAAATATTTAAAAAAATACTCATTGGAAGGTTTTTAAAACATTTTCATGATCTAGATTTACAATTAAACTTCTTACATTCTACCTCACATTCCTACGTCTTTGTACAATTTTCCTTCATTTCCTTCATTTTTGAAGAGGAACAGTGACATCATGAGTGATGACTTGCCATTAGGTATCCACCGGGACTCAGCATGGTTCAATGGAAAGACTGCTAGATTTGTACTCAGAATTTCTGAGTTTTAATCTCTGTGACACTTACTGGCTGTTTGACCAGGAGCAAGTCACTTAATCCATCTAGACCTCATTTTCTTTGACTATAAAGCAAAGGGGCTAAACTAAGTGATCTCTGAGGTCCCTTCCATTTTTTTTTTATTCTGACAACCCATTTGAAAGGATTGGCAAGAAAAGACTGAAAATTGGTGTCAGTCAATAGCAAGAATGTTTGTTATTCAATAGAAATTAGTTTGCTAGAATTGGGTTGATGGACAATTGGGTTATTGACATTGCAGGAACAAAGGCAATTTTAAAAACATTTCTCTATGTCAGCAAAAATCACTGTTCTCATACTCTAGTATTGTATTGGTATCATTTAATAATACAACAATTTCTAGGGAGTCTTCAGCAGTTAATTCATTAAACACTTATTTTATGTCAAACACTGTGCTAAATATTGAGGATCTAGATAAAGGGGAAAATCGCGTCTTCCTTAAAGGAACTTATATTCTACTGAGAGAAGCAGCATATAAATGGCAAGACATTATATTTATATCTGTATATGTACGTATGTATAGTAGGTAGAAGGTAATCTAAGAGAGGAACACTACTAGCAGCTGGAGGGAGACTTGACCAGGGAAGACCTCCTCAGAAGGCAGAATTTGAGGTAAATCTTAAAGGAATCCAGGTAAACTAAGAAACAGAGGTGACAGGATTGGTAATTTCAGGGTTGAATTCAGCCAGTTTAAAGGCATGGGGATATAGGAGTTGCAGTATCTTGTTCTAGAACCAAGGAGGAGGCTAGTGAAGCTAGATAATAAATGGAATGGAAGGAGAGGGGAGCAAAGTGTAAGAAAACTGGAATGGTAGGAAAGAGCAAGTTTGTGAAGACAAGCAATAATGTCAAACAAAGGATTTTGGATACTGGAAATAATAAAAAAGCTGCTGAAGTTGATTGAGTAAAGGAGTGATATGATCATACCCTACACTTTAGAAAAAAGTCACCTTGACAGCTGAATAGAGTGTATATTTGAGTCAGAAAAGACTGGAGTCAGGGACAATAGTTAGAAGCCTGCTGCAATAATCCAGGTAAGAAATGATGAGCACCAGGGGCAGAGCCAAGATGGCGGCTAGAAAGCAGAGACTTGTATGAACTCCCCGCCAGGTTCCTCCAAAAACCTATAAAAATGGCTATGAACCAATTCTAGAACTGCAGAACCCACCAAATAGCAGAGGGAAGCAGGACTCCGGCCCAGGACAGCCTGGATGGTCGCTGGGTGAGGTCTATCACACATGGAGCTGGGAGCAGAGCAGAGCAGGGCCCAGCATGGGCAGCAGCAGGAGCAACCAGACTGGGAGCCAGATGGAACAGACCCTAGCACCCTGAATCCGTATGAGCTGTGACAGTTATCAGACTTCTCAACCCATAAACACCAAAGACAACAGAGAAGGTTAGTGGGAAAAGCTGTAGGGGGACAGAATGAAAGGAGTTCCCCATTTGGCCACCACCCCGGGGACAGAGGTGGTGGTGCAGCTACAGAACTACAGATGCAGTCGCTTCAGGCCCTAGGCCCACATGATGGGAGGAATTAAGTGGCAGATCAGAGCTGGAGTGCAGACCCTGCTTAAGATCTGAGTCCAGTTCAGGTTGGCGGTTCTTGGGGAAGGAGGAGTGCTGGTGTGGCAGAGCAGGCTGTATAGAAATAGCTCTGAAAAACAACAGTGCATCCCCTCAAGCTTGGAACAAAGTACTCTCTACTTTACAAGCAGTCATACCCTGATGAAAACTCAAGGGCTGGGAACATGTCCAGGCAGCAAAAACGCACTCAGATTCAGACTCAGACTTTGGAATCTTTCTTTGGTGAGAAAGAAGACCAAAACATACAGCCAGAAGAAGTCAACAAAGTCAAAGAGCCTACATCAAAAGCCTCAAAAAAAGCCATGAACTGGCCTCCGGCCATGGAAGAGCTCAAAAAGGATTTCGAAAAGCAAGTTAGAGAAGTAGAGGAAAAATTGGGAAGAGAAATGAGAAGGATGTGAGAAAACCATGAAAAACAAGTCAATGACTTGCTAAAGGAGACCCAAAAAATGCTGAAGAAAACAACACCTTAAACATAGACTAACTCAAATGGCAAAAGAGCTCCAAAAAGCCAATGAGGAGAAGAATGCCTTGAAAGGCAGAATTAGCCAAATGGAAAAGGTGGTCCAAAAAACCACTGAAGAAAATACAACCTTAAAAATTAGATTGGAGCTTGTGGAAGCTAGTGACTTGATGAGAAATCAAGATATTATAGAACAGAACCAAAGGAATGAAAAAATGGAAGACAATGTCAAATATCTCATTGGAAAAACCATTGACCTAGAAAATAGATCCAGGAGAGATAATTTAAAAATTATTGGACTACCTGAAAGCCATGATCAAAAAAAGAGCCTAGATATCATCTTTCAAGAAATTATCAAGGAGAACTGCCCTGATATTCTAGAGCCACAGGGCAAAATAGAAATTGAAAGAATCCACAGATTGCCTCCTCAAATAGATCCCCAAAAGAAATCTCCTAGGAATATTGTCGCCAAATTCCAGAGCTCCCAGATCAAGAAGAAAATACTGCAAGCAGCCAGAAAGAAACAATTTGAGTATTGTGGAAACACAATCAGAATAACCCAAGATCTAGTAGCTTCAACATTAAGAGATCAAAGGGCTTGGCATACAGTATTCCAGAGGTCAGTGGAGCTAGGATTACAACCAAGAATCACCTACTCAGCAAAACTGAGTATCATGCTCCAAGGCAAAATATGAATTTTCAATTAAATAGAAGACTTTCAAGTTTTCTCAGTGAAAAGACCAGAGCTGAATAGAAAACTTGACTTTCAAGTACAAGAATCAAGAGAAGCATGAAAAGGTAAACAAGAAAGAGAAATCAGAAGGGACTTACTAAAGTTGAACTGTTTTGTTCACATTCCTACATGGAAAGATGATATATATGATTCATGAGACCTCAGTATCAGGGTAGCTGAAGCGAATATATATATATAAAAATATATATGGTTTGGATATGTGGGGTGAGTCAGAGTCAAGAGTCAAGGATGACAACAAGTTTGCAGGTCTGCTTACTGGGGAAAATGATGCCCTTGACAGTAATCAGGAAATTTAGAAGAAGGAGGGGCTGGGGTGAAAAGGAATGATTTCAGTTTTGGACATGAGAGTTTTTGGACTTGTTTTGGACTTGGCAGATACCAATGAAGCACACATTTTGAGGTGTTAATTGAATCCTTAGGGAGCTGATGAGATCATCAAGTTAGATACAGAGCAAAAGGAGAAGAGAACGCAGGACAAAGCTTTGAGGACACCTAAATTACTTCAAAAAATACTTTAAAAATGAATAGCCTTTCACCCCTAACTCCAACAAAACAAGACAAACAATATACTTGTATCAACTATACATAGTCAAACAAAACAATTTTACTCATTGGCCACATCCAAAAGCACCCTGAATCCTTCATTTCTCTGTAAGAAGATTAGATATCATCTTTTTCATTGGTTGTAGGAAATTACGAATGGTTATTGCATTGATTAGATTTCTTACAGCTTTCAAAATTGTTTTTAGTGTTGTTATTGCATAAATTTTTCTTCTAGCTCAGCTTATTTCATTCTTCATCAGTTCACATAACTCTTCAAAATTATTCCTTTATAGAATATTGTTGTTAAAGTGTAAATTGTGCTTCTAGTGCTATTTTGATCTCTTTGGCACCTAGATTTCCATTGGTTTATGGAAGACTTAGACCTAATATTTTATTGTATTTTAGTGACCCTAGGTAAATCAATTGCTATCTTTATGTCTAAATCTGTTGTATATGTGTGCTAATCATGAATATATGCATATTTTCACATGTGTTTTTCAATGTGGCTCCTGGTGAAGCATGAATAAAGATATCTTTGGAATTTTCCCCACCTTTCTTTAAGGGTGATTTTGATTCTTGCCTGAAGAAGAGATAGATATTTAGATAATGAGACAAACTACTCTTCTCAGAGAGAGTAGTGGGCTAGAATTATATCCAATCTACTAAATATTGTTGGTCTAGTTGAAATTATTTTTAGGTTTAAGTAGATACTTTGGTCATTATCCCTTAAAGAGGAAAGAATAAAACTTATTGTTTGAATGCCTAGTCCTTTCCCACAAATGTTAGTTACACAGAAGATCACCTCAAATAGTGTATAAACTCACTTATACATGTGTATCACAAATAAAATCAGAGAAGTTATATATAGATAGAATATATCAGAAAATTCACAATGATGAGTTCATCCAATGAGTGAGATATCTCAGCTCAACCAAGGCAGAAACCCTAATCTCACCCAAGGAGAAATTCCATAAGGTCCCTAGGGAGAAAAGAAGGAAATTAAAGATATGTGGCATGCCAGCTTCTTTATATATCTGCTTGTTCCTAGAGCCTTTTTCTACTTTTTCTCTGTTTCTCCCCAAAAAGTTTAGAACCACATGTCCCCTCTTGAATCAGGAAGCAAGGTCTCTTCTCTCCCAAGTTCTCATGCCAACTATACCCCTCCCATTGGTACATAGTGTCAAGTAATCATTCGCTTCACCATTGAGGATAGTATTATGGAAGTGAATGAGACTTGAACCTTGGATTGCAGGCATATCTACTAAAACAAAGGTATTATTTGACAACTTATTATCTATTATGTTTACAAATAATATTGATTGAGGAAGGTCAATCAGGAAATGTATTAAAGGGGTTAAGAAGTCTGAATACCATAATTGAATGATTACTATTTAATGAATATTTCTTAGTAATTAAAACAATCCAAATGCAGTTAGAGCTTTTCTAACTATTCTCAAAACCATAATTTATAGTTAACATTCCAAAATCTTGAATTAGATTAATTACTTTTTTATCCTTACTTTCTTGGGCCCCCAAAACTTCTGCTACTTCAAAATGAGGGCCAAGGTATCCTCATAATACTGATGTCTTGTGCAATCCTGAAAAATCCCAGAAAGGTTGTAGAGAGACTGGCCTTAACTCTCTAGCCAGGCAAGAAGACAAGGGTACCATTCAGTTCAGCAATGAAATTTTTTTTCTTACTCATTAGATCCAGGTTGAATGCTGACATTTCTCTTTCTAAATATAGAGGAGGCTTCTTTATGATGGTATGCCTTCCCTCCTTCTCCCACCCTTGGGTCTCATGTATGGCCCTATGCAAACCACACCACTTATCCAGGAGTTGGCCACTTTTCCTGCTTAACACCTCCTAACTTGTCTAAACAACTTATTTTCACAATGTTCTAAAAACAAACTGGAGAATTCTCTCCTCCCTATTCTTTGACTGCCTAGGACTGGTGTTACATATTACCCACGGAAAGAGGAAAAGAAGAAATCCAGAATCAGATAATTTGTAGAAAATTAAAGTGGGAGTGTTTGTATAATAACTTCTAAAATGACATGCAAAAACCTTGTTAAAAGTTAAGGAAAGTTCAGTCTAATTCTTTAAGCTTATTGAGATTTTCATTACCCTTTTTCTTTATCTTAAAAATTCACTGGTTTTAAAGTGGCATATCTTTGTTATAGAGAGTGTTAATTTTTCACAGTACTGGTTTACGTGGATAATGGATATTTTAAATAGAATGAGGTCGAATTGGGAACAGGTAATCTCAGAGGCAATGGAGGAAAAATGGACCATAGTTAGCTGTAAGGTGAGGAAAGGAATGATGAGAAATCTTCTGCTGACATTCCTTTGCAGATGCAGCTTGTGGAAAGGGAGGTTTCTATAGGGATAGAAAACAGAATTTGTCCAAATTTTTAAATTGATTGATTAGTGTAGCTGTTTTATAATATTTTGGGTCACCCAAAGTGCAATGAGAGTCACATGATGGGTGTGAGCACATTTCTGAGGAAGAATTTTGCAGGAAAAACAGTGTAAAAAATGTCAGCAGAGATGTATGACCAAAGAAGAAAAAAGATAAGCAGATATCCATACAGACAATATCAAGAAAACCAAAAGAAGGGTCCCTGGATAATAGTGAATCCCTTTTGAAGGATTTTTCAGGAGAACGTGCACAAAATCTCATAGGGTAGGCCATCCTGGATGTGTTGTGATAAGCATCTGTAGAAGGAATGCTCACATTGATGAGGACATCATAGTTCCATTATAGTTGTGAAGTTAGGTATTCACACATATGGTACAATGTGCCACATAAAAAGTGATTAATAAATGCATATCTATTTGTTTTTATGAGAAAACTGAATTTTTCTTTGGGTTCTAGAGATTTGGGGCTAGTTGTTTTAGCATTAATTTATTCCATATTCAACCAATGCTCATGACTTCTGTAAAAGTATAGCATATATCCAGACAGTTGAATAAATAGAGGGCAATCTGAAGAGGCCAAAAGATCTCAGTATTCTCCTGAAAAATCTTCCCAGGGAGAGAAACATGTCCACAGACAAGTAAATACAAAGAATACAAAAATGCATAAAAAATCATTTGCTCAGATGGGGAGAACACTAACAACTGGGAGTATTAGTTAGGCCTGGGGTAGGAGGGGACAACTGAGCTGAGCCTTGAAGGGAGATAGTACTAGTCTAAGGATCTCTGCTCCTTTGGGAAGAGCAAGGCAGTTTTCCAGCTTAGGGTTTGTTTCTGTTATTTTCACTCTACCCTCTAGTAAATATCCTTGATAAAGAAATACATCCACTGGTTAATTCTTTATGGAAGCACAATGATGGGCCTTCATGTGCTTCATTAGCATTAGGATTAGAGACTGATAGGGTTACCCCATATGACCTATGTAGTTAACCTCTGTAGAAGTAGCCCAGAAGGGATGTTAAACTGTTGCAGGTTCTCTGAGTTTCGAACCTTGGTCGCTTAATGCTTATAAGGTGGCCTTCCAGACTGGACAAGTCCACCTTAAAATAGATGTTTATTCACCCAAGATGTGAAAGAAACAAAGGAGAGATAGCTCAAAACTGAGGATCAAAGTCTGAGGCAAGATGTGGGCATTGGCTCTCATATTCTTTTGTCTGCATGGTGGCTGTTGGATATACTGAGTTCTTCTTTACCCATTCCTCTCAGGAAGCATCTCATAACATCCCTGGCACAAACAAAAGCTTGCAAGAGAAGAGTAAACTGTGAATGAGATAGCTTCCTTTTAAAGCGTCACTGAGTCATCACTTCTTTCTGTTCAGTAGCCAAAAAGGGAACTGCAACAAGTTCCCGTAGCACTCACGAGTTTGGCCAAAAGTGAGCAGAGAATGTCTGCTTGCTCTATGCAACTCCTCTTAAATTTGTTTGTTAACCTTCAAATTTCATTTCAAAATAGGCTTGGGGTGGTTTTACTCAGGCAAAGTTACCCATGATTCCACAAATCAGTTGGATCAGAGAAACACTTTCCCAGGAGGTGGGAATTTTCCAGAGATGATCAGAGCATTGAGAGAGAAGAATAGAAAAGCTGTAATAAGAACAAAGAGGCTATAGCCTGGTACCAGTCTGATTTCCCCAGCCTGGAGCAGTACTAAGGTGATCTTTCCCATATCTGGGATGTAAAGGAGGGAACTCAATGAAGGGCCCTTGTGTCCATCCAAAAGCAGATTCAGGGTTGTTGGGTGCAGTCACACAGGACCAGAGACCTTACTCATCTTTGAAGAACACAATGGCTATAGGTTTACCATAGATTTCAGCTGAGAAGCAGTACTCTAGAAAGAGCCAACTTCCTACATGATGAAAATGAAGTTTCTGTGCCAATCAAAGTTTTGATAGGGATGAGTAAGTTGTTATCCCAAAAGTGCCAGCAAAACTAATTCAACATTAGTGTTAAGACCAGACAATGGGTCCAGGACTAGGTTAGATGCACAGTCTTTCAACCCTGGGCAATTGAGTGGAGACAAAGTGTTTTGTTTAGGGAATGCATATGAGTTGATAGTGTTGTACAATAATAAATATTTCTGCATTCTAAGGTAATAATTTTATTTTTAGTTTACATTTATGTATTTTATTTTTCCAACTATACATAAAATAATTTTTAATACTTATGTAAAAAATGAATTCTCTTCCTCCCTCTCTTTCTTATGCTGTTCCTGATATGGCAACCAAGTTAACATCGTTTAGACATGTGCAGTCCTGCAAAACAATTTTAGTAATGGCCATGCTGTGAAAGAAAACATAGACAAAAAAAACAAAGAAAAAGAAAGTTAAAAAAGTATGCTTTGATCTTCATTTAGTCTCCATCAGTTCTTTCTCTGGAGATGTATAGCATTTTTCATGATAAGTCCTTTGAAATTATCTAGGTCATTGTATTGCTGGGAATAGCTAAGATATTCACAATTCATCATCATACAATTTTATTACTGTGCACACTGTTGTCCTAGTCCTGCTCTCTTGACTTTGTATCCATTCATGTAAGTCTTTCTGAGTTTTTGTGAAAGCATCTTGCTCGTCACTTCTTACAACATGATAAATATTCTATCACAATCATATACCTCAACTTGTTCAGCCATTCTCCAGTTGATGGTATCCTCTCAATTTCCAAATTTTTGCCACCTCAAAAAGAGCTGCTACATTTTTTATGTATAGGTCCTTTTCTTTTCCTTTTGAAATCTTTTTGAAATATAGACCTAGTAGTGGTATTGCTGGGTCAAAGGGTATGCATAGCCCTTTGGGCATAGTTCCAAACTGCTCTTTAGAATGGTTGGATCAGTTCACAACTCCCCTAACAGTACTTTAGTGTCCCAATTTTCCCACATCCCTTTTGATATTTGTCATTTTCCTTTGCTGTCATATTAGCCCATCTGATAAATGTGAAGGAGTACCTCAAAGTTGTTTTAATGTACATTTCTCTATTAAATAGTGATTTACACTATTTTTATATGACTATAAATAACTTTGACTTCTTCACCTGTTCATATCCTTTGATCATTTATCAATTGATAAATGACTTGTATTCTTATAAATTTGAGTCAGTTTTCTATATATTAAAGAATTGAGGATTGTATCAGAGAAACTTGCTATAAATTATTTTCACAGTTATGATTACTGTGAATTTTTTTTCCATCCTATTTCCCCCTGTTCATCCTTCTCCATCTCTCCTTCTCTCCTTTCACTCTGTCCCTTCTTGAAAGTGTTTTGCTTTTGCCCACCACTTTCTCTAATCTATTGTCTCTTCTGTCATTCCCTCCCTTCTCTTAACTCCTTTCCCTCCTACTTCCTTGTAGGGTAAGGTAGATTTCTATATCCAGCTGAGTGTGTATGTTATTCCCACTTTGAGCCAATTCTAATGAGAATAAGCATTGTCTGCCACCCTAACATTTTACCCTCCTGCAAAAGGTCTTTCACGCCTCTTTTATGTGAGATAATTTACCCCATTCTACCCCTTCCTTTCCTTTTCTCCCCATGCATCCCTCATTCTCACCCCTTAATTTAATTTTTATTATAACTTAAATACATAATAAGAAAAGAAAAAGAAACATATTATGAACTAATATATTAAACAAATATAAAATAAGAAAAGAAAAAAAAGTCATGTGCACAGCAGAATGTAAGAGAGGATTCAAAATATACAGCAATAAATTTCCATTTCAAGAAAGCCTACATATTAAATACTATGCGTTGTGTTGAGAGCTGTCCATCTTTGCTTCTTTGTAGGTTTTCTTTTGTTCTCTGCTGTACCCTTTTTGCTTTATTCGTTTCCCCCTTTCTCCTCCACTCTCTGAAGCTACAATTAAGTGTGGTTACACACACACACACACACACACACAAACACACACATATATATCTATACATGTATACACATACATGTATGCTGTACACATATATACATATATAAACTATACTTTCCCTAATAGATTCTACTCCTATCTTTGTTTTTATGTTTGCATGTATCTCTTATTTCTTATCACTCCTGACTCCTCTACTTTACTTCTACTAGCTACCTTGCCCTGCTGTTACTTAAACTACCCTTTTTGAATGATCCCTCCTCTATTCTCCCATTCCCATAAATCTAAAACCCTTTTATATGCCCCTTGACTTGTTCTCTCACCTTCCCCTCTAAAGATCTCTCTCATATCCTCTCCTTCATCTCTATCTCCTTAATATTTTATTTCTTTCTAAATTCAGAAGACTTTTATACTCTTCTAGGTGCTATATGTTTTGTTCCCCTCTTAAACTGATTCCCAACAAAAGTAGGTTTCAAGAACTAATAGCCCTCCTCCCCCATCTAATTCCTCTGTATTGGTTCTTCCTTTTGCATCTCATTTGTATAAGATAATTATTCTTTTTTAGCTGTTCCTAAATGGTTTTACTTTCTGAAATCATATCATGCTCAGATCTACTCCAATCTTTCTTATGAACTACCCAGTTACTAATAATAGTCTTAGACGTATGTTTTACATTTTTCATACGTAAAAGGTAAATCATCTGTCCTTATTGAGTCCCTTGTAATTGGTCTTTGGTATGTACCTTGTGTTTCTTTTGGCTCTTGTGTGTTGAATCTTCTATTAAGTTCAGGTTTTTTTTTTTATTTTAACAGAGTCCTGAAAGTCAGACAATTCATTAAATAGCCATTTTTTTCATTCAGAATTATGCCTAGCTTTGCTGGGTATGATATTTTTGTCCAGAAGCTCAGTTCTTTCAATCTTCAATACATATTGTTCCAAGTCTTGTGGTCTTTTAATGTTGCCACTGCTAGGTCTTGTGTGATTCTAATTGTGGCACTGCCATATGTAAATTGTTTTTTCTTGTTGCTCATAATATTTCATCCTTGAGTTCAGGGTTTCAAGATTTGGCTATAATATTCCTCTGGGTTTTCTTCATAAGATCCCTTTCAAGTGGTTTTTGGTGGATTTTTTCTATTTCGACTTCCCTTCTTGTTCTAATGCTTCAGGACAATTTTCTTTAATGTTCGTATTATTCTGTCAAGATTCTTTTTTTAATCATAGCTTTCAGGTAGTCCAATTATTCTTATGTTTTCTCTTCTTGATCTGTTCTCCACATCAATTGTTTTTCTTATGAAGTGTTTCACATTATCTTCTATTTTTTCATTCTTTGTATTTTGTTTTATTATTTCTTGATCTCTTATGATTTCACTGGCTTCCCCTTCACCAGTTCTGATTTTCAGGAGTCATTTTCTTACTTAAGATTCTGGATCTCATTTTCTAATTGGTTGACTTTCATAATCTTCTTGTTTTTCTTGGATTGTTCTCATTTTTAAAAGGTTTTTTCCTCAGTCTCTCTCATTTGATTTTTAAAGTCATCTTAAAGTTCTTCTATGAATTTTTTTTTCCATAGGTAACAATTTGACATTACTCTTTGGGGTAGAAGGGGGTTTCTTTGCTTCACTATCCTCCTCTGAAGATGAACCGGGTCTTCTCTATTCCTCTAGTGACTTTCTATGGTTGGATTCTTTCTCCTTTGCTTGTGCATTTTAATAGTTTAATTTTTGTAACCACCTCTAGTCCTGGATTATAGGGGATGATTCCTCTGGCCTCCAATCCTCCTTCAGTTCTCCTCTCTGACCTTGAACCCAAACCGAGACCTCCAACTTCTTGTAAATTCCCACAGTCAGCGGCATCCCTGCCTACTGCTTCTGAACTCACTGGGGGTGTGCTGGCACAGCTAGGTCTGGTGTTCCTTCTCAGTAGAGGTCCTCAATCTTCCCTGGCTCAAACACCCAACTCCCATCACTGTCCCTGGATAAAAGTTCCTGTAGTTGGAGCCAAGGCAGCCTCCCAACCTAGCTAACTCCAGGGCTTGCCTCTTGTTGTGTAAGTGGTCCCTAATCTGGAGGTATTTACTCTTCGCAGAGGCTGAACCTCTTCCTATGATTTTTCTTCAGATCTTCTCCAGTTGTCCCAGGAGGACCCCTGTTCTGCCCCTTCTCTTATTTATTTTTACTCCTCTTTGTTGGCCCTGAGTCACTGTTTTATTTATTGTGGAGGAAACTCTTGAGAGTTTGGAATTTCCTAACCTACTCTCCCATCTTTCCAGAATCCTCTCCATTTTTTTAAAAGACATCATCCCATCATAGCCAACTCACATCTGTACCCTTTGTCTATGTACACTCCTTCTAAATGTCTTAATAATGATAAGGTTCTTAGAAGTTATACATATCATCTTTCCACATAGGGAATGTAAGTAGTTTAATGTCATTGAATCCCTTATGATTCCTCTTGCCTGTTTACCTTTTTATCCTTCTCCTGAGTCTTGTATTTGAAAGTCAAATTTTCTATTCAGCTCTGGTCTTTTCATCAAGAATGCTTGAAAGTCCTTTATTTCATTAAATATCCATTTCCCCCACTGAAGTACCATACTCATATTTGCTAGGTAGGTGATACATGATTGTAATCTGAGCTGCTTTGCCCTCCAAAATATCTTGTGTTATCCTTACTGTGGTTCCATAATATTTGAATTGTTTCTTTCTGGCTGCTTGCAATATTTTCTCTTTGACCTGGGAGCTCTGGTATTTGGTCATAATATTTCTGGGCGTTTCCATTTTGGGATCTCTTTCAGAAAGCGATCAGTGGATTGTTTTCAGTTTCCATTTTACCCTCTGGTTCTAGAATATCAGAGCTGTTTTCCTTCATACTTTCTTGAGAGATAATGCCTAGGCTTTTTTTTAAATTATGGCTTTCAGCTAGTCCAATAATTCTTAAATTATCTCTCCTCAATCTATTTTATAGGTCAGTCATTTTTCCAATGAGATAGTTTACATTTTTTTCTATTTTTCATTCTTTTTTACTTTATTGTTTTTTGATGTTGTCTCATATAGTTATTAGTTTCCACTTACCCAATTCTAATTTTTATGGAATTATTTTCTTCAGTGAGTTTTTGTACATTTTTTTCCATTTGTCCAATTCTGCTTTATAAGGAGTTCTTTTCTGTTTTACCAATTTGGCTTTCTAAGGAGTTCTCTTCAATGGATTCTTATGCCTCTTTTACCATTTGGCCTATTCTCTTTTTTTAGGTGCTATTTTCCTCAGTATTTTTGTGCCTCCTTTATCAGGGTATTGACTCTTTTTCCCCCATGATTTTCCTGTATAATTCTCATTTCTCCTCCTGATTTTTCTTCTACTTCTCTTATTTGATTTTTTTTAGTTGAGTTAAGATTTTTATTTAATGTTACAAAAAATATTTAGTCAAACAGACCAAAACCCATGTCATCATTGGACTACTTGAATTCTTTTTTTGCTTCTGCTTTCTTCTTCTTCTCATCCAGGGCAGCTGTGCTAGCAGGAGCAGCCCCTCCAGCTGCTGGGGCAGGTCCACCAACTCCTACATTGCAGGTGAGACTTGCAGTGTTTACATTGGACAGGGCCTTTGCAAATAATCCAGGCCAGAATGGTTCAATATTTATGCCTGCTGCTTTAATGAGTGCATTGATTTTATCCTCCATGACCATAACCTCATCATCGTGAAGGATGAAGGCAGAGTACACGCAAGTCAGCTCAGAGATGGCCATTTCAGCAGATGGATAAAAAAGGACTTGTTTGTAGTGGTGCTAGCCACTGGGTGAAGTGAAAGTTCACCCCAATGTGGCCTTAGCTTCCAAAGAAGAACTAAGCACCTTACAGACAACTGAAGAGAAGGTCATTTTTCATTTTAAAACCTTTTTGAGCTATTCCAAAAACTCTTTTGGGTCTGAGGCCAATTTGTATTTTTAATTGAAGCTTTGGATATAGCTGTTTTGTTCTCATTTTCTTTTCCTGCATTTGTGTTTTGATCTTCTCTGTCACCACAGCAACTTTCTATGGTCAGGGTGTTTTTAAAATTATTGTTGTTTTTTCAGTTTTCCAGCTTATTTCTTGAATTTTTTTAATGTTGGGTTATGCACTTGAGGTGGAGGGGGTACTGTTCCAAGCTTTAGGTTTTTTTGTGCTGCTATTTTCAGAGCTAGTTTTGTGGGTCTGTAAGTTATCAGTTTTTCCAAGGTGTATGGTCTAAGGAGAGATGTGGTTACTGCTCTCCTAGCCTGTGCTATAGTCTATGAGTGATCATAAGAACTCCTATCTACCTTGACAATGTGACCAGGATTCCTGCTCCACTACAGCTGCATGTTCTGGTAGGCTAGTGCTCCCCCTTACTCTGGGACTATGACTCAGAACCTTGTGCTCCTAGTGCCAGCAAAGGATCTCTTGTAACCTCCTTCTGACCATTTGTCAAATCCCCTTACTATCTATGGGATAAAAGCTCCAGAAGCCTCAGCTGCCAAGTACATTGCTCCCAAGGCTTGCTGCTGAGTTGCCACCAGTTCAGCCAGCCCTGCACTGCACTCCACTCTCACCCCAGTGAGACAAATCTTTCCTGCCAACCTTTTACATTGTCATGGGCTGGAGAATTGTGTCACCCTACTCTTTTGTTGTTTCTCCCTCTCCAGAATTCATTTAGAGGTGTTATTTTAAAGTTGTTTGGAGGGAAATTTGAGCCCCTGCCTTTACTCTGCCATCTTGTCTCTGCCACTGCCATGAATTTTTTTGATATCACAATTGCTATTTTAAGCTAATTATTTTTATTCTCTATTATGATGCTTAACACAGTGCCTGGTAAGTGTACAATAATACCTTTTTATCCGTTCATGATATAAAGTCTAAGTGATTAGTTAATAGTTGGATTGATAGGAAAATAAGGGCTTCATATGTTCAGGGGTGGAGCCAATGAAATTATCTTTTACTCAGAGAGTAATAGAGAAATATGTTCCTGGGGCAACTTTACACCCTTTTTACACTTGTCTCTTGCCAAACATTCTGCAAACTCATTTTACCATCTGTTTCTTGCTATTTTATGAGGTAATACTGCTTATAATAATCCACTATAGTATTTTACAATTTATATTCTAAACATGTTGTGTTTGGCTGCCTCATCTCTCCAATTGACAAGGTGGTAATGTGCTTGGCTAAAAGTGACTTTTAGGCTCTTATTTTCTTCTTTATCATGGCACTTGATTTATATTGGTTATACTTTCTTAGGAGCAAGGATGCTTTGTGCCAATATTTGTTTGTGATTTTATCCATTTCCCATTTTGGAGAATCAAACCCTTGTTTAAATAGGTAAGATTAGAGTTCATCAATTACACACTATAGCTTTATATTTTTCCTCTAGTTTGGTATTAATTTTGATATTTGCTGTAAAAAGTTGGTGCTCTAACTTCATATTGTAGATTTACACTTCAACAATCAGTCATTTTCTCTCTTAAAGTAATCTCTTTTTTTGGTGTGTTGCTATTTGGTACTCACCAAGTTGAAACCTTCCCTACTATTTTCTCAAAGAAAGTATTTGTGCTATATATGTGTGAAGCTTCTATGTATTCTACAAACCTTTTACCTCTCATTTCTCAATATGGACAATATTTCCAATATATTTTTGCCATCTTCTTCATGCATATTTTTTCTTTGATGTCATCAAATATTGAATTATATGGTGATTTTTTTTTCAGGATTTCTTCAAGTTCTTTATATAGAACTCCTCTATCTCCTCTTATCTGTGTTAAACTCATAACTATATAAATGTAGTTTACAAACTACAATTATTTTGATGCTAGTCTTTCTGCAGATACTCATCATAAGCAATGTAATATGAGATAACCAACTCACATGTAATTATGTTTCTAGTTTACTTTAGACATGAGAAAACCAACTCTATAAACTTCTTTATTTGCCTCATCAAGGGAGATCAGAAATACTTCCTTATATTTAGCTGCAATTACCTTTTGTTGTCTGGTTTCATTTATGATGAAAATGTCAAGATTAATGTAGTTCAGTTCCTCTGGAATTATATGTATTTATTGATCAATGGACAAGGAACTCAGGGTACCCCCAGACAAGTTCTCTTTAAAGGAGCTATATTGTAAAGGCTTCCTTCCCTCACTCTCCTGGTCCATGTCTTACCTTGTCATTGCTGGGCAGGTCCTGCATGTCCTTTCCTATACATTTCTCAAAAAGAATGACTTAAAAATCTTTCTTGCACACCTCCTTAAGTAGTATATATACACAAAAGTTTTCTCTACCCAAAGAAGAATTTTTTTTTTGGAAAACATTTATTAAGGAATTTTAAAATCTTGGGCTGTTTTGAAAACACTATTCTTTGTGAAAGATGACTGTACTTCCACCCCAAATTTGAATAAAGAGGGAATTATTTCACTTACTTGTTCTGATTGTAATGTATTTCTTCCTAGAGGGGAGTCTTGTTGGCTAACCTATCAGAAAGGAGAATGGATGGGCAAATGAGTATCAATACAGCACATTAAGATATCATTGTAAATGAGACAAGCAAGCATAAATGTAGCCTTTATTTCAAAGAACAGAAGACAAAAAACAGGTCCTTTCAATGGGTCTACCCTTCAACTTGGCTGTATAATTTTCTAAATTCAACTTTTCCCAACTTAGTTCTCTAATACCAATCTCTCCTTTTGCATTCTACCAAATAAGAGTCTTTCAAAATCCAGGGGAAAAATTCACTTAACTTTTTTCCAAGTACTACTTTTAATCTTCAATTTTATATCCAAATTTTTCTTAAATATTTTTCTGTCCATAAAAGTTGTTCCCATTTCCATCCACAACCCACTGTTATCTCATATCTCTAGTCTTGCTTGGAGGAGGTAATAATTTTCTTTTGAGGCCAAATATCTTCTTGACTTCCCTTCCTTTACTCTTTTCTTCACTATGGCTGTGTCAACACAATTTCAAAACAACTACTCCATTCAGTCAATTCAGTGGAAAAAAAATAAGGTCAAACCAGTTGTTTGGTTTAATGTAGACAAAACAACCAGTTGATTGACTAAAGGTTTCACTTTTCAAGTGTTTGTTTTGGCACTGCATAGACACAGCCTTTGACTCTTTCTCTCTCTTTTGAGCCTACTTTAACATTTTTTAACTCATCTTTGGCAGTTCTTCTAGCTCCTTTCTTCTGCTCTGGATGGTTTTAAGAATTCCTCAGAAACCCATTTTTTGTTATCTATTTGACGGGTATCCTGAGTAGACTAACAGAAATCAAATTGTTCTGTCTTGTTATTTAGTATCTAAACTCAGATATCACTTATTTATTCATTTTAATCAAAGTTTTATTTGGAGCACAATTCACAGTTATGCATTCTATGATTATTTATTTTTTCTAACCAAACCAAATTTTTTTTTATATTTTAGAAAGCACACTGTCTGAATGTGTTTTCAAATAAAAGTACAGCCAGCTATCAAATATTCAGGGACTGATAATCTATTTTTCCATTATCTGATCCTTCAGTTCTCCTTTTTCTTACTGATGCTTTTATTTTAGGCAGATTTACCACTTAATTAGCACATTTTAAGGGTGGGAAGAAAAAGAAAAAACAAAAGTATTTTTGATACTCCATAGCACTGCTGGTAAGGGAACACAAGGCAAAGTTACTTTGGATCTATCTTTGAGTTACATTGTCCATTCCTTGAGCCATGTCCTTAAAGTAGAATGTAAATTACTTGAGGATCCGGATTATTTTTGTTTCCCCAGAGCCTACCACATAGTAGATGCTTGATGAATGTTTGTTGAATATAAAGGAATCTGAAATATATGTTCACTTCCTGAAATACCGAGATCTGTCTGCACTATTATTTCTACTTTGTACTTTTTCTTTTTTTTTATCATTATGTATAACCCTTTCACAATACTCATGTTGTGAAAGACTAACTATACTTTGCTCCTTCCCAACCCATCCCCCTATATTGAATTTTCTCCCTTGACCCTGTCCCCTTTTGAAAGTGTTTGTTTTTGATTACCTCCACCCCATCTGCCCTTCCCTCCATCACCCCCGCCCTTTTTTTTATCTTCTTCCCTCTTCTTTCCTGTGGGGTAAGATACCCAATTGAGTATGTATGGTATTCCCTCTTCAGGCCAAATTTGATGAGAGCAAGATTCACTCATTCCCCCCTCACCTGTCCTCTCCTCTACTCCCACAGAACTGCTTCCTCTTGCCACCTTTATGCGAGATAATCTACCCCATTCTATCTCTCCCTATCTCCTTCTCTCAATATATTCCTCTCTCATCCCTTAATTTGATTTTGTTTCTTTTAGATATCTTCCCTTCATCTTCAACTCACCCTGCGTCTGCTCTCTCTCTCTCTCTCTCTCTCATTCTCTCTCTCTCTCCACATACATATATACATACATGCACATTCACTTATATATATATATATATATATACATATATACATAAACATATATATATGCATATTCCTTTCAGCTACTATGATATTGAGGTCTCATGAATCATACACATCATCTTTCTACATAGGAATGTAAACAAAACAGTTCAACTTTAGTAAGTCCCTTATGATTTCTCTTTCTTGTTTACCTTTTCATGCTTCTCTTGATTCTTGTGTTTGAAAGTCAAATTTTCTATTCAGCTCTGGTCTTTCACTGAGAAAGCTTGAAAGTCCTCTATTTTATTGAAAATCCATATTTTGCCTTGGAGCATGATACTCAGTTTTGCTGGGTAGGGTGATTCTAGGTTTTAATCCTAGCTCCATTGACCTTGGAATATCATATTCCAAGCCCTCGATCTCTTAATGTAGAAGCTGCCAGATCTTGTATTATCCTGATTGTGTTTCCACAATACTCAAATGGTTTCTTTCTGGCTGCTTGCAGTATTTTCTCCTTGATCTGGGAGCTCTGGAATTTGGCAACAATATTCCTAGGAGAATTCTTTTTGGGATCTATTTGAGGAGGCGATTGGTGGATTCTTTCAATTTTGATTTTGCCCTGTGGTTCTAGAATATCAGGGCAGTTCTCCTTGATAATTTCTTGAAAGATGATATCTAGGCTCTTTTTTTGATCAGGGCTTTCAGGTAGTCCAATAATTTTTAAATTATCTCTCCTGGATCTATTTTCCAGGTCAATGGTTTTTCCAATGAGATATTTCACATTGTCTTCCATTTTTTCATTCCTTTGGTTCTGTTTTATAATATCTTGATTTCTCATTAAGTCACTAGCTTCCACTTGTTCCAATCTAATTTTTAAGGTAGTATTTTCTTCAGTGGTCTATTGAACCTCCTTTTCCATTTGGCTAATTCTGCCTTTCAAGGCATTCTTCTCCTCATTGGCTTTTTGGAGCTCTTTTGCCATTTGAGTTAGTCTATTTTTTAAGGTGCTGTTTTCTTCAGTGTATTTTTCAGTATTTTTTTGGGTCTCCTTTAGCAAGTCATTGACTTGTTTTTCATGGTTTTCTCGCATCCTTCTCATTTCTCTTCCCAATTTTTCCTCTACTTCTCTAACTTGCTTTTCCAAATCCTTTTTGAGCTCTTCCATGGCCTGGGACCAGTTCATGTTTTTCTTGGAGGCTTTTGGTGTAGGCTCTTGCACTTTGTTGACTTCTTCAGGCTGTATGTTTTGGTCTTGTTTGTCACCAAAGAAAGAATGCAAAGTCTGAGACTGAATCTGGGTGTGTTTTTGCTGCCTGGCCATATTCCCAATCAACTAACTTGACCCTTGAGTTTTTCAGTGGGGTATGACTGCTTGTAGACTAAGAGTTCTATGTTCCATGTTTGGGGGGAATGCGCCAGCTCTGCCACACCAGCACTCCTCCTTCCCCAAGAGCCCCCAACCCGGACTGGGCTTAGATCTTCAGCAGGCTGTGCACTCCTGCTCTGGTCTGCCACTTAATTCCTCCCACCAGGTGGGCCTGGGGGTGGGAGCAACAGCAGCTGTAGCTGCCCCACCTCCGCTGCCCCAGGGGCAGTGGCTGAACCAGGAACTCCTTCCACTCCCGCAGCTTTTCCCACTAGCCTTCTCTGTTGTCTTTGGTGTTTGTGGGTTGAGAAGTCTGGTAACTGTGGTAACTGCCGCAGCTCACTGATTCAGGGCACTAGGGCCTGCTCCGCCTGGCTCCTGGTCTGGTTGGTCTGAGCTGCTCATGCTGGGCTCTGCTCCGCTCCGCCTACTCTGTACTTTTTCAATCTCTTCCAATCTACTGTCTCCTTCCCTGCTGCACACTGCTTCTAACTACCCTATCCTTTAAAGGATTCTTGCTTGGGATTACCTTCCCATGCAACCACCATCCCATATCTCTTTTCCCCTTCTCAGTTGAACTTGAAAAAAATTGTTTGTAATCATTGCTACCCATTCATTTCCTCTAATTCTCTTCAAAACCCTCTATGATCCTTTTTCAGTCTCATCAGGCAACTTAAAATACTTTCTCCAAAGTTACAAATACTCTGTTAATAGTCAAATTTCTGGGTCTGTCCTCAATTTGTATTCTTCTTGAAGTCTCTGTAGTATTTGAAACTGTTGCTTACCTGCTCCTAGAGGCCTGTGGCTTCAAGGCCACATGTGGCCTTTTAGGTCCTCAAGTGTGTCCCTTTGACTAAATCTAAAGTTCACAGAGCAAATTCTTTTATTTAAAGGATTTTTCTGGTGAAGTTTAGATTCAGTCAAAAGGCTACACTTGAGGACCTAGAGGACCACATGTGGCCTTGAAGCTGCAGGTTCCCCACCCCTGTCCTAGACACTCTATCCTCTCTAGGTTTTTATGACACTGCTCTTTTTAAAGATCTTCTCCTACTTCCCTGATTATTCCTACTTTGTTCCATCTATGGTATACACCCTAACTATGGGTTTTCTTCATGGCTCAATTGCAGATCCTTTTCTCTTTTCCCTCTGCACTATCACTATTGATGATTTCATCAGCTCCTATTGGTTCAGCTATCATCTACATACAGAAGATTTCTAGATCACTATATTCAAAGAGCCCTAATTTTTTCCCCTGAATTACAATCCTACAATACCAACTCCTTATTGGATATCTTGAACTGGAATTTTCAGTGGAGAAAGAACAGAAGTCCATAAATTATGATTTTGATAGCACAGAGTATATCTTCAAATTAAATTTGCCAGACATATGACATGTTTTAGTCCTTGATTCTGGTCTTCATCATCATTCTCATAGTTAATCATATTCTCATCAAAAGCACAGTTTATGGTCTCTCATTTTGTTTTCTGAATGGAATCTTAAATTAATTTCTCTAAATAGTATATATGAGAGGAAGAGGAATTACTTTCCCCTTTCTTAGTTGGAGAAGGGAAGTATTATATTATTATATTTCAGTTGGAGAAGAGGAAGTATTATATTTCTTTTTATTCCTTCATAGATACTAATGAATGAATGAATCCAACTAGTACTTCTTTCAGAAAAGTGGTTATAATTATAGTTCCAAACTGATTGGAATCACCAGGCATGCAACTTGTTCTTCAATTACCCATTAAGGTCCTGAAAGTATTAGACACTGTAGATTACCTTGGAGATGAAATGTTTGAAAATTACAGTGTTTGTTTGAACAAAATCTCAGAAATTTCTGAGGTCATTGAACATCTAATTTGCTTTTAATGTAGAAGACAAATTAGTGCCTGAAAGGATAAGCTACAAGGACACATCGTAGACACTTAACAAATGTTTTTTAATCCAATTTGTTTATTGAAGACAAGCATAAAATAGATGTCACAAATCATGGTTCATGACTGATGACTGTATGACAGAGAATAATGTAGCAGAGGAAGCAATGGATTGGTACTTAAGAGACCTAAATTCTAATTCTTTCTGCAACTTATTAACTATGTTATTTGGACAGATTTCTTAATGCTCTTAAGCTTGGAGTTCATTATTTCTAAAATTAATGGATCAAACTAGATGAATTTGAAACTCTAATAGCTTTATGATTCTGTAATTTGGGGAATTGTCATAGTAGATAAAGAACTCATTTCATTCTGGAGGTGGGTGAGGGTAGCTGGAGAATGATTGAAGAATTTTGCTGAAGGCTGGACATGAACTGGATTTTATAGGATAGACTGAGTAGAGCCTGGATAAACAGGTGGAAAAACATAAGAAAATTATGGAGGCATGAAAGCACAAAGGATAATTGAGGGATGTCGAGTAAAGGTATAAAATTGAAGTGGAGTCTTTGTGCGGCTGAGTAGTGGGGAGATAAGACTGGAAATGTCAGTGGAAGCCAAGTTATGGACAGGGGGAGGGCAAGGAAGGAGGATAGATGAAATGTATTCCTATCCATAAAAAGGAGTTAGATGACCAATTAAAATCTTTTGCAGTTCTATAACTGTAAGAAAATAGAAAGTAACCATTTTTCCTTTTGAGGAATATTGGCCTCATTTATGCTGTTTAAGGCTGATATATGTAGTGATGTCAGTTGATACTTAGTTGAATTTTGTGATCTACATTCAGAGGAACCAGTGGTTTTTGTTTTGTGAGACACGCGTAAACAGTTAGCTGAAATATTAATAGAATTGTAAAGTTACTTAGCTAGTCTTCACCTGAACATAATGGAACTCCCAGCTAGTGAAAAAATGGTATGAAGCTTCATAATTTCATGAATATTCTTTCCCCTGGAGCAGCTGAATTCAAACTATCTGTGATTAACATAAAAAGTTCTTTCCAATGAATACAGACAACTTCCTCCTCTTCCCCCATCCCCGCTCTGGAAGAACAGCAATGTAGTGCCCTTTCACTCTTACCTGTGTGGCTATTCACTTTCACCCTAGTCCTTACATATGACTGTTCTTCCTCTTTGTAAGACAGAGGAGAATTGAGACATTGCTTTCTCTCCATCTCTCTACCTTTAATAAATTGTTACGGATTGTGTTTCCTTCTTTTTATATTTTTACTGTGCATTTTAAAAAGTATACCTTTTTTTGCAAATCTATCACTTAGGCAAAAAATTCATCTGAGTGTTCGTTGAGTCAGTTTCTAAAATTCAGTTTCCTTGTCTGTGAAAGCAGAATAATAACATTTGTTTCACCTAACTCATTGTATTCTTATAAGGAAAGCCCTCTGTAGTCTTCAGGGCACTATATAAATGTGTCTTCATGTCCAATCTAGTGACAGTCTTTACAACAGATACATGGCCTTTGCTATTAGTGTAGGTGTCAGAACTGCTCAGATCACCAAGAAGCAAAGAGAAAAAAAAGGTTCATGCCCAGATTTTCTATACGGCTTATTGGCAAGGCTCAGGATGGGAATTTCTTGAATACAGTTGAACCCTGGGGACAAAGACATCATAGCAACCAGCTCCAGTGTGCAAATGGATTTTACTCGTCTGCCACATAACTCTTTGCTTCCTATTGCTTCATTAATGGGTCACATAGAAAAATCTGTGTAAAGTTTGGAGAAGTTTGCCACATTTGAGGCAGTCCCATATCTTTCAGCTTGCTCACCAGGTAACACAAATGCTATACCCTACCCCCGCCAAAAAAAAAACCCAACAACCCAGCCATGTCTGGGTTGAGAATGGTGCCAATTTGTTGACATTCTTTGGCAGTTCAGCTTTATAAAGTCTCTTTGCTTTTTGACTGATATTGGCTAAATGATAGGCCCTTTAGAAGAGTGGAGATCTGAAAAGAGCTGAGACTCATGCTTTTTCTAATGAGGAAAGGTCAGATACAGTGCAGTCCAAACCACTAACAATAAATAAACACGATTCCACTTAGGGATAAATTCTACTACCTTGTACTAAGCACTGTGAAAATAGCTTTCCCATAAACATTGTGTCATGGTTGTTTTAGAGAAGGCTACATACAATTTGGCTTCCATGAAGGTAAAGTCTCACTCCCCTGCTCCATCTCAAATAAATAAACAATGAAGTGTTATGTGAGGCTTTTGTGGCATAGACCACCTGTCACTTGATCACAGAATTTGTTTTAATCAAATTAGTTTTCTTTTAATTCCTAGAACCTACTAAGATTTGCCCTTTCTTGAGAGTTATATAGGACATGAACAGATATATTTTTCCTGATTCCAATTCAGTACATGGAGACCATAATGACACAGGGTTAGTCTGACAATGAAATATCTTGTAATTGGTGTCAAGAGCTGGAATGCCTGCTCAGGAGAAGCTGAGCTGAAATTCAGTTTGCATGAAAATTTTTATTTCTATGCTTTATGTTTTGCCTGATATTAAAGAGGGTCATAGCATTCTAGTTTATCTCTTTTATTAAATCTTTCAAGTGTTCTTGTATAATTTTGATGAATATATTTAGTGTTCTTGTTGGACACAGCCTTTAAGGTGACATTTTGCTTAACCAAGCTTAAAGCTTTTTGATTATTTCATTCATTGTTTATAGTCAACAAACAATAGCTACAGTGAAATATTGTATTCTTTATATTTTTTACTCAATTGTGAGATGGTAAAGATTTCAACCACAATGGAATATCACTCAGAAGAATTTGCTGTTCCTTAGATCAAGGATACTTTTGATGGGCATGTATATATTATCCTCATAAAAATTTAATAGGAAAGCTGGCATATAGGTCAGTAATAGTTATTGTTTTCTTGGTCACTTTTGTTTTTCTTCCTGATAGCTTTTGAGAATTGCTTTGCATTTCTGAGTGGGAGAAGAATGATTGACCTTTCTCCCACCCAATGCTCATGAGTGTAAGCCAATAGTCTATTTCTTTTATATTTATTCTTTCTTGGTGTTTAGTGAATGCATACTCTAATACAGGAGTTCACAGGAAACCAGTTAATTCTGAAGCTCAACTGGAACCTTTAAAGAAGTTCTATCTGGGACTGAAGTTGGCATCTGAGTCCCCTGGAGTAATAGAGGTTGTGAATACAGATGGATGAGGAAAGCTATGCCCCTGAAAATGATCATGGCTTAAATTGTCATGATCCTTTGCTATGCAGAAGAATAATGGCTATGGACTCTAGAAGATGTTTAGCTATCAAATCCAGCAGAGAGCTGCACTAAAGGGGAATCTCATAGGAATTTAATAAAGTAAGAATAGGCTTTTCAGGGTCAGGAGTCTGGAGGCAGCCATTAGCCACATGTCTTCTCTACATTATTACCTCACTCCCATTGTACTTTAAGTTGGAGACTACTCTCTCCAGGGATAGGGCATGGGGCAAGTGTTTCCCAGATTGGGGAGTAAAGTTTGTAACTACTATTCTCACACTACATTCTCAATAAACAACCTTTTTTAGAAGCTAATAGGATTTCTTTGGCTCATTGATGTTGGGGTGGGAACTGGGCAGCACCAAATAAAGATTTGGGAATAATAATATTCAAAGAAACAACCCTTTAGCATTACTCCTAGAATCCCTAATTAAAAGTAGTAATTTCCTCTCTGGGGACCCAATCTTCTAATGGGCATTAAAGTTGAAACAATGAGTCCAGAGGGACTACTATACTACTAATATGAAAAGCGATTTTCTAAGAATTTCTAAGAATTCTACACACAGATTGTGTGTGTGTGTGTGTGTATGTATGAAAGTAGGCATATAATTGTAATTGTTGGTCTTTCTGGCATGATAAGGTATAAAATAATTTCCTTCATATACCATGTGAAGCAATTCCTCAAGTTTTATAGTTTGCCTTTCCACCTCAACCTACTTTTCTTTCTCATGTCACACCTGTCAGTAGTGATACCATTTACACAATCTCCCATTTTTGACACGTGGGATTATGTTTTGATTCTTCCTTTTCCTTCACTTCTCAAATCAAGTCAGTTACTGAAACCTCTCAATTCTTTTTATGCTTCATTCCTCATATCTGTCTGTCTCTTGCTCTCTTCTATTAACATACTAGAAAAGGAACTCATTTCTACCTTTGTGGGCTATTCCAATAAGCTTCCTGTGCATTTTCTTGCCATCATTCAATTTAACTTTCTTACCACTGACAAAATAATCTTCCTTTTTCATTGATCTAATCACCCTTTTGCTCAAAAAATTGTCAACAGCTATTATCAATTACTGTTATCTATCAACTGAATGAAGTTCAAACTCCTTTGCCAGTACCCAAGGCCTTCACAGTCTGGTGCCACCCTACCTCTCTGGTGATTTTTCTTATTGCTCTCCTCCTTGTATCTCATGCTGCTTTCTCACTGGAGCTCTACCTGTGAACATTTCCTGTTATTTTTTACATCTACGTCTGCTTATACTATTTTTTTGTCTTAGAGACTGGTCCTTCTCCATCTTTGACTGTTAATTTTTATTTATTCTTTAAGACTCATCTCAAATATAAACCCCCATGGAAAACTTCTTTCAGAATCCATGGGAAAAAGTCAATAACAACTTTATCCCTCAGACCCAACACCCAAAAATTTTGAAATAGATATTTAGTCCCATACAAATTAATATTCCTTCCAAAGCTGTTGATTGAAACTTTCTCTAGATATTGAAATGATACCAATGGAACAAATAGGCCATCCAATGATTATCACTCACTCTCACCACATAACCACCTTGTCTATTCCAATCATATATTTATTTAGTGGCATCTTTTAGTATGGTTCTTCTTTTTAGCTCATTATTTATTATGTATAATAGCCTGCTTGCATGCATCATTGCCTTCTGTATGGTATCAAGTTTTAATTCCTCAGAGACTATGTTGTTTCATGACTCACAGTCACAAGAGTCTGCAATACTACAGTTTGATGTAATTGTCATAATGGTATCTACAAATAGGAGCATTTGAAGGATCCCAACATCTAGAGGGAATGCTTCTTAACCTTAAGCTGAATCTTTTCCACTTCAGTGGCAAATACCTTTGGCACGAATATATTTCTGTGCTTTATGCTTTGAAAAGGAGCTGATTTTAATGATCAGGGAGGTCATAGAATAAGTTTTTCATTATTAAATCTTTCAAAAATTTTGTATGTGTTTGATGAATGGATAGGGGACACGTTGTTGGATAGAGGCTTAAGGTTATTATTTTCTGTGACCAAGCTCAAAGACGTTGAATTTTACTCTTTACTCTTTACCGAGGCTAATCCCTCTTCCTGCATAAGCAATTCAATTCTACCCCATCGCCTCCAATATATTGACTCCTCTCTCATTACCACTTTATCACTTTTTGCAATCTCTCTGTTTACAGGTTCATTCTCTACTGCCTACAAACATGCCTATGTCTCCCCCATTATGAGAAAAGCCCTCTCCTTTGATCCCCACTAAGTATCTATCATCCTATATTTTTTTCTGTCCATTTTATTGTCTGTAGCTTTCTCTCATCATCAACTATTCCCCTTTGCTTAAATATGAAAAATAATTTCTTCCTTGCTCCTCTAATTTGTTTTTGATGTCACCCTTAATGTCTAAGCCATGTATTTATTTGAATTTTATCTTGTTATGCATTGTAAGATGTTAGTCTACCAATTTCTGTCAGACTGCTTTCTAATTTTCCCTGCAGTTTTTGGTCAAATAATGCTACTGTTTATTCAATTTAATGTTGTGTACCTAATTTGTTTCATTGACTAGACTCTGTATTTCTTAACTAATGCCAAATTGTTCTGATGAACAGTTTTACAAAGCATTTCAAGTGGACTCCTTTTTAGGTTCATTTGAAATATGATAGAGCTCTTTCTTCCACTTTAAAAAAATTCCCTTGAGATTCTTTACATTTTGTTCTTCAAATTTAATTTCATCATTATTTTATAGCTTTCTTTAAACTGCTATTACTTTCTACTGATTCTCTGTTTTGTAAGGTGATAGTGCTAACTGTCCTTCTACATAAGATTTTGAAAATTATTTTCTATTCTAAACTGGTGTTGCCCCTGGGCTGCCATGTGTCTCTACTTAGCTAGCAATTAAAGCATTTACTAAGTCATTTTTAAGACTTTTTCCCCCTCTCCTTGTTATGTTATTTAACAAGGGCTTAATTTCTCTAAGAGATAATTATAATCACTTTCTATGTCATTTATTTTATCATCGTCTCATTTTTCACCACTATTGACTTGTTTGGATTGGTCAGGTGCAAGTTGTAATTGTATGCTATGCCACATTGTGTTCTCATTTTTATTATTTCCTCAAACTCTACAAAATATTAATATTCCTAACAAATTGGTTGACTCTGCAAATATGGCTGATTTAGAAATGACCCTTTACATAACTAATGAATCATTTACTCTCTGTTAAAATGTAATCAATTTTATTTTTATGTTTTGTCATTTGCAATAACTGTTGAAGCATAATGTGTAGTTTTTTTTTTTTCATGGTGGGCTTGCAAAATACTTGTCATGAGCACTGCGATCCAGGATGACCAAATAACACACTAAATATTCTTGCTTTTGAGTACATCATAAGACCTCTTTTGTATCTCCAAGAATCTGTGAAATTTCTTCAAATTCTTTTAATTTAGCTGCAACTCTAATCTTTCTCATTTATTTTATGGCAATACTATCAAGATCAATACTATTAAAATATTTCAGTGGGAAGTTCACTCACTGATCACTGTCAAGTTCATTCACTGATTATTTTGAACACCCATGTAAAAATTATGCTTCTTAGTACCTTCCTTCTCCTTTTCTACCACCAAGTCCCCAGCACTGCAGAAGCAGAAAGGCTTTTTGCAACTCCAAAATGATTTTTGCTCTTTGTTTCATGAGTTTCCATGGTTCAGGAATTCATCACCAAGTGTCCTGCCTTCAAGGTATGAGCCTCTTTATATTTTAATAAAGGAAACTCCATTGATTCCTAGGATCATACTCAAAATTTTCCTTTGTTGGTAAACCTGCTAGATTTGGGGCTTTTGTGGCATAGCCTTGAGAAGCCAAGGAGGTTTGTAATTCAATAACAGATTTATATAGTATTGTATCATATGTTTTGTTTCTTATTTCTGTATTGGATTGTCACCTATAAAAATCAGGTACTAACTGTTATCTAAAATTTATTTCTCTCTTAGTTCTAGGCGCAAGAGAAAAATGGAGCATGAATCTGTTGTATTCCCAGGCTTGAGCCAGACATTATTTTTAAAAATGATGAGGGAATTTTATTTAATATTAAATATTTAATGTTAAAGCACTGGGGGAACAGCATGTCTTCACTTTGTGATGGTCTGCCATCTGAACATGATGTACAGGGCCTTCTGGGCTTTCTGTTTCTCCTGGAGCAAGGCCACTATGCCCAGAGGCGTGTCACTGGACCTTATCTTCTTCAAGAGAGCTTCCTCATGGAGTTTCTTCATCTGCTGTTCAGTCTTCATTTTGCCTGAACCCTTTCCATGGAATCAGTGGGACAGCTCCCAGAAGGCCTTCTTAGGTGACAGTTTTCACCTGGTCTCATCCACATATTCCATTTTGATGTCAGTCTTGTAGCCATCTTTCTCCTTAAAATCCTGTGGGAAGCTGCAATACTCTTCCTTCTGACTGTACTTGTCATCAATGGCCATCTTGTCCTCTATGCAGTATACAGCAGAAGGAAGAGACTTGTTGAGGGCCTTCACCAAACCAAGTATTATTGCTGAAAATGGGTCTGTATTTATTGCAATTAAACTAAATGAATTTAGGGATGTTAACCTAGACCAATAAAGTCAGGTTCAAAATCTAAAATGACTTTTAAGTAGAAATAATTATACTAGGATTTATAGTGATAACATTTATTTTTGGTAATGTGAGCCGTGTTAAAAGGACATGACCAAATTTTCTCTTCAATGGAAAATTCCATACAGTGAAAATATCTCTTTATTATCTGTGGATGCGAGGTATGATGAAAAGTACCAAAATGTTGAATGTTTACCTGAAAACTTAGAGGAAGGAAAAATAGCACGGCTCTATTTGGAAATGTTTTCAAGGTTTTACTTAAAACCTGCACTCCTTTGCAAGTATTTATTGATGTAGATATATTTCAGTGTCAGGTTGTGACAGTAAAGTTGCAGTGACAGCTATAAAGTGTAAAACATTATTTTGGGCAGGTAAGCCATATAGTCTATGATGAAAACTTCAAGATCTAAATTGTACTAGTAGAAAATTTTCACTATAGAATAATTAATTAAGAACTAGAAATAAATAGATTTTAAAAAAAAACTATTGTCACACCTCAGGGAAGTAGAAATATTTACCATTTCCAAAATTCCAGAAAGCATTATTAAAATAAACAGCTAAAGATAAAATGCAGATATAGTATATTATGAGGATTACAATTTACTTTCCTTTTATGATTGCAATTATGGCATCTTATAGTTTTAGTTAGACTTATAGTCTTAGAGTTTTAGTGAGTTGGAATCACCAAAAATGCTTGCCCATGGAGAATAAACTACATTATTCATCGGAGAATTCTGAACAGAAGAAAGACTTCATATTTTGGGTAATATTCTCCAAAAATTCCAAGTTGCAATTGATATTAACTGATTGTATTTGTCTCCAGAATACTACAAAACTCTTTGATGAAATTCATAGTTATTTGAAAGGGACTGGTTTAATTATCCACATTGGAAAAACAAGTGGACTAAAGATGCCTTCCTCAAATTATGATACATACCCAGAAAAGGAGAAAATTAAATATATCAACATTTGTATTTTTCATAGATAACTGCTGATGAATGAAAACTGGGTCCAAAATTGAGGAAGAAGAAAAGTTTGGGATAGTTCACATTTGGGAAAATGTGCAATGCTTTTTTTAAAAAAATTATCTCAAGCTACTTGGTTTCCAGATCCATCTTTTTAATGCTAATGTTCTCCCCATTATTAAAAATCTCAAAATTGACTTCCAGGGGTGGAGCCAAGATGGTGGCTGGAAAGCAGGGACTTGCTTGAGCTCCCTACCACATCCCTCCAAAAACCTATAAAAAATGGCTCTGAACAAATTCTAGAACTGCAGAACCCACAAAATAGCAGAGGGAAGCAGGGATCCAGCCCAGGACAGCCTGGATGGTCACTGGATGAGGTCTATCACACAGAGTGGAGGAGAGCAGAGCTCAGCGTGGGAGGCAGAAGGACCAGCCAGACCAGGAGCCGGGAAGAACAGGTCCTAGCACCCTGAATCAGTGAGCTGTGGCAGTAACCTGACTTCTCAACCCACAAACACCAAAGACGACAGAGAAGGTTGGTGGGAAAACCTGCGGGGGACAGAGTTCGTGGTTCAGCCACCACCCCAGGGGCAGCGGGGGAGGTGCAGCTACAGAACTACAGCTGCAGTTACTTCCGGCCCCAGGCCCACGTGGTGGGAGGAAATCAAGTGGCGGATCAGAGCAGGAGTGCAGAGCCTGCTGAAGATTTGCATCAGGTCTGGGTTGGAGGTTCTTGAGTAAGGAGGAGTGCTGGGGTGGCAGAGCTGGCTGTATAGAAATGGCTCTGAAATCAACAGCGCATCCCCTCAAGCTTGGAACAAAGTACTCTTTGCTCTACAAGCACTCATACCCTGACGAAAAACTCAAGGGTCAAGTAAGTTGGCTGGGAACATGGCCAGACAGCAAAAACACACCCAGATTCAGTCTCAGACTTTGGGATCCTTCTTTGGTGACAAACAAGACCAAAACATACAGCCTGAAGAAGTCAACAAAGTCCAAGAGCCTACACCAAAAACCTCCAAGAAAAACATGAACTGGTCTCAGGCCATGGAAAAGCTCAAAAAGGATTTGGAAAAGCAAGTTAGAGAAGTAGAGGAAAAATTGGGAAGAGAAATGACAAGGATGTGAGAAAACCATGAAAAACAAGTCAGTGACTTGCTAAAGGAGACCCAAAAAAATACTGAAAAAAATATTGAAGAAAACAACACTTTAAAAAATAGACTAACTCAAATGGCAAAAGAGCTCCAAAAAGCCAATGAGGAGAAGAGTGCCTTGAAAGGCAGAATTAGCCAAATGGAAAAGGAGGTCCAAAAGACCACTGAAGAAAATACTACCTTAAAAATGAGATTGGTCTCTCTTTTCTTGCTGGTCTGCTCCAGTGAGGGAAGGTAGCTTTCTCTCTGTGCAATCTGGATCCACCCTTCCTCCTGGAGCAATCCACTGAGGTCTTGTCATCATGATTGAACAGATGACCCTTTGGGGTACCCTGATCAGCCACAATGGCTGGGTGACCCAGATCACCACGACTCCCCAGTTCCCCAACATGATCCTGTCAGCCTCCCAAGATAAGACTATTATCATGTGGAAACTTACCAGAGATGAGACAAACTATTGCATCCCCCAGCGTACCCTCAGGGGTCACTCCCATTTTGTTAGTGATGTGGTCATTTCCTCGGATGGCCAGTTTTCACTCTCAGGCTCCTGGGATGGCACACTAAGGCTGTGGGATCTCACAACTGGCACTACCACCAAGTGCTTTGTTGGTCACACCAAGGATGTGCTGAGTGTAGCCTTCTCTTCCGACAACTGCCAGATTGTCTCTGGTTCCTGGGATAAGACTATCAAGCTGTGGAACACCCTGGGTGTCTGTAAATACACTGTGCAGGATGAGAGCCACTCAGAGTGGGTGTCTTGTGTCTGTTTTTCACCCCACAGCAGCAACCCCATCATTGTCTCCTGTGGCTGGGACAAGCTGGTCAAGGTCTGGAACTTGGCCAGCTGCAAGCTGAAGACAAACCACATTGGCCACACAGGCTACCTAAACACAGTTACAGTTTCTCCTGATGGCTCTCTCCGTGCCTCTGGAGGCAAGGATGGTCAGGCCATGCTGTGGGACCTCAATGAGGGTAAGCACCTCTATACTCTGGATAGTGGTGACATAATCAATGCCCTCTGCTTCAGCCCCAATTGCTACTGGCTCTGTGCTGCCACTGGGCCCAGCATCAAGATCTGGGACCTAGAGGGCAAAATCATTGTGGATGAGCTTAAGCAAGAAGTGATCAGCACCAGCAGCAAGGCCGAGCCTCCCCAGTGTACCTCCTTAGCCTGGTCTGCTGATGGCCAGAATCTCTTTGCTGGATACACAGACAACTTGGTATGAGTGTGGCAAGTAACAATTGGCACTCGGTAAAGGGGTCAACCATAACTCAAAGATTTTGAAATAAAGACCTTAATTTCTGCCTTTTGAAAAAAAAATGAGATTGGAGAAAGTGGAAGCTAGTGACTTTATGAGAAATCAAGATATTATAAAACAGAACCAAAGGAACGAAAAAATGGAAGACAATGTCACATATCTCATTGGAAAAACCACTGACCTAGAAAATAGATCCAGGAGAGATAATTTAAAAATTATTGGACTACCTAAAAGCCATGATGAAAAAAAGAGCCTAGATATCATCTTTCAAGAAATTATCAAGGAAAACTTCCCTGATATTCTAGAGCCAGAGGGTAATATAGAAATTGAAAGAATCCACCGATCGCCTCATCAAATAGATCCCAAAAAGAAATCTCCTAGGAACATTGTCACCAAATTCCAGAGCTCCCAGGTCAAGGAGAAAATACTTCAAGCAGCCAGAAAGAAACAATTTGAATACTGTGGAAAAACAATCAGGATAACACAGGATCTGGCAGCTTCCACATTAAGGGACCGAAGGGCTTGGAATACAATATTCTGGAGGTCAATGGAGCTAGGATTAAAACCTAGAATCACCCTACCCAGCAAAACTGAGTATCATGCTCCAAGGCAAAATATGGATTTTCAATAAAATAGAGGACTTTCAAGCTTTCTCAGTGAAAAGACCAGAACTGAATAGAAAATTTGACTTTCAAACACAAGAATCAAGAGAAGCATGAAAAAGTAAACAAGAAAGAGAAATCATAAGGGACTTACTAAAGTTGAACTGTTTTTTTACATTCCTACATAGAAAGTTATGTGTATGATTCATGAGACCTCAATATCATAGTAGCTGAAAGGAATATGCATATATATATGTTTATGTATATATATATATACATATATATATAAGTGAATGTGCATGTATGTATATATGTATGTGTATATATATATAGAGAGAGAAAAAGAGAGCGGACATAGGGTGAGTTGAAGATGAAGGGAAAATATCTAAAAGAAATAAAATCAAATTAAGGGATGAGAGAGGAATATATTGAGAGAGGGAGAAAGGGAAAGATAGAATGGGGTAAATTATCTCGCATAAAAGTGGCAAGAAAAAGCAGTTCTGTAGGAAGGCAAGAAGGGGCAGGTGAGGGGGAATGAGTAAATCTTGCTCTCATCAGATTTGACCTGAGGAGGGAATACCATACACACTCAATTGAGTATCTTACCCCACAGGAAAGAAGAAGGAAGAAGATAAAAAGGGGGTATGATAGAAGGGAGGGCAGATGGGGGGAGGAGGTAACCAAAATCAAACACTTTCGAAAAGGGACAAGGTCAAGGGATAAAATTCAATAAAGGGGGACAGGTTAGGAAGGAGAAAAACATAGTTAATCTTTTACAACATGAGTATTGTGAAAGGGTTTTACATAATGATACGCATGTGGCCTATGTTGAATTGCTTGCCTTCTTAGGGAGGATGGGTTGGGAGGGAAGAGGGGAGAGAATTTGGAACTCAAAGTTTTAAAAACAGATGTTCAAAAACAACAACAACAAAAAAAAGTTTTTGCATGCAACTAGGAAATAAGATACACAGGCAATGGGGCATAGAAATTTATCTTACTCTACAATAGAAGAAGGGCAAGGGGGATGGGAGAGGAGTGGGGTGAAATATTGGAGGGCTGACTGGGGAATGGGGCAACCAGAATATCTGGAGTGGGGGGAGGATAGAAATGCTGAAAAATTTGTAATTCAAACTTTTGTGAAAATCAATGCTGAAAACTAAATATATTAAATAAATTTTTTAAAAAATCTCAAAATTATGAAAAATTATCTTGAAAGAATCCAATTTGTAGATGATCCAAAGGGCAATGATAAATATGAGTAAATATCAGTAGATTGTGCCTCTTATCAGGATAACTGGTGTGTAAGAAGTGACTTAAAAGATGTTAAGGAAAAGGACATGTGTCGAAAAGACAGGTCAGTCATAGAAGAAATTAAATTATACTAGTCAGCCCAAGTGCTGGACCACAGCTTCTGAAATGTTAAAAGAATGAGAAATTTTTTACTATTTGGAGGAAATTTTATAAGGAAGATTTATAGAAAGATCAAAATCATACAGAATTAGAAGGGCTTGTGTGGAAGGGTTACAATCTGCATTGGTGGAGGGAGTTCCTATCTCAGTACTTACATAACTTTCTGTTATAGCCTGACTATAGGCCAACAAAGTCTTGGCTGAGTAGACATACTGCCTGCCATTGGTATGGCCAACTTGGGAAGTTGTATAGTGCCTCAGAGTAGTGCTAAATCCGTGGGAGAGCTAGCTGCATCTATACCAGAGATGCTGAGTGCAGAGAAAACAGTGGAATGGGGATATCAGGGCTGAGGCAATAAATATTGCCAATATCCAAGTTATGCAGCTGTATAAAGCCCAGAACTACAGCTAAACTAAGCAAAGCGAATGAAAAGAAAAACCCCAAACTAGAAGACATTGGAGTCACATGCCCAGTGAACTATGAGAGTGGGACACTAACATGAACAAGGTAAATTACTTGATAAACTTTTGTCTGTGTTTCTGCACTTTTGGCTTCTTGCTCTTTCCTACCAGTCAAGAGAGCTAACAAAACATCATCTCTTGGCAGAGGTTTGGGAGGTATAAAAAGGAGGCAACTATGAACAAATGTATGGGAGGGATCACACTCAAACAGGAATGAACAAGGTCGTAGTACAACACAGATGCTTTAGCTGAATTTGGTCTCATTTTTCTCCTTTCAATCTTTTCAATCATTTCAAAATTGCACTCGAGAGCTAATAAATTACTTCATCAATTTTTAATCCTTTAAAGACCTTCTTTAAACCAGGTCTGTCTTTTTTGGATATCTTATTCAATTTCAAAACACTGGAGAATTTTTTTAGTTTTCCTGGTATTAGTTGGAATTCGCAACATTTTTAAATGGGAACAGGATTTTCTTACCTGGTCTCCATTTGCTTTTCAGTGTCCACTTTATTTAATGGACAACTTGTTGCCTTTTAGGAAGCAGATTTGTCTTTCTTGTTCTTTCTGTTTTTGTTTTTGTCTTTATTTCCTCCTCTTCCATCCTCTTTCTTCTCTCCCTTCTCCTGTCCTCTTATTCTCTTTCTTTTATTCCTTTTTCTTCTTCAAGAACATAAAGATCTCATACATATTGTCAAGAAGTATGTAAAAGAGATAAGCATACACTAATAATTATAAAAAGGTAGACTCTGAAAGTTCAATAAAAAAATACAGATACTTCCTCACATATGATGCCCATCTTGGTGCCTTTGCACTATCTCTCATCCCTTGCATCCCTGTTTCCTTAAAGACTGTCCCTCTTCACCTCTGTCTGCTGGAACCTTGTTTTCCTTAAGGAGTCAAATCAATGCTACCTTCTGCATGATCTCCATAGCTACTAAAGCTTCCTCCCCTTCCTTGGTAATTTTTTTATTTGATTTGTGTATCCACACACACACATAAACACACATATATACATATATAAACATACACAAATCAAATATGTGTGTGTTTTCTGCATTTGAATATTATCTTGAGGTCAGGGCCTGCTTGCTTTTGTCTTAGAACCTAAAACTTAGAAAAATGTCTAGCTTAGAGTAGCTTAATAAATGCTTGTTGGTTAATTAATTGATTAATTAATTAATGGGTGTTCTGAGATAGGTACACATAGTTTTAAAATTCTTTGGGCAGAATTCCAGATTGGATCCAATCGCTTTGGAATAGCATAATTTCTGAAGCATCAAAGTTATGGATGACTGCAAAGGCAATGGACAGGTATGTGCATGAGGGAAAAATAGAATGCAGCATATTTCCAGTGATGTAAAAGATAATGGAAGAAATGTATGACATGAAAAGGGAGTGAGTGGTTATATGATGATAATAAGGGGTGCTAAATGGTCATTCGCAATGCTCCTATGACCTAGGGTTATAGGATTGACAGTTTTCAATAAAAAAGGAATCTTAGAGGTTATGTATTCTAATTTCCTCATTTTATTGTTGAGGAAAGTGAGGCTCACTGCAATTAAGTGCCTTATCCAATGTCCATAGGTGTCAGACCTAGGATTCAAACCCAGAACCTCTTATGCTAAAAGTCATTAGTCTTCCCACTGTATAATGTTGCTTCCGGCACATTGGATGTTCTATTCATGATAAAGACACATATAAGACTTGCACAAGGTAAGAAGACATGAGTAGTTTTCAACCTGCACCACTCAAAGGAATCCCTGGATCAATAAGAAAACAGATCCAGTGAAGTATATTGATGAAAAGAGATCTTTGTTTTAAGGACTTTTTCTATGTTCACAAGAAGAGAGGGACACAGAGAACACTGTTCTGGAACAAAAAGCAAAAAGAAAGGGGGTAAAGGATGAAAGCACTACCTATATCTCTTTATTAACCACTGGATTCCTAGGATGTATACTGTGAAACAAAACCAAAACGGCAAACAGGATGTTCAACTTGCAGTGATGTTAAAAATCTAGCAAATGCCCTGGTGTGCCTGAGGATTGTCCTGAGCCTCTCTGTTTTATTCTCTACTTCAAGTTTGCAGAGTTTGCATATGCTGTTCCACAAGAGTTTTCCTGTTTAGGAAGTAAGGAAGGAAGGAGGGAAAAATGGAAGAAAGGAAGGAGGGAAGGGAAGAAGGAAGGAATGGAGGGAGGGCATAAGGAATAGAAGAAAAGATAAAAACAGGAAGGGAAGGAGGAGAAAAGAAAGGATTTATTAAGTGCTTGTTATGTGCCAGGAATGGTGCTAAATGCTTTACAAATATCCCATTGAATCTTCACAACTCTGGGAAGCAGGTACTATTATTATCCACATTTTACAGTTAAGGAAACTAAGTCAGAGGTTAAGTTACTTGCCCAGGGTCACACGATTACTAAATAAATGTCTGAGGCCAGATTTGTATTTAGGACTTCGTAACTCCAGACCTATCTGTATGCCCAGTACTTTATCCACTCTACTGCCTAGCTGCCCCAATTGTAGAATACTGACAACTTAAAATTTTGGAATTTCTATTTGGTATCTGAACACTTTCCTCAGTTACCTCCCCAGGCTGAATGATCACCACCTAATTCTTGCTGCATTGCTCTTGGTATAATATAATAATAATTCCTATGTATTTCATTCTTTGGTGTGGTGGGAGACTGATCTATAATTGTTGGTCTCAAGAAATCCAAGTGTGAAAACTCTGACAACTCATCTGCTTTAGATATTTGCATGGGGACACTGAGAGATTGAATGATTTGCCCAGGGTCACTTACCTAGAAAATATAAGAGGTGGGATGTGAATCCAGGTTTTCTTGTCTTCAAGGCTAACCTTCTCTCTACGATGGGTTGAGTTCAGAATTAAACAAGAAAAATATGGGGAGCTGGATTGAATTTGGTTAATTGCACAGTGTTTTTAACGATCCCAAGCTGCTCCCTGAAGCAAAGACTGATCTTTTTTTCTTTCTTTTTAAAAAACACAAATGTTCCCTCAGCAATGCTGTATGGTTGTATATCTTGGAACATCATAATCTCTGGGGAACCAAAGTTGCCAAAGGACAATGGAGAGGCTCATGGTGGACATAAGCAGGCAGCAGAATATTTCCGCTGATGTGTTACTTGCACGTAAAAAGTAGCATAATGGATATCATCGAGGAATTATCACATCAGAAAAGGAGGAGGAAGAAATTCTGTGACGAGACTTGAAAGTTTGCAAAAAGTTTTACCTACAAAACCCTGCAAGATAAGTTATAGTGATGGTGTCTATGGTGGTGGTGGTAGTGATAGTAGTAGTAGCAGCAATAGTGGTGGTCGTATTAGTAGTAATAGTTATAGTATTCATTATCATAGTAGTAATAGTAATGGTAGTTGTTGTTACTGTAGTAGTAATAGCAGCAATAGTAGTAGTGGTTGCCATAGCAATAATAGGTGTATATGTAGTAATTGTATATGTGGTAGTAGTTGTAACTGTAGCAGTAGTGGTTGATGTAATAGTAGTAGTTATTATTGTAATTATAGTCATAGTAGTAGTAGTTGTTGTAATAGTAATCATTGTAGTGGTAATATAAATAGTTGCAATATTTGCTGTTGTTATTGTTATGACAGTAGTAGCAGCAGTAGTAGTAGTAGCAGTAGTGATTGTACAAATAGTAGTAGTACTAGTGGTAATCTAGTAGTAGTTATTACCATAGTAATAATAATAGTAGTCATAATAATTGTAATAGTAATGGTTGTAATTGTAATGGTATTATTATTAGTCGTAGTAGGAGATGGAGTAGCAGTAGTAGTGGTAGTAGTAGTAGTAGTGATTATACAAATAGTAGTAGTACTAGTGGTAATCTAGTAGTAGTTATTACCATAGTAATAATAAGTCATAATAATTGTAATAGTAATGGTTGTAATTGTAATGGTATTATTATTAGTCATAGTAGGAGATGGAGTAGCAGTAGTAGTAGTAGTGGTAGTAGTAGTAGTAGTGATTATACAAATAGTAGTAGTACTAGTTGTAATCTAGTCATAGTTATTACCATAATAATAATAATCATAATAATTGTAATAGAAATGGTTGTAATTGTAATGGTATTATTAGTAGTAGTAGTAGGAGAAGGAGTAGTAGTAGCAGTAGTACTGATTATACAAATAGTAGTAGTACTAGTGGTAATCTAGTAGTAGTTATGACCATAGTAATAATAATAGTAGTCATAATAATTGTAATAGAAATGGTTGTAATTGTAGTGGTATTATTATTAGTCATGGTAGGAGAAGGAGTAGTAGTAGTAGTAGTAGTAGTGATTATACAAATGGTAGTAGTACTAGTGGTAATCTAGTAGTAGTTATTACCATAGTAATAATAATAGTAGTCATAATAATTGTAATAGTAATGGTTGTAATTGTAGTGATATTATTATTAGTAGTAGTAGGAGAAGGAGTAGTAGTAGTAGTAGCAGTAGTAGTAGTGATTATACAAATGGCACTAGTACTAGTGGTAATCTAGTAGTAGTTATTACCATAGTAATAATAATAGTAGTCATAATAATTGTAATAGTAATGGTTGTAATTGTAGTGGTATTATTATTAGTAGTAGTAGGAGAAGGAGTAGTAGTAGTAGTAGCAGTAGTAGTAGTGATTATACAAATGGTAGTAGTACTAGTGGTAATCTAGTAGTAGTTATTACCATAGTAATAATAATAGTAGTCATAATAATTGTAATAGTAGTGGTTGTAATTGTAGTGGTATTATTATTAGTAGTAGTAGTAGGAGAAGGAGGAGGAGGAGGAGGAGGAGTTCTGACATTTATATAGTGCTTTCAGGTTTGTAAAGTGCCTTAAACACATTACCTGACATACCAGCCTGAATTCTGCAGATGAAGTTTCTAAAATGATGCCCAAACAACAAACAGAAGCTATTGTCTGAGATAACATAAACTCTGCCAACCTTAAAGTGCTATGATGCTAGCAATTATTATTGCAAAAACCTCATGAGGTAAGTGCTATTATTACCCACCTTTCACAGATAAAGAAGCTGAGGCTAAGAGGTTAAATGACACACAGCTAAGTAAGTGTCTGAGAAAAGATTAAAATCTAGGTCTTCCTAACTCTGAGGATAGACAGCACTCTCCCTGATGTGCCATCTAGCTATCTCAAGTAGGACAAATGTTATTACTCCCATTTTGTAGGTGAAGGCACTGTGGCTTAGGGAGAATGTAGAAGCAAGGAGAGCACACACAAAGACCATAAAAAACATATTAGAAAAATCTGAAACTATATTGGGCAGCAGTGGCATGTTGTGTGTACATGTATGTCTCTGGGTGTATGTGTTGTCTGATAATCTACATTTTGCAGTAGAGAGGGTACTAAACTTGGAGTCAGGAAGAGCTTATTTCAAAACTTACCTTAGTCACTTATTAGATAAGTCGCCCTGGATTAGTCACTTAATCTCTTTACGCCAAGATGGCCTCACCTATAAATTGAGGGAATTAAACTTGATGGTCTCAAAGGTCCTTTCCACATCTAAAATCCATGATCATATGATAATTTCTGGCACCTGCTATGCATCTAATGAGCACTTTGTTAGTCATTATAGGAGATTCAAAAAACAGAGGAGATGGTCTCCATCCCTGAGGAGCTTATAATCTAGTTTCATAGGACCCATATATGGGAAAAGACATCTAACAATATAGGACACTAACCAATTAAGAGCAAAGGGATAGCACAGACAATTAATACTAACAGAACTCAAAGGCAGGTGACACCAGCATGGGCTAAGTAATCAGCAAAGGCTGCAAAATGGTGAATCTTGAGTGAGGCCGTGAAAGATTGAATCATAAGAAAACAATTTGCAAAGGAAAGGAGTTTTGTTGCAAAGCTATAGTGTGAAATGTGGAAAGATTATGTTCAGGGGAGATAGGAAGGTTTGAAATAGGAGAATATCTACTCTCTTACAAGCTTATGTGAGCTAGTCCTCAGTAGCAGTTAGACCAAACTTTGCCTTTCTTAAGGTCTGGTAATGTGATTTCTGCCTTTATTCTGCACAGGAGATTTAGCATGTCTTTGTGAAACTTACTAGAGGTGCATGTGTGTGGGGAACACAAAATAAAACACTGTGCTGACAAGAGCTGTCTATAAATGTCAATGTTTGGATGGGCTCCATTGCTTTTGGCTTTGGATTTCTGGCATATACAGTACAAAGCTGGTCAAGGAATGTCATTTCAATGGTTCAAGGCCTTGCATGTTTTTTTAAAGAAAAACTACAATAGGTTTCTTTCAAAGAAACCTTTGCCAGTTTTTTTCAGGAGGTGCTTAAAAATCTTTTGATTATCTTAAATAAAAATTAGAATATGTTTTATGAAAGTGATCATAAAGCCCAAAATATATCAAAAACCATCAATCAGTTTTCTTATCAGCAAGAAGAGAGTTAGACTAGATGGCCTCTAAGGTTCTTTCAGCTCTAAATCTGTGATCCTAGGACACAAAGTAATGCTATAGAAAAGTTAATCTGGTGTTTGACTTCCTGAATTTGAAGAGGAAGAGACTGATGCTAGTGATACCAGGTCAGAAGTGATTAGCATAGTTTAAGAGTAAGGTAAATTTTAAATTAGGGAAGTGCCACTTGAAACTAGAAAGGAGTTCAAATATATGTGAGACATTGTAAATAAAAAATTGACTGAATTTAGGGATTCTATAAAGGGAGGGACAACAAAGAGTTAAGGTTCTTTTAAGAAAGGTAAATATTGCATTAATAACTGCTTACACTATTTGCTTATAAAACTAATATTTTAATAACATAAGAGTAAAAATAAAAAGTATTTATAAAATTTATCATAAAATTATAAATAGTAGTCTTTCAATAAATGAAGTTTAATTATAGAGGCAGCTTGTTTAGTAAATAGAGAGCCAACTTTTGAGTCAAGAAAACCTGCATTCAAGGCCTGCCTCTGACATTTAATGGACACATTATTGTGGGCAAGTCGCTTAATGTATCAGTGCTCTAGGAAGCCCCCTCTGAGTATAAGCTGCAAAGCACATTCCTACATTGGCATTGGTAGAGGAAGATTCTTCATTGAGATCTCCAACTACTCATGAAGTTACAGGTTCACTGAAGCAAACAAACAAACAAACAAACAAACAAAACAAAACAAAACAAAACATATTAAGGGAGAGGACAGTGGAGAAGAATACCCTTATTAGCATGGTCAGTGGTTAGATTTAGGGAAGACAGGGCAATGTGAAAACAATGGAATTACATCATCAGGAGGTCCAAGGGAAGGTATTTAGATATACAAAATATGATTCTGGTCTTGAAATAAAAGGAAATAAATACTTGTAACTACTGTTTTTGTTGTTGCAAACTATATTTTGGAGTGGAGGAAAAATATATTGCCAAGTGCATTTAGAAAGAAAAATTGACTTAAATTAAGCTACTTTGTATTTTAATGCAGATTGGCAGTGGAACAGGGAAAGTCAAAGGAAATAGGAACCAGAAAATCAAAAAGGGCTGGGTGCATGATAGTCCAAGAGTCAGTAGGGGTGTTACTAGTGAGTGGGGTGGATGAACTCTGATCTGAGTGCAGAGGCTAATTGCTCCCTGCCCTGTGTAGACTGTCTGTTCAGTGTGAGTTGTCAGTAATGCAGAGATGTCATACTCTCAAATTAAACTGCAAAGATGTTTGACAGAGGAAAGCAGGGCTGCTTCAGTTTGGGGAAGATCACAGTCTTCATGTAGTATGACACACAGCAGAGATGGTTGGCAAAATAATACTGTGAGTGTTGGGAAGACTCTGTCTCCTGCAAGATGCATGTCCAAGCCAGCTGTCAAGCACTGAGTCAGAAGAGAAGCATGAATGTCCAGGTGCAGATAGAAGTGTGGATTCACAGCATGTGTCTTTCTTTGGAGAGGCCAGTGTGATAGAGTGGACCTGGAATCTGGAAAATCTGGGTCCAAATCCCACTTTAGAGATGAACTGCATGAATGACTCCTGGCAAGACATTTACCATATCTCTGTCTTAATTTCCCCATTTATAAAATGAGGGGATTATATTCTGTGACTTCTACTGTAACCCCAACTGCAAATCTATGATCCTCATCATGCACACAACTGAAATGACTCAGAATCAGGTACTAACTCCTTTTCCTCATCCTCTTCTAGTAGCCAGATTATAAAGATCAACCACAACTAAAGATTATTTAGGTGACTTGACTTAGTTAATTGTATTTGCTTTTAAATTACCTTGTGGTGCTAAGGTTGACTTCTCAAGAGACATACTTGCAGAATTCTACATCACAAATTGGAGAGTCCACTTCTGACCATCCATTTGTGAGTCTGTGCTGTTCCCATGGAAACAGTCCTTTTGGATCTGGTTCCCAGGAGCATCATCTCATTTCTTATTTTCCGGGAGAGTAGGGATTGTGGCACAATCTCTTGTTTTTCTGAGTTCCTATGGGTAGAATAAGGGAATTTGAGATCAGGTTTTAATCTAGTTAGGAGAGGAAATGATCGTTAATGAGGCTCAATCAAAGACTGTACTAGTTTGCTTCTTTTATGTAAGGACAGCTCTCAGGTTCTCCTTGTGTTTACCTTTTGAGTATAGCGTGGTTACATGAGTGAGTCATGACTTATATGTGCTCATCATCATCATCATCATCGTCACAAGCTGCTGCTACAGAGGACTTTAAGATTTACAAAAGATGTCCTATATTGTAGTAATAATAATAGTAATGATAATAATAGCTGGTATTTGTATGGTACTTTAAGGTTGGTAAAGCATTTTGCAAATATTACCTCATTTTATCTTTACAACCCTGGGATTTGAATGCTATTATTATTTTTAGTATTTATTATTATTTTATTTATTATCTGTGTATTTATTATTTTCATTACTATTTATTATTTATTTATTTTATTTCCTTTTAGTTTTATTTATTTATTATTTCATTTCATATTATTTTTATTATTATTTATTATTATTTTACACTATTTTACATAAAAAGAAGCTTAGGCAGAAAGAGGTTAAGTGACTTGCCAGGATAGCACAGTCAGTATATGTCTGAAGCTAGATTTGACCTCAGATCTTCCAGACTTCAGGTTTCATTACCCCACCTAGCTGCCTCTCATCAAATACAAGTATTTGCAGCCCTATTTTTTTTTATTTTTTAAATTTAAATTTATTTATTTAACATATTTAGTTTTCAGCATTGATTTCCACAAGAGTTTGAAGTACAAATTATCTCCCCATTTCTACCCTCCCCCCCACTCCAAGATGGCATATACTCTGGTTGCCCTGCTCCCCAGTCAACCCTCCCCTCTATCACCTCACTCCCCTCCCATCCCCTTTTCCCTTCCTTTCTTTTGGGCAAGATAAATTTCTACGCCCCATTGCCTGTGTATCTTATTTTCTAGTTGCATGCAAAAACTTTTTTTTTTGTTTTTGAACGTCTGTTTTTAAAACTTTGAGTTCCAAATTCTCTCCCATCTTCCCTTCCCACCCACCCTCCCCAAGAAGTCAAGCAATTCAGCATATGCCACATGCGTATCATTATGTATAACCCTTCCACAATACTCATGTTGTGAAAGACTAACTATATTTTGCTCCTTCCCAACCCATACCGCTTTATTGAATTTTCTCCCTTGACCCTGTCCCCTTTCGAAAGTGTGTGTTTTTGATTACCTCCACGCCCATCTGCCCTCCCCTCCATCATCCCCCCCACACTTTTTTTTTATCTTCCTCCCTCTTCTTTCCTGTGGGGTAAGATACCCAACTGAGTATGTATGGTATTCCCTCCTCAGGCCAAATCTAATGAGAGCAAGGTTCACTCATTCCCCCCTCACCTGCCCTCTCCCCTCTTCCCACGGGACTGCTTCCTCTTGCCACCTTTATGTGAGATAATCCACCCCATTCTATCTCTCCCTATCTCCCTCTCTCAGTATGTTCCTCTCTCATCCCTTAATTTGATTTTATTTCTTTTAGATATCTTCCCTTCATCTTCAACTCACCCTGTGTCTGGCTCTCTCCCTCTCTTACATATATATATATATATATATATATATATATATATATATATATATATATATAATATATATATATATATATATACACACACACACACACACATAGATATATACATACATACATATTCACTTATATATATACATAAACATATATATATATACATATATATATATATATGCATATTCCCTTCATACATGTCATCTTTCCATGTAGGAATGTAAACAAAACAGTTCAACTTTAGTAAGTCCCTTGCAATTTCTGTTTCTTGATTACCTTTTCATGCTTCTCTTGATTCTTGTGTTTGAAAGTCAAATTTTCTATTCAGTTCCTGTCTTTTCACTGAGAAAGCTTGAAAGTCCTCTATTTTATTGAAAATCCATATTTTGCCTTGGAGCATGATACTCAGTTTTGATGGGTAGGTGATTCTAGGTTTTAATCCTAGCTCCATTGACCTCCAGAATATCATATTCCAAGCCCTTCGATCTCTTAAGGTAGAAGCTGCCAGATCTTGGGTTATTCTGATTGTGTTTCCATAATACTCAAATTGTTTCTTTGTGGTTGCTTGCAGTATTTTCTCCTTGATCTGGGAGCTCTGGAATTTGGTGACAATGTTCCTAGGAGATTTCTTTTTGGGATCTATTTGAGGAGGCAATCGATGGATTCTTTCAATTTCGATTTTGCCCTGTGGCTCTAGAATATCAGGGCAGTTCTCCGTGATAATTTCTTGTAAGATGATATCTAGGTTCTTTTATTGATCATGGCTTTCAGGTAGTCCAATAATTTTTAAATGATCTCTCCTGGATCTATTTTCCATGTCAGTGGTTTTTCCAATGAGATATTTGACATTGTCTTCCATTTTTTCATTCCTTTGGTTCTGTTTTATAATATCTTGATTTCTCATAAAGCGTCTTGGCTTCCACTTGCTCCAACCTAATTTGTAAGGTAGTATTTTCTTCAGTGGTCTTTTGGACCTCCTTTTCCATTTGGCTAATTCTGCCTTTCAAGGCATTCTTCTCCTCATTGGCTTTTTGGAGCTCTTTTGCCACTTGAGTTAGTCTGTTTTTTAAGGTGTTGTTTTCTTCAGTGTATTTTTCAGTATTTTTTTGGGTTTTCTTTAGCAAGTTATTGACTTGTTTTTCATGGTTTTCTCGCATCCTTGTCATTTCTCTTCCCAATTTTTCCTCTACTTCTCTAACTTGCTTTTCCAAGTCCTTTTTGAGCTCTTCCATGGCCTGGGACCAGTTCATGTTTTTCTTGGAGGTTTCTGTTGTAGGCTCTTTGACTTTGTTAACTTCTTTAGGCTGTATGTTTTGGTCTTGTTTGTCACCAAAGAAAGAATGCAAAGTCTGAGACTGAATCTGGGTGTGTTTTTGCTGCCTGGCCATATTCCCAATCAACTAACTTGACCCTTGAATTTTTCAGTGGGGTATGACTGCTTGTAGACTAAAGAGTTCTATGTTCCATGTTTGGGGGGGAGGTGCCAGCTCTGTCACACCAGCACTATTCCTTCCCCAAGAACCCCCAACCCGGACTGGGCTTAGATCTTCAGCGGGCTATACACTCCTGCTCTGATCTGCCACTTAATTCCTCCCCCCAGGTAGACCTGGGGCCGGAAGCAACAACAGCTGTAGCTGCCCCAACTCCGCTGTCCCCAGGGCTGGAAGCCGAATCGCAAACTCCTTCTACTCCCGCAGCTTTTCCCACTAACCTTCTCTGCTCTCTTTGGTGTTTGTGGGTTGAGAAGTCTGGTAACTGCCGCAGCTCACTGATTCAGGGTGGTATTGCACATTCCGCCCGGCTCCTGGTCTGGTTGGTCCACGCCACCCAGGCTGGGCTCTGCTCAGCTCTGCCCCCAGCTCCCAGCTCCCAGCTTCCAGCTCCGTGTGGCATAGACCTCACCCAGAGACCATCCAGGCTGTGCTGGGCAGGAGCCCTGCTTCCCTCTGCTGTTTTGTGGGTTCTGCAGTTCTAGAATTGGTTCAGAGCCATTTTTTTATAGGTTTTTGGAGGGCCTTGGCCGGGAGCTCACACTAGTCCCTGCTTTCCAGACGCCATCTTGGCTCCACCCCCCTGCAGCCCTATTTTAAAGATAAGGACATAGTCTCTGAGAGTTAAAGTGAGTTTCCCAGGTTCATGCAGCAGGTAAATGCCAGGGCTAGCATCTTTATTCCCATAGTCCAACATTTTTCCCACTACATCATTCTAGAAGGACAGCAGGAGATTAAGCAGCAACCTCCAGGTAAATTCTATTCCTAATTGAGACCTAGTCATACGATGCTACAGACACCTCATGCTATGTACCTCCCAACAAGAGTTGTCCTTGTTCTTTGAGATCTTCTCTTAATGTAATATGCATGGTGATTTTTGAAGGAATTTGGAGTGGTTCTATAAGCTTCCAGGATCAATAATTTGGATCATACTTCTCTATTTCCATTCAAATTGATAATGGATATTTCTCCAAATCTGCTTGTTGCTGAGGCTTTTCTAGATATGATAGTCTTTTTCTCCCTTACAATTACTGGAGGTGAAGGGAATAAGGGAAACCTTTCAAGGGAAGGGATTGTTCTGGGAGGTGGGAGATGAGAAGCATGAGATGAATCTTGAATAAACTGAGAAGCAAAAACTTGAAGGCAATGGTTAAAATTTCCTAAATATTAACATTGGGACTATAGAATGTGTATATACACACACATTCCATAAACATTTATTAGGACTTGAACCTATGACATGGATATAGTCAATGCTGGAGAGGCTATTGAAAGGCAGACACACTAAAATACTGTTGGGAAAATTGGAGAAAAAATTTCTAGAATTGTATAAGAAAAGTTAGTAATCTTTTTAACCTAGTGTTCTCATGACTAGGTATGAACCTCAAAGAAACCCAAGAAACTCCCATATATACCTGACTACAAGGTATCCAAGAAGTCTTAGTGAAGTTCTAAACTTTTAAAGCTTAAAAGGATGTTGAGACTTCTGGTATACCCTGTATTCCTAGCAGTGAGTGCTTTTTGTAGTAGCAAAAAGCTAGAAACAAAGGAGGTATCCAGTGATTGGTGAATTGCAAAGTAAATTATGGCACAATCCCAGGTAACATACCTTTACCAGAGGAGAATTCCTCTTTAACTGGGTTTCAGAATCAATCTAGTCAAGGTTAAAGTAGGTATGAAAAATTCCTAGGCACCTTATTAAATCCATAAAATAAGCCAAGGCATAAACTAGATGTGAACAATCTGGTTAATGAAGTTGAGAAGGAGTGAAGTGCTTTGAACCACTGGATGATATCAGCTGATAAATTGTATTGGACAATGGGGATCAAAGAAGGAGTTTCTAGTAGGAACAGTCCTGAAACTTATTTGGGAGCCAAATTTCAGGAGCACTTTGGGAAGGCATACTCCATGTACCTGTCTTAGAGAGTAGTAAAGAGAGAAGGGTATAGGCACAGAGAAAGCCCCATCCCCCACCCCCAGCACCTGAGAGACAACAAACTAAGTATTCTGTGAAAATGCAGTTTGGGGGGAACTTGACCTCTGTAAGGCAGAGAGATATGTAGCTTTGGCATTCTACTGGGGCCTCAACACTTGACATTCATAAAAGAGATACACATACCTCAGAGAAACTTCATGAGGATTCTAGAAAGTAAGAAAAAGATTCCAATCCAACCAGCATCTATGAAGAATCTTTTTGTAACATACATTCTCTAAGCTTGCACCTTCTTTCACCTGGATTCTGTATGTACTAGTGGGAGAATACCTGTGCCTACTCTTCTTACTATACCACCTTAGTAAATATCTCTATTGAAAAGCTAATAAACTCTTGCTGGCTAACTATTATTAACTAGATAATCAATGGGGAACACACCAGTGGGCTCCCATAAGTGATGATACTAGAAACTCCAAATTACTCAGGGCTACCCCTAGTAACCTGAGAGGAGAAATAGCTACTTTGGAGATCTCAGAAAACCAGTTGAAGTGGGAGTTGAGAAAGCGAGACCAGAGAGGATCCTGTAAGAAACTACATACACACACTCATCCATACATATCCATATTTATGTATGAAGATGTAAGGATTGATTCACTCTAGTAAAGTAAGCAAAATAAAGAAAATAAAAATGACAATGATAATATAAATTTTAAAATACTCAAAATTTTAAAAGCTAATGTTCAAAAAAAAGTTGTTTTTGTATGCAACTGGGAAATAAGATACACAGGCAATGGGGCATAGGAATCTATCTTACCCTACAAGAAAGTAAGGGAAAAGGGGATGGGGGGAGTGGGGTGACAGAAGGGAGGGCTGACTGGGGAATGGGGAAATCAGAATATATGCCATCTTGGAGTGGGGGGGGGAGGGTAGAAATGGGGAGAATATTTGTAATTCAAAATCTTGTGGAAATCAATGCTGAAAACTAAAATATTAAATAAATAATAAGATATAATAAAAAATACTTAAAATATCAGGATTCAGATAAATGTCATGATCAATTTAGTTCCAAAAGACTAATGGCAAAGCACTCTTCTCTCTTCTTGGCTGAGTAACTGACTATACCTGTGAAATATTGCATTCACTGTCATTACTTCAAGTCATTTTGCTTAATTGTTTTCCTCTGTTACATGAATTGGTTCTATAGGAATGGAGGTGGATAGTTCTGACAAATAAGAGGTAAAAATAATCAATAAAATATTAAAAATATTTTAAACCACAGATTATGCAGAAGCATCGTGTTAGGCTCTGAAATTGGTCTAAAGTTTAGATTAGGAGTTGGCAAACTATTACCCATGGGACAAATCATGCCCATGGGATATGTAATTTGTTGATCCATGGTTTAGATAATACACATATTCTATTCTCATTAGAGGTTAGTTTTCTAGTATATCCAGTTAGGGGTGGTGTTTGATGATAGCTCTAGCTTGTTTCCTGTTAAAAAACAGGGTTCTGTTTAGTAGTGCCAGAGTGCCTGATGTTTGTAATCTTCCTAGCCTTTTTTAGAAGCCCAGTTATATGTATCATACCCAGTTTTTCATTGAGTTGGAGATGGCCAGGGCCAATATGGGAGATGAAGTTATTATAAACCTGACCAGGGAACTAGGTACTAAACCAAAGAATGTCTGTAATAGGTTGCAAGAGTGTACGGTGCATAACATCAAGATAGTCTTGGCACAGCTCAAGATAGGTAACTGATCAAGGTTGGTAAAAGAAAGGAGGACAGGGTTCAAGACTAGTAGAAGCAGAAGGTCAGGGACAAAGAAATTGGCCTTGGGTCCACTGGATCATAGAGAGTTTTAATCTAGCAGCTGGATAGTTTTCTGGAAGAAAGGTTTTCTAATCCCAGAATTATAGTCCTAAAGGTTTGGTTTTATCTCATTATACAAAGTAGGTACTTGTTATTTATTGCATTGAATCTAAGGTCTAATGTCTTGCAAATGTCACAGAGATTAATAAAAGGAGGGGTAAGACAGAGAGTGCTCCAGATAATAGATGTGTGACCAAGCCCAAGGACCTATAGTTTACATGGAGGCAAGTGAGGCTGAAATAACATGAGAAATTTCCCTAGTTCATAGTGGTTTGGTTAAATGGGTATGTAGGGGTAATCAAGGTGGTGCTTTTTGCTGTTCTTCTCTTAGTGCCTTTAATGATTCTGGCCTTTGTTTGAATGGGGCAGGTAAAATGGAATCTTTTTGTGTTGGAGTGTTTCTCAGCACTAAAACAATGTAATGGTAATCAGGAAAGGACTTTTTGTTGTCTTCTCCTTTGGAATGCTGAGGTAATTAATCATCTTTGATGAGTCTTGCCTTTCAAATGTAATAGCCAGCAAAATAGGATTTTTCACTGTTCTTTGAGTGCTTCTCAGCACTGAGATTAGTGCCCCAGGAAGATCCAGTGTTGGTGTTTGACTTTTGGGGGCTCACTCATGGAAGGAGTGTTGAGACTCTGGGCAAGCCATTGTAACTGCCCCCCAGCTTTTCTAACCAAGACCCATTGGTTCTTCTCTGGTAACTATGTATTGTGATTTGATTAGACAAGGTCTCTCTGTTGATGTTTGTAATTTCTGTTTGTATTTGCCTTGAAGTTCAGGGGCCTGATCTTTTCCCTCTGAACTAAGTGAATGATATATGTGTGTTTGATTAAAGTGAGATTGTTAACCCCTTAAAGTTACTTTTCTTAGAAAAGTAGATCTAAAGATCTGTGCTGGCAGCTCTTGTTGCTTGTCTTGTTGGGTCTCACACCTCATCAGCTGTTGCCAGCTGAATTGTTGTTACAGGGGGCCATCTGATGATTGCGCTTATAATGCATATCTTTCTATGAGGCCTTCAGTATGACAAATTAGAATACATTTCTCATCGAGTCTGGCTCCTTATTTGAACAAGCACTGGTCCTGGATTCAGAGAACTTGGATTCAAATTCCACCTCTGATACTTGTTAGTCAACAAGCTTTTATTAAACATCTATTTTGTGGCAGACCTTGTGCTATATTCCTTACTACTTCACTTTTGAAAAATCACTTAGCCACCATAAGCCTCAGTTTCCTCATCTGTAAAATGAAGTTTTTGACTATATGGCCTCTGAGGTCCTCCAGTTCTAAAACCATAATTACAGAATTCTATTGAATCTTGCAACCTGAAAACTTGAGTCCTACTTCTCATAAGTCTCTCAGATTTTATAAATTCTTTGAGGGCAATGTACCCTTCTTTCCTCTCTGATTACCTTCTTCTATTCCTTGACTTAACTAATTGATGGATTCATTCAGTTTGTTGTATCCAAACTTAATTTACATTAGGATTTCTTGGTTACTCCACCATCCTTGGGAAGTTAGAGGACTTGGCCTGACCACTGACACAACTAGGGTCTGAGCCACAGAGAGAAGTATATCTAAACAAAAATTTAAGAGAGGGAAGTATAAGAAAGTGCCATAAGGTCTAACCAGGCAGAAAAGGTCCAGAGTCTAGGAACTCCAAGTCCAAAAAATTGGTACTAGTGGACAAAGTTTCTGATCTATGATCCTGAAAGATAGGCTTTTCATTATCTGTGCTGGTTGATGTTGCCAGCTGGGTGTGCCTGGGACCATACATATTAACCTCAGAGATAGCTCAGGAGTCTGCAGACATATTTATCCTTGAATGAAACAAGAACAGAGACTCTAGAATTATCTCACAGATATATTTGCTCTTATAGCTTCTCAGTCTAAATCATATCATATCTGGGAATGACTGTCCTAGAAATTCTGGGGTTCTGGGAAGTCAAGTCTTTTTAGGGATCTGGACCATGGACAGTTTGAAAATAGGAATCACAATGTTTCTACCACTTTCTCGACCATTTAAATTTATCTCCATTGCAAGCTGAATTTTTCTTTTATTCTCTCTTGGAAAAAATGAAATCACAATCCATTATATTTATGTAACTTTATGTTTTTTCAAGAATTCAATTAAATTTATTCTGCAAACACTAATGAAGCACCAACCATGTTCAAAACCATATGCTAGATGCTAATTTTACAAAGATATAAAAATAAAATAATCTTGTCTTCAAGGAGTTTATTTTCCACTGTGGGGATACAGCAATATCACAAATAAATAAATACAAGGCCTTTTGAGGAGGGATCAAAGACTAACAACTGGAGGATTAAAAAATACTTTGGTAGCTGGCAGTTGGGTTGATTATTACAAGAAGATAAGGATTTTGAAAGGTAGACATAAAAAAACAGGTACTTTTCAAGGATTGTAGTCCACTTGCGCAAATTCAATGAGATGGAAGATGGAACTTAGAATATGGGAAACAGCTACCTATTTGACCGGAACATAGAACACCTGAAGGAAAGTAATGTGAAAAAAAAATGAGAAAGGTATATTGGAGCCAGTTTTCAGATGGCTTTCAATGCCTGTTTTAGCAATTTGTATTTTATCATAGAGGTAATAGGGAGTCAGTGATTTTTCTTTAAAAAAAAATAAGCATTTATTCAGCACCTACTGTGTTCCAGGCACTATGTTAAGCACTTTACAAATATTATCTCATTTGATTCTCACAACAACCCGGGGAGGTAGTTGCTATTATGATCCCTATTTTATAGATAAGGAAACTGAAGCAGACAGAAGTTAAATGACTTGCCCAGAGTCACACAAATAGTAGGTATCTGAGGCTAGAATTTAACTCAGCTATTCATCTCTCCAGGCTCAGTGCTCTATATACAGCTCCATGAGAGTGACATGGTCAGTCTTTTTTTTTTTTTACCTGTTATTTTAAATTAAATATACTCACATTTGACTAAGCCATACTTAGGCAAGCTCCAACAAACATCAAGGGAATGGTGTCAATTGCTCATAGATAAGAGTTTTTTTTTTCTATGAAGCAATTCTAAAGTAATGCCCCCAGGAAGAACTGAGCTTCTGGTTGTTTACTATGACAGAAAAGACAAGTCAAAATTCTGTTTGATGGACTTTAACTTTGGTATTTTGATCAGATATAGCTTTTTACTTTCCTTTCTACTATTACTACTCTGTATGCAGGAAAATGATGGGACGGCATGTAGAAAGCAATTGGAATTCTGTAACATGGCATGTAGGTTGCTGGGGTGTGACTGTTAAAGTCATAGAACCTCATCAAATTAATGGGTTTCCTTAATTCTTTGTACCTTGCTACCATTAAACAATGTACAGGATAATGTCATAAACATTGATCGTATGTAAATATTAACTAGCTGTCAAAAACTCAAAGCTGATGCTTTTAAAATTATGTTATTGAAAAGAATAAATTGAGCCACTAGAAAGAGCATGAGATTTTAAGACATTAATAGGAAATAATCAAATGATATGGCATTTTTAATTTCTCCTCTCAAATAACACAGATCGTGCTGTTGATTTTCCCCCTTTTTTCTTAAAGAAGGCATAAAAAAAGTCAACATTAAGGAGGTTTAACTTGATCTTTCTGGATATTGCTGAAAATATTCAACTTGAGTAAAAATGTAAACTTCTGAAATTGGAGTTTGTTCATTGTTATTGCTTGAGGGGGTCCTTATTATATCTGGCTATGCTTAAAATAACTCTGGGAGGAAAGGAAGTGGGAGTGTTTCTTTTGATCTTAGGGATGAGGAAAAAAATAAACCTATGGTCCCAAAGTGCCCATAATAGGCAAAAAGCATCATCAGATTCTGTAGAGGATAATCTGGCTAGACTCATCTGACTGCCTGTTATTTTTTTTTTCTTTTTGGCAAGCTGGAGAGTCAACTTTTTGTTCTACTTCTTATCTCTTGTGACTCTCTTTTTGGCTACAAAGCATGGTACCACAGATTGTTCTAACCACCAAATGATGTGTGTGGTCAGCCATTGGTGTGGTTTTTTCTTATGTAAATAGTTGGCAAAGCCCTGATATTTTGCCTCCTTTGCTTCCTCACCCTATGCTCCTAATCTGTACTCACCAATATTTCTAGCATACCGAGATGGTTACTTGGTATGACATGAAAACCAAATATATTGTGGGTCTTTATGATTATAAAAAGTCCTTGATAACTCAGTAGCCTGGGGGTCTCCAGCCAAATCCAAGGATCATATTTTAATCTTCTTTTCTCATATATTGGAACTATGGGGATTTCCCAGTCCTTAAGTAGATTCTAAACTGCATGAGAACAGGGATTTCATAGACTTAGTAATTTGACACCCTATTTCCTCTTAAGGAAGATATATAGTACAGTGGAAAGAATACTAGGCTTGGAATCAGAGGACCCTAATTCAAATCCTGACTCTGTTGCCTGTATGATCTTGAACAAGTCACTTATCCTTTTTCTGACTTCACTTCCTGATCTGCAAAATGAGGGGATTGGAGTAGATAGTGTCTTCCAATTCTAAGTCTATGATCCTATGATTGTCAGTTTTAAGGGACTGAGAGAGACCATTTTAGTTAAATCTCTTTCTTATAGCATTGTCCTGTTCATTGAAGGATTTTAGACATTTTTTTTATTTTCATTAGATAAATACCTGGGATTTTTAGTGGATTGCAAAATCAATATGAATTAGCAGTTTCACATGACAGCAGGAAAAAAAAGTGACTGTGATCATAATTTTCACTAATAGAATTATAGGACCAAAGCATTTATGCTCCTTGAGACCAGGAACAATTTCTTTCTTTTTTTTTCTTTATACTCTCAGTCCCTAGCACAGTGCAAGGTACACTGTAGGTACTTAATTAATTAAAGCTTGTTGATTGTTTGATTTAGAGATCAAGAGGCTTTAGAAGCCATTTTGTTCAGTACCCTCATTTTACAGATAAAGAAACAGGCAAAGAGAAATGAAGAGGAAGAGGGACAGAAGGAAGAGTTGAGGAGATAGAGAGTCAAAAAGGAAGAAGAGGGAGGAGAAAGAGAGGGAAAAGGAGAAGGGGAGAAGAAGAAAGGAGGAGATGGAGGAGAGAAGAGGAGCAGAGGAGAGGTAGATATGAGGAGAGGGGGAGGGAGAGGGGAAAAGAAACAGAATTGCAACTTGTGTATGGTAACACAGGTAATAAAAAAACAGATATAAACTTGGGTCTTCCAACTGAAACAGCAATGCTTTATCCAATAGAATTTTATTTGTGTGTTTATTTTGGTCCAGATCTGTTATTTCATTGGTACTATAGAGAATTCCCAGTGAAGAACCTCCCTTTACCAATGAAGACTAACAATTGTTTTGAAACTTATAACCTGAGTTATTTGGACCAAATGGTTAAGAGACTTCCCTAGAGTCACACAGTAACTATGGCTCTTGAACACAGCTCTTTCTCTGTCTGAATTAAATTCTTTAAGCACTAGGTCACTGTGCCTGTTAAAAGTACATCATTTAGAATTAAGTACGTAATAGTTTCCGTGTATTCTGCCCTGATCGAACTTTATGTAGAATATGCGTTCAATTTAGGCACCACCTTTGAAGAAGAACTTTGACAAGCTGAGATACATTCCAAGGAAGGCATCCAGAATGGTCAACTAGGGATATTTAGTCAGGAGAAGAGAAGACTGAGGGCAACAAGCATTCTTCAAGTTACTGAAGAATTATCTGCTATTAGAAGGAAAAGATTTATTCTTGGCCCCAGAAGACAGATTTGAGAACAAGAATTAGAAGGTTTTGAGAGACAAATTTTGTCTAAATATAAGGAAAATTCAGTCTCTAAAGGTGGTGGGCTTTTCATCATTAGAGAGCTTCAAATAGACTGAATTAGGAATTTTGTGGAAGGAATAAATGTTTAGATATCTGTTAGATTAGATGGTCTAAGAGCTCCTTTCCAATTATATTATTTTTGTATTTCTTTATGCTTTGCACATAGTGCTCAATAGAATTGAATTGAATGTGCCTTGTCTATATTACTAAATTAATATTTTAGTGTATTTTAAACATATTTTACCACTCTCTCATAGGGATGATAAACTTAAGATAAAATAAAGAGCAATGAAATAAATACAAAGAATGAGAAAGAAAATCTATGTACTTTTTGTGTTTGATACCAGTGATGAGACTTAATACAGAATACTTTGGACCTTGTTACCAATATATAGGGCCCAAATTAGAAATTTCCACTATGACTTTATACTCCCTAAGGACTGCAGATTTGGACCCACCATGTGTTGAAATTTATTCGGGAAAATTATGAAGCTCAGGTTGAAAGCTATATTAGGAAAGTCAGAAAGATCCTTATATGTCCTAGTTATACCAAGCCAGAAAAATCTGTTTTAATAGCTGCATAAGTAACTAGTGCTTTTAAGATGAAACCCATGCAGAGGGTAGTGGTGCAGCAAGATCATCAGCTTTTCAAGGGAGTTGAGCTGTTAAACTCCACCTGCAAACTAAGCAAGGGGGCTGGTGCTGAGCATGCAACAGTACCGAATGATTCCTTTATGTATTGTGTGGGATCTGATAAATTGTTGCAGGATCCAGTCCAGCTGTGCTCTCATCACATTGATTTAATGGCCCTTAAGAGAAACCATAAAAGTGCTTTCTGGTTAGTGGGGCCCAGCTGTTCCTGAGAGTATTGCATAAGACAGCAGTCCAAGTTAGCTATAGATTAATGATTAGAAGATATTGGTCTCAGCCATGTTACTATTTTCTCATGTCAAGACAGTTGTACAGTTGAGATTCAGTTTGTTAAGGTAAATGATAAGCCCAAATGAAAAGGCTTGGAAAAGATCATCTAATTGGGCTCAGTTAAAGCAATCAGACCTCCCTTCCCCACCCACCACACACTGAATCAGTTGAACATATCTTTAATGTGTGTTTTTCTAAAGGGTGATGTGATGGCTGATGGCTGGAGGGACCACTCTGTTTTCATTACCAGGCAACAGTGCAAGAAGCCAGCAAAATTATTTGAGGATCATCAGGCTCTCTGATGAGGTTAAGAACACTGAAAGTCAGTACCAAATGAATAACCGTGTTGATTTACAGTGTCATTCATGTCATCTGAGCCTTTTGGTTTCCTGCAAGCAGAAGGTTGATTGCACTACCAGGCAATCTGTTAAGTATTAAGGCAGGGGATGAAATAGCCCATGTTGGAAGCTACTCTGTTAAGTGGCAAACAAGAAGTACACCAAACTTTCGCACCACTTCAGGCACCTTCAGACAATGGGGTGACCTAAAGGAGGGTCATGGCTTTTTTTACCCCATCTAAGTAATTGGGAGAGGGAGGAGCAATGATGGAGTGAAAGGGGCTTACAAAGATCAAAAGATGAGTTGGGAAAATTTCTTTTTGATTCTTTGATCAAAGCTATGAGTCAAAAACATTCTCTGAAGGCAATATCATGCCCTGGCAATTAGATGACAGGGGGTTTTGAGTAATTAATGAATGTTTTGTCAGTTTTTCATGATCATCTTTAATATTCTATTATGAAATGTACAATAGCTGCTATTTAAATTACAAAAAAATTGGTGAGATTATGAAATGTTAAATATACGAGATTCTCAAGAATGTGATTCTCAAGAAAGGCTTCATAGAGTCAACTGTTGTTGATTTAGAGTTCTTGATAATCGTGATAAGGCCGGAGCTGGTTTAGCTCTTAGCAATGAAAAGATTTTTGCTCAGTCAATGAATAGCGAGAACAAGCTTATAGGGGACATATTGAAACTACTAAAGAACAAATAATTCAAACATATTAGAAAACTCCATTTTGATATGAAAAGTTAATGTTAATTACATAGTATTCTTACTCATTTATAAAGTGAACCCATATGGCTGTTTATTAGCTTATTTTAATTTTCTTTATGTTTTTGAAATTAAAAAAAATTTCTAGCAATTCAGAATGACATCCTTCCACATTTAGTTAGCATCAGTGAAATTTTATTCTATTATCCAGTAGTTAATTAATGGCTAAGTTAATAAAAAAGTAAGTTTTGGACTTAGTCAAGTTAACTATTCCCATATAGAAAAGAATCATCATTCAATCATCATTTGGTAGGTAGAAAGGTGGCATTGGTACCAGGAAAGTCTGGGTATAAGACTTGCCACTCACCTATACTGGTTATGTGACCTTGACTGAATTGCATGATCTCTGTCCCCCCAGATAGTTCTCTAAAGACTATAAATTACAGAGCAATTGTCAATATTCATTGGGAAAGGGAGTTTTTTCACTGACGATTCTATATACCAATGAAATCAAAAGTCCAGTCAAAAGTATTCACTATCCTAGATTTGTAATATTCTAATCTGTGATCTCAATGTAGTCGTCCCTGCTAACAACACAGCCTGATAAGTACCTTAGCCATTTTATCTTACGTGGGTCAGTCATGTCCTTCTGTACTATTATAATGCAGGCTTTCATTTCACTATAGAATCAAAGTTTATTGTTCCTTGAGAATCTATGAGGGGAGGAGTATGGAGGTTTACCAAATATGCTAGGAGCCCTTTCTCAAATCCTATTTGAATTTCATCTCTATCAATTGAGAATGAATGCTGTCTCGTGATCATGCTGCACTTTTATCATGTGACCAAACTATTGTTTTTGTTCAATCATATGCACATATATGCATAGACATGTGAATGTATATATGCAGATGTATATTTGTACATATTTGTATGCATAACCCTTTCCACTACTTGTCCTGAGTACTTTTTCTTTTATGAGGTGTTGTAACCTGTTCATAACCAACATGTGTTCTCTATTGCTCTTTATGAAAGCCTCTGCTTCAGTTCTTTGGACACCATAATATTCCATGACTAGATATTATGGGAGATATTGAAGAAAGAGGTATGATATTTGCCCTCAAGGAGCTTATACTCAAGTTGATGGAATAAAAAAAGCAAAAAGTACAGAAAATGACTGGAGAATGAGATTCAGCCTTATATAATCATTGAGTATTTTATTTCTGACACATACATGTTTTATAAAAACCCAGAAACCTTCACAAATACTGAGAGAAATAGGAGAGTTGATAGTATTTCTGGGGTGCTTTAAGGTCAGTTATTCTGTCGCTGCTGTTTTGCATTAAATACGTAGTCCAATTTCTCCCTACTGAATTAGTTTGAGAAATCAAAAGATTGGTGGTCTAAATAGGCAACAATAACCACAATTTTAATTTGGCCAGATTCTCATGTTAGGAATACTGAGCCATGTCAATATTTGCCATGTATTCAGAGCTTTTTGATGCTCTAGAACCATTTAATATAGGGTTTCAAAAAGAGCAGTCTCGCTTGAGGATGGTGAGAATTTGACATCCCACTATTCCTTTCCCCACCAGTGATGTTTTTCTTTTGCCATCAGCAAGAAGCTGGGACCACACAACCCCAGCTCTTTATAGCAGTCCACTGTGGTTTTCAGTCAGTCCTGAGTCCAGGGTCCAGGATAAGAAGGAGCTGGCTGGCAGCTACCAGCAGGCAAGTCAGGAAAACGCCATGCCGATATAATGCAGGCTTCTATTTCACTGTAGAGTGAAAGTTTAATGTTCCTTGAGAATCTACATCAGAGGAATTCATTATGGTTATCTTGTGAATGATGGGTTATGAAAAATTATTAGTACTACATATTTTTGTGGCTTTTTGGAAACTGCACCACAAGAGGCAAAAAGCCAGCAGCACAAACTAAGTTTAGGGCTTAAGTGGGAAGTAGACTTGGTTGAGTAGAGATTTTGTTTTGTCCATTTCTTTCTGTCAAGGATGATGGCAGACAGGAAAGTGTACAGTCTCTGAGTTCAACTTATCTTAGGAATTATGTTAATGTAACCAGCCCTTATTTAAGAAAAGATATCCAAAAGAAGTGAGATGCATAAAAAACATTTATCAATAAGTCACCCAAATTTTATTTTGTTGACATTTTTTCCTTTTCCCAATTTTCCTTTCTTGGTCACATTGCTCCTTCCATTGCCCTACATTTAATTGCCAGCTAGACTAGATTTATGGTTCTGTTGAAAAACAAATCCTTGAAACATATTAGAAAGAAAAAAAAATAGATACTTTTAAATTCAACCAAGGCCTAATACAGCCCTCAGTTAATGAATCCATTAATTTTTAAGAGTACTTGCATTTCAAGTTTGTGAAATTGCACTTAATGAATACAGAGAAGGAGTATAAGTGTTTTGTGTCTCTTTGCCTTTGTTCACATCTTTTCCCCAGACCTGGAAAGACTTCCTCCTTTCCCTTTTCCTTGTCACTCTCGTATTTCCTTCATTTCTTAAAATCTCTCCTCTTCTTTCAAAAGACCTGAATTAGGTATTACCACTTCCATGAGGCATACCTTGCCTCATCATTCCTATATCCCAGGTAAAAGTGATCTCTCTCTATAAACTGATGAAAATCTCTTTAATTTTAGCTCTCATTTGTACTTCTTTCTCTCTTTTCTATCAGTTTTCTATGTACATGAATCCCCACCTCCATCAGATTATAAGGTCCTTGAGAACAAGACCTATGTGCAATTTTTACCTTAGTGTACTAATACCTAGCATAGTGTCTTGTCCAGGGGTGGAGAAACTGTGGCCTCAAGGCCATGTGAGGCCTTTGAGATCTTTACATATGGCTTTTAGACTGAATCCAAGTTTTACAGAATGAATCCTTTTATTAAGGAGATTTGTTCTGTGAAGTTTGGATTCAGTCATAGGGCCACACTTGAGGACCTCGAAGGCAACATGTGGCATCGAGGCCACAGGATGCTCACTCCCCCATCTTGTCCATTGTAGGTACTTAATTAATTCTTGTTGAATTATATTTGAGATCCAAAAGAAGGAAGTTCAGTTCCAACTGGGGAATAATAGGAAGCTTTCTGGGAGGTAGTGTTTAAGTTAGGTTTTAAAAGACGGACAGAATTTCAAAGTTAATTTACATGTGGGATGGGGCTTCCAGGCATAGAGAATGGTGTAAGCAGAAGCAAAAAAGTGGGAACTTACTAGACATAAATGAGTTAACATAAGGTTAGTCTATATCAGTATTTCTTAACTTTGTCTGTGTCATGGACCCCTCTGGAAGTTTGTTGAAACCTATGGACCCTATTTCAGAATAATGTTTTTAAATGCATAAAATCAGATTGCAAAGGAAACCAATTATATTGAAATAGTAATCAAAATATTTTTTTTAAATCCATGTATCCCAAGCCAAGAATCTGAGGTCTATATAGAAAAAAGGAGTAGGGCAGAAAAGTGGAACTATAGAAATGAATGAATGAATGAATGAATAAGGTATTTATTAAGTGCTTGCTATGTGAAAGGCACTGTGCTAAATGGTGGGGGGTAAAAATCCCAAAGTAAGATAGCCTCTGCTCCCAACAAGTTCACATTCTAATGGGATAGACAATAGATTTCAGCTGTAAGCTAGACAGAAAATCCCATTGTCCTTAGGGAGCAAGATCAAAGTAGATGGTAAAAATACCTCTTCCTTAATGTCATTTGTACTGACAAAATCATATCACTTTCTGATGTTGAGCCATTTGACAGTGCCAAGGACTTTGGAAACATGAACTTTATTTTCTAGGTATTCAGTAGCTGTGGTTGTGATATCTGGAGGAACAATTGCTAGGTTACATGTCCATAGGAATTTCTTCCCCTGAGGTGTCTTGAGGGCATTGTGCTGAAAGCTTTGTTTTTCCAAAAGCTGTTGGGTTCTCGGTCTTGGGTTATCGTTATAAGTCTGACAAGAGATAGAGATCAAACTGGTTATGATGATTCAACCTGTCTTGGTCATTTTACTTCCCTTGGGGTGCTTAAGCTAAACTGGCACACCAGCCCTTTACATGGCAGCTGGTTGCCAGTTGGTGGAGATGGTTGGATTCTTTCTCGTAAGAGTTATTTTCCCAGATGATGACTTTAAGGGATGGTCTGGAAGCAGGACAGGTGGCCTGGGGAGTGTTCCCAGGGTTCCTGTGCTCATCCACCTGTTGTTGGGAGTGGTGTAACTGTTGTAAGTGGTAATGAGGATGTTAGGACCTCTCTCTACAATGATGTCGCCTCTCAACTGGATGGCTCTGGGGGCTACCCTGAAAGCAGGTGTAGTGGTAGGAAGCTGCCAGATAGCAAAGAGGCTTCAGCGATGGGGATTTATCATGTTATCCTGTAGGTAATAGGTAGTAGCCATTTAAAGGATCTGAACACTGGAATAACAGGTCCTAAGAATTGATTGGGATGGTTCTAGAGTTTGAGAGACTAAATAGCAGGCTGTTTCAGTAGTCTAGGTGGGTGGTAATGAAGTGACAATGAATGAAGAAATTATACTTAGATAGACATTCTATTATATGAACCCCATTTCATAGTGCCTTGTACAAAGGTACTTAATGCTTATTGACTATTACTATTCTTCATGATTCAAAGAGAGAGTGATAAAAGAATATTTAATTTCCAAGTTCTCTAGATTTTAACATGTACTTTTTGGTGTCAGTGGTGACAACTGGGATACTCCTGCTTAATGAACTTTCTAAAAAAAATGTATTTTATGTAAAACATCTACAATGCATGGAAGTTTCTAGGACAGAGTATTTTAAACAAGGAGGGTGATAAGGGTATATTTGGAGCTTCAAGAGACGTTCTTTTCTTGCTAACATTTTATTTAATGCAGAAGTTCTTAATTCAAATCAAAAAACATTCATTAAATGTCTACCAAAGCATTGTGAAAGGCATTGAAGGAGATTCAAAGATGAGGTTCACAGTCCCTGACCCAAAGAAATCTCACACTTTAGTAGTGAGGGTAAGATACATACACAAATAATTATGATACAAACTGGAGGGTTCTTAGGCACATGGGAGAGCTCAAAAGAATTTGAGAGATTTAAGGAAAGAGGTATCATGGCTATAGGGGAGGATTTATATAGGATGAGGTATAAGAACTAGGCTTTGAAGAGAGTAAGCATGTAAATAGAAGTGGGAGTCTGGGAATGAATTTCAGGTATGGCAGGCAGTGTTTATAATGGCATGAAATTAGTTGATAGCAGAGATATTTAAGAAAAAAATTCAGGAATTATGGAGGAGTCCCCCTTTTGTCAATTTCTAATAATGTCACCAGAAGTCTCCAATTTCTAATTTCTATGAAAGAATTTACCTTGGATGCTTTAAAACTGTTCATTTCTTATTATTAGCAGAAGCAACTATTAAAACAGAGCTATTAAAAACTAACAGAAGTAAATCAGATTTTACAGAAACTTTCAGAATCTATAATATTATCTTTTACTGAGATACAACCCAACCTGCTACAATGTAATAGATCAGTATTAAATAATTATTGGAGACTTGAGAAATGAAGTAACTTGCCCCTATTGAACCCGTGAAGTATCAAAGGCAAAATCTGAACCCAGGCCTTCTTGATTCCAAGCCTAGGATTCTATCCATTATGCCACATTTCCTTTCTTTCTAAGGCATCAGTGAACTAAAAAAAAGAACTGATGAGTAAAGAGGGATGAGCCTGGAAGGATGTAGTACATAATCAAAACAAAAGGCCATGCTAAACAAGAGACCATGATATAAATGACTGGAGAAGCCAAGCAGGGGAAACTCCTGATTAAAATGAATCCTAACAGTACACAGTGGAATGAAATGTAAGGGAAAATAATTTCAATGAGTCTTTAAGATTTAATTTTACATACATCTAAATAAATATTCCAACCAATATAATTATTATTATTAATTATAGCAATGATATTTAAATATATTGTCCAAACTAAGTCCATAATAAGTAATCACTCATTGAAAGTAGGCTATTTTAAAAAAATAGTTGATAAACATGCCTATTACATGAAAGGGCACTGGGGATACAAAGTGTGTATGGTATCATCCTTACTCTCAATGATCTTACAATCAAATTACTACATCATCTGCAAGTAGTAGCATGTGGAAGATCTCATCATCTATACAGATATATGCCTGTTATATTTGGAGTTTGTTCTGGACATCCCCCATGACAGAGGAAAGAACCTTTGGTGAACATTTATCTCTTGGCTTTATGATTTTCTTGATAGTAATAATCAGATGGTTGTCAAATTGTTAAATTTTGGTTAAATTTTTGTTGCTGTTAATTCTTTAAGGAATTATTTAGTATTTAAGACATGCATGGAAGAAATCCTACTGGATAGTGTTAAGACAGTATTTTGCTCTACCAAAACAAATATTTTGTTATATTTAGCAAATAATCAGCATAGTGGGGATCTTTTATACTTGGCTCTTTTTAAAAAAAAATAACAACCATGTGCCCTGCTATAGGATACTATCTGGAAAAACCTGCCTGTTTCTCTTTCATATATTTATGAAACATGAGTGTGATTATTCTTCCAAAAAAGAATTCATTGATATTTTCTTGACATCATAAGATCTATGATTTTTCCCAAGTATTTTGTCTTCTCCCCTCTTTTAGATATCTTGAGAACTAGTCCTCTGAGGTTCCCCAGATTGAGCACCATTCAGCACAATGCACCTGGTCGATATTAGATAGGTTTTTCCATCTTTTTCTGTAGCACTATTTTCCCTTCTTCATGGAACACATCAAGGCCTATAATTTTAGAGTCTAAATGTGGTAGCTCTATGCCATTCATGGGGGAAAAAATGTTGTTTTGAAAATTTCAATGGATCTTTTCTACTTCACGTCTACCGTTTCACATTTAGTTTCCTTCTTAAATAGTCTCTGGGCTATCTGGCTTAATTGGGTCTTTCACCAAACTTTTATCAACTTATTTTTTCCCTCTACTTCTTGCTATTTTATGAGACAATACTTCTCATTCTTTTGTAGTATCATTATCTATAAGATCTTTTAAGATAAAGGGATGAGAACTGTGGTTTCACTATTATAGGAAAGTCCAAGTTGCGGAAATTTCCTCTAACAAAGCAAAGAAGAACTTTCTCTGCAACTTATAGTCTTAGAAAGTTGCCTAGATCATTGAATGGTTCAGTGACCTGTCCAATGTCACGAAGCTACCATATGTAAGAGGCAGAATTTGAATCCAGGCGTTTCTCAATGGAAGGCCAGCTTCCTGTCCTATGTTGTCAGCATGGATCTTAATAGAGAATTTTGCTGAAGATCTTTACGTGGTAGGTTAAAGAAGAGAAGTGTCAGTCAGGTGCTGAAGTCATTGAAAAACGCAGAAATTGGGGACAGAGTCAAGATGGCAGCTGGAAAGCAGGCACTAGCGTGAGCTCCCCTCCAACTCCCTCCAAAAACCTATAAAAAATGGCTCTGAACCAATTCTAGAACTGGAGATCCCACAAAATAGCAGAGAGAAGCAGGGCTCCAGCCCAGGACAGCCTGGATGGTTGCTGGGTGAGGTCTTTCATGCACAGAGCTGGGAGTGGAGCTGAGCAGAGCAGAGCCCAGTGTGGGCGGTGCGGATCAACCAGACCAGGAGCTGGGCGGAGCATACCCTAGTGCCCTGAATCAGTGAGCTGCAGAAGTTACCAGACTTCTCAACCCACAAACACCAAAGACAACAGAGAAGGTTAGTGGGAAAAGCTGCTGGGAACAGGGGCATAGAGTTTGCAGTTCAGCCACTGCCCTGGGGGCAGTGGAGGTGGTGCAGCTATAGAACTACAGCTGCAGTTGCTTCTGGCCCTGGGCCTATCTGGTGGGAGGAATTAAGTGGTAGATCAGAGCAGGAGTGAAGAGCCTGCTGAAGATCTAAGTCCAATCCAGGTTGGGGGTTCTTGGAGAAGGAGGAGTGCTGGTATGGCAGAGCTGGTGCAACCCCCCAAGCTTGGAACATAGAACTCTTTACTCTACAAGCAGTCATACACCGCTGAAAAAGTCAAGGGTCAAGTAAGTTGGCTGGGAACATGGCCAGGCAGCGAAAACACACCCAGATTCAGTCTCAGACTTTGGAATCTTTCTTTGGTGACAAAGAAGACCAAAACATACAGCCAGAAGAAGTCAACAAAGTCAAAGAGCCTACAACAAAAGCCTCCAAGAAAAACGTGAACTGGTCTCAGGCCATGGAAGAGATCAAAAAGGATTTGGAAAAGCAAGTTAGAGAAGTAGAGGAAAAATTGGGAAGAGAAATGAGAAGGATGTGAGAAAACCATGAAAAACAAGTCAATGACTTGCTAAAGGAGACCCAAAAAAATACTGAAATATATACTGAAGAAAACAACACCTTAAAAAACAGACTAACTCAAATGGCAAAAGAGCTCCAAAAAGCCAATGAGGAGAAGAATGCCTTGAAAGGCAGAATTACCCAAATGGAAAAGGAGGTCCAAAAGAGCACTGAAGAAAATACTACCTTAAAAATGAGACTGGAGCAAGTGAAAGCTAGTGACTTAATGAGAAATCAAGATATTATAAAACAGAACCAAAGGAATGAAAAAATGGAAGACAATGTGACCTGGAAAATAGATCTGACCTGGAAAATAGATCCAGGAGAGATAATTTAAAAATTATTGGACTACCAGAAAGCCATGATCAAAAAAAGAGCCTAGATATCATCTTTCAAGAAATTATCAAGGAGAACTGCCCTGATATTCTAGAGCCAGAGGGTAAAATAGAAATTGAAAGAATCCACCAATCGCCTCCTCAAATAGATCCCAAAAAGAAATCTCCCAGGAATATTGTCGCCAAATTCCAGAGCTCCCAGGTCAAGGAGAAAATACTGCAAGCAGCCAGAAAGAAACAATTTGAGTATTGTGGAAACATAATCAGAATAATCCAAGATCTACCAGCTTCTACATTAAGAGATCAAACGACTTGGAATACAATATTCCGGAGGTCAATGGAGCTAGGTTTAAAACCAAGAATCACCTACCCAGCAAAACTGAGTATCATGCTCCAAGGCAAAATATGGATTTTCAATTAAATAGAGGACTTTCAAGCGTTCTCAGTGAAAAGACCAGAGTTGAATAGAAAATTTGACTTTCAAACACAAGAATCAAGAGAAGAATGAAAAGGTAATCAAGGCAAAGAACAAGAAAAAGAAATTGCAAGGGACTTACTAAAGTTGAACTGTTTTGTTTACATTCCTACATGGAAAGATGATGTGTATGATTCATGAGACCTCAGTATTAGGGTAGCTGAAGGGAATATGCATTTATATATACATATACATATATATGTTTATGTATATATATATGTTTATGTGAGTGTGTATGTATGTATATATGTATGTGGAGAGAGAGAGAGAGAAAGAGAGAGAGAGAGAGAGAGAGAGAGAATGCACAGGGTGAGTTGAAGATGAAGTGAAGATATCTAAAAGAAATAAAATAAAATTAAGGGATGAGAGAGGAATATATTGAGAGAGGAAGATGGGGAGAGATAGAATGGGGTAAATTATCTTGCATAAAAGTGGCAAGAAAAAGCAGTTCTGTGGGAAGAGAAGAGGAGGCAGGTGAGGGGGAATGAGCGAATCTTGCTCTCATCAGATTTTTCCTGAAGAGGGAATACCGTACATACTCAATTGGGTATCTTACACCACAGGAAAGAAGGAGGAAGAAGATAAAAAAAGGGGATGATAGAAGGGAGGGCAGATGGAGGTGGAGGTAATCAAAAACAAACGCTTTCAAAAAGGGACAGGGTCAAGGGAGAAAATTCAATAAAGAGGGATAGGTTAGGGAGAAGCAAAATATAGTTAGTCTTTCACAACATGAGTATTGTGGAAGGGTTATACATAATGATACGCATGTGGCCCATGATGAATTGCTTGCCTTCTTAGGGAGGGTGGGTGGGAAGGGAAGAGGGGAGAGAATTTGGAACTCAAAGTTTTAAAAATAGATGTTCTAAAACAAAAAAAAAGTTTTTGTATGCAACTAGAAAATAAGATACACAGGCAATGGGGCATAGAAATTGATCTTATCCTACAAGAAAGGAAGGGAAAAGGGGATGGGAGGGGAGTGGGATGACAGAAGGGAGGGCTGACCGGGGAACAGGGCAATCAGAATATACACCATCTTGGAGTGGGGGAGGAGGGTAGAAATGGGGAGAAAATTTGTAATTCAAACTCTTGTGAAAATCAATGCTGAAAACTAAATATATTAAATAAAAAAATTTAAAAAAAATGCAGAAACAGTTTGAAAGAGTATATGGTGAAAAAAAGCATTAGGTTTAGAAATGAAGATGCTTGTTCTCTATCCACTATTTATGTTTCCTTGGGTATACAATTTAATTTCTGTGGGATTCAATTTCCTCATGTTTAAAGTTAATGAATTATAATTGAGATGTTTAATTTTGAGACCATGGGTAACAGCCTTTCTTTAATGGAAATTCAAAATTCAGTAATATACACTTCTAAACTCATTACAGCTGTAATATTCCTTGTTGGTTGAAGAACACAAAATCTATTATGTTTGACTTGGTTTCTTATAAAATCATCATATTTCTTATAATAAATTTAAAAGTATATGCATTTTTTGAAGAGCAAAACACTTAACCTCAGCATTTTAGGCATCTCTATAAGCTCTCAGGCATAACTGAGATACTATTGTCTAATTGTAAAGGAAGTTCTCAAATTGTTAAGTTCTTTTGACTAATAGGATAATAACACCAGACCAAAAAACTCCCAGTATCATTGCACATTTGCTAATTTCATGTCAAATTCTTTGGTAGCAGGCCCAGCTAAGGTGGGTAATGTACTTTATTTCCTAGAATGTTTGAGCACAGAAACAATTGCTTAATAGAAATTGTTAGGACTGTTTCCCATTAGATTGTATGACTGTGGTATAGTGGTATAGTGATTGCATCATAGGGGGATTATGAGCAGAGAACTTAGGGTTCTGCAAAATATCCCACGAACACTGAATATCCCACCATTTATTTAAATTTCTCTTTTTATTTTATTTAAGGAGTTTATGGTTGAATTTATACAAGTACACATACAAAAAACACACAAAAACTCCCAGATATTTTATGCATTTTTTAGTTTTTTTGGAATGGGTTACTTGCTCTATTACTGGTTCTTGGATTTTGTATAATTATGTAGAAGTGTTGTGTTTGAGGGCTTAAATTGTAGCCTGAAACTTTACTGAAGATATTATCTCACTTAATATCTTTACTGATTCCCTAGTATTTTCTTAGTAAGGTATCATATCATCAGTAAATGGGGATAATTTTATGTCCTCCTTACTCATCTTTGTTCCTTTAATTTCTTTCTTTTGTTTTATTGCTATTGCTAGCATTTCTAGAACTCTATCAAGTAATAGTGGGAAGAGTTGGCATCCTTGTTTTACTTTTGTATTTCAGCATTCAGGGTTTGAAAGGAGAGCAGAAAAGCCTGAAGTGGCTGTGTCCAGTATTCCATTAATTGCAGTATGTTTCTGAGACCCCATGGAGCAAGGAGAGATAGCTATATGGAACAGAGAGATTATAGGAGCTGCATGGTGTCATGAGTCACTGCCTGTAGCAGAGACACAAAAGCTGTCTGTACTAAAGGATTCTAACTAAACCTTTTGAGAGAAAGAGACAGTTACACAGAGAGACAGAGAGATAGAAAGAGAGAGACAAAAATTATCACTTTCTAAGACATCTTTTATGGTGTCTGAATCTTGGAGACATTTTCCCCACATTACTCATGATGGGAATTTGGGAATGAGGTTTCAGTGATGCAGGAGTGGGTGTTATCTTTTTTTTGTTGAATTGCTTTGCAAATCTATGCCAATGAAATATTTCAACATACGGTTTTTTCCTGGTCTGTTAAAAGGTTCAAATAAATTTAGTTTTTAAGTTCTCAGAAAGTAATTTGAGGTGGAAGATAGTTGAGTTAAATCATAATTATCAAAATACTCCCCTATTTAATCCTATTACATGAATCCAGAAGAGACAATAGAATAGTAAACGAGTTATACTTACATTTTGTTACTTACAGAGTTGCAAGTTGGTGACATATCCTCTGTTTTTTGCAAATTTATTAGGAATTGAAGAAATATATAAATATATGTACATTTAATGTGAAAATAAAAAAAATACATGTACTAGACCTGTGATTTCTTTTACATAAGAAACTTTCAGATAAGGAAACTTCTTCAATCAGTGTATGTTGGCATATTTGATGCAACTGTACTGTCTCAAGAGAATTTCCTAGAGGTCTAAGAAGTTAAGTAACTTGCCCAGGATCACATTATCAGTATGTGTCAGAAAAGAGATTTGAACCACAGTCTTTCAATCTCTAAGACCTAGTCTTTATGAATTATTCCTTGTTACCTCTCAATGGTAAAATTAAGCAAGATATTTGTTTTCACCTCCTCATGTTCAACCCTAGATAACCTTTGTAATTTGATTTCTCTACTCTTACTCCCCTCTTGATGAATATCATTGGAGAGAGTGACAAAATCTTGCTGAGTTTACCAATAAGAAACAATGTTTCATAACTTTGGTTACTTCCTCAGTGTTGCCAGGCATTTTTTTCTATCTAGCACAAATTGGTCTCCCACTTAATTCCCCAAAAGATCTATTTCAATCTTTTCCTCTCTCATCAAACTCTACCTACTCTCTGCAGATGACCTGGTCTTTTATTTCACCAAGAAGATTGAGGCCATCCACCAATAGCTCCCCCAATGACTTCCTTAGTATTCTCTCCTTTTTCCTTTATATCTTATACCTCTGTATGGGCTGTTCCCCTATGTACTCCATCATCATCTTTCCTTCAGGATCCCCCTCTTTTTTTAAGATGAATCTCAAGTACCATCTTCTGCATGAAGACATTTCACTTTTTCTCAAATGCAAATGCTCTCTCTTCCAAACTACCCTGTATACTACTTTGTATTTATTTATATTTATTCACTTTATTGTGTGTATATGTATACACATACGTGCATACACACCTATACATATGTATATACATACATCATGTATATATATACACACATATGTATGTATATGTATACATATGTGTGTGTGTGTACATACACATGCACAGAGTAACTATCTCTTCCTTAAGAACGTAATCTTTTGGAGACCAGCCAAGAGGGAGGAGGAGTATGAAGAAGTACAGCTAAGCTCTACCAAGCAACTACTCCACAAAGATTTAGAAAACAATCCAGACCAGATCCTGATTGGGAAATCTGAAAAAAAAATCATAGCAAGTCATTGTTTTCTAGCCCTAATCTAGCAATCCTTCAAACAAAAGAAGAGAGACAGAGATACAGCTACAGATTCAGGGGACAGGGTCTAGCCAAGAAAAGTTGTGTGGAGTATTTCAGCAAAGAGATTGAACAAGAGCCTGACCGAAGCAGTGTGCCAGGGCGAGAAGAGGTCTCAGATTTGGCACAGAGGGGCCTAACCTTGTGCAGGAAGCCAGAATAGTTGCAAATGGCAGACCATTCACTCACTATCCAGTGTTGGATCATAGATCTTGGGTGGATTGAGGAAGGGACCCACAGTCTTACCCAGGTCAGTGAGTCATTGTATGCCCTTGGCTATGTACTAAGTAAGAAACAAATACAGAAACAAGCAACAACTCTGTGGCTCTGACTCTGACCCTGTCCCTAACACAAAGTCCAAATTCAAGAAGTAGGACTTAAAGATTGAGCAAACAAAAATATCCCACTATAAAGATATATTATGGTGAAAGGGACGTTCAAGACATAAACCCAGAAGAAAAGAATAACTGAAACATCTGTAAGCAAAGCCTCAAAGACAGGCACAGCTTGACCACAAATTCAACTAGAATTACTGAAAGACACAAAACAAGAGTTGGAAATAGAGAGAGATAAAAAATGATTTTATAAATGAAATGAGAAGGCTAGAGGTAACAATTAGAAAAGAAATTATTGAACTTTGGAAAATTTACCCAAAAAAGAGTTATGGAAGAAAAAATTGTGAAGAACATTTCACCTTAACCACTGATACACTCCATGAAAATTAATATGGACCAAATAGAAGTTAATGACTCAATGAGATGAAAAGAAATATTAGTGCAAAATCTAAAGGCTAAAGAAAATATAAGGCATTTCATATAAAAAACCTGACTTAAAAATAGATCAAGGACAGAGGATTTAAAAATTATTGAACTACCAGAAAGCAATGATTGAAAAAATAGCCCACATATCACATTTCAAAAAAAGAAAAAAAAAGAAAAGAAAACTGGTGAAATCTCTTATAAGCAGTGGGCAAAGTGAAAACAAACAAACAAACAAACAAAGAAACAAACAAAAATACCCAGAATCTACCAGTGACTTCATGGAAGAAACTCTAAAATAAAACCCCAAGGAATATTACAGTCAAACTCAGAGTACCTAGGTCAAAATAAAAATACTGCAATTAGCCGGAATAAAAGTAACTCAAGTATTCCATAGTAAAGATCAATCAATATTAGCAGACCATTTTAAACAAATGGAAATCTTGGAATGCAATATTTCAGAATTTAAAAGGTATAGGCTTAAAAGAAAGAATAATGTACCCAACACAACTCAGCATAATGCCTACGGGAAAATGTATTTTAATGAAATAAAGGACTCGTAAGTATTCCTGATAAAAAGATCAGAGCTGAGATCAGAATTCTGTGATCAGAATTTTGAAATATGAACAGAGAAGCCAAGAGAAATATAAAAAGTAGCAATCATAAAGTGGTAAACAAGAATGAACTATTTACATTCTAATATGAGGAGATGAGGCATCTGTACCCTTAGAATTCTATCATCCCCAGGGATCATAGAAAGAATCTAATAAGACAGAGTGCCTGGTAGTGGGTTTTTAATGTTTTGATTATCCTTAAAGAAAAAAGAAAAGGTCAGGGAAAATGAAAACACTGGAGGCAAGAAGGGTGGTGGAATTTATTTTACATAATTTGGATGGGCAAGTAGAAGGCTATAGAATCAATGGAAAAAAAAATGTGTGGTCTCTGTGTGAAAGAACCACCTGATCTGGTCAAAGGAGAGAAGAATACATACATCTTTTGGTATAGTCCCAAAATACAGTTCACTGAGTGGGGAAACAGGAGGGAAAAGGGAGAAGGGAGAAGTGGATAGATAAGCCGAAAGGAAAGTTAAGAGAGGGAGCAAAACAACTCTAACTACGAAAGTTAGACTGAAAGGAGAGATATAAAAGTAAAGGACAAAAGAAAGGGTAAGAATCCAGCACTGGGTCTGGGAGCAGTAAAGAGAAGATGGGTAGGTGGGCAGAAATAGACTGCCTACAAAGTATACTCCTCTTTTATAACTCTTTTCTTTACAAGAGGGGACAGGAAACTGATCAACTCAATGAGGATTTTCATCAGTTAAAAATAAAATCATATAAAAATAAAGTATAGGTTAAATGCAACTAAGATTAGAAAGGAAATAGTTAACTTGGAAAATTTTTGCAATAAGTTTCTCTGATAGGGGTTTCATTTTTTTCTCAGCCAAGGAAAAACAAAGTTTATTAAGGATTTGCCATATTGGGTTGGCTTAAGAAATCTCACCATTGGTGATGCTCATTTTCACAAGCAGGCCACATTCAATCTACTGAGCTAGATTGAATCTGAGCCTAGAGGTTTCATTTTTAAAATACATAAAGAACTTTTTCATGTTTATAAGAATAAGAGCCATTCAACAATGGATAAAGGTCAGAAAATACCAGTAAGCAGTTATAAAAGAAAGAATTCAAGACCTCGATAATCATAAGAAAGAATGTGCCAAACCATTAATAATTAGAGAAATACAAATTAAAGCAACTCAGGTTTCACTTCATACTTCTCACATTAGTCAAAGTGAAGAAGAAGGAAAATTAAAAGTATTAGAGAAGATGTAGTTATTAATACTCTATTGGTAGCTATGAATTTGTCCAGCAATAGAAAGCAATGTGAAACTATGCCCCCAAAGTTACTTAACTATGCATATATGATATGACAAGCCACTGCTATAGGCCTATATCCCAAAAAGACGAAAGAAAGAGTTTAAGACCAGTAAGTTCAAATGTATTTATATCCGTTTTTTTATAGGGAAAAAGAACTGGAAACCAATAGGAGTATCAACTGAAAAAAAGTATGCTATATATAAGTAATGGAACATCATTGCATCATAAGAAATAATAAAACATATGGTTTTAGAATGACTTGGGAAGATCTGTATGATGAGGTGATGAAGAGTGAAGTGAGTAAAACCAGGAGAACAATTTTAAAAATAACAATAATATTGTAAAAGGCAAGTAACTTTGAAAGACAAAAGAATTCTTAGTGCAATGATCACACACAACTTCAAAAGACTATTGATGAAAAATGCTACCCACACCCTGAGACATGAAGGACTGACTCAAGATACAAAATGAGATATACATTTTTACTTGGTCAGTGTGAGAATTTTGTTTTGATTGACTATACATGTTTCTTATAAGGATTTTGTTTTACTTTTGTTATTTTTTTTCAGTTGAAGTTGGTGGACAGAAAATCAATATTTATTAATTGAAAAATGAGTTGATCAAAAATGATTGAATTAAAATTAAAAGAACCTAGAAAAATAATGTAAGATTCTTATGAACAGGTTTTTTATCATTTATTGTACTCACAGTGCTAAGCAAAGTGTAGGTATTTAATACATGCTTATTGATGGATTTATTGATTGATTTCTCTTTTGTCTCAGGGAATAAGCCATCCTCAGCCAGAACTCCTAGATCGTGTTCCAACTTTCTTCTCAGACAGTACGGAGCTCCAGACACAAGATCAAGGAGAAGAGGTTTAGTCAGGTAAGGGAGATGGATGGTAGTAACAAAGATGAATCAATAGCTCCCTCAATCTTTTTCTGTAAGACAACAGTTAGCTGTTAAGACTCACAAAACTTTTGCCTTTGTTATTTCAAATACTTCTCGTGTTTCTTTGTTTGTAGTAAAATCTCCCCCAGCCCCAAAGAAGTAATATGTCCTGGTTTTAGAGAGTGGAGTAAGTCTCTTTGTTAAAGAACATAGTTCTCTCTCTCTCTCTCTCTCTCTCTCTCTCTCTCTCTCTCTCTCTCTCTCTCTCTCTCTCTCTCTTCTCTCTTTCTCCTTTCTCTTCCTTCCACCCTTTCCTCCTCCTCCCTCTTCTATTCCTCCTCCATTAGAGCACACAGCAGTGCCTGGTACAAAGAGCAGGCATTTGATATGTTTGTTGATTGGTTTCATGATCATTATTTAAGGAGAATTCATAGTGATATAGTGGAAAGGGAGCTGGATAAGGAGTCAGAGGATGGAGACTTAAATCCTGCCTCTTTCTTTTTTTATCAACTGCATGATTTGGGGTAAGTTACATCATGTTTCTGGACTTTGGCTTCTTTATTGAATAATAAGAAAATTGGAATAGATTATTTCTTAGATCTCTTCTACCTATGTCTCTTATAATCTTGCCTACAGTTTTTTGGAGCTATCTCAATTAGATTTTATTCCCACTTATTTCACAGAAAGGGCAGTTGAAGGACCATAAGTGGTTAAATGTCTTGAGTCATTTACCTAGAAAGTAATAGGCAGACACAAAATTGGAAGCCAAATTTCTGGTTCTCTTTCCCCTGGACTAATTGGTGAATCATGCTTTCTACTCTTGTATGTTTGGCCTTTCATTCAGCAATCTTCATTCAAGATCAATGAGTTTTCTAGGCAGGATAGGGGCTCACTTACTGACTTCTTCCAGATTTTGGAATGGCTACTCACCAGCTAAAAGCATGTAGGCAATAGGGCAGCCAAAGAAATTTGCTGAATGCACATTTTTGTTTTAAGCAAATGACTTGTATTTAAGTTTTGGCTAAATGTGATTCCAAAATTATTGTAGAAAAAGCAATATAAATTACCCTGAAAGGAGTGTAATTTGTTTTTTTTTCAAAATCCTTCAAATATTAGTAGAGATATTTTGAAATGTCTTAAAAGATAATTTCTGCTAAAGACTTCCTATTAAAATACTTTCTGAAAAGTTAGTTCTCTTGGGTTTGGCTGAAATCCCATTATTTAGCAGATTAAAAAAGCTATTGTTAGGAATAATGACAATTTTGGTAAATTTAAGGGCAATTGTATGCAAATTTTAGAGCTTGCCACAAGCTTACTATTTGTGGTAAACTTGTGGCTTTTTTTTTTCAGGAAGACTGCCAGATTCAAGAATTGCTGGCCACCTCAAAACTGCAACTGTGGCAGTCTTCTCATATTACTAATAAATTCAAACAGACTTTGTAGCAAACTTTATTATTTACAAAAGACTTGTTACTAAGAAACAGAGATAATAAAGAAAGACCTTTGGAGAAAAAGATGAGGCACTCTAAGAGAAAAGGAACTACTGAGGGGGCTAACTCTGAATGGAAGGCCAAGATAAAGAGTATACTGTAAAGGATGAATGTGGTTGGTCAATAGCTAGATAGAGGGTCTTTCACCCTATTCAACCCCCCTTCAATTTTAATTTGATCCTCTAGTTTTAGCAATTCATTTCCCTCTTATAAGTAAAATTTGAGCTAAAGAGTAAAACCAAATGGGAAAGGATAAGTTAGAATGCCCTTTAAGTGTTACTAATATGACTTTAATAATCGAGGTTTAAAAGTAAGGCTTATTAAGTTATAAAATTCAAATAAAATTCATGGTAAAGCTTATTCAGAACATCAACATTTATCCAATGTCTACCATGTGTAGCACACTGCTAACACAGGATGTAAAGATGAAAACTTATGCAATTCATGTCCTCAAAAAGTTTACAGTACATTGGAGGAATGGTAATGTTTGTAAGTAATTATGCACACCCTAGTTCAGTCCCTTATCGCCTCTCTCCTGCATTGGTTTCCATGTTTTTAGTCCCTTTCCTTCTATCATCTACTCCAAATAACCTTTCTAAAGTACAGATTAGACCATATCATTCTGCTGTTAAGAACAAAAACAACACAAAACAAATGAACAAACAAAAACCTTCAATGATTTCATAGTTCTTTTAGAATAAAATACCAACTCCCCAGACTGGCCCTTCACACTTTGGCTGAAGCCTAATTTTAAGCCTTATTTCACAATATACTTTATTCACTCTTTCTTTCAATCAGCTTGACTAGCTTGATGTTTCTAGATTTAGACATCCAGACACCTGCCTCTCTGACTTTGTGTCGTTTCCTTTTGCTATCTCCGGATTTCCAAGTCTGCAATTCAGTCTTTCCCTACCTTGAAACCTCACAATCCTTAGCCTCTTTTCAAGCTCAGATTTTGAACCAATTATTAGTTGAATTCCCCTTAGGGAGGGTAGATAGGTAGATAGATAAATAGATAGATAGATAGATAGATAGATAGATAGATAGATAGATAATGTTATTTTTACTCATGTTCAGGTCTTTTGGACACTATTTGGGATTTTCTTGGTTATTTCCTTCTGTGGCTCATTTTATGGATGAGGAAACTGAGGCAAAGAACAGGTTCACACAGCTAGTAAGTGTCTGAATCCAGATTTGAACTTAGGAAAATTAATCTATCTGACTTAAGGCCTGGCACTCCATCTACTGTACCTCCTAGCTGCCCCCCACATAGATAAAGGTGTAATTAGGATTTATATCCCTAAGTTGGCAGGAGGGCAAGAAATATTTTTCTATCTCATTTTGGTATCCCAAATATATGCTTACACATAGTAAGCATGCTTCCCCCATTCTTCAAATTGAATTGATACAAAGTTAAATGTAATAGGGAAAAAGGAAGGCTCTAGACAAAGTGATCTGAGAAAATTTGAGAAATGAAAGAACTCTTAGCTGTAAGGGGAACCAGGGAAAATGTATGGAGGAGGGTGGCAGCTGAGCTAAGCTAAGAATTAAAGTAAGATAAAGATTCTGAAAATCTGGAAATACATTCCAGATTTGAGAGACATTGAGGAACAGCCTATGTGAATGTAACAGGGAAATGAAAGATGACAGGTAAAAATGGGATAATAGCCAGTAGCCCAGTTTTCCTGGAATATTGAGTTTATTGGGGAGTAATATAAGATAAATCTGGAAAGTTAGGTTGGATTGAAATTGTCAAGTGCTTTAAAAAATGAGAATTTGTATCTTATCCCAAATGGGATAGGAAGTCATTTTTGCTCTGTTTTATAGATGTAATGTTTATTCTTTGTGTGAAGGAACAAGGATTTGCATTAAATTTCACCTCATTTGACTTGACCAATGCACTATTTAGCCTATCAAAAATTTCCTCAATCCTGACTCTCTCGTCCAATGTGTTAGCCAACCTTCTTGTCTTCATGTTATCTGCAGTGTCATTTATGCCAACATCCACTTGATTGACAAAAACCTTCAACAAAAAAAAGAGGGTCAAACATAGATCCTGGAGCATGTCCCTAAAGAAATCTTTCCTTGTTGATATGTAAGAATTAATAACCAACCCTATCTGTCAATTCAACCATATCTGAATCCAAATAACTTCATTACTTTCTAGCCCATACGCTTCCATATTTTTCTACCAAAAAAAAATGTAATAAGAAGGTTGGATAGTATCTGTAATCCAGATCATTTGATTACTTTTCAGAGCTGCCATTAAACTTCTTACTACTTTCCTAAATTTGGGACTTCAGAATAATTTGAATAATTGTCTGGTCAATCTTGGATACTTCACAGAATTAAAGAATTTTAAAGTTTAAAAATATTAGAGATTATTCAGTTCAGCTATCAATTCAATCAACATCTATTAAGCCCCTAATACATGCTAAGTATTGTGCTAAACTTTAGGGACAAAAATAAAAATAAAGGCAGTTTCTGCCCTCAAAGAGTTTACAACCTAATGGGAAGGGAGGAAAAAAGATGACACACAAATGGAAGGTGCAAAGAAAAGGAAACCAGAGAGTACCTAATGCAGAGACATCCTGTTCTGAGGAGCCTGAACCAAGCAGAGTTGCTGATGGATAGATTAGGAAGAATAAGCTGAAAGGGAAATGACCCATTTCAGGTTATATGGAGAAAGAAAGTGGAACTGAAATCTAGATCTTCTGATTCCAAAGTAAACACCCTTTCTACAAACAAGAACATAAACTCCTCTAAAATAAGTCAGTAGTGACTTTAAAATGTTAATTGATCTTCATGGTAAATGGTAATGGTGTGTTTTCAGCTAAGTAATTATTACATCCAAATAGATTATGTTCTATGTTCTGAGATAATCTACTACTGAAAAGAATATGTTTCATTTTTCATTCAGATTTTCTATGCAAATCTAAACAGGATCAATAGACATTGATGGAAATTGGAGCCTCTTTTTAGAGCTTTGGAAAAAATAATTCATTGAAATGTACTTAAACTATTTTATGCATAAATAATCTCAGGTTACTAATTGCTGCCAGAATAATTCATATCAAATCAATTTTATCTAAAAATTCCAGTTTAGACATAAGAATTGGTGTTAGAATAGTAGATAGGGAAGTGACTTTAAATTTTTGGGAGGCATGTCCTCTTAACATAAAACCTAGTTAGTATCTATATATTTTTGCATTCATCAACATATTTATTTGACAGCTATCAATTCCTCATCTCCAGTATCATGTGCTGGATAATTTGTTACTGTTTTCTCACTTTGACTTAAAACTCTTACTAGGATTTAGGCTCAGCCAACCTTTCAATATCTTTTTTTCTTTCATTGTCAATACCACAGTTACAAAGTTTTCCATCTCTTGTCTATGCTGACTTATTTTCTTCTCAAAGCAAAGTTTCCTTGGGCCACTGATCAGTTAGAATCATTGAAAACCTTTGGTGGATTGCTGAAAAGGAAATAAAGATCCATTTACTTAACGGTCACTTGTCAGTAGCGATCAACCATCATACATCCTTAAGAGAAGACAGATGGTTTAGATTAGTAATGGGTAAATTTCAAAAGAGTAAAAAGTTTGGTTTGGTTGAGCACCCAAAATGAACAAATAATTATTCAAATTTCATTTGAGTTTCCTTAGATCCTTGGCGTCAGTAAAAGTGAACTGGAAATCATACAAAAATAGGCTTCCTCATGAGATCATTATGGGTGGGTCCTAAATATACAAGAAAAGTATATTTTCTTGAGAAATATGCTGGTAAAATTTTTAACATTGGTAGTTTGTGTCTAAAACAGCTATTAGAAATTGGATTACTCTCTCATATGCATATTTTTATGTCTTAGAGGTACAGACTTGAAAATAACCTCAGAGGTCATCTATTCCAGATGTATGTTTATCTGTATATGGTACCAAATAATATACATTGATGAGTGAACTTGGAAAGCTTTCTTGGAGATTCCAATGATTTTTGTTAAAGTTCAGGGTAAGATTTTGTTTGCCTCTGTGAGTTTTTCATTTTACCTGCCCTTCCCAAATTTTATTCTTGGGAAACTTTTCAGCTTTCTGTAACATGTGAAATGTATTATAGTCTTGCAAGAAACATATTTTTATTTGGAATTGTTGCTATCTGCCTGTGACATTTTCTCAATAACAGAAGCTACCTGCCTAATGATCACAAGAATGTGACCAGTTATATGTCTGTTGTTTCCATAGATGATCATTCTGATAATTTCATTGTTTAATGCTTATTAAATTCATAGCCTTGTCATGATGTGTAAGCAAACATGCATAACATTAATCTATTCAGGGGTTAACCATAAAAAATATACTTTTCTAAAGTTTACATGGTCAATAACCATCTGGATTTTTAGTGGTTAAATTTGTCATCTTAATATCCAGAACTTTAATATATCATTAGTGGCTTTTATTAAGGCTTTAGTAAAGATTTTCAGGAGAATTATGCTTTCTCCTTCAAGTACAAAGATGATGTCACTGATCTTCCATCAGTTGAGTATATATTTTTATTTGTTTATCATTTTGTTTTTCTGTTTGGGTTGGTTTTCAAGTGATGCTCTTAGATTTGTACACGTCCCTCATTATTTTTCCTGATCTATCTTGAAACTAATGGTATGTGACTTGGGGTAGGGTATTCAGTCAGTTATCATAGTGTAAAATGGAAACCAATTCTCCAAAATAAGGATTACAACATTAGCATCATCCTCTAAAGTAACCAGAAGAGTTAAACAATACATGATAAGCAATTACTTAGCAAGTACATAAAAACAACGTTATCTTCATGAAGACAGTGAATGTCTATTCATTTAAAAATAATTATAGGAATTTAGTGTTTTCTATGCCAAACCTTTTCCAAATCAAGGAATCTATGATAGCTGGGAAATATTTTTATTTAAAATTTGCTTTACAGTTTCACAAATATTAAATTACTATCCTTATTTTTAAGAAGGTCATGAATTTCATTTGTAATGCTTGTGTTTTAAAAGACATCAGAATTAATGTGATGGGGAGGTGTATTTTTCTTGTACTATTGGGTGTTTTTTATTGTGGTTACTCATGGTATCTGCCATGGCTGGTCCAGAAAGTCTTCTGTAATGTAAACTGAAGCCTCTCAGACTGAGAAATAGGGGAAAATTGGGAAAGGATGTAGCTGGAAAGTCCCAGATGAGGGAAGGATTAAAAGCCATGAATTATAAGACCTGAATCAGTGGCTAGTGACAGAGAGTGCTAGGAACAGTAAAAGGAATAATATTAAAACAGAGCCTAGAGAATAAAAAATGAGCTATAGTCTATAAAGCATTAGATATTAAGGTCACGGAAATGTCTGGATTATATAAATTTACAACTCTCAGTTCCCTGTGAGTAAATTCATTTTTAAAAGACTGACAAGCTGGCTGTGTCTTTCATTTCCTACAGTTGCTGCTGGACAGCTCCTGCCACCAACAGCAGCCTTACTCTCTAAGGAAATGATTATCTCTCAGTAGGGATGGGCAGTTCATTTAAAATGGATAACTGAAAATGAGAGCCCCAAATATATCTAAGTGTAAGTTTTTTAAATACAAAGTGTGGTATGATGTTTATATGAAAGATACAACACCTTGGCAATGACTCTTCTACATGTGATTTTTTTTTAATCTGCAGAACTATGTGGAAAATTGCATAGATATTGAATTTCTTATTTTCTTTCTTGTTTTTAACCTCTTAAATTTAATTTATTTAATATATTTAGTTTTCACCATTGATTTTCAAAAAAGTTTGAATTACAAATTTTCTCCCCATTTCTACCCTCCCACCCACTCCAAGATCGTGTATATTCTGGTTGCCTGGTTCCCCAGTCAGCCCTCCCTTCTGTCACCCCACTCCCCTCCCATCCCCTTTTCCCTTATTTTCTTGTAGGGCAAGATAAATTTCTATGCCCCAGTTGCATGCAAAAACTTTTGGTTTTTTGTTTTTGAACATCTGTTTTTAAAACTTTGAGTTCCAAATTCTCTCCCCTCTTCCCTTCCCACTCACCCGCCCTAAGAAGTCAAGCAATTCAACATAAGCCACATGCATATCATTATGGATAACCCTTCCACAATACTCATGTTGTGAAAGACTAACTATATTTTGCTCCTTCCTAAACTATCCCCCTTTATTTAATTTTCTCCCTTGACCCTGTCCCTTTTCGAAAGTGTTTGTTTTTGATTACCTCCTCCCCATCGACCCTCCCTTTTGTCATGCCCCCTTTTTTATCTTCTTCCTCCTTCTTTCCTGTGGGGTAAGATACCCAATTGAGTGTGTATGGTATTCCCTCCTCAGGTCAAATCTGATGAGAGCAAGATTCACTCATTCTCCCTCACCTGCCTTCTCTTCTCTTCCAGTAGAACTGCTTTTTCTTGACACGTTTATGCAAGATAATTTACCCCATTCTATCTCTACCTTCCTCCCTCTCTCAATGTATTCCTCTCTCATCCCTTAATTTGATGTTATTTTTTTAGATATCATCCCTTCATTTTCAACTCACCCTGTGCCCTCTCTCTCTCTCTCTGTCTCTCTCTCCATATGTATATATATGTATATATGCACATACATATATACATACATACACATGTACATACATATACATACACACACACACACACACACACATATATATATATATATGCATATTCCATTCAGCTACCCTAATACTGAGGTCTCATGAATCAAACACATCATCTTTCCATGTACGAATGTAAACAAAATAGTTCAACTTTAGTAAGTCCCTTGTGATTTCTTTTTCTTGTTCTTTTTCTTGATTACCTTTTCATGCTTCTCTTGATTCTTGTGTTTGAAAGTCAAATTTTCTATTCAGCTCTGGTCTTTTCACTGAGAAAGCTTGAAAGTTCTCTATTTTATTGAAAATCCATATTTTGTCTTGGAGCACGATACTCACTTTTGCTGAGTAGGTGATTCTTGGTTTTAAACCTAGCTCCATTGACCTTCAGAATATCGTATTCCAAGCCCTTTGATCTCTTAATGTAGAAGCTGCTAGATCTTGGATTATTCTGATTGTTTTTCCACAATACTCAAATTGTTTCTTTCTGGCTACTTGTAGTATTTTATCCTTGATCTGGGAGCTCTGGAATTTGGTGACAATATTCCTAGGAGAATTCTTTTTGGCATCTATTTGAGGAGATGATCTGTGCATTCTTTCAATTTCTGTTTTGCCCTGTGGCTCTAGAATATCAGGGCAGTTCTACTTGATATTTTCTTGAAAGATGATATCTAGGCTCTTTTTTTGATCATGGCTTTCAGGTAGTCCAATAATTTTTACATTATCTCTCCTGGATCTATTTTCTAGGTCAGTGGTTTTTCCAATGAGTTATTTCACATTGTCTTCCACTTTTTCATTCCTTTGGTTCTGTTTTATAATATCTTGATTTCTCATAAAGTCACTGGCTTCCACTTGCTCCAATCTCATTTTTAAGGTAGTATTTTCTTCAGTGGTCTTTTGGACCTCCTTTTCCATTTGGGTAATTCTGCCTTTCAAGGCATTCTTCTCTTCATTGGCTTTTTGGAGCTCTTTTCCCATTTGAGTTAGTCTGTTTTTTTAAGGTGTTGTTTTCTTCAGTATATTTTTCAGTATTTTTTGGGTCTCCGTTAGCAAGTCATTGACTTGTTTTTCATGGTTTTCTTGCATCACTCTCATTTCTCTTCCCAATTTTTTCTCTACTTCTCTAACTTACTTTTCCAAATCCTTTTTGAGCTCTTCCATGGCCTGAGACCAGTTCATGTTTTTCTTGGAGGCTTTTGTTGTAGGATCTTTGACTTTGTTGACTTCTTCTGGCTGTATGTTTTGGTCTTGTTTGTCACCAAAGAAGGATTCCAAAGTCTGAGACTGAATCTGGGTGTGTTTTCGCTGCCTGGCCATGTTCCCAGCCAACTTACTTGACCTTTGAGTTTTTCAGCGGGGTATGACTGCTTGTAGAGTAAAGAGTTCTATATTCCAAGCTTGTGCTTGGATGTGCTGCCACACCAGCACTCCTCCTTCCCCAAGATCCCCCAACCCGGACTGGACTTAGATCTTCAGCAGGCTCTGCACTCATGCTCTGATCTGCCACTTAATTCCTCCCACCAGGTGGGCCTGGGGCTGGAAGCAACTGCAGCTACAGTTCTGTAGCTGCCCAACCTCCACTAACTCTGGGTCGGTGGCTGAACTGCAAACTCCTTCCAATCCCCTCAACTTTTCCCACTAACCTTCACTGTTGTCTTTTGTGTTTGTGAGTTGAGAAGTCTGGTAACTGCCACAGCTGGCTGATTCAAGGCGCTAGGGCACGCTTCCCCCAGCTCCTGGTCTGGTTGGTCTGCGCCGCCCATGCTGGGCTCTGCTCTGCTCAGCTCCCAGCTCTGTGTGGGACCGATCTCACCCAGAGACCATCCAGGATGTCCTGAACTGGAGCCCTGCTTCCCTCTGCTATTTTGTGGGTTCTGCAGTTCTAGAATTGGTTCAGAGCCATTTTGTATAGGTTTTTGGAGGGACTCGGTGGGGAGCTTATGCTAGTCCCTGCTTTCCAGCTGCCATCTTGGCTCCGTCCTCCAAAAAACTTAAGTGTAAGTTTTAACAAGAAAAAAAAATGTCAAAAAATTTGTCAATGTGTTCTGCAAAGTCTGACTTTAAAAAAATAGATGTTTAAGCATAATTAACACACATATTTTGATTTTGTGTTTATAAAATTAGAAAGCAAACTTTAAATTAAAAAAACATCTAGCCATCAAAAATTCATCAATTCAGGAAAATTTGTTATGGAAAACAATATATTCCTATGACAAACTATTTTTTTACAGTAAAAACTTCAATGAGCCTTTTTAGTCTTCTCCCTTTGAGATTAGTTAGGTAAATTCCTTGAAAATATATTATAATGATTGCTTGTGCTGAGGTATATTTTAGTTTGAAATTTTGTGAAAACTGAATTAGGAAGGAAATTTAGATCTTATGTAAATTTCTTACCATAAATGCCAAGAAAGCACTACAGAAAGATTAATATTTAACTTGGAATAAATAGTCTCTAACTATCTCACAAAAATGCCCATCAGCGAATTTAAGCTAAGTTGTTCATTGTTCAAAGAATGAACAGTGAGGGTGATATGCTATATTTTAGGAAATATATATAGTCCAATTTTTATGGTAAAAAGATTCATAGTTGCACCCTTGCTTGACTCAGTATGTAAATCATGTAAGTGAACTATATTCCAAACTCTCATTGTACAAAGCAGTTATATTAGTAATATTGCCCCATAGTATGTGAAAATCTAAATTTGATTCTGACAAGAATTAACACTGGTATCACTGGGAACCCCAATGAAGAATGAGCCAATATGGAAAATAAGTCAGGGAGCTGATTTTGTGATTGTAGATTGCCTATTAGTGGGCAGGCAAATAGAAACTCCACAGCTAATGTTGTTCTGATGGTGAGTATAGGAAACTAAATGATACAAAAAGAAAGTAAAACCAAAGAGAGAAACAGATAGGCAACATGGGAGAGAGAGAAAGAGACACACAGAGAGAGAGAGACAGAGAGAAATACTCACAGAGACACAGAGAGAGACAGACAGACAGAAACAGAGACACAGAGAGATAGACAGAGATAGAGAGACAGACAGAGAGACAGACAGAAAATTAGAAAATTTAGTCACAGAGACAGAGAAACAAAGAATCAGAGAGAGAGACAGAAAATGAAAAAGGGAGGCAGAGAGACATATAAATAGGGATAGAGACAAAAAGAGACACAAAGGTTGAGACAGAAAGGCACAAAAAAAACTTCTGTTGTGAGAGCCCCATAAGATACCCAGTACCCACTGACGCCTTCCCATAGGTGAGTTTGCCAAATGAGCATACTGCAGTGCAGGGTTCTGGGCAGTGAGGGAACAAAGGGATCCTGTTAGACAATGTTGACAGGGGAGCATTGTTTGAAGAAATCAGTCAACAGGTACTCAGTAAGCACCTATGGGCACAACTCTCCTCTCCATACCATAGGAGACAAATGCAGTCCTCAAAGTTCTGTCCTCAAAGATTCATTCTTTTTGACCTCTCTGAACTAAATGGAGATGTAAGACTATCACAGATGAAAAAATCAAAGAATTAAGTGAGAAATTGGGTTTTAATATCCATTAATACAATAGGGGCTCAGGGGGTGGAGTCAAGATGGCAGCTGGAAGGCAGGGACTTGCTTAAGCTCTCCCCCAAATCCTTCTAAACACCTGCAAAAATGGCTCTGACCAAATTATAGAATTGTGGAACCCACAAAATAGGAGAGGGAAGCAGGTCTTCAGGCCAGGGGAGCCTGGATGGTCACTGGGAAGGGTCTATCACATGGTGCTGGGTGTGGTGTGCAGCCCAGTGTGGACCACTCCAGGACAGACCAGACTGAGAGTCAACTGTAGCAGGCCTTAGGGCCATGAATCATTGAGCTGTGGCAGTTACCAGACTTCTTAACCCACAAACACCAAAGACCACTGAGCGGGTGTTAGATCAGGTTAGAGACCGGTCTGGCCCCAGCCCTGGGGGTGGGGGAGGCGGTATGGCAATGGTGGCAGCAGCAGCAGGAAGGTCCTGTGGCTGCTTCCAGAGTACCTGGCTCACATAGTGGGAGGACTCAAGCAGCAGACCAGAGTGGGAGTGCAGGGCTTGCTTTGCCCTGCTTGGATCTGGGTTGCAATCCTGGTTGGTGGTTCTTGGGGGAGGAGGAGTGCCACTGTGGTGGAGCTTGTGGTGACAGTGGAGTAGAAGTTGCTCTGAAAACAACAGTGCAGTCCCCAAAACTCATGACAAAGCACTCTCTATTCTACAAGCAGTCATACCCTGACAAAAAGCTCAAAGGTCAAGTAGTTGGCTGGGAACATGTCCAGGTAGAAAAAAAGGATGCAGACTCAGACTCAGACTCTAGAATCTTTTTTTGGTGACAAAGAAGATCAAAACAAACAGCCAGAAGAAGTCAACAAGGTCAAAGAGCTTACATCAAAAGCCTTCAAGAAAAAAATATAAATTGGTCTCAGGCCATGGAAGAGCTCAAAAAGGATTTGGAAAATCAAATAAGAAAAGTAGAGGTAAAATTGGGAAGAGAAATGAGAGTGATGCAAGAAAACCATGAAAAACAAGTCAATGACTTGCTAAAGGAGACGTAAAAAAATACTGAAGAAAATAACACCTTAAAAAATAGAGTAACCTAAATGGCAAAAGAGCTCCAAAAAGCCAATGAGGAGAAGAATGCCTTGAAAGGCAGAATTAGCCAAATGGAAAAGGAGGTGCAAAAGACCACTGAAGAAAATACCACCTTAAAATTAGATTGGAGCAAGGGGAAGCTAGTGACTTTATGAGAAATTAAGATATTATGAAACAGAACCAAAAGAATGAAAAAATAGAAGACAATATGAAATATCTCATTGGAAAAAACCACTGACCTGGAGAATAGATCCAGGAGAGATAATTTAAAAATTATTGGACTACCTGAAAGCCATGATCAAAAAAAGAGCCTAGACATCATCTTTCAAGAAATTATCAAGGAAAACTACCCTGATATTCTAGAACCAGAGGGTAAAATAGAAATTGAAAGAATCCACTGATCACCTCCTGAAAAAGATCCCCAAAAGAAAACTCCTAGGAACATTGTTGCCAAATTCCAGAGTTCCCAGATCAAGGAGAAAATATTGCAAGTAGCCAGAAAGAAACAATTTGAGTATTGTGGAAACACAATCAGAATAATACAAGATCTAGCATCTTTTACACTAAGGGATCGAAGTGCTTGGAAAATGATATTCCAGAGGTCAAAGGAGTTAGGATTAACACAGAGAATCACCGACCCAGCAAAACTGAGTATAATGCTCCAAGGCAAAATATGGATTTTCAATAAAATAGAGCACTTTCAAGCTTTCTCAATGAAAAGACCAGAGCTGAATAGAAAATTTGACTTTCAAACACAAGAAACAAGAGCAGCATGAAAAAGGTAAACAAGAAAGAGAAATCATAAGAGACTTACTAAAGTGGAACTGTTTTGTTTACATTACTACATGGAAAGATGATGTGTGTAATTCATGAGACCTTTCTCAGTATTAGTGTAGTTGAAGGGAATATACATAAATATAGACAGAGGGCACAGGGTGAGTTGAATATGAAGGGATGATATCTAAAATAATAAAATGAAATTAAGGGGTGAGAGAGGAATATATTGAGAGAGTGAGAAAGGGAGAGATAGAATGGGGTAAAGTATGTCACATAAAAGTGGCAAGAAAAAGCAGTTTTGTTAGAAGGGGGAGAGGGGACAGGTGAGGGGGAATGAGTGAATCTTGCTTGCATCATATTTGAGTTGAGGAGGGAATAACATACACACTCAATTGGGTATCTTACCCCACAGGAAAGTAGGAGAAAATGGATAAAAAAAGGGGGGATGATAGAAGGGAGGGAAGATAGGGGGAAGAGGTAATCAAAAGCAAACACTTTTGAAAAGGGACGGCATCAAGGGAGAAAATTGAATAAAGGGGGATAGGATAGGATGGAGGGAAATAAAGTTAGTCTTTCACAACATGAGTATTTTGGAAGTGTTTTATATAATGATACATGTGTGGCCTATGTTGAATTGCTTGCCTTCTTAGGGAGGGTGGATGGGGAGGTAAGACGGGAGAGAATTTGGAACTCAAAGTTTTAAAAGAGATGATCAAAAAAAAAGTTGTTTTTGCATAGGACTGAGAAATCAGATATATAGGGAATGGGGCATAGAAATCTATCCTGCCCTACAGGAAAGTAAGGGGAAAGGGGATGGGTGGGGGAGTGGGGTGACAGAAAGGAGGGCTGACTGGGGAAAGGGGCAATCAGAATATATGCCATCTTGGAGTGGGGGGAGGGTAGAAATGGGGAGAAAATTTGTAACTCTAAATCTTTTGGAAATCAATGCTGATAACTAAAATATTAAATAATAAAATAATTGTCAAGAGAAAAAAAAAGAAATGTACTGAAATCATAATATTTTTGAATTACAGAAGGGGTAGTGGGATACATCATATCTTATTACAACAAGTAGAAATAAAAAGCTCAATTCAAATGCTACTTCCTACATAAAAGAAGCCTTTGCTAGTCCCTCCTCTAGCTGTTAGTGCCTCCCCCACACCTCACCCCAATTTGCCTTGTGTTTATTTTGTTTCTATGTTACATACTTGTATATATAGATGTTATTTTCTGTGATAGAATGGAAATTACTTCAGGACAGAGATTGTTTTATTTTTGTCTTTGCATCTCTAAAACTTTGTACCAGGTTTTCCTAATCTTTTTTTAAATGATAGATTCTTTTGGAGTATGGTGAAGTCATTGCCCCCTTTTCAGAATAAGTTTTTAAATGCATAAAACAAAATACACAGGATTAAAAAGGAAGTTGATCATGTTGAAATACAGTTATAAAAATGTGTTCTTTTTTAAACAAAGGCATGGATATGAAGTTAAGAATGGTTAACCCTGACATCAGCATAGAGTAGGCATTTTATAATTTCAATTTTTTAACTTATATTTTATTTTTCCAATTACATGTAAATAGCAATTTTTAATGTTCATTAAATAACTGAGTTCAGAATTCTCTTCCTTCCTCCAGCTCCCCTCCTTGAGAAGGCAAGCAATTTGATAGAGATTATGCATGTGCAGCCATGCAAAACATAATAAATACACTTTCTTTGAGTAATGGAAAAACTACAATAGGGATTCAGAGAATAAAGAGGTCAATGTAGAGTGGTAAAATAAGTGAAGTCTTCATAGAGGAAGTAAAACTTGAGTTTGAGACTACTTAATACTTGTATGACTTTAAGCAAGTCATTTAATTTCCCTTGGCCCTCAGTTTCCTCATCTGTAAAATGAAGGGGTTAGATTAAATTGGTTCTGAGGCTCCTTCTGCCTCTGCATCTATCATTTATGATCCATGATCTATAAAATAAATGGAGGGGAAAAGGAATGGTATCCCCATCAGAGGGCAGTTGTGTGAGCAAAATCATGGAAGGGTGGATGACTAGAAACATCTGTAGGTGATACATGCTTTAGAAAAAATAATTCTTACTAATTGTCATCTTCACAGTGAGAATAGTCATTATAGAAGGTGACTTCATAGCAAACATAAAAATATGGAAAAAGAGACTCCTGGCTGAGGCTAGATTAACAACGGGCTTTTATACTTTTGAGTGTTTCCAAGCCACCACAAAGCCTTTGACTTTGTGTCTTTGTTACCAAATCAGATTTAAAACATGAATATTTATTCATTTTGATGAGAGGCAGAGTGGTTCAGTGAAAAGAGTGATTCATTAGCAGTCACAGGACCTGGGTTTGAATTCCTTTTCTGCCCCTTCAAGCTGCGTGATACTGGACAAGTCACATAACAATTCTCTAAGCTTCAGTTTTCTATTTTGTAAAATGAAATTGGAGCAGATGAACTTTACAGTTTTGTGATAATTACTATCACACTCTTGGCATACATTCAAGAGCTTTTTTTTTTCTCTTTCAAGTTGCCTATTTCATTCTCCCTTTTAGCACCGTGTTTTGCACCCTACTTTACTAATATATTCAACATCATTCATCAGCAGTTCCCTCTTCTCTCCTACTCCATGGCTCAAAATGATTTTATGTGATTTCTAATTCGGCAACCTTTGTTCCTCTCTCTTAGAAAGAGGTGGCCTTTCTTCAAGGCTAACCTCTCTACTGGTGTACTTGATCTCATACCCTCATGTTTCCTCCAGGAGCTTGTCCTTTCAGTCATTCTCATACTTTCTCATCTGTAATCTCTTATTATTTCCAGGTTTCTTCTACGTTATCTACGAACATTCCCAGAGACTCTTTATCCTTTACCAAAAAAAGAAAGGCCCTGCTCTGCCCTCAGCTTCTACAAAGGGTAATCTGTATTCATTATTCCTATTTTATTTACCTTCTATTCTTAAACCCCTTGCAACTGGGATTCTCCACACCAATTGACTTCAATTGTTCTCATTACCAAATGACATCCTGTATGCTCATCTCAGATTTTAGAATAGCTAGCTTTTTAAAAGCCCATTTGAGGTCCTGTATGAACTCTGCAGTTATCAATGCCATATATTTCTCTTCTAATTTCTCTTCTCTTATTAATGCCAAATTTCTCTTCAAATTATTTTGTATTTACTAAGCTATGTACACAATATAAGCCCCTATTTGAATGTAAGTTCTGTGATGACAGGGACTTATCTTCACGTTTGTACCTTGCAACTCCTAGCATCTTGCCTTTGGTGTATTAGGCAACTCATAAATGCTTGTTGAATTCAACTAAACTGAATTAAATTGAATTAAGGCTAGAGAAATATATGATAAAAATAATATTTTCAAAAGATGTATCAAGTGGTGATGAATGAAGATAAGCAGAAGCTAGCTCTGAGACTGCAGTAGAATATATAGATTGTACATATAGATGGCATATATAGATGTATATGTAGATTAATGAAGGCCTAGGCTAGGGTGGTAGAAATCAAGATGAAAGGATAAATCTGTCACACATTTTGAATGAAAGAAATGACAGGGATTTGATGACACATTGGAGGTGGGTAATTAAGGAAAGGGAAAATTCAACTGAAATAATATTGGCACAATTGATAAATAAACATGGGATTTAGAAAGAGGAGATAATTGATAGGAATGATAATGACTTCAGTTTGGGATGGATTGAATATGAAGTGGTAACATGGCATACAATTATAGACATGCTAAGCATAGTTGCAAATATAGCACTGAAGTTTCAGTGAGAAAGTATGGCTAAAGATCAAAATTCAGGAGTTACATAGACTTTGTTTTGATGAGAAGAAATAAGCTTATTGATAATGAAATGAATATAGAGAATAGAAAGCTAAAGCCTGGAGTTACACCATATGGAGGGAAGAGGAACTAGTGAATTCTAAGTCATATGACCTATAAGGTAGAGGACTAGATATTTTCTCCAATTTCCACTAACTCTCAAAAAAGCTCAAGAATTATCATTCAGAGGTAGAGCAATTAAGCTATTGCCACAGGCAAAACAAACAAACTAAACTAAACCAAACCAAACCAAACCAAACAATCAGGAAGCCTAACAGTAAGGTAATAGTCTTTTGAATTGACAGTGGACAATACTAATTCCTAACCTGTTCTTTGAGCATCCCTGCTCCTCACAAGCCCCCGAAATAAAGTAGGGAACACAATCTAGTCCATCAAATTGTGTTCTAGGACCCACTAAAAATATCCTTGCTTCTGTTATAGTTTCTACTGGCAGTGAGTTTTACCCCAACTCTTTAGGGTCATTTGTGAAAGAGGAGAACCTGTCCTAAATTCCCATCTTTTAGATATTATGAAAAGTAATCCCTTAGCACACTACCAAATAGGATTCCTTTATGTATACTTTATCTAACTCTGTTGCTCTCTCCAAATTTGTTTTATTTAGCATTGTTGTACTTCCTCATGCAGCATATCAGGAACTGTGATATTAGAGTTCAAATGTGGAGGCAGTATCCATTGTTATTAACGGAAAAAAAGCTAGTATAGGAATCTGGTCTTTTTTCCATCTTGTTATATTCTTTCCAGTTTCATCTATAAACTCCTTTATCTATTTAATTGTGTCTCTCACCAAGGTTTTTGTAAGCTGGATTTCCATTCCACTGCACTTTTTTTGTTAAGTAATATACCTCTTATAACCTTACACTTTCCCACTTCATAAATTTTTCCAAATGTGTTTATATTCTGAACAGTGTGCTGCTCTTACCTTCTGTATTTGTCACTTTATCTAGGGTATCAAGTATTTGGTGGCTAGTGGTCTATTAATGGTGGCTAACAGGTCTATTAGTCTCATATTATATTAAGTTTAGTCTTTTATCCATTTCCCATTTTTGGCAAACCAAGAGAATATTCAAAACCAATTCCCTTCATAAGGCAGACTCTACAAGAGCTTGAACTCTACGGAGAAAGCACTGGAAAACACAGACCAAAGGTTCCTTTATTCTTTATTCCATTGAAATGAATGGGAGAAAGACTTTGCATGGGCTCTATACTCATTAAGTGATTAATAAGTGTTTGTTGTATTGAATTGAATTGGAGTATAGACAGGGTTAGAATGGACCTAAGAGGTCATCCGGTCTATTATCCCTTGTCTTACTGGTGAGGAAAGTGAACATGAGAGAGGTAACATTGCATTATCTTTTAAAAAATTGTATGGTGCAATTTTTCATTTCCCTACAGCCTAGACACATTCATAAATTTACAGATCCTTCAGCCTGTCTGTTTACCATGTATTGTCCTACAGAATTTCATCAGAATAGAATGATCTAGGTCATAAATACTTTGGATGAAAATAAAGTCCTAGTTAAATAAAAAGGAGATATAAAGATAATATAGATAGGATATTACTAGTTAAATTAGATAGCATAAAATTATGAAGAAATGGTGTTTGAACAAAAGTTTCTGTAAATCTAGTTTGTGGTAGCTCCAACACCAAAAATATAAACTGCAATTTACTCTCTTTATTTTACTGTAGAATAAGTTCTAAAATATGAGAGTTGATTGAAAAATAAAGTTTTTGCCTTATATGGAAGGCTAATCCAATTTTCTATTGCTAAGGAATTTCCAATTGTTGAGGATCTCTCCTTGCTTGAAGAAATTTCAAAAACCATGGAAAGCTTTGCCAAACTAATGATCCATTAATCATTTGAAATGTATGTTTGACTCTCTTGACACTTGTATGTACAAAAGGCATTTGTAACACATATTAGGCATTTCATAGGCTTGATTAGGTTTCATGACTCGGATGTGGAAAAATATTCATTCAGTTCTATGAAGACAACTTGAAGCCAATAATAACTTGGCAATTTATTAAAAGCAAGTCATTTTTAATTGGGAAATGTCTTATGCTAGAAGTAGAAAGATCCTTTTAAAGTGGCTGGGAATTACATGGAAGGCAGAGGTGATCTCTGTGAGAGGTGGTCTCCAGCATTTAAAGTTAGAGGTAGAATTGTTTTGATATTTTTCTAAAAGAGTTTTTAATTTACCAAGTCTGCTTACCAGCTGAATTATCTGCTGAAGTTAAAGCATAAGTGCCCATAGTCACAGATATACTGCCTTTAGTTAAATTTGTTAAGAATGTTGGTGGTGGTAGGCTTAGAAGAAAAAGTCATCAGAGGAGATTTTTTTGTGTGAAGCTAACTGTTTCATTTCAAACCAGATGATCTTTCCTCTCTATTGTTTTCATGAATTGCCTTTGTTAAATTCTTTCTTCCTTTCCTCTTTATATGTGCTGCACGTTAACTTCAGTCATATGTTTCTGCCTGATTCCTGGATTTGTTACCATGTGAATCACTGATTTTGTCTTTGAAGTAGACAGCTTACACCCTCTTTTGTCCCTGTGTAAGATACTTCCCCTTCCATGTGTGAACAGTGTCATTGTTGAAAGGGCAGAAAAATAACTTTTGTGTAAGTAAAAAATGAGGAAATGAATTTGTTAAAAAACAATCTTTCAGATAAAATGTGAGAGATTCAGAATGTTAGGAGGATTAAATAACTGACCCTCAAATTAATGTGCTGAGAAGACCTGTTTGAAGGCAGAAAAATGACTGAATTAATAATGGTGGAAGGACAATGTGGTCATCAGTTCATTTGCATTTTGGTATTCATAAAATATTAAAGGTTATAAGTGGCAAAGCTATAAATCAAATAACTAGAGAGCGTGGGAGGATAATATAAGATTATTGACTTCATAACTGATAGAAAGATAGGTTTTTAAAATTTTCTCTTATAGTGAGAAAATTAGTCATTGACCACCAGGAAGTTCTGATTTGAAGCATCGGGGATTCTAAAAGCTAGCTTTAGAGAAACATAAGAAAAGTAAGTGGACAAGAAGACATTAGCTATTTTGCTGGTTGTCTAATGATTGGATGAGAGTAATTTCTTTGCTTATTGGACAAAAAGAAGGCACTAACATTAAAGGAGACTGGAAATCTTTGTGCAGAAGGTAGGATTTTAATAGACTCAAAGGAAGCCATAAAAATCAAGAGACAGAAATGAGGAGGGAGAGAGCATTCCAGGGACTGGTGAAAGCAATAAATATGTAAGGAGTTGCTATATGAAATGTCATTCATAGAACAGTAAGGAGGCAAGTGTCACTGGATTATAGAATATTTGGAAGTAAATAGGTGGTGCGGTGGATAAAGTGTTAGGTCTTGAGTCAGAGAGACTCATCTTGCTGAGTTCAAATCTGGCCTCAGACACTTACTAGCTTGGTGACCCCGGACAAATCACTTAACCATGTTTGCCTCAATTTTCTCATCTGTAAAATGAACTAGAGAAAGAAATGGCAAACCACTCCAGTATCGTTGCCAAGAAAACCCTAAATGGGGTCACGAAGAGTCAGACATGACCAAAAAATGGCTGAATAGCAACAAAGGTCCAAAATGTCTGGAAAGGTATGAGAGGACAAGGTTGTGAGGGGCTTTGAATGCCAACCAGAGGATTTTATATTTGAGCCTATAGGTCATAGAAAGCCATCAGAGATTTTTTTACACAAGGGGGTAACATGGTCAGATTTGCAGTTTTAGGAAGATCACTTTGACTACCAAGTAGAAAATGTACTAAAATGGAGAAAAAACTTGAGACAGGGAGACCAACAAGAAGGCTATTGCAATTGTCAATGTATGAGGTGATGAGGGCCTCTAACAGGATGGTAGCAATGTGAAGAGAGAAAGGTATACATGTGAAAGCATCTATAAAGGTAGAATTGATAAGATTTTACATCACATTGGATATGAGGAGTAAGAGTTAGGAGTTGAAGATGACATCTGGGTTGTAGGCCTGGGTGACTGGAAAAATGGTGGTGCCCTCAACAGTAATAGAGAATTTAGGAAAGGGGAGGATATGAGGAAGGAGAAGATAATGAGTTCAGCTTGGGATATGTTGAGTTTAAAATGTCTATGGAACATCCAGTTCAAGATGTGTAATAGTTGGATATGAAAAAAATCAAGGAAGAGGTTATGGTTCAATAAATGGATCTGAGAATGGCATCGAGATGATAATTGAATCCATGGAATCTGAAGAGATGATTGAGTGGTTGAGAGAATATACAAAGAGAAGAAGAGGGTTCCTAGGGTGGGTGATCATGACCTGGATGAAGATCCAGCAAAGGAGTCTGAGGCATGGCCATCTAAGTAGGAGAACAAGGAGAGAATAGTGTCATGAAAATCTAGAGAAAAGAGAGTATCAGGCAGAAAAGGGTAAACAATATTGTCAAAGACTGGAAAGAAGTCAAGAAGAGTGAAGATTGAGGAAAGGCCATTTGATAAGGCAATTAAGGGATCACTAGTAACTTTGGCAAGAACTGTTTCATTTCAATAATGTGGTCATAATCCAGACTGCAGAGAGATGAAAGAAAGTAAGATAAAAGTATAGGCACTAATTATAGATGGTCTTCTTAAGGAGTTTAGCAATGAAAGGGAAGAGTTATATGACATCTAGTAGGGATGAATGTATCAAGTGAGGGTGTGTGTATGTTTGTGTGTGTAAGTGTATATGTGATATGGATATGTTTGTTGGCAGCAGGGAAGCAGCTTAGGCAGAGAATAATGATTTACTTAGAGAGTAGAAATCATAGAGTGGGTACTCTGCTAGGAAGATAGGATGGAATAGGAACATTTGTGCATGTAGGAGATGAGATACCTCTTCATGCGCAATAGGGGTGAAGGAGGACACAGTTGCAGAAGGCATCTGGGAGATGTGAGACAAGGAGGAAGGGAAAAGAATAAGACCTTGGAAAATGGCCTCATATTTTTTCTTTGAAATGAGTCAGTGTTCTCAGCTGAGAGGTTATAGGAAGGAGGAGCCATGGAAAGTTTGAGGAGGCATGGAAACATTTGGAAAAAAACCACAGTGAAGAGTGGGACAGTGAATCAATTAGGTATGTATAAAAGCATTATCTTGTTGTAAGGAGAGTCCAGTTGAAAATATATAACATAAATTTTAATGAACCCAGTCAGCATGGTTTCATTATTTTCTCCAGCTTTGTTCAGCAGCACATGAATACATGAATAGGAGAGAAGGTAGCAGATTGTAGGAGTGATCTAAGGCTCGAGCTTTGCAGGATATGAACAATGATGGGATACCAGGGCAAAAAACTTGTTACAAGATGATAGTGTAGAGTTGAACTGGTTCTCCAAGGTGTCAAGATGGGGAACTAAAGAGAGTGTAACCAGTCCAGGGGTGACGGACTGGGAAAGAACTGAGGGTTGAGGGGTCATGGTGAGGGTGAAGAACAGGATAAGGAGTGGTAAGGCAGAGGAAAATTTGGAATGGCAATAAATTATGATTGGATAAAGGAATTTCACAAAGGTATAAAGGAGTTCACAAAGACGGAAGTGGAACGTTAATGAGTGATGGCAGGACTAAAGGTGTGATCATCTTTCTTTGTAGCTGTGATAGGATGGGGGACTAGGTCAAGGGGGATGAATAAGTTGAGGAACTGGTAGGTAAAGGTGTTTGAGGGTGTATCAATATATATGTTGAAGTACCCAGTATTAAAATAGGGATTGTGAAGAAGAAAAAAGACTGCAAGATAAGTACTGAACTCATTGAGGAAGGAAAGAGAGTTTCATGGAGGTCAGTAGATGACTTCCCAATAGATATTTCATGTCTTTCAAGACTCACAACAATCTTGTCAGGTATATCTTATTGGTATTAATCTTAGTTTTATAAACACAATGAGCCTCTGAAAGATTCAGGTGCTTGCCCATGATACACAGTTGGTAAGTATCAGCAGTAGGCAATTAATTCTTACTGCCTCCAAAACGTTGTCATTTGTAGATTTTTTTTCGGAGATGTATATGCAGGTGTGTGTACATGTGTGTGCAAGCATGCATGTATGTGTATGTGCAGCTGGAAGAAATAAAGTTTAGGTTCATCTCCTTCTATATCAGTAACTCAAAGGTGACCATGAACAAGCCTGAATGGTTCGGAATCACAAAGTATGAAAAATTCTCTATGTAGAAGGCAGAAGAAGTATACCATTTATTTAGACTCCAGGGGATCAAATCTGAGAACCAGTGTCCCTATTTGATACAGTAGCAGTTATATTCCAAAACCAGTAAGCCCAACCTCGATGAAATAACAAGGAAATTATAACAAAGTATTATAGCAAGGAACCAAGTTATCCTATAACCTTATCCTCTGCTAGGTCCTTCCTATAAACAGTCACTCAGGAATCCTAACTCTCCATTCAGCACTCTCTCTGCAGCTCTGCTGACTCCGGGTTCCTGCTCCTCCTCCTTGGGCTGAATTCTGATTTCTGTAGCTCTCTGCAGATTCTGCTCTTTGATCTCTGCAACTCTCTTATTCTGCACTCTCCACTTTGCAGTCTCTCTTCTTGCTGGCTCTCCTTCAATGCCTGCTATCTCAATGTCTTCTTTATATCTGCTTCTGAATTCTGTTGCTCTCAGTTCTGGACTCTCTTTTTATACAATCCTAGCTGGCCTCTGATTGGCTAGAACTCAGGTCTCTGATTGGCTGAATTCATGATTGACTAGAACTCAGTGCACATACCATTGGCTCTGGTCTTAGCAACTCCCCTTAGGGTCCTGAGGGCTTCATGCCCACATCTGCTTAGCACCTAGTAAGTAGGGGCTTTAGGCCTACTTACAAACAAAGATATAATCAAGCTTTCCTACCTAAGCCCACCTGAGGCCTATTGAATGGGTGGGGAATATCTTCGGTCACATTAGTTCTACAAAGTGGCATATTAGCACATAGTAACTATAGATACTGCCCCCCTCATTTCAAAATAGACCCCTATTGCTCAGCAGGGAAGGGCTATTCAGGTCATCTTCTGGCTTCCATCAATTCTGAAGAGCATCACCCGCCCCCCATGTGAGAGGGGGTCTTTTATGCCTCAGGGTGACCAGTAAGCCACATTGACACAGTAAGAGGTTCCCAGGAAGCTACATGAAGAGAGATACCTTTTAAGTCTTGAACCACTACTGGGTTATAGTTTTGTCACCTTTTAAGGAAACATAAACCTAACCCAAGTTTTGAGGGAAGGGTAAAACCTTGGTAGATATTGGTTCTGTTATGTAGGGCATTCAAAGGTTGTTAGAAAGGTGCATGGTGAGTAAAAATAAGAGGGATTATATTATTGATGAAGGATTGTGTACTAGAAGAAGGATGAAAAGCAAATTAGGCAAGAGATATGTGCCTGGAAAAAGAAGTAGAGTGTTCATGAGTGAGAGACAATAGTCCATTTACCATTCGTACACACATGATGCTAAGAAATCTAAAGGAAGAATCCCATCTTGTTGGGTGGTCCTTCTGTGGAGAATTTATAGGAATGCATAAGCATTAGTTGCATGGGATGAAGAAGACATGGATAGTTGGCAATCTGCGCCATTGAGGGGACAGCCCACATTCATGAACCAAAACAACAATAACTGACATTTATGTAACATTTTAACATTTGCAAGAAAAAAGCTTGATATATGTTATCTCACCTGTCCACAATAACTTTGTGAAGCAGTATTATTATGACCCCCAGTATTTAGATAATCTCTAAGGCCTTTCTAGTGCCAAAGTCTGTTATCCAAAGCCTGAGAACATCACAATACAGCTACTAGATTCAGGAGTCATCAAGCACTTTATTATGTGGTTTCAGACCTCTGTTCTCTTCAGTCATTTACTGCTTATATGGAGTGGCAAGATGCATATTTACCTGATAGTAGATTGCAGTCTGATCAGAGTCATAAACTTCTCCTTAATCTCACTTCCCCAACTCCTTCATGCTCATCTGAATGTCATAGGGTATGGGGGGAGAGGAAGGAGGAAAGGAGAGGACATTTTCATTGAATGTACTTTGGTTTCTTGGAATATAGATTAGAGGTATTTTCTATTTTAAGTAGTAAGGGATTATAAACAGGACTGGAACCGATTTATTCTGGGAATTTGTGTTCTTATTAAATTCACAGTGAATAATTTGCATGATGGAATGAGTGCGTGATTCTAGGATTGTGATACTTCCCACTTCTATGGGTCTTATCTGTTCTTATAGATAAGATTACAAGATTGCAACTTTCTATTAGAAAGGCCTTTTCTTTTACATTGCTGTTGTAAGAATCTGGAAACAATGAGAAAGATGGGGGGAGAAAGAACAGAATAGGAGAGAGAAAGGAGCCTGCAAAAAAAATCCTTTATTTTTATAAGTTATCCTGTGTATAAATGCCTTAGACCAGGATTCAACAGTCTTTCAAAAGCAGGGCTCCAAAATTCTGTATTTTTTCACCAGCGTAAAGGTATGAGGGCATGTTGATATTTTGAGCAAGAGCAGAAGGAATATGTATTTGCTAAGTTCCTTTGAAGGGAGTGGAAATTGATTTTTCATGATAAATTACAGCTTATAACCACATTACACAATATCCCAAGACCTTCACTGTCAGTGGTTTTGCACTGTGGTAATGGTCTGCTTAGAGGCAGTAGGTGGCTCAGTGAATAGAGCACTAGGCCTGGAGTCAGGAAGACCTAAGTTCATATCTAGCTTTAGACACTTACTAGCCATATGATTCTAGACAAGTCATTTAACCTCTGTTTGCCTTAATTTACTAGAGAAGGAAATGGCAAAGCACTCCAGTAGTTTTGCCAAGAAAACTCCATGGATAGTCTTGGCATGATATGTTAGATGGGATTACAAAGAATTGGACACGACCGGACAACAATGGTCTGCTTAGGGGCTGGAGCTCTGGTTCCCTATATCAGGCCTGTCCAAGTGGCTCTTAACTCTCTTACCCTCCCAGCCCCTTGTAATGATTGTAGTTTGGGAGGGCAGTGGGAGTCTGGGGTAACAGAGGAAGCATCTAGGTGGTGCCTTTAATATACATTTGCTTATCTTTGTAGGTGGTGTACCCATCCTTCCTAGAATGTAAACCCCATGGGAGCAGGGACCGTTTTGTTTTCTCTTTGTATGCTCAATATTGAGTACAGTGCTTTGAATGTAACTTAATAAATGTTTATTTTGATTGAAGTTAACCCCATTCACTTTCATATTTTATCTGATACTGTTCAACTTCTTTGCCCCACGTGTATCAAATAGTATTTATTGGGGAATGATAAGTTCCGGCCCACCAGAATTTTATGATATTATTACAAACTCTTTGGGAAAGAGTAATATGGCTCATTGTATTTCTTATGCTGGGGACTTCTTTCTATCCGTTATTCATTAATCCATTCGATAAATCAATACTAAGTGCTTGCTATGTGAATTGTGAATCAAGATTCCTGGTTTCTAGTCTGTCTATGCTATGAATTTGCTGTGTCACCTTGGGTGAGTCACTTTACTTCTGTGGGCTTCAGCTTCTTCACTGAAAAATGAGGTGATTAAAATGAATAATCTCTATGATCCCTTCAAAATCTAAAACTCTATGATTCTGTGCATAGCTACATCAAAGATCTTTCCCAGCTCTAACATTCTATGACTATGCAAGATATATTATTCATGATGATTAGGCCAAATACATTTTCTCTCAAATTTTTTCCTGACACTAAGACACACAGTCTCTCTTAATTGCTGACTGCATGAAAGCCAGAAATAAGATCTATAGCAAACCTTAAAAAGAAATAAAAAAATTACTATCCTTAAAGATTTTTTATCATCCTGCCTTTCCTTCAGAAGCAAGGCTAGAAATTAAATGACTAAGATAAGCATTTTTCACCTATAAGAAATTTGTTAGACATATTCCCTTTCGACAACCTCAAACTGAACTCCTTCCCCACCTCTTCCCTTGGGCAGAAAAGTAATTGTTTTTAGACTGTTGGTAGGGCAGTGATTAGTCTAACTCTTCTGGATAACAATTTGGAATTATGCCAGAAAAGTGACAATATTGTGCATACCCTTTGACCTACAGATCTGACTATTGAGCATATGGCCCAAACAGGTCAAGCATAGAAAGGTCCAATTCACATCCAAATAGTAAATCTCTATTTGGTAGCAAAGAGCTGAAAACAATGAGGGTGCTCATTAATTGGGGAATATACAAACTGGAGTGTGTGAGTAGGATAGAAAGATTATTTAGTAAGAAATGGAAAATATGGGGGCAGCTAGGTGGTGCAGTGAGTAGAGCACTGGTCCTGCAGTCAGGAGTACCTGAGTTCAAATGTGGCCTCAGACACTTGATACATTTACTAGCTGTGTAACCTTGGGCAAGTCACTTAACCCCAATTGCCCTGCCTTCCCCCCCTGCAAAAAAAAAAATGAAGAGTATGAAGAACTGAGAGGAACATGGGAAAATTTGTGTGAACTGAATCAAAATAAAATAAGTGAAATCTGGGAAAAAATATACAAGATGATTACAACCATATAAATGAAGATATTATTAAAAGGAAATAGAATTGAGTAATTTCAAGACCAACCATGGTCTTAGAGAGTAGGTGATGAAATATACTTTTCACCACAGAGGTGAAGTGCTACAGGGAGAGAGATCTGTTTATGTTTTCAGTCCTGGTTATTGTACAGATTGATTTTTTTGTTAACTCTTTTTATTTGATGTAAGAGTTTAATTTATGATGAAGAAGCATCTAGGAGAAGCTATGATATTAGTCATCCATAGAAGTTATTTAAAATAAAGAAAAAAGGAAGAAAATAAATTTTTCATTATTTAGGAGAAATGACTCATACCTATCTACTTTAATGGCAGGTTAGAGATCCTTTCAGAGTGAATGAGCTTTGCTTTTCATGTGTCTTACAATCACTGGTGCAGCTTTTTTTTTCCATTTTTTAAAATTTATTTTTTGTTATTTAATATTTTTAGTTTTCAACATTGATTTCCACAAGATTTTGAGTTACAAATGTTCTCCCCATTTCTACCATCCCCCATGCCAAGATGGCATATATTCTGATTGCCCCTTTCCCCAGTCTGCCCTCCCTTCTGTCACCCCACTCCTCCCCATCCCCTTTTCCCTTACTTTCTGGTAGGGCAAGATTGATTTCTATACCCTATTGCCTGTATATCTTATTTCCCAATTGCACGTAAAAACAACTTTTTTTTGAATATTTGTTTTTAGAACTTTGAGTTCCAAATTCTCTCCCTTCTTCCCTCCCCACCCACCTTCCTTGAGAAGTCAAACAATTCGACATGCACCACACATGTATCATTATGCAAAACACTTCCATAATAGTGATGTTGTGAAACACTATATTTCCCTCCATCCTATCCTATCCACATTTATTCAATTTTCTCCCTTGAACTCTGTCCCTTTTCAAAAGTGTTTGCTTTTGACTACCTCCCCCAATCTGCCCTCCCTTCTGTCATTCCCCCACCCTTATCTCCTTCCCCACTACTTTCCTGTAGGGTAAAATACCCAGTTGAGTGTGTTAGTCCCTCCTTAAGTCAAATTCAATGAGAGCAAGATTCACTCATTCCCTTTCACCTACCTGCTCTTCCCTTTCATTATAACTGCTTTTTCTTGCCACTTTTTATGTGAGATAATTTACCCCCTTCTATGTCTCCCTTTCTCCTTCTCCCAACATATTCCTCTCTCACCCCTTAATTTTATTTTTTAGATATTATACCTTCATATTCAACTCACCCTGTGCCTTCTGTCTATATATATATATATATATATATATATATATACACACACACATATATATGTATCTATATATATATATGTGTATATATATACATATATGTATATATATGTGTGTGTGTGTGTGTGTGTGTGTGTGTATATATATTCCCTTCAACTACCCTAATACCAAGAAAGGTCTCATGTGTTACAAATATCATCTTTCCATGTAAGAATGTGAACAAAATGGTTCAACTTTAGTAAGTCCATTATAATTTCTCTTTCCTGTTTACCTTTGCATGCTTCTCTTGATTCTTGTGTTTGAAAGTCAAATTTTCTATTCAGCTCTGGTCTTTTCACCTAGAATGCATAAAAGTCCTCTATTTTATTGAAAATCCATATTTTGCTCTGGAGTATTATACTCAGTTTTGCTGGATAGTTGATTTTTGGTTTTAATCCAAGCTCCTTTGACCTCCAGAATATCATATTCCAAGCCCTTTGACCCTTTAATATAGAAGCTGCTAGATCTTGTGTTATCCCGATTGTGTTGCCTCAATACTCAAATTGTTTCTTTCTGGCTGCTTGCGTTATTTTCTCCTTGACCTAGGAACTCTGGAATTTGGTGACCATATTCCTAGGAGTTTTCTTTTTGGGATCTTTTTAAAGAGGTGATTGGTGCATTCTTTCAATTGTTATTTTACCCTCTGGCTCTAGAATATCAGGGCAGTTCTCCTTGATAATTTCTTGAAAGATGATATCTAGGCTCTTTTTTGATCATGGATTTCAGGTAGTCCAATAATTTTTAAATTATCTCTCCTGGATCTATTCTCCAGGTCAGTGGTTTTTCCAATGAGATATTTCACATTATCTTCCATTTTTTCATTCTTTTGGTTCTGTTTTATAATATCTTGATTTCTCATAAAGTCACTAGCTTCTACTTGCTCCAATCTAATTTTTTTTTGGCAGGACAATTGGGGTTAAGTGACTTGCCCAAGGTCACACAGGTAGTACATGTGTCAAGTGTCTGAGGCCAGATTTGAACTCAGGTCCTCCTGACTCCAGGGCCGGTGCTCTACTGACTGCACCACCTAGCTGCCCCTCCAATCTAATTTTTAAGGTGATATTTTCTTCAGTGGTCTATTGAACCTCCTTTTCCATTTGGCTAATTCTGTCTTTTAAGTCATTCTTCTCCTCATTGGCTTTTTGGAGCTCTTTTGCCATTTGGGTTAGTCTATTTTTAAGGTGTTATTTTCTTCAGTATTTTTTGGCATCTCCATAAGCAAGTCATTGACTTGTTTTTCATGATTTCCTTGCATCACACTCATTTCTCTTCCCAATATTTCCTCTACTTCTCTTACTTGCTTTTCTAAATCCTTTTTGAGCTCTTCCATGGCCTGAGACTAATTCTTATTTTTCTTGGAGGCTTCTGATGTAGGATCTTTGACTTTGTTTACTTCTTCTGGCTGTATGTTTTGATCTTCTTTGTCTCCAAAAAAAAAAAAAAAAAGATTCTGTAATCTGAGTCTTGAGTCCTTTTATGCTCCTTGATCATTTTCCTAGACAATTGCTTGACTTTTGAATTTTTTGTCAGAGTATTACTGCTTTCTTAGTGGAGAGTGCTTTGTCCCAAGCTTCAGGGGTTTTGCGCTGCTGTTTTCAGAGCTACTTCTATTCTGAGGTGATATGATACTCCTCCCCTGGTCTGTGCTCTAATCTGTGAGCGCAAGCACTCCTTTCTGCCATGTAACTACCAGGAGGACTCCTTCTCCACAGCCACCACAAAGCTCTGCCACACCAGTGCTCCTCCTCCCCTAAGAATCATCAGTCAGGACCGCAACCCAGATCCAAGCAGAGCAAATCAAGAGAACCCTGCCTCTGTGCCAGCAAAGTGCTCTCTGTACTCCCCCTCTGATCAGCCATTTAATTCCTTCCACCACGTGGGCCAGGGGCTACAGAAGCAGCTGCCAGAGCTTCCTGTTGCTACCGCCATGTAACCTCTGCTGCCCCCAGGACTGGGGCTGGACCATGCACTTCTCTCACCCTGATTCAGCAGTTTTCTCACTGACCTGCTCAGTTGTCTGTGGCATTTGTGGGTTGAGAAGTCTGGTAACTGCCACAGCTCAGTGATTCAGGGCCCTGTGGCCTGCTCTTCCTGGTCTACTCCTGGCCTGGTCTGTCTTGGCATGGACCATGCTGGGCTCTGCTCCACTCCCAGCACAGTGTGATAGACCCTTCCCAGCAGCCATCCAGGCCATCTTGGGCTGGATACTTGTTTTACTCTGTTATTTTGTGGGTTCTGTAGCTCTAGAATTTGTTTAGAGTTATTTTTTTACAGGTGTTTGGAGGGGTTTGGGGGAGAGTTTAAATGAGTTCCTGTTTTCAAGCAGCCATCTTGACTCTGCTCCCACTGGTGCAGCTTTTAATCCATGAATTTGGAGAAATTTGACATTGTCAGTACTCAAAAAGAAGTGTTGCCAGTACATAGACACTATATTTATTGAAGTGCCTTTGTGGTTAGACATAGATTTAAAGAAAGTTAAGCCACAGAAGCCCACCAATACCACAAAAAATGAACTCTCCTTGCCCCCTAAACTAGATCTCATTAAGATGATTTTTCCTTTATTTTATAGTTGAAGAACAACTTAGAGATCATTTAGTCCAACCTCATCTCTCCATAGATGAAGAAACAGGTCCAAAGAAGGGATGTGACTTGCCATACATTTGAAGGTGGGCAGCAACAGATCTAGGATTTAAATCCAGGTCCTCAGACTAGAAATCAGTCACTTTTTCTGTTACACATGTTGCCCCCAGTTCAGAATTCAGGTTATGATAATGGACTGCTGTGATTTTCAGAGCCATTTGGGATAGGTCAGAGTCAATGGGTCAGCTGACCTAAAAGGGACAAAGATAAAAACATTTTTATGCATGATGCACTTTTATTCATTAAAAATCTAATAACCAATAAGACCTTTGCCTGCTAACTTCCATGCATAGAAAAATGGCATTATTTAGGAACAATACACAGTTTAATAAGTAATGCCCTTGCCCCCAGGTCATCTCTTCAGTAAGCACATGTGAACATATACACATGCACAGGTTTTTACCATCTTTTCCTTTCTGTAACTCAAGACTTTTCACCCTGACAGTGGAGGAGGGGTATAGCATTAACAACAACCAAGTAACTGTCGGCAATCTAACTAAACCTTGTTGCTGGGGCCCTGTAAAGATAAATATTCATCCATCCAGCTCCTTCTTTTCTGTAATGTCTCCCTGTCCAATTTAATAAACGCCTTCTTGCTGGTTCTTGGCATCTCCTTGAACGAGGAATGTAAACTGAACAGGCCTAGGAGACTAAAACTGGCACCAAATACTATGATGAATAATATCAGGAGACACAGAGACTAGCTCAGTAGTCCAGTATGCAGTGCCACAGTCTACACCAGAGCCTGGCCAGATTTGTTGCCTAGGACAAGGGTCATTACATAACTTCTGATACATTTGAAAAATGAATGGAAAATAATAACAGACTTGGGTCCAATTTCATGGAAGCGGAAGTTAAGAATAAAGCAAAAGATTTATAGGAAGGATATTAAAAACAACAATTTAAACATTTAATAAATGGAACCATCAACATGTACTTAATCACTAGATATTACAAAAAAGAAAAAAAAACAATTGGTGATGCTGACAACATCCTTACATGCTGGTAGAGCCTGCCAAAATTGAAGCTATATCTATTACTTAACTATCTCTGTATTTATACCATGTCATAAACACTTAGTCTAAAAGGCTAACAGTGCCCCTGGAAAATTATAGCTCTTTACCACAATTATGCCACTAAAAACACAGATTTCTAATCATACATCTAAGGACCTGAATAGCATTTACTCCAGAAATCATCCAGTGGAAGTAGCTTGCAATGTTTGTTTCAGGATGCATTTCCTCCTCCCCTTTTCATACTCTATTTTCCTTTGTATCAATCATTTTCAGTATCCACAAAGTCCCACTCCACTTTTTTTTATCTTGACATGGAAGCAACCCTAGTTTTCTGAAGGCTATATAAGTGGAATACAACCTATATTTTGTTTCATTATGCTGAAAGGGTTTCATGTATGGTACTGGGAACAGACCAAATCTGCTTTTTGAGGACCAGTCTAAGTGTGAAAATCTGGTGAATGGGTTATGAATCCACAACTCATGGTAACCCATGAGTAAAAATATCATGTGTATTTATATATATATATATATACATATATATATACACACACATACATACACAACATGCATGCATATATATATGTATATATATGTGTATATATATGTTTGTATGTATGCGTGTATGTATATATGTATGTATGTGTATATATATATGTGTATGTATGTATGCACACATACACACACACACATATTCCTCAGTCCTGCATAGCCCCCTTCCATTCCTGCAGTGATGGTGTTAAGATGGTAGAAAACAGGACAGCACTAGAAAGAACAACACAGTTTTTAGACCATCTACAAATTTTTAACTTAACTTTTGGTACTCTAAGTGAGACCCTTGCCAAATGATTACTGAATGAACATATTATCAGAGGAAATAAACTCTCAATTTTCATGTTCTCACTATTATTGAAACCAGAAGACAGAAGGAAATTTCAGCTAAAGAAAGAAATGCTCACAGGTTATCCTTGAAAAAGCAAAGGATAGAACTGATAGAAATATAATTTAATGTGATATCTAGTCATTCCATATTGCAGTACTAATGATAAATATTTACAAAAAGACCACTATGAGAATAATTTTTGCTTATGGACCAAATATTATGTAAAGGAAACCCATGCTGGAAGTGGCACAATTATCAGGGCCACAAGATTATCAAGGCATGTGAAAGAGGGAAAGGTACCAAATGGCATGGAAAAAAAATGGGACCCTTTCAATACAAAAAATTTGTGAAGGGGAAAAATCTGTCGACCTCTAGGCCTACTTTCCCATCTATACAAAAATATGAGTCATATGCAAAAATAGATAGACAGATAGACATAGAGATACATGGATAGATAGATAGATAGACAGCTAGATAGACAGAAATAAATGTGCACATATCATGTTCATGATGAAGGAATTAGGCAGACTTTCAGAAATGCTATTCTTTAGTTGATACCATTTTTACTACCACACAATTCATTGACAGATGTAGAGAATACATGATCCTGTTGTACTTATTATTTGTTGACTACAAGAAAAGCACTTGATTCATTGAACAAAATTCCACTTTAAGGGCTACATTCTAACAAGATATCTCCCATACATGCATCAAAATTATTTGAGTTTCTTTGAATGTTATATCACAATCTTGTTTAATGATATATTTGATATTTTGTGATCAACAGTAATGGTTTACATAAATCATCAGATATCATTATCCAAGGATATTAGCTATATCAATGGAGAAAATCTCACTCAAAGTCCAAGTTGAAGAGGATGATGGAAAGGTCCTCTAAGGTTCCCTTTTTATAGATATTGTGCTAGTTCTGTAATGTCCTGAAATATTTATAGCCTCCTAGGAGAGATCTATGACCACTCCAAAGACTTTTACCTAGTCAATTACAGAGGAAAAATTAAGTGAACAAAAACTTCTTACTTTCCAAATTTGTGTTATCAATTAGATGGATTATTTATAGAATTCATCTTTCATCATACACACACATATCTTTATCTACACATTAACATGTACACACATGAAACAATTGAGAGGAAAAATATTAAATTTAATCTATTCTTTGCATATACATTATCTTCTATCTTTAGATCTATTTATCTACGATCTTACCTTCTACCACTACTAACATATATCACTGTGCAGATAGATATATGATAGAGAGATACATATAAATAGATATGGCTATATAAATAGAAATAGCTTTAAATGCAGCTGTAGATACAAACGTATCAAGCAGACACTGAAAAATGACAATTGGGGGGCGGAGCCAAGATGGCAGCTGGAAAGAAGGGACTCACCTAAAGCTCTCCCCCAGAACCCTCTAAACACCTATAAAAATGGCTCTGCACAAATTCTAGAACCGCAGAACCCACAAAATAGCAGAGAGAAGCAGGGCTCCAGCCCAGGACAGCCTGGATGGTTGCTGGGTAAGGTCTATTGCATTGACCTGGGAGCAGAGCAGAGCAGAGCCCAGTGTGGGCTACGCCTGGACCAACCAGACTGGGAGAGGGGCAGAACAGGCCCTAGCACCCTGAATCAGTGAGCTGTGGCAGTTACCAGACTTCTCAACCCACAAACACCAAAGATAACAGAGAAGGCTAGTGGGAAAAAACTGTGGGGACAGAGTGAAAGGAGTTCACAGGTTGGTCAATGACCCTGGAGCAGTGGAGGTGGTGCAGCTACAGAACTACAGCTGCAGTTGCTTCTGACTGCATGCCCACCTGGGGGGAGGAATTAAGTGGCAGATCACAGCGGGAGTGCAGAGCCTGCTCAGATCTGAGTCATGGTCCCATTTGGTGGTTCTTGGGGGAGAAGGAGCACTGGGGTGGCAAAGCTTGCTGTGTAGAAATAGCTCTGAAAACAGCTGCACAGCCCCTCAAGCTTGGGACAAACTACTCTATACTCTACAAGCAATCATACCCCAATGAAAAGCTCAAGGGTCAAGTAGTTGGCTGGGAACATGGCAAGGCAGCAAACATGAACTCAGATTCAGACTCAGACTTTGGAATCTTTCTTTGGTGACAAAGAAGACCAAAACATACAGCCAGAAGAAGTCAATAAAGTCAAAGAGCCTACATCAAAAGCCTCAAAAAAAACATGAACTGGCCTCAGGCCATGGAAGAGCTCAAAAAGGATTTGGAAAAGCAAGTGAGAGAAATAGGGGAAAAATTGGGAAGAGAAATGAGAGTGATGCAAGAAAACCATGAAAAACAAGTCAATGACTTGCTAAAGGAGACCCCCAAAATACTGAAGAAAATAACACCTTAAAAAATAGCCTAACTCAAATGAAAAAAGAGCTCCAAAAAGCCATTGAGGAGAAGAATGCCATGAAAGGCAGAATTACCCAAATGGAAAAGGAGGTCCAAAAGACCACAGAAGAAAATACCACCTTAAAAATTAGATTGGAGCAAGTGGAAGCTAGTGACTTTATGAGAAATCAAGATATTATAGAACAGAACCAAAGGAATGAAAAAATAGAAGACAATGGGAAATATCTCATTGGAAAAACCACTGACCTGGGGAACAGATGCAGGAGAGATAATTTAAAAACTATTGGACTACCTGAAAGCCATGATCAAAAAAAGAGCCTAGACATCATCTTTCAAGAAATTATCAAGGAGAACTGCCCTGATATTCTAGAGCCAGAGGGTAACATAGAAATTGAAAGAATCCACCGATCATCTCCTGAAAAAGATGCCAGAAAGAAAACTCCTAGAAGTGTTGTTGCCAAATTCCAGAGTTCCCAGGTCAAGGAGAAAATACTACAAGTAGCCAGAAAGAAAGAATTTGAGTATTGTGGAAACATAATCAGAATAATACAAGATCTGGCAGCTTCTACATTAAGGGATCAAAGGGCTTGGAGTACAATATTCTGGAGGTCAATGGAGCTAGGTTTAAAACCAAGAATCACCTACCCAGCAAAACTGAGTATCATGCTCCAAGGCAAAATATGGATTTTCAATAAAATAGAGGATTTTCAAGCTTTCTCAGTGAAAATACCAGAGCTGAATAGAAAATTTGACTTTCAAACACAAGAATCAAGAGAAGCATGCAAAGGTAAACAAGAAAGAGAAATCATAAGGGACTTACTAAAGTTGAACTGTTGTGTTTACATACCAACATAGAAAAATGATGTGTATAAATCATGAGACCTCAGTATTAGGGTGAAAAAATATATATATATATACATATATATATACATACACACATATGTGTATACACACACACATATAGACAGAGGGCACAGGGTGAGTTAAATATGAAGGGATGATATAAAAAAAAATCAAATTAAGGGATGAGAGAGGAATATATTGGGAGAGGGAGAAAGGGAGAGATAGAATGGGGTAAATTATCCCACATAAAAGTGGCAAGAAAAAGCTGTTCATTGGAAGGGAAGAGGGGGCAGGTGAGGGGGAATGAGTGAATCTTGCTCTCATCAGATTTGACCTGAGGAGGGAAAAACATTCACACTCAATTGGGTATCTTACCCCACAGGAAAGAAAGAGGAAGGAGATAAAAAAGGGGGAGAGATAGAAAGGAGGGCTGATTGGGGGAGGAGGTAATCAAAAGCAAACACTTTCAGAAAGGGTCAGGGTCAAGGGAGAAAAATCAATAAAGGGGGATAGGGTAGGAAGGAGCAAAATATAGTTAGTCTTTTACAACATCAGTACTGTGGAAGGGTTTTACATAATGATACACATGTGGCCTATGTTGAATTGCTTGCCTTCTTAGGAAGGGGGAAAGGGAAGAGGGGAGAGAATTTGGAATTCAAAGTTTTAAAAGCAGATGTTCAAAAAAATGTTTTTGCATGCAACTAGGAAATAAGATATACAGGCAATGGGGAATAGAAATCTATCTTGCCCTACAAGAAAGTAAGAGAAAAGGGAATGAGGGGGAGTGAGGTGACAGAAGGGAGGGATGACTGGGGAATGGAGCAATCAGAATATGTGCTATCTTGGAGTGGGGTGGGTAGGTAGAAATGGGGAGAAAATTTGTAATTCAAACTCTTGTGAAAATCATTGCTTAAAACTAAAATATTAAATTAATTAATTAATTAATTAATTGATATGGAAGCAAAGAAAGAAAATTGACACTTAATTGGGCCTAGAATTAAACAGGAACAGGAGAGTGTATGTAGTTTCATAGCTTATTTAATGACCCCAAACTTCTCTCTGAAACAGAGGACCATATTTGAATGCAAATATTCTAGTAGTATTGTTGTATGGTTGTGCATTGCAGACTACAAAAGCTTCCCAAGAATTAAAAATCAGTATCAGAGAGCAATGGGGAGAAATATCCTGAATGTGAACAGGCTACAATACATAATAAATAAGGATATAAAGGAAAGTCCAGAAAGAATAAAGGATTCCATCAAAGGAATATATGGTCATACAAAGAATATGGGAGGGATATGTGGTGAGAGCAAGGGATGATGATAAGAAGTGGTTTTATATTTCTTTTACTATTTTCCATTCTTGAGAAAATACAAGGAGTGAAAAGAAGCCCTAACCTCTTTCTCTTTCCCATCTAGCTGATTTTGAGAGAGTGACACATATTAGGAGCCAATGGATAGGGAGAGTCCTCAGGCAATCCCCCATTAGGGGTCAGATATAATCTGTGAATACAGATTTCTCTTCTTTCCCTCTTTTGCCTTTCTTCTTTTCTGCTTGTAAGTGAAGGAATATTACAACTATGACCTTGTGAGCTTCAAAAGATAGAATGGCAAGTCACTAGAAGTCTGGGAGCTGGAGTTAGTCCAGATTTTGTGGCCACCAAGAACATATAGATTGAAGTCCTTACTGAGCTGTTTGCCACAGCTTAGATCTAAGGCAGCCAAGAAGCAGTCATGAAGATTATGCTGAATTTAATTTGGAAGTTAACTTTATGGGACAAATGCAAAGTAGAAATTGTTTTAAATTTGAGTTCACTTTCTTTATGGAACAGTATGTAGTTTCATAGCTTATTTAATGATCCCAAACTTCTCCCTGAAACAGAGGACCATACTTTAATGCAAATATTCTAGTTGTATTGTTCTATGATTGTGCATTGCAGACTACAAAAGCTTCCCAAGAATTAAAAATCAGTATCAGAGAGCAATGGGGAACAAAGTGGACAAAGGGGAGAGTGTGCCATTAGGTGTGGGAGGAAATGTTTGTATTTTTTCTTGTATTTCTGATCTTGTTTTGTCTGCTTAGCAAATATTTGTAAAAGTGGAGATTACTGCATCTTCTAAATGGGACAGCAAAAGAATATACATATTTCTCTTCATTGCAAGGAACTTTTACAGAAATTGACAATGTACTAGTGTACAGAGATATTGAAAAACAATGTGGGGGCAGAGCCAAGATGGCGGCAGGAAAGTAGGGACTAGCATGAGCTCCCCTGCCGAGTCCCTCCAAAAACCTGTAAAAAATGGCTCTGAACGAATTCTAGAACAGCAGAACCCGCAAAACAGCAGAGGGAAGCAGGGCTCCAGCCCAGGACAGCCTGGATGGTCTCTGGGTGAGGTCTATCCCACACGGAGCTGGGAGCTGGGAGCTGGGAGGGGAGTGGAGCAGAGCCCAGCGTGAGCAGCGTGGACCAACCAGACCAGGAGCCGGGTGAAGCGGCCCCTAGAGCCCCGAATCAGTGAGCTGCAGCAGTTACCAGACTTCTCAACCCACAAACACCAAAGATAACAAAGAAAACAGGTTAGTGGGAAAAGCTGCGGGAGTGGAAGGAGTTAGCAGTTGGGATACTGCCCCTGGGGCAGCGGAGGTGATGCAGCTACAGCTGCAGTTGCTTCCGGCCCCGGCCCACCTGGTGGGAGGAATTAAGTGGTAGATCAGAGCAAGAGTGCACAGCCTGCTGAAGATTTAAGCCCAGTCTGGGTTGGGGGTTCTTGGGGAAGGAGGAGTGCTGGTGTGGCAGAGCTGGCAAATCCCCCCCAAACATGGATCATAGAACTCTCTAGTCTACAAGCAGTCATACCCCACTGAAAAACTCAAGGGTCAAGTCAGTTGGTTGGGAATATGGCCAGGCAGCAAAAACACACCCAGATTCAGTCTCAGACTTTGGATTCTTTCTCTGGTGACAAAGAAGACCAAAACATACAGACAGAAGAAGTTAACAAAGTCAAAGAGCCTACAACAGAAGCCTCCAAGAAAAACATGAACTGGTCCCAGGCTATGGAAGAGCTCAAAAAGGATTTGGAAAAGCAAGTTAGAGAAGTAGAGGAAAAATTGGGAAGAGAAATGAGAAAGATGCAAGAAAACCATGAAAAACAAGTCAATGACTTGCTAAAGGAGACCCAAAAAAATACTGAAAAATACACTGAAGAAAACAACATCTTAAAAAATAGACTAACTCGGGGCAGCTAGGTGGCGCAGTGAGTAGAGCACCGGCCCTGGAGTCAGGAGGACCTGAGTTCAAATCCAGCCTCAGACGCTTGCCACACTAACTAACTGTGTGACCTTGGGCAAGTCACTTAACCCCAATTGCCCTGCCTTCCCCCCTCCAAAGAAAAAAAAAAGGAAAAAAATAGACTAACTCAAATGGCAAAAGAGCTCCAAAAAGCCAATGAGGAGAAGAATGCCTTGAAAGGCAGAATTACCCAAATGGAAAAGGAGGTCCAACGGACCACTGAAGAAAATACTACCTTAAAAATGAGATTGGAGCAAGCGGAAGCTAGTGACTTTATGAGAAATCAAGATATTATAAAACAGAACCAAAGGAATGAAAAAATGGAAGACAATGTGAAATATCTCGTTGGAAAAAAACACTGACCTGGAAAATAGATGCAGGAGAGATAATTTAAAAATTATTGGACTACCTGAAAGCCATGATCAAAAAAAGAGCCTAGATATCATCTTTCAAGAAATTATCAAGGAGAACTGCCCTGATATTCTAGAGGCACAGGGCAAAATAGAAATTGGAAGAATCCACCGATTGCCTCCTCAAATAGATCCCTAAAAGAAATCTCCTAGGAATACTGTTGCCAAATTCCAGAGCTCCCAGATCAAGGAGAAAATACTGCAAGCAGCCAGAAAGAAACAATTTGAGTATTGTGGAAATACAATCAGAATAACCCCAGATCTGGCAGTTTCTACATTAAGAGATCAAAGGGCTTGGAATACGATATTCCAGAGGTCAATGGAGCTAGGATTAAAACCTAGAATCACCTACCCAGCAAAACTGAGTATCATGCTCCAAGGCAAAATATGGATTTTCAATAAAATAGAGGACTTTCAAGCTTTCTCAGTGAAAAGACCAGAGCTGAATAGAAAATTTGACTTTCAAACACAAGAATCAAGAGAAGCATGAAAAGGTAATCAAGAAAAAGAAATTGCAAGGGACTTACTAAAGTTGAACTGTTTTGTTTACATTCCCACACGGAAAGATGACGTGTCTGATTCATGAGACCTCAGTATTAGGGTAGCTGAAGGGAATATGGATATATATATGTGTGTGTGTGTGTGTGTGTGTGTGTGTATGTTTATGTATATATATGTATATATATATAAGTGAATGTGTATGTATGTATATATGTATGTGTGTGTGTGTATATATATGTGTGTGTGTATATATATATATGTGTATATATATATATATATATATATATATATATATATATATATGGAGAGAGAGAGAGAGAGAGAGAGAGAGAGAGAGAGAGAGAGAGAGAGAGAGAGAAAGCAGACACAGGGTGAGTTGAAGATGAAGGGAAGATACCAGAAAGAAATAAATCAAATTAAAGAAATAAAATCAAATTAAGGGATGAGAGAGGGATATATTGAGAGAGGGAGATAGGGAGAGATAGAATGGGGTGGGTTATCTCGCATAAAGGTGGAAAGAAGAAGCAGTTCTGGGGGAGGAGGGGAGAGGGCAGGTGAGGGGGGAATGAGTGAATCTTGCTCTCATCAGATTTGGCCTGAGGAGGGAATACCATACTTACTCAATTGGGTATGTTACCCCACAGGAAAGAAGAGGGAAAAAGATAAAAAAAAGGGGGGGGATGATGGAGGGGAGGGCAGATGGGGGTGGAGATAATCAAAAACAAACTTTTGAAAGGGGACAGGATCAAGGGACAAATTTCAATAAAGGGGGATGGGTTGGGAAGGAGCAAAATATAGTGAGTCTTTCACAACATGAGTATTGTGGAAGTGTTATACATAATGATACACATGTGGCCTGTGTTGTATTGCTTGACTTCTTAGGGAGGGTGGGTGGGAAGGGAGGAAGGGGGAGAATTTGGAACTCAAAGTTTTAAAAACAGATGTTCAAAAACAACAACAAAAAAATTTTTTGCATGCAACTAGAAAATTAAGATACACAGGCAATGGGGTGTAGAAATTTATCTTGCCCTACAAGAAAGGAATGGAAAAGGGGATGGGAGGGGAGTGGGGTGACAGAAGGGAAGTCCATCTGGGGAACAGGGCAACCTGTTCTTGGAGTGGGCGGAGGGTAGAAATGGGGAGAAAATTTGTAATTCAAACTCTTGTGAAAACCAGTGCTGAAAACTAAATATGTTAAATTTAAAAAAAAAAAGGAAAAACAATGTAAAAAGGCAGAAATGGTCAATATATCTTTTACAGACTATAATGTAATAAGAATAGAAATTAGTTCAGGACCACAAACAAAAATACAGACCAAATGGAGACTTAACAATGAAATCTTAAGTAAGGAGTAGGTCAAAGAAGAAATCACAGAAATGATTATTATGAAAAAAAATGGTAATTATGAAACAATATACCAAAATTTCTAGGATGTAGCTAAAATAGTCCAGGGGGATATCATATCTTTACAGTAAACATTAACAAAATAGAACAAGATGCAATTATTTTACTGAACATGCATTTAAAAAATTTTAAAACCAACAAAAGAAACCTGAAATAAGTGCAAAACAGGAGACATTAAAAAATTAAAGAGGAAATGAATAACTTGGAAACAAAAACACAGAAATGACAAGAAAAATTAAAAATATTTGTTGAAAAAACTAATAAAATTAATAAACTCTTAGTTAATCTGATAAAAAGGGAGAACCTCAAGTCAGTAAAATAAAAAATGTACAAGTTGAAATTGCAGCAAAACAAGAAGAAATAAAAATAATCAGAACATACTAAGTATGGTCATATGCTAAAAATTGAAAACACAAAAGAAATGTAGGAATGTCTTCAAAAATGTAAAATACTCTATCAGAAGACCAAATAGAGGTCTAAAATAATCTATTATCAGAAAAAAAAATAGATCTAGTTATAAATAAATAACTTGGGAGGTAGATGGGGGGAATAAATAACTCTTTGACCTGATAGATTCACAAGAGAATTCTACCAAAATTTTAAATAACATTTACTACCCATACTTTATCAATTATTCTCAAAAACTGAGAAAAAAAATCTTACTAGCATCTTTTTATAAGTCAAATATACTCCTAATGCCAAAAATAGAGAAAGATAAAATGCAGAAAGAAAATTGTAGGCTAATATCATTAATGAACATTGATTCAAAAATTTTTAAGCAAATTCCTATTTAAAAAAAAAGAAACTACTGCTAATTACCCAAGCAGTTGTTCATTGTGATCAAATGAGATTTATACCAGGTATGCAAGAATGGTTCAATATTAGTAAATCAATCAGCATAATTAATCACATTAAAAACCAAAACATGAAAACTACATGATCATCTCAATAGAAGCAGAAAAGCTTTGACAGAATACGATGCTATTTTGTTCTTAAAAAAACAACATCAAACCACAAAGTGTAGGCATAGAGAGACCTTTTTTTTAATATAACCAAAATATCTATCTAAAACCCAAAGCAAGCATTATATGTCACAGGGATGCATAAAAATCTTTTATGATAAATATGGGAGCCAAAAATGGATGTTCATTCTCCCCGCTATTATTTGATTTACTTCTGAAAATGCTAACAATATCAATAATACAAGAGAAAGAAATTAATGGAATCGTGATAAATAGAGGAGATAAAGCTATCCATGTTTGTTGATGACATAGTTTACTTGAAAAACACTGAGAAATCAGCAAAAACACTTATTGAGACAATTTTGCAAAGTTGAAGGCTACAAAATAAATCCTCAAAAACAATAATATTTCTATATAATAATATAAAGCAATAATAGAAAGTGAAACCACATTCCAAATAACTGCAAAGTGCATAAAATATCTTGCAACCAACTTCCCAAAGCACACAAAAGACTTACGTAGATTCATTTACAAAGCACTCCTTAAAGAAATATAGAAAAGTCTAAATAGCTGGAGGTATATTCAGTGTTTTTTTTAACTAGGTCATGCCAGTATAATGAAAATAACATCACTTCCAAAATTAATTTACACTTTTGGTGCTATACCAATTAAATTACTAAGGGGATACTTTACAGTACTTGATAAAATAATTTTCAAAATCCATTAAAAATCTAGAATATCTAAGGAAATGATTGAAAGAAATAAGGACAAAGAGAGAATAGCACATTCGGACCTCAAAAGTAAGACAACATTAATCAAAACCATCTGGCATTAGTTAAAGAATAGAGAAATAGAACAATGAAACAGACTAGACAAGGGCGATTCAGAAAAAATAGAACTCAATGGACCAATGGTTGATAAAATTTAAAATGAATTAACTAGGGAAAAACATCCTATTTGATAAAAACCACTGGGAAAACTGGAAAGAAGTCTAGCAGGAATTAGGCTTAGACTAACACCTTACATCACCATATATTCTAAATAGATATATGACCTATTAAAGATCACATTGTAAAAAAAATTAGAAGACAAATTATAAACGCCTCACAGATGCAGGTAGGACATCTATCTATCTATTTATCAAACAAAAGATAGAGGCAATCACAAAATATTAAAAAAATCACAAAGTATAAAATAGATAACTTTGGTTGGTTTTTTGTTGTCCTTCATTCTTGAACAGGAACAAAATGATATCACTATGTTGAGCCATGTATCTGACTGTGGATGATCAGGACAATATGAGCTTGGAATGCTCTACCACAGGTTGGGCACAGATAGTCCAAGTTAACATTTGGGGTGGATACTGCAAACTTGCGCATCCTGCATTTCCTTTGAGCTGTTTCAATTCTGCTTTGCTCATAGAGCACAGCATCTTCTCTGATGTGGGCACACCATGCTGAACAGTCCTGTGCCAGTGTCTCCCATGTCACACAATCAATTCCAAAGTTCTTGAGAGAGACCTTGAAACCAAAAAGGCTTGCACAGACCACATCAATGCACCTAAGGTAAAAAGCAAAGTGATTAAAGGGGAAATAACCTTTGTATTAAATTGCTCTGATAAGGATTTGGTACCTAAGATACAGAAATAATTAATAAATATATATGACTAACAGATATTCCCCAATAGATAAATGGTCAAAGGGCATAAACAATTTTCAGAATAATTGCAAAGTATTTATAACCACATAAAAATGCTACAAATCACTAATGATTAGAGAAATGGAAATCAAAATAGCCTAAGTTTTTACCTCACTCCCAGCAAATTGACAAGATATGACAAAAAAAGGCACAACCATCAGTGGTGGAGGGTTTGTGGGAAGATAAGTACATTAATACATTGTTGATGGAGCTATAAAGTGGTGTAACGACTTTGGAAAGCAATTTTGAATTATGCAAATAAAGTGACATACCCTTAGAACTATAGACTCCAAAATTGGGCTCATATCCCAAAGAAACCATAAATAAGAAAAAAAGTCCCCATAGATTTCAAAATATACCAACACTTTTTGTGACAACTAAGAATTAGGAAAAAAAGTAGATGCCCATGGACTGGGGAACGACTAAGCAAATTGTGGTACACAAAAGTAATTGAATACTTTTGTGCTATAATAATGATGTATATGATGAATACAGAGAATCATGGAAAAATCCATATGAACTTAACTTATGCAGAGGAAAGTAAGCAGAGCCAAGAAGTTATATACGTAGCAACTACAACAATGTAAATGGAAATAATGATGCACCAAAAGTCAAAAGTGAATGTAACTAAATTATAAAAATCAAGTGAGACTCAAATAAAGATGTATGAGAAGACACCCCCAACCAACTGCTTTATGGAGGTGGGAGGTCCACAGATGTTACACACTGTATGTATGTATTTTCAGACATTTTCAATGTATCAATCAGTTGTGTTGATATTTTTTCCCGTCTAAAAAAATGGTATCTATTATATGAGATGGTTCTTAGGTAACGGGAGAGGGAGGAATATGAGATACTGTGAAGATGTTGGAAATTTAAATATCAATGAAAACATTTTTTAAAAAAATGCATCTGAAGTCAGATTTAATGTATGACAAATCTGATTCCAGAGGACAAAAGATGAAATACATTTTCCATCACTTGGTAGAGACACAGGGGACTATGAATGTGGAATACTATATGTATGCTGTCAGATTAGGATTGTTAAGTCTGAAGAGATGAAGTTTAAATGATTGGAGGTTATAAAAGCAGAAGGTAACAGATACAGGGAACACAAGAATGTATTAAACTCTTGTATACTAGAACTAGGAAATAATCTCTGAAATTTAAGAGATCAAGATTTAGAATAAGGAAAAGGAAAAAGTAGTGGCCCCTAGGAAGAATAATTTTCTGGAATTCATATAGTGCATATTGACAATGCAAGTCATTCCAAAAAGATTTGGATACATGGATAGGAACCATAATTGATTACGAAGGAAATAAAGTGGCTTTTTTTCAGTCCATCATTCTACTCCCCACAGTAGAAACCTGCCTCATATTTCACTAAAAGAAAGTTGAAGTTTTCCCAAGAGAGCCCTTTTCTTTTCTCATCTCACATTACTGGGCCATCACCAGTCATCTTGACTTTTGTCTTGCCACTAGACTCCAATGACTCTGGAGGACAAAGTGAGGCTGATGACTTTGCCCAGCTCTGCCTCGCTTCAATCCAATTCACTCGCAAGTCAAGACATCACCCTCATGATGTCCTTGGTACTCTTTGAGAATGGAGTTTGAAAAACAGCAATCTCACATCACTCAGATACCCTTTTTTCACTACCTTCTCCTTCACTCCTGCCTCACATGAAGAAATGACTCTTCTTGCTAAGGCAAACCCAATTAACATGCATGACATTCTATTTCATCCTGACTTCTCCAACAGATTTCCTCCTCTCTCATCCCTACTCTCACTAATCTTCAATTAGCCTTTCTATTTGCTGCTTCCCTGGTGCCTACAAACTTGCCCATTTCTCCCTCACTATCAAAAATTCCTGTCTTGATCTGTCCATCCTCAACAGCTGTTGTCTGATATCTCTTCAGCCTTTTGTGGCTACAATCCTCAAGAAGGCTATTTACTATTGATGTTTCTATTTCCTTTCCTCTCCCTTTCTTCTTAACCCTGAGGTCTGACTTCCCACCTTGTCATTCAACTGAAATAATTGTTGCCAGGGATCCATTAATTGCCAGATCTAATGGCATTTTCTTGATCTTTACTCTCCCTGTACTCTCTCTGTAGCCTTTGAAAGTATCAATCATCCTCTTTTTGATATTCTCTCTTCTTTAGGTTTTCATGGTGCTGCTCTCTCTTGATTTTCCTCCTCTTTAGGTGACTACTCCTTTGCTGGATCTTCATCTAAGTCATGACCACTAACTTTGGGGGTCCCTCAATCTTTGCCCTGGGTCTTCTTTCCTTCTCCCTCTATACTGTCTTGCTTAGTGATATCATCACTTCTCAAAGATCAAATGTTGAGAATCTCTATGCTGAGGATTCCTAGATCTAATTGTTCAACTCTACCCTCCCTCTGAAATCTCTGTACTTGCATCTCTGACTGCCTGTTGTACATCTTTATCTGGATGCCCTATAAGAAACTTAAATTCAACATGGCCAAACCTGAAATCATTATCACCAGCACCCCAGCCCTCTCTCTTTCCTAACTTTCCTATTACTGTAGAAGGCACTGCCATCATCCCAGTCACCAAGACTCCCAACATAGGTGTCATCCTTGACTCTCCCACCCTCCATTTAAAATCTTTTACAAAATCCCTGTCAATCCTACCTTTGTAGCATACCTTGCATATATATCCCCTTCTCTGCTCTGACATTACCACCAACATGGTGCAGGCCCTCATCACTTCATGGGTGGACTATTACAATAGTCTTCTGGTTGCTCTCCCTACCTTTCATTGCTTAAAAAATGCTTGTTAACTAGCTGGCAGATATGCATAACTTTCATAGCTTTTGAGGAACATAACCATACTCACCCCCTTCTCTTCCCATAGCATGTCCTTTAACGCCTCTCACAGAAACGAAGTACTGTAAGTACTGAGTTGGGTGGACACTGAGTCTCATCAATTCCATTTTAGCATATATTTATTAAGTACACATCTATAATATATAAGCGCCTGAATTTGGGTAGGCATTGTAGGAGTGAAAAGATTTTGTGTAAGGAACAAAAGGACTTGCCAACTTATTGCATGGAGTGGGAAAGAGTAGAGAGAGAAGAATTTTAAGCCTTATACCCCCTATTGGGCTCAGCATTTCCCCAGAGGAAAGACTGCCAGGAGCCAGGCTGAGTATCTTCCATCTGTACAGAAAATCTTTCACTTCCTGCTAGCCAACAGGTAGTTCACACAAGTACGTATTAGACTATCACCTCTTATATTGTCTGCCTACCTTCATTTTGAACAAATCTCGGAGCCTTCCTTTGTATTTTTGATGAGAGCTATTTATTTTTTGCACCACAAAGAGATGCGTAAAATACAAAAGACGTGTGAATTGTCAAATGCCTCAAACATGAAAATGTAACATAACAAAAGAGACCTAAGAGCTCACAAATAGAAATAGAAAACATAGAGGCACACAAAGGACTGAGGAAAGACTATCATCTCTATCACATTTTCCTAGGGAGGCTCCTGGGAGTCCTGTAGGATTGATGAACAGATTTCATTTTTACCTCAGTTTGGCACTGTCAAAGTAGCTCAGTGAAAGTTAGTGTCTTTTGACCACCCAAGAATACATGACTTGTTATTCTGATAGTGGCAATCTTCTCAGAAATCATCTCCAAATGGCCTATTAGCCCCTGGACCTCTTAATGATTCTAGACCTCTTCAACTCATGAATTAGTGACCAGAGCTAGAAATGACCATCTTGGGATGGCCATTTAGTAATCTGTGCTCAGGGAAAGACACACATTATTTGCTGAGCAGTTGGTTTAGGTTGGGAAAAGAAGGCCAAAGAGTATGTGGCTTTCCTGCTTTGAAACTCTCACTACTATAAAACCAAAACAACAACAAAAGGAAATCCAGAGTCCTGATGTGCTTCAGGATAGAAAGAGTTCCATTTCTTCCTATACCTTTAACAAGCAGGAAGCCTCTTTGAGATTCTCTCTGCTATTGGCTTTCCTTCAAGAAGCATTTGATCCTTTACCTCCAGCCTCTGTGTATTAGATGCCTACAAATGGGGTCTGGTTTGACATTTCTCATTATTTTCAAGTTTCACATTTTCTGAAGACTAGTTGCTGCTCTGTCCACCACAAAACCCAATATCTACCTTTTAACATGAATCTTGAATTTTTTTTATTTTAAATGCTTCAAGGATGTTCTTTCAATGCTTTCATCATGCCTGCTGTTGCCAGACCCAAAATACGTCAAGAACATCACACATAAATTTGACTATAAAAAATGACTATGAAAACCCATTGAACTGTCCTTTCACATTTGATGCTATGATTTCATATTGGAGCAGTTGAATGTTCTACAGACATTCATGGAGAAATACTTTGATCTGAGAAAAATTGCAATAGTCTGGAATGTATTTTGCCAATATTTAACTTTCAAGTTTGTTATGCATATCAAACATTCACTCACAAAATCAGTGATTGAACAAAAATCTTTTATGTCAAAGTCTTTGGTATTATTAAACTGAAATGAAAAGTGTCAGCTATGTCAGTCCCAGTTAAATTAGGGTGCTTTTTGATATTGTGAAGAATTTTTAAAAAACCACTTTGATTTAGACCTTGGGTAACCTTAGGTCTAAATGGACATTGCTGACAGGAAATTGAGTCAGGGGATTCAGTCATGCTATGAACTTTTGGCACCCAAGTAAGACATAAATTTGATGGAGAGTCACATCACACAAAATAGTTGAAAGATTCACAAACTAGTTCAGGAAAACCGCTACAGCCATAAGATAATGACGCATCACAATCACTTGCTGTTCATAGGTGAGTTAGTTAGACTCCCTAGGTATCTGGAAGCATGGGATCAATGGAAAGTAGAGAAACCTGATTCCAAGACTAGACTGTTGGCACTGGTCACTATCAATCAGATTTCTTCTGCCATTATTTCCTCCTTCACCTCTGTCTCACATGATGAAAGTAGACTTACTCCTTACCAAGGCTAACCCCTCTACTTATTCAAGCAATCCCATTCCATCCTCTCTCCTTCAACAATTTGCACTGTCTGTCATTCCCACTCTCGTTTTTTATCTCCCTGTCTACTGACTCATTTCCTACTACCTACAAACATTCCCATGAGTCTTCCATCCTAGAAAAGAAAACCCTCACTTGATCCTACCATCCCCACTAAATGTTATCCTATAACTCTTCTGCCTTTGTAATTAAACTTCTCAAAAAGCTCATCCACAATTAAGTGCAGACACTTTCTCTCCTCTCTCTTTTCTCAATCCCTTACAGTCTAGCTTCTTACCTTATCATTCCACCAAAGATATTCTCTTAGAATGCTTAATATGCTCAATATGCACAGTAACTCTCTTGGCTAGAATCTTGCCCTTAACCTCTTTGTTTACAACAATGCTTCCAGCATGTTGAGTAACATTATAGACCTGTCCAGTCTTGGCACTGTAACATTTGTGGGGCATTCCTTGCTGAACTGTGCCCATACCCTTGATATCTACAATATCACCTTTCTTATATATTTTGCATATATGTAGCCAAAGGGACAACACCATGTTTTTGAAAGGGCCTAGAAAACATGTATTGTGTCCCTCTCCTTTTTCCTTTTGTGTTTGTCATTTTGGCAACTCACTGGAATATGGTGGAGCTGGTGGAAAGCCTCTCTGCCGCTTTTAAGACTGTTTATCACTCTCTCCTCATTGGTACTCTCTTGTCTCTAGGTTTGTGGGATACCACTGTCCCCTGGTTTTCCTCCTACCTATCTGATAACTCCTTACCTGTCTTTTTTGCTGGATCTTCTTCCAGATCACACCTCTAATCATAGTTGTCCCTCAGGGTCTTATCTGAGTCCCTCTCCAATTCTCCCTCTATACTACTTTACTTGGTGATCTAATTAACTCCCATGGACTAAAGTCCCATCTTTATGCTGATGATTCTCAACTTTACCTATCCTGTTCTAAACTTTCTGCCGAGACCGCTGTCATATATCTTCAGCTGCCTTTCAGATATCTCACACTGGATATCCAATAGACATTTTAAGCTCAATATTTCTAAAATGGAACTCATTACTTTCCTACCAAAACCCATGGCCTTTCTACCCTCCCTATTTTTGTAGAGGGCAACACCGTCCTCCTAGTCTCTCAGACTCAAAACCTAGGTGTCATCATGGACTTTTCATTATCACACCTCATATCCAATCTGTTGCTAAAGCCCATTAATTTAAACTTTGCAGCATCTCTTAAAGAAAACCCCTTTACTCCTCTGACACTGCCACCACTCTAATGTAGGCCCTCATGAACTGATCATATCACCCCCTACTCAACAAATTCCAATGAATTCATATTACTTAAAACATTAATTCCAAATGATCTATTTGGCATTCAAAGCCTTTCATAACCTAGCCCTCTCCTACTTTTCCAATCTTCTTATACCTTACTCTCTGATATGTACTCTGATGCAGTGATACTGGCCTTCTGGCTGTACCATGTATAAGATACTCTGTCTCTTGGCTCCAGGTATTTTCTCTGGCCATCTCCCATGCCTGGAATGCTCTCCCTCCTCCACTTTGACTATAGATCTCTCTGGCTTCTATTAAGTATAAACTCAAATCCCACCTTCTATAAGAAGCCACCCCCACCCCCTCAATTCTAGTGCCTTTTTTCTATTTATTTCCTATCTATCCTGAACATAGCTTGCTTTGTATATATTTCTTTACATGTCATCTCCCCTATCAGGCTGTATACTTCTTGAAGATGGGGCTCTCTTTAGCTTTTTCTTTACCATCTAGTGCTTAGCTTAACATGTGGCACATAGTAGGAGCTTAATAAATGTTTATTGATGGATGGATGGATGGATTGAAAATGGGCCATAAGAGGACAATCAAGATCAATATTCAGATAAAGAAGCTATATATTGGTACTTTCATGGGAGCTAAGGAATCCTTCCAAGACCACCTTGATTTGTTGGGGAGGTATACTCATACAATGAAAGAGAGCCAAACACTGAAGTCAATCATTTTGTGATTCATATTTAGAGACACTAATGAAACAGAAGCTGACTACAGAGTATTGGAGAGACCACCGTCCAGACCAGGATATCCATCAAACCAGATATGACCCTCTAGGCTAGTGGATCTGATCATTATTGACTTACTCTGGGTAAAGAATAGACAGAAAGTGACAGTAGACCACTTCAGAAATGCCAGCATGATCCAGCAAGTTACCAGGTTGGCATATGATGCTACTGAGGTCATGGGAGAAGGAGGTATCGTATACCTGTAGCCACAAGATATTCATGGGTTCAGTGTATTAAGGTGCAACACATGTAATGAGGATGTGTGATGCACTTGCATGTGCATTTGAACTATGTAGCTGGTCTAAAACATGTAATCCTGATAGATGTACTATGGACTTGCATGAAATATAGTATAACCTAGCGGGAAGAGAGTTGAACTTAGAGTCAACTAGATTATATTCAAACCCCACTTCCAACACTTACTAATTGTGTGACCATGGGCAATTCTGTTGACCTTTCTGAGCCTCATTTTCTTCATTTGTAAAATGGAGATGAGAGGCAATTTGGCATAGTGAATATAGAGATGGTTTCAAAGCCAGGAAAACTTTGGTTTGAGTCTTGCCTCTGATGCATACATAATGTGTGACCCTGAGCTGGTCAGTCAACCTCTCAGTGCTCTAGGTCAGAGGTGTCAAATTCTAGCTCAATGACCCTGTGAGGCCCTTTGGGAGTTGGAACCAGATTAAAATGTAATTGGGAAATGTTTAACAAAATAAATAAAATCACAATATAACAGATGGTAATTCATCATTTTCTAAATAAATATGTGACTGGTTGGGATCCTCTTCCATTTGAGTTTTACAACACTGCCCTAGGGAACTTTCTAATTAAAAAAAAAGATGCCAACGTACATCAGCAGAGGGAATATTCTTACCTATTTTTCCCCTAACACAAATAAAATTAGAGGTCCATTTCTTAATCTTGAAATTGGGATAGTAACTATAATGCCTACCTAATAAGATTTTTGTTAGGATCAAAGTAACTAAAGTACAACCCAACACAATTAAAAAAAATTAAGGTGCTATGGTACATACACAGACATACACACGTACACATGTATGCATATACATGCATATGTGTATATATTTATACATATATATACATACAGATTAATATTATTGGCATGCACAATTTTAATATGTATTTTATCTATTATGTAATAGCTTCTGAGCTATGTATCTAGGATAATTTGTATCCAACTATACTATATGTATTTTTGATGTTATTTAATATGCACTAATTACCTATGTGGATGCATCTCAGGTAATGTGTAAGAATTAAAAATTTGTTAACAAATTTGAAACTTAAAATTTTTTATTGATATTTTTTGGCAATAGGTTACCCTAATTTCCAAATAAAAATTATGAATTTTTAAGCAAAACTGGAAAAAGGGTATTCAAATATTAAAAGCAATTAAAAAAACAATAAAAAAGGAAAATAGTCATATATACACACAAAAATACTCAAATTAATGGACACAGAAATAAAGAATCTAGGCACATCAATTTAAGAAAAAAAAATTGAACAAGGTATAAGTAATATGCTAAAAAAAGAAAAAGAAAATGCCTCAGATCCAGGTGGAATTACAAAGCAGTCTATCAGATACTCAAGAAATAACTCAATCCATATTACAGAAATTCTTTCAAAAATGGAGATAGAAGATAATCTTTCTATAGCCTTCTGTGAGTTAAATATGCCTCTGACACTCAAATAGAGAAAGATAAGGCAGAGAAAGAAAACTATAGCAATATCAGTCATGAATATTGATATAAGGTACTGAATAATATCTTATCAAAAAAGCACCAAAGTGGAAGCAGCTGCAGAAATAGTTTACCTATCAGATTTATGGAAAAGAAAAGAATCCATGAGACAACAAGAGATAGAGAGCATTACAAAATGCAAAGTGGATAATTTTGGTTATGTTAAATTGAACTGTTTTTGTATAAATGAAGCCAATGCAACAAAGATTAGGAGGGAAGCAGAAAATTGGGAGAAAATCTTTACAACCAGTGTCTCTGATAAAGGAATCATCTCTAAAATATACAGGGAACTGAACAAAATTTATAGGAATACAAGTCATTCCCCAATTGAGAAATGGTCAAAGGATATGAACAGATAGTTTTCAGAGGAAGAAATTAAAGATATCTATAGGCATATGAAAAAATGCTCGAAATCACTACTGATTAGAGAAATGCAAATCAAAACATCTCTTAGGTACTACATCTCTCCTGTCAGATTGGCTAAAATGACAAAACAGGAAAATGATAAATGCTGGAGAAGATGTGGGAAAATTGGAACACTGTTACATTGTTGGTGGAGTTGTGAACTGATCCAGTCATTCTGGAGAGCAATTTGGAACTATGCCCAAAAGGCTATGAAAACGTTCATACCCTTTGACCCAACAATACCACTTCTAGGGTTGTATCCCAAAGAGATCACACAAGTTGGAAAAGGACCCATATGTACAAAAATATTTATAGCGGCTCTTTCTGTAGTAGGAATGAATTGGAAATCAAGGGGATGCCCATCAATGGCTGAACAAGTTCTGGTATATGAAGGTAATGGAATACTATTGTGTGATAAGAAGTGGGGATGATACGGACTTCATAATAACCTGGAAAACCCTACATGATATAATGCTGAGCAAGCAGAGCAGAACCAGGAGAACATTATACACAACCACAGATATATGGATTCTGTGATGACTAACCCTGACAGACTTTGCTCGTCTCAGCAACACAAGGTACAAAGACAATACCAAAGGACTCAAGGTGGAGAGAGCTATCTACATCCAGAGAAAGAACTATGGAGTCTGAATGCAGATTGAGGCACACTTTATGCTCACCTTTTTTTCCTTTTTTTTTCTCTTCTGTTCCGGTCTTTGATTTTTTTTTTTTTGGTTTTGTTTCTTCTTTCTCATGATTCATTCCATTGGTCATAATTCCTCTTTACAACTTGATTATTGTGTAAATAAGTTCAATATGAAGTTATATGTGGAAGATATATTGGATTTCACACTGTCTTGGGGAGGGGGGGAGGGGGGATGAAGAAAATCTGGAACTCAAAGTTATGTGGAACTGAGTGTTGTAAACCAAAAATAAAAAATCTTAATTATAAAAAGAATAATGTAAAATGTTCTCCTGGTTCTGTTCATTTCACTTCATATCAATTCATGTAAGCCTTTCCAGTTTTTTATGAAACCATCCTGCTCATCATTTTTATAGCCCAATAGTATTCCATGAAAATAATACACCACAGTGTGTTTAGCCATTCCCCAGTTGATGGGGATCCCCTTAATTTCTAATTTTTTTGTGACAGCAAAAGGAGCTGCCTTCAACATTTTTGCACAAATAGGTAATTTTCCTTTAAAAAACATCTCTTTGGGATACAGACCTACTAGTGGTATTGCTGAGTCAAAGGCTATGTATGTTTGTATATATACATATGTACATAGACACTATATACACACATACATATACATGTGTATATACACATGTATATACACATATATTTCTATTGCCCTTTGGACATAGTTCTAAATTGCCCTGCAAATTGGAACTGCAAATAATATCTCAGTTCTCAATTCCACCAATGTGCATTAGTGTCCCAATTTTCCCACATCCCCTTCAACATTTATTATTTCCCTTTTATGTCATATTAGTCAATCTGATAGGTGTGAAGTGGTAGCTCAAAGTTGTTGTAATTTGCATTGCTCTAATCAATTGTGATTTAGAGCATTTTAAAATATAACTATAGATAGCTTTGATTTCTTCGTCTGAAAACTGCTTGTTCATATCTTTTGACCATTTATCAATTGGGGAATGATTTATATTCTTATAAATTTGACTTAGTTCTCTATATATTTGAGAAATGAGGAATTTATCAGAGATATTAGCTGCAAAACTTCCCCTGCCTCCTGCCTCCCCCACCCCAGTTTTCTGCCTTATTCTAATTTTGGTTGCATCGGTTTTCTTTATGCAAAAACCTTTTTCAAATTTTATATAATCAAAATGATCCATTTTACATTTTGTAATGCTCTCTAAAACTTTTTGGTGCTAAATTCTTCCCTTATTCATAGATCTGAGAGTTAAAGTATTCTATGTTCTATCAATTTGTTTATGGCATCACCCTTTATATCTAAATCATGTATCCATTTTGACCTTACCTTGGTATACGGTGTGAGATGTTGCTCTATACCTGGTTTCTACCATACTATTTTCCAGTTTTCCTAGCAGTTTTCATCAAACACTGAGTTTTTTGTCCCCAAAGCTTGGATCGTTGGGTTTATCATATTAGTGTAGTCATTTACTGCAATGTATTGTATATCTAATCTATTCAAATGATCCACCACTCTACTTCTTAGCTAGTGTCAAACTGTTTTGATAATTGCTGCTTTGTAATACAGTTTGAGATCTAGTATGGCTAGACCACCTACCTTCACATTTTTTTCAATGATTCCCTTGATATTCTTGACCTTTGGTCCTTCCAGATGAATTCTGTTATGCCTTTTCCAGCTCTATAAAATAATTTTTGGTAATTCAGTATTTTGGCATGACACTGAATAAGTAAATTAACATAGGTAGAATTGTCATTTTTATTATGTTGGCTTGCCTGTGCATGAGCAATCGATATTTTTCTAATCATTAGATCTATTTGTGTGAAAAGTGTTTTGTAGTTGTGTTTATATGGCTCTTGGGTTTGTCTTGGCAGTTAGACTCCCAAATATTTTACCTCGTATGTAGTTATTTTGAATGGAATTTCATTGTCTATCTCTTGCTGCTGGGTGTTGTCAGTAGTACATAGAAATGCTGATGATTTATATGGGTGTATTTTATATCCTGTAGATTTGCTAAAGTTTTTTTTTTTATTTCAACTAGCTCTTTAGTTGATTCTCTAAGATTCTCCAAGTATACCATCACATCATCTGCAGAGAGTAATAGTTTTATTTCCTGTTCTAATTCCTTTGATTTCTTTTTCTTCTCTCAGTGCTATAGATAGCATTTCTAGTACAATATTGAATGATAGTGGTGACAGTGAACACCATTGCCTTGGATCTTTTTTTTTGCCATTTACATTTTTAATTTATTTTTTCTATTAATTCATTTTTAGTTTTAACATTCACTTCCACAACATTTTGAATTCCAATTTTTCTCCCCATCTCTCCCCTCCCCCCACCCCAAGATGGCATGCATTCTGATTACCCCTTCCCCCAATCTGCCCTCCCTTCTTTCATCCCCCCTCTCTTATCCCCTTCCCTTCTATTTTCATTTAGGCTAAGAGACATTTCTATACCCCATTGGCTGTATATCTTTTTTTGTGAGATTTTTTTATTTATAGTTTACAACACTTGTTCTACATAATTTTGAGCTCCAGATTTTCTTTCCTCCCCTCTCTCCTCCCTCCCCAAGACGGCATGGAATCTGATATGTCGTCTACATCTAACTTCACCCTGAACCCACCTACACAATAATCCAGTTGCAAAGAAGAATTATGACCAATGGAATGAATCATGAGAAAAAAGAAACATATGAGAAAAAAAGGGGAAAAAAGCAAGCACAAAGTGTGCCTCAATCTGCATTCAGACTCCATAGTTCTTTCTCTGGATGTAGATAGCTCTCTCCATCATGAGTCCTTTGGTGTTGTCTTTGCACCTTGTATTGCTGCAAAGAGCAATACAAGGTAATACTGGTAAATCAGTAGTGATTTCGAGCATTTTTTCATATGCCTATAGATATCTTTAATTTCTTCCTCTGAAAACTACCTGTTCATATCCTTTGACCACTTCTCAAGTGGGGAATGACTTGTATTCCTATAAATTTTGTTCAGTTCCCTGTATATTTTAGAGATGATTCCTTTATCAGAGACACTGGTTGTAAAGATTTTCTCCCAATTTTCTGCTTCCCTCCTAATCTTTGTTGCATTGGCTTTGTTTATACAAAAACACTTCAATTTAACATAATCAAAATTATCCATTTTGTTGCATTGGCTTCGTTTATACAAAAACACTTCAATTTAACATAATCAAAATTATCCATTTTGCATTTTGTAATGCTCTGTATCTCTTGTTGTCCCATGAATTCTTTTCTTTTCCATAAATCTGATAGATAAACTGTTCCTTGCTCTCCCAAATCGCTTATAGTATCAGCCTTTATTCCTAGTTCATGAACTCATTTTGACTTCATTTTGGTATATGGTGTAAGATATTGATCTATGCCCAGTTTCTGCCCTACTATTTTCCAATTTTCCCAGGAGTTTTTATGAAATAGTGAATTCTTAGCCCAGAATGTGGATTCTTTTGGGTTTATCAAAGAGTAGATTGCTATAGTCGTTGACTTCTCCGACTTATCTTATTCCACTGATCCATGACTGTTTCTTAGCCAGTACCAGGTAGTTTTGATGACTGCTGCTTTGTAGTACAGTTTAATATCTGGCATGGCTAGGCCACCTTCCCTAGCATTTTTTCATTAATTCCCTAGATATTCTAGACCTCTTGTTCTTCCAGATGAATTTTGTTATTATTTTATCCAGCTCTATAAAATACTTTTTTTGGTAGTTTGATTGGTATGGCATTGAATAGATAGATTAATTTAGGTAAAATTGTCATTTTTATTACACTAGCTTGGCCTAACCATGAGCAACTGATATTTTCCCATTTATTTAGATCTGACTTTATTTGCGTGAAAAGTGTTTCATAATTATGTTCAAATAGGCCCAGGGTTTGTCTTGGCAGATAGACTCCCAAATATTTTATAGTGTCTACAGTAACTTTGAATGGAATTTCTCTTTCTATCTCTTGCTGTTGGGCTTTGTTAGTAATATATAGGAATGTCAAGGATTTATGTGGGTTTATTTTATATCCTGTAACTTTGCTAAAGTTGTTTATTATTTCAAGTAGTTTTTTTACTTGATTCTCTAGGATTCTCTAAGTAAATCATCATATCATCTGCAAAAAGTGATAATTTAGTTTCTTCTTTGCCTATTCTAATTCCTTCAATTTCTTTTTCTTCTTTTATTGCTACAGCTAACATTTCTGGTACCAAATTGAATAGTAGGGGTGATAACGGACATCCTTGTTTCACACCTGATCTTATTGGGAATGCATCTAGCTTATCCCCATTACAAATAATGCTTGTTGATGGTTTTAGGTAGTTGCTATGTATAATTTTAAGGAAGGCTCCATTTACTCCTGTGCTTTCTAATGTTTTTTAATAAGAATGAGTATTGTATTTTGTCAAAGGCTTTTTCTGGATCTATTGAGATGGTCATATGGTTTCTACTAGTTTTGTTGTTAACATGATCAATTATGCTGATAGTTTTTGTAACATTGAACCAGCCTTGCATTCCTGGAATAAATGCTATCTGGTCATAGTGTATTATTCTCATGATAAGTTGCTGCATTCTTTTTGCTAATGTTTTATTTAAAATTTTTGCATCAATATTCATTAGGAAAATTGGTCTATAATTTTGTTTCTCTGTTTTGACTCTTCCTGGTTTAGGTATTAGTACCATATTTGTGTTGTAAAAAGAATTTGGTAGGACTCCTTCACCTATTTTCCCAAATAGTCTATAAAGTATAGGAATTAGTTGTTCTTTAAATGTTTGATAAAATTCGCACATAAGACCATCTGGCCCTGGAGATTTTTTCCTAGGGAGTTCATTGATGGCTTGTTCAATTTCTTTTTCTGAGATGGGGTTATTTAGAAATTTTACTTCCTCTTCTCTTACCCTGGGCAATTTATATTTTTGTAGCTATTCATCCATATCCCTAAGGTTGTCAAATTTATGGGCATGTAATTGGGCAAAATAATTCCCAATTATTGTTTTGATTTTCTCTTCATTAGAGGTGAATTCACCCTTTTCATTTTTGATACTGGTAATTTTATTGTCTTCTTTCTTTTTCTTAATCAAATTGACCAAAGGTTTATCAATTTTATTGGTTTTTTCAAAAAGCCAGCTCTTTGTTTTATTTATCAATTCAATAGTTTTCTTGGTTTCAATTTTATTAATCTCTCTTTTGATTTTCAGTATTTCTAATTTTGTATTTAATTGGGGATTTTCACTTTGGTCTTCTTCTAGCTTTTTCAGTGGCTGTATATCTTATTTCCCAGTTTCATCTAAAAATAATTTCTAACAATCTTTTTTAAAAGTCTGAGTTCCACATTCTCTCCCTTTCTCCCTCCCCACCAGCCATTGTTGAGAGGGCAAGCAATTCTATATAAGTTATACATATGCAGTCATGCAAAACGTTTCCGTAATGGTCCTGTTGTAAAAGACTAACTATATTTTCCTTCATCTGATCCTGCCCCACATTTATTCTATTCTCTCCTTTGACCCTATCTCTCCTCAAAAGTGTTAGCTTCTGATTGTTCCCTCCTCCCATTTGCCCTCCCTTCTGTCATCCTCCCCCTTATCCCCTTCCCTCCTATTTTCCTGTAGGGTAAGACAGATTATCATACCTAATTTAGTGTGTATTTTATTCCCTCCTTTAGCCAAATCCAATGAGAGTAAAGTTCACTCATTCCCTCTTACTTCCCCCGTCTTTGCCTCCATTACAGAAGCTTTTTCTTGCCTCTTTTATATGAGAACATTTATCCCATTCTACCTCTACCTTTCTCCTTCTCCCAGTACATTCTTCTCTCATTCCTTAATTTTATTTCTTAGATATCATCCCTTCATATTCAACTCACCCTGTGCCCTCTGTCTATATGTGTGTGCATCTACACGCACGCACACACACACACACACACACACACACACACACACACACACACACATTCCCTCCAACCACCCTAATACTGAGAAAGGTCTCTTGAATTACAAATATCATCTTTTCATGTAAACAGTTCAACTTTAATAAGTCCCTAATGATTTCTCTTTCCCATTTACCTTTTCATGCTTCTTTTGATTCATGTATTTGAAAGTCAGATTTTCTATTCTGCTCTGGTCTTTTCATCAAGAATGCTTGAAAGTCCTCTATTTCATTGAATACCCATTTTTCCCCTAAAGGATTATACTCAGTTTTTCTCGGTAGGTGATTTTTGGTTTTAATTTAACTCCTTTGACCTCCAGAATATCATATTCCAAGATCTCTGATCCTTTAATATAGAAATCTTGTGTTATCCTGATTGCATTTCCACAATACTTGAATAGTTTCTTTCTGGCTGCTTGCAATATTTTCTCCATGACCTGGGAACTCTGGGATTTGGCTACAATATTCCTAAGAGTTTTCTTTTGGGGACCTCTTTTAGGATGTGATCAGTGGATTCTTTCAATTTCTATTTTACCCTCTGGTACTAGAATATCAGGGTAGTTTCCTTGATAGTTTCTTGAAAGATGATGTCTAGGCTCTTTTTTTGATCACAGCTTTCAAGTAGTCCAATAATTTTTAAATTATCTCTCCTGGATCTATTTTCCAGGTCAGTTGCTTTTTCAATGAGATATTTCACATTGTCTTCTATTTTTTCATTCTTTTGGTTCTCTTTTATAATTTCTTGATTTCTAATTAAGTCATTAGCTTCCATTTGCTCCATTCTAATTTTTAAGGAATTATTTTGGAACTCTTTTTGTCATTTGGATTAGCCTATTTTTACGGTGTTATTTTCTTCAGCATTTTGGGGGTCTCCTTTAGCAAACTGTTGACTCATATTTCATGATTTTCTTGCATCACTTTCATTTCTCTTCCCAATTTTTCCTCTACTTCTCTTACTTGATTTTCAAAATCCTTTTTGAGCTCTCCCATGGCCTGTGACCAATTCATATTTTTCTTGGAGGTTTTTGATGTAGGAGCTTTGACTTTGTTGACTTCTTTTGGTCATATGTTTTGATCTTCCTTTTAACCAAAGTAAGATTCTGTAGTCTGATTTTCCCCCCACTGTTTGCCCATTTCCCCAGCCAACTACTTGACTTTTTAGCTCTGTAAAGATAGGACTCTGCTTCCAATGTGGGGGGTGTGCTTTCCCAAGCTTCAACAGTTTTGTGCAGCTGTTTTCAGAGATACTTATAAGGACATGTAGATTTTCAGCCTCTCAATTCCCCCATGGTCTGTGGGCTGGGAGCTCCAGAAATAGCTGCTTTTGCCACTGCTGTCACTGCACTGGGACTGAGGTTGGACTGTGCTCCTCTCTCACCCAGGTCTGACAGACCTTTCCCACTGACCTTCTAAGTTGTCTTTGGTGTTTGTGGGTTGTGAAGTCTGGAAACCACCACAGCTGCTGGTGATTCAGTCCCCTGAGGCCTGGTCTGGCCCAGTCTGTGCCAACAAAGACTGTGCTCTTCTCTCAGGCTAGTGCAACAGATCTTTCCTGTGGACCTTCTAGGTTATCTTGGACTGGAAACTTGTTTCACTGTCATTTTATGGGTTCTGCTACTCTAGAATTTTTTAGAGTCATTTTTATAGGTACTTAGAGGGGCTTGGGGGAGAGCTCAAGCAAGTCTCCTTTTACTCCGCCATCTTGGCTCACTCTCCCATCTTGGCTCCACCTCTGATCTTATTGGAAAGGCTTGTAGGTTATCATCATTAAGATAATACTTGCTAGTGGTTTTAGATAGATACTAATCATTTTAAGGAAATCTTCAATTTTTTTTTTGCTTCTAGTGTTTTTAATAGGAATAGGTGTTTTATTTTGTCAAAAACTTTTCTACCTCTAATGAGATGATGATATGATTCCTGTGGGTTTTGTTTGTGATATGGTCAATTATGCTAATAGTTTTCCTAATATTGAACTAGCCTCTACATTTTTCATATAAATCTCACCTTGTCATTGTGTATGATCTTTGTGATATATTGCTATAACCTTCTTGCTAGTATTTTATTTAAAATTTTTTCATCAATATTCATTAACAAAATTGGTCTAAGTGGTGGCTGGAAAGCAGGGACATGAGCTCCCCTCCAAGTCCCTCCAAAAACCTATAAAAAATCCCTCTGAACCAATTCTAGAACTGCAGAACCCACAAAATAGCAGAGGGAAGCAGGGCTCTAGCCCAAGACAGCCTGGATGGTCTCTGGGTAAGGTCCATCCCACACGGAGCTGGAAGCGGAGCTGAGCGGAGCAGAGCAGAGCCCAGTGTGGGCAGTGTGGACCAACCAGACCAGGAGCCAGGTGCAGTGGGCCCTAGTGCCCTGAACCAGTGAGCTGCAGCAGTTACCACACTTCTCAACCCACAAACACCAAAGACAACAGAGAAGGCTAGTGGGAAAAGCTGCTGGGTACAGAGTGATAGAGTTCCCAGTTCAGCCACTGCCCCAGGGGCAGCGGAGGTGGGGGAGCTACAGAACTACAGCTGCAGTTTCTTCTGGCCCCAGGCCCACCTGGTGGGAGGAATTAAGTGGCAGATCCCAGTGGGAGTGCAGAGCCTGCTGAAGATCTAAGTCCAGTCCGGGTTGGGGGTTCTTGGGGAAGGAGGAGTCTTGGTGTGGCAGAGCTGGCTGTAATAGCTCTGAAATCAACAGCGCATCCCCCCAAACTTGGAACATAGTACTCTTCACTCTACAAGCAGTCATACCCCGCTGAAAAACTCAATGGTCAAGTAAGTTGTCTGGGAACATCGCCAGGCAGCAAATACACACCCAGATTCAGTCTCAGACTTTGGAATCTTTCTTTGGTGACAAAGAAGACCAAAACATACAGCCAGAAGAAGTCAAAGAGCCTACAACAAAAGCCTCTTAAAAAAACATGAACTGGTCTCAGGCCATGGAAGAGTTCAAAAAGGATTTGGAAAAGCAAGTTAGAGAAGTAGAGGAAAAATTGGGAAGACAAACGAGAAGGATGTGAGAAAACCTTGAAAAATAAGTCAATGACTTGCTAAAGGAGACCCAAAAAAATACTGAAAAATATACTGAAGAAACAATGTCTTAAAAATAGACTAACTCAAATGGCAAAAGAGCTCCAAAAAGCCAATGAGGAGACGAATGCCTTGAAAGGCAGAATTACCCAAATGGAAAAGGAGGTCCAAAAGACCACTGAAGAAAACAATACCTTAAAAATGAGATTGGAGCAAGTGGAAGCCAGTGACTTTATGAGAAATCAAGATATTATAAAACAGAACCAAAGGAATGAAAAAGTGGAAGACAATGTGAAATATCCCATTGGAAAAACCACTGACCTGGAAAATAAATCCAGGAGAGATAATTTAAAAATTATTGGACTACCTGAAAGCCATGATCAAAAAAAGAGCCTAGATATCATCTATCAAGAAATTATCAAGGAGAACAGCCCTGATATTCTAGAGCCACAGGCCAAAATAGAAATTGAAAGAATCCACCGACTGCCTCCTGAAATAGATCCCAAAAAGAAATCTCCTAGGAATATTGTTGCCAAATTCTAGAGCTCCCAGATCAAGGAGAAAATGCTGCAAGAAGCCAGAAAGAAATAATTTGAGTGTTGTGGAAACACAATCAGAATAATCCAAGATCTGGCACCTTCTACATTAAGAGATTGAAGGGCTTGGAATACGATATTCTGGAGGTCAATGGAGCTAGGAGTAAAACCAAAAATCACCTACCCAGCAAAACTGAGTATCATGCTCCAAGGCAAAATATGGACTTTCAGTAAAATAGAGGATTTTCAAGCTTTCTCAGTGAAAAGACCAGAGCTGAATAGAAAATTTGACTTTCAAACACAAGAATCAAGAGTAGCATGAAAAGGTAAACCAGAAAGAGAATTCATAAGGGACTTACTAAAGTTGAACTCTTTTGTTTACATTCCTACATGGAAAGATGATGTGTATGATTCATGAGACCTCAGTATTAGGGTAGCTGAAGGGAATATGCATATATATATATGTGTGTGTGTGTGTGTATGTATATATATGTATATGTGCGTATGTATGTGTATGTGTATATATAGAGAGAGGGCACAGGGTGAGTTGAAGATGAAGGGATGATATCTAAAAGAAATAAAATCAAATTAAGGGATGAAAGAGGAATATATTGAGAGAAGGGGAAAGGGAGAGATACAATGGGGTAAATTATCTCTCATAAAAGTGGCAAGAAAAAGCAGTTCTGTAGGAAGAGAAGAGAAGGCAGGTGAGGGGGAATGAATGAATCTTGCTCTCATCAGATTTGACCTGAGGAGGGAATACCATATACACTCAATTGGGTATCTTACCCCACAGGAAAGAAGGAGGAAGAAGATAAAAAGGGGGGATAATAGAAGGGAGGTCAGATGGGGGAGAGGTAATCAAAAACAAACACTTTCAAAAAGGGACAGAGTCAAGGGAGGAAACTGGATAAAGGGGGATAGGTTAGGAAGGAGCAAAATATAGTTAGTCTTTCACAACATGAGTATTGTGGAAGGGTTATACATAATGATACGCATGTGGCCTATGTTGAATTGCTTGACTTCTTAGGGAGGGTGGGTGGGAAGGGAAGAGGGGAGAGAATTTGGAACTCAAAGTTTTAAAAACAGATGTTCTAAAACAAAAAAAAATAGTTTTTGCATGCAACTAGAAAATAAGATACATAGGCAATTGGGGTATAGAAATTTATCTTGCCCTACAGGAAAGGAAGGGAAAAGGGGATGGGAGGGGAGTGGGGTGACCGAAGGGAGGGCTGACTGGGGAACAGGGCAACCACAATATATGCCATCTTGGAGTGGGGGGAGGGTAGAAATGGGGAGAAAATTTGTAATTCAAACTCTTGTGAAAATCAATGCTGAAAACTAAATATATTAAACTAAATTAAAGCTAAAAAAAAAAGAAAAGAAAATTGGTCTATAGTTTTCTTTTTCTGTTTTTGCTCTTCCTGGTTTAGGTATCTGTATTGGTAATTAAGGTGGGACAATTTTAATGTTAGAATGCTAAAGTAATCAAGTGCCTTTGACTAAGATTTACTAGGTGCAAAGCCCTAGCCCATACCCTTTTGCTGATTAGGTGTGAAGCCTTATGGCCCTAAAAAGGGTATGTAAACTCAGAGGTTAGCATTTTGTTTGGGGCTCTCACTCCCTGGAAGAGTGTTGGTGTGGAGACTCTGGGTAGCCATTGTTAAGAGCCCCTCAGCTTTGGAAAACTCAGATGTTGCTGCTTCTCTGGTAACTATGTATATTGTGATTTGCTTGTCTCTGTTTGTAATTCCTGTTTATATTTGCTCTGAAATTCAGGGTGCTGGCTTCCCCACCCGCCATGGACTAAGCGAATGATATATATATATATATATATATATATATGTTTGATTAAAATGAGATTGTTAATCCCTTATGGTTGCTTTCCTCAGAAAAGTAGATCAAAGAACCTGTGCTGGCAGCCTTCTGTGTACTCTTGTTGCTAGTCTTGTTGCTGTTCTTACACAGCCACAGTAACGGCAAGCCACATTGTTGTTACAGTATCAGCACCATATAAGTGGTTGTTGTTACAGTATCAGCACCTTGTAAAAGAATCTGGAAGGACTCTTTCTTTGCCTATTTCCACAAATAATTCCTATAGAATGGGAATTAATTGTTTTTAAAGTATATCCTAGAATTTACTTATGAATCCATTTGCTCCTGGGGATTTTTTTTTTCATGGGGAGCTTGTTGATGGCTTGTTCAATTTCTTTTTCTAAGATTAGGTTATTTAAGTATTCTATTTTCTCTTCAGGGCAACTAGATGGTACAATGAATAGAGCACTAGGCTTGGAATCAGGAAGACTTATCTTCAGAAGTATAAATCTGGCCTCAGACACGTACAGCTGTGTTACCGTGGGTAAGTGACTTAACCCTGTTTGCATCAATTTCATCAATTATAAAATGAGCTAGAGAAGGAAATGACAAACCAGTCCAGTATCTTTGCTAACAAAACTCCAAATGGGGTCACAAAGAGTTAGACATGATTGAACAACAGTGTTTTTGTAAAATATCTCTTTAAATAATGTAATAATTCTGTCAAAAATTTCTTTTGGGTAGTTGCATAGATCAGTACTCTAAATCATAGGGGATTTTTGAGTGCCTTTAAAATAACTTTTCTTTCCAAAAATATATTTTCTTTTACTTAATTAGCTGTAAGTTTAGCAAGAAATATGCTGAATGTAAACTGAAGCTGTATCAATTGATATTGCAGACAGATTATAACATAATATATAACATAATAATAACCATAATTAATGGTGTTTAAACCAATGTTTTCATTATAATATTGTAGCAGTCCACTGGGACTGCTTCCATTTTTATTGGCAGGCTTGATTTCCAGAAAGTGGCTGACTTATATTAGGCAGGGTCTTAGGAATAACTCTGAACAACTAAGTTTGCATAATACTGTAATTCATAAGCAATAATTGATGTGTTTTTATTGCTAATCACTCTTTTCTCCTCTCTGTCCACCCACCCCCACCACCAACAGTAATTCTTTTTTAGAAGTTTTCCTGTGATGGATTCTACTACGAAGCAAATGAAAAATCCGAATGAGATTGTTGTTTTTATATATAGCCCCAAGCTTTATCTGATTCTTTTAGCCAATTAGAAATTATTTCCTGTTCTATACATAAGTGTTTTTCTTTATTCAATATTCAAAATACTTTATTAATCTCAATTTGATTAAGTACTTTATTTATATTTTTATTAATTTATTCAATTAAACTACATAGGCTTTCTGTTATTAGTTGGAGTAGGAATATAACCCCATTTTTACAATATATTTGTTTGTGGAATTATATATCTGTGTGTATACACATAGATGTATATTATTTATATGGGGAGAGAGAGAGATTTTAGTAACAACACTTTCTTGAGAAAAATGAAACAGAGATCCAAAAGGATTATATTATATACTAATTTATGAACTGATATCTAAGTAGATGCAAGACTTAAATGTGAAAAATAATTTCATAAAAGTAAAAATGAAAATAAAAATAGAACAGAATGGAAGGAGGTGCCTTGCACAACTATAGGCACCAGATTTCTTAAGCAACTAAAAGAATAAAAAACTTTTCATGTGAACAAACTCAATGCAGTTAGGCTAAGAAGAAAAGTTGACAATCAAATTGGAAAAAAAAATATTTGCAGAAAATAACTCTGGCAAAGTTCAGATATCCAAAACAGATGAAGAACTGACACAAATTTATAATAGCAAGAACTATTTTCTACTGTATATGTAGTCATAGGATATAAGGAGGCATGTTTTGAAAGAAAAAAAATTGTAAACTATCATCTACCATATGAAACAATGCAACAAAGTACTAATAATAAGAAAAATTAAAACAGTTCTAAGGTACTACCTCACAGCTATCAATGGCAAAAATGGCAAAAGATAGATATAGTTAATATTATAGGTACTGCGGTAAGAGTGGTATATTAACAAATTGTCAAATCATTCTGAAAAATGATATAGAAATATGTGAGAAAAGTCATTAAGGTATACATATTCTTTTACCCAGGAATTCTGCTTCTAGGCAGATAAGGCAAAGAGGTCAGAAAGAAAGGCCTCATATGTACCAAAATATTCCTAATATCACTTTTTACAGTATCAAATAAAATGAAGTGCTTTCCTGTTGATCCAGTAATGGCTGACCAAATGAAGGTATCTGAATGTGAAAGAATATTACTGTACACTAAGAAATTATGAATATGAACAATTTAAAAAAACAGAATTATATGAACTGATATAGAATGAAATATATAGAACCAAGATAGTAATTAGATCATTGATTTCAATAACATAAGAAGAATGCTAAAATAAACAAGAATGCTGAGTAATTCTGATGATTATTCTTGTCCCCAGAAAATTGATGCTTAAGCACTTCCCTCCTTTGGGTAGAGAAATGGGAAATTATTAGTGAAGAATATTATATCTACTGTAAGATGTACCATTGTTTTGATTAGTTTTACTTAACTTTTTCTTGGTTAAGATGGAGGGCTCACTTGCTGTGGAGATTGAGAGTGATTTTATCTAGAAATAATTGTCACATAAAAACAAAAGTCACAAATGTATCTTTGTTTTTTCTGGGCTACTTTCAGTTCTTTTTCTGACAAGGTTATTAGGCTAGTGGATCCAGAGAATATTTTAGATGTAGTCTATCTAGATTTTTGGAAAATCACATAACAAAGACAGTGCTTTCTTGAACAGAAGGAGAAATATTGGCTAAATGATATCAAAATTATGTATATTTAGAATTAGTTCAATGGCCAGCTCCAAAGAATAATCATTAGCGTTTTGATGTTAGTTGGAAGTAGGAATCAATGGGATGCCCAAAGTGTCCCTACTTGATCCTATAATGCTTAAAAATATTATCAGTGAGTTGATTAATAGAAGAGATGGCATGTTTGTCAAATGTTCAGATGGCACAAACCTTGAGCAGATATGGAATATATTTTTGGTTGAGAATTAGGATCCCCAAATCTTAACTGGCTAGAACAGTGGACTACTCTTAATAAAATGAAATAAAAGAGGTATAAGTACAAAATCTTACCAGTGACTTACAAATCACAAGTTCATGACAGAGGGGATATGGCTAAATAACAGCTCATATGAAAAAAATGAGATTTTACTGGGGGTTAACTGGATTATAAGACAATAGTGTGACCTTCATTCATTCAACAAACATTAGAGAACACTATATTCAAGGTTCTGTGTTTGGTGCTAGGGATAAAGAGACAAAATGGAAAACAATCCAAGCCATTAAGGAGTTTTTATTTCTAGAGGATACACATTTATACACACATTACAGGATAGTTTGAGGAGGGATAGAGCACTAACAGTTAGGGAATCCAGAAAAGGTTTGTTTGAGGAGATGGCACCAGAATTGAGACTTGAAAAAAAATATGGATTCTAAGAACTGGGGATTAAGGAGAACATCCTTTCCCAGCATGGGGAAGGAGGAGTGGACAGTCTGTGGTTAGGTACCGAGGGAGGAGATGAAATAAATCCTTCAGAGAAAAGAAAATATACCTATTCGGCTAAAATGTAGACTCTGTAAAAGGACCTAATGTGAAAAGAAGGTGGAACCTAGAAAAGTAGGTGGAACCAGTCAACAAGGGCTTCAAATTCTAAGCTGAAAAGTTTGTATTTTATTCTAGAGTCAAAAAAGAGACATGAAGCTTCTTAAGCAGGAACACAATATGATTAGAAATGTGCTTTAGAAATATCAGTTTGGCATTTATGAGTAGGGTAGATGGAAGACAGGAGAGGCTGGAACCAGGGACTCTATGAAGCTTTTATAACAGTTCAGGTGAGGGGTGGTAGTAGTAGTAGATGAGTAGAGGAAAGAAAAGGAGACAGATGAGAGAGATGTTGGAGAGAGAAGATTTTAAAAACTTGGCAGCTAATTGGATATAGTGGGATGAGGGAGAGTGAAGAATTAAGTTTGTGAACTTGAATGTCTGGAAAGATAGTGGTAGGACCAATAGAAATAACAACATCTGGAGAAAGGGCAAGTAACATAACACTCAAACGACCTAATGAAATCTTAGGTTGAATTAGGGGAAGCGTTGTGGAGGAGGAGGGAGGTGATGTAGTCCCACTGTACTGTGCAGTGGACAGGTCACATATAAAATATGGTGTTTTGTTTTGAGCATGCATTTTGAGAAAGGGGGAGGGGAGGAATGAAACAAGCATTTATTAAGTGCCAAGTACTTTGTAAGGGCTTTACAAATACTTTCCCTTTTGATCCCCACAACAACCCTAGGTTATAAGTATCTTTATCTTTCACATTAGGTTGAGGAAACTGAGACAGAGAGGGGTTAAATGATTTGTTCAAGATATACAGCTATGTATTTGAACTCAGGTCTTCCTGACTCCAGGACTTTCACATTAGTCATTGCACTACCTAGCCGCTTGTATTGAATATTGGTAAGAGAAAGTGTCGGGAAGAGGGTAACTGTGATGGCAAAGGGCATTGAGATCTCCCATAAAGGAACCGTTGAATAAATTTGGGATTTTGGGTCTGGAGAAAAGAAGACTTGAGAGAAGTGGGGCAAATGAGAGAAGTTTTCAAATAGTAGAGTTTCATTATTGTGAGTGGCCTTGCCTCAGTGAAGGTTCCCCCTCTCCCACTTCCCAGCTCCCTATTTTGTATTGTCTTCCCACATTAGAATACAAGGTCCTTGAAGGGAAGGGCTGTCTTTGTATGTGTTTTCGTCCCCTTTGCTTAACACAATATCTGCTACAGAGGAAATAATACTTTAACTATCTGTCTCAAAAACACTTAATGTGTCTAAATCTCAGTTCCCTTATCCAAACCAAAAAAAGGGGGGGGGGGAGGGAAGAGCGTACTCCGTACTACTACAATGTTGTGTAGAAAGAACTTTATAATCTATAAAGCACTCGGTAAATGTCAGTTTTATTATTAGATATTTTCTAGTTGAATTATTGTCATTTAAGAATATTCTAGCATTTGCTGACATTTTCAGTTATTAAACAAAGAATACTGCTACTTACCTGTAGTTTTGCTTCATGCAGTGACGGGTCTTCCCTGTCCACTGCAACAATTACTTTCCTTTGAAGTTGTTATCTTCTTAACATGCAAACATAGAAAATCCAACTCTCATATTCATGGTAATAGGGAAAACATGGGTAATTACATCTTTAAAACCCCACACATTTTATTGTAGCTAATTAGTTCAGCCTTCTCTACCAAACAATTGAACACAATGTTTACCAAGTAGCAACATATGTTGCTTTTAAGTTGCGCCGTCTTTCTATCCCTGCCTCTATTCGTTTTTTGGAGAAGGTGCTAACAATAGTAAAAAATCCAACAGATACACAGCACGACAGAAGAAGAGCGGAAGCAAACAAGACCAACTGGGAGCAAAAGTCCCTAAAAACATGAATGCAAAACACCAATTCCCTGTACTAATATCTAACTTTGAAATGAAATCACTATTGTGGGGAAACAGAACCCTCATCTCTGGTTATAAGAAATAGGGTGTCAACAAATCATTAAATTATAAAGATTGGAAAGGGCTAAATAGAAATTGTTTCAATCACAGCCTGGTGGAAGCATTATATATAGGAACATATTAAATATAGGAGCCCATTTATTTCTGAAAATTCCAGATAAAACAAATAATTATCCACAGGATGAAAACTTTCATCCACCATAAAGGACATAATTGCCTCTCAGAATCTAATAAAAGGCTTCTCTCCCCGGGATCAGTTTACTTTTTGCTGCGTTCATGTCCCTAATGTGTTTCAGAAATTTTAAGTCAAACAAATGTCTTTACACAGACAGATTTTGAGAAATACTTGGTGAACAAAAATGAAGTCTTCTGTGAATTCTTGCAAATTAAAATATTGAACTGCTATGAAAATATTGCTTGATATAGCAATAATTTGAAAAGAAAAAAATTCTACTGGTATTAAAACCAATCACAGAAGTCCAGAATTCCAGATCACAGAGAAGGGCCATCCAAACCTAGCCTTTTTTATTAGCCTTAAATCTTACTTGGCATCTACAATGATATATCTTGGTGAGCATAGCTCACAGATGGCAAATGTAATTAAGGCTGATGTTATATGAATACAGCTCCTAAAGATGCTGCTTATTGACCTTAGTGATATTTATGTCAGGACTTTCTCTTCTCCGTTGTATCTCATTCACTGTCACTGTGTGGGTAAGGATGACTGCTTTTATTTGCTCACTGGTGGAGTTCAGGACAGTGTCAGCAAAGCTTGATAAAGTGGAGTGTTTCCATATGTGAGGAAATGCTCTTTCAGCTGTGGGTTTGCTATAGTGTATTGTTCATTGCATAGGAAGACTCCTAGCTGACTCTGGCTGCTTCCTTCCTTCCTTCAGGGCTGCAAGATCACTGAATGAATTGGAAGCTCATAGATTATAAGGACATTTAAAGCTCTAATGAAGTAAGCTATGCAGGGCAAAAATCAAAATGAAATAAAACAAAATTCTGATTGGTAATAAGGGAGGAAATTAGAGTTGACTTTAAATTATCTTAACTTCTGAAGTACATATTTATAATTTCTCTTATTTTACTGAGTACCTCTGATTCCATGTATGTCCATTTTTCTGATTCTCTGCTCCTCTTGTCTCACTTCAAAAGTCTACTTTGCTCTTCTGACTCTCCCTTCTTCCTGTGAAATCCAACCACTCTGTTTTTTCCCCTCCTTTTTGCTATTCAGTCACAATGCTGGCTTGAAATACAGCCTGTAGCTTCTCCCCATATAACCCAATTAGGCTGTTAGGTGTTGTAGGGAATAGAGGCCCAGACTTGAAGAGAGCAAGCCCAGAGTTCAAATCCTGTCTCAGGCATTCTGTGTAATCCAAGACAAATCACTTCTTTCAGTCTCAGTTTCCTCACAAGAAAATGGGGATGATAATGATGTTAGTTACCTCACTTAGTATTTGCGACAATAAATTGAATGAGATATTCTATGTACCGAATTTTTTAAACGTTGAAGTGTTATATAAATGTTAGCAATTCTTCTTCTTCTTCTTCTTCTCTCTCTCTCTATGTTGTAAGCCTGTGGTCATTTAAACCAAAATACAGGGTGCTGGGAGGGGTCAAGCTAGCTCAGGGAAACAACTTTGATTAAGATTGGCATGATGCAGTTTCTTTTAGAATATGGCTGCAGACTTCTGGTTCCATCTACAGCTGTAGCCCTTTGAGGACCAAATTGGTTCTCTGAAGAACTGGGGAGATTCTATACAAGTATCTAGCACATAAGGGGAAGGGAAGATGCAATGCCTGGAAATGGCTGGCATTGGAGAACCATTGTCTTCTCCCCATCAGCCACCTCAACAGGCACATCTGGAAAGTAACTTGAGTACATGGTCTGACGACCAACAACCCTTTCAAATTGTAAATGTAGCCTGTTGAGGATAAGGGTTCCTTAGATCTGACATTATCTTTACCAGGCTCTTGCTTTCCTCGGTGGAGAGGCCCTTCACCCTGTACTGTAAACAGAGAGCAAAGTCAGAGGCTCTCTCATGCAGGGATGTTGGCAGCTCACCCTGAACTTGCTTCAGCCAGAGCACACTGGCGTCATGGTCAGTGAAAGTCACTGAGCTTCAAAGGTAAGTCCACTGCTCAAAGGGAGACATTTCGATGACCCAGGATTCCTGGCAGATTTGGTTTCAGTTGTTGCAAGATTCTCAGCAAAGCTCAAAGACCCTCCAGCTGCCTAAAAAGTCAGTGAATTGCAGTGGGTCTCAGAGACAAAGCTCAGAATGCAGCCCCACCGTTCCAGCCTGGTCTCTGCATCTGGATTTCACCAGAACAGATGTTATCTGCAAGCAATTAACATACTTGTCATCACCAGTGAAATAGATACAGAATTTTTCGGTTCCTTTTTTTTATCCATCCTAAAGAAAAGTGTTTGTGCACAAAGCAAAATTTTCACATTAGTATTAAAATAACATTCAGTGAGGCAAGTTGCATGTGTCAGTTTTTCAGTTTCTTCCAGTTCCTTTTTTTTTAATAGAAAGATAAAGCAACAATTTAAACAAGTGTTAGGGAATAGGTGTCAGCAGCAACATGAGTGTTTGTTGTAGCTAACTGTATATTTGAAGCTGTGCCTTGTGTGTGATTATTGCAGAGCTCTAAGTCTTGAAAGAGGGAATTTGTCACTGACCATCTTTTCCTCTCTCTGTGAACTGAGTCCTCCCCAAGAGAAGGTAATAGGATCTGAATTGTGATATTCAGCCAAATATCAAGAGATAAATGAGAAGTAGTTTGTCAAGATTAGGCCTTGGTAATTGGTATAAATGAAGGGAATGGCAAGGTCAGGTGCTCATATGTCTTTGATAAAAATATGACTCACAGCAGTAGTCTGATGTTTTTAAATTATTCCAAAAGACACGGCTGGATCCTATGATGAGCTTGTCTGGCATAATAGTATTTTGGCAAGGGATCCATTTTTTATAGATCAAATTTATAAAAATCAGCACTTGGGATTTACCTCTTTCCGTAGTAATCCTTAACATCATGCTGTGGGCTTTCTTTCTGTTCCTCACATGTAACACCACATAGCCTGTCTCCATGCCTTTGAGCTGGCCCTCATGACTAGAATATATTCCTTCCTATCTTTGGCTGCTGGGAATCTCTCTCTCCCTTTTAAGACACAGGATTCTACTTGAAACCTTCCCTGATCCCTAATTGCTGTTGTTCTTCTTCCCTAAGTATTGTATTTAAATACCTGGGATTTATTTGTATTTATTCTTTTTGAACTTATTCTATATATATACCTAAATATGTACCTGTTGTTTCCCCTTTAGAAAAAGCTCCTTGTAAGTAGGTATTATTCCATTCGCTGTATTTGTGTTCCTAGAGCCCAGCACAGTACCTAGGACAGAGCAGATATTAAATAAATGTGGTTGATTCTGGTACCTGACAACAAAAATGACATCTCAGAAAACTGTCAGCTTCAAATTCAGATCACGAGCAATCTGTCAGAGAGAATCAACAATATTCACTTTTTAAACTTTATCTCTTTAAACTTAATGCAATAAAATTTATCTTAAATACAAAGTCTTAGATTAGAAGCTATTACAATATGTAGGCTTTGTTCACATTTCACCATGCCTTTCTCTCTTCTCTCTTTGGACTCTTTTTCCTCACCTGCCAAATGTCCACCCTGGAGAATAATTCAGTCTGCCATTAAGTCCTCCTCTTCTGACTGGTAGGTGACTCCAATCCCCAAAATCATCACCATGGTAAAGGATCCTCACAATACTCTATCACATTCACAACTGGACTCTCTCTGAAACCCTCTTTACTTTTCCTATTTTCTCCCATGGGTACATTTCCTCCCTTATAGCCCCTTTCCATGCCCTATCTTTCAAGCTCCCTTTTATATGGTGCTTTCCCTTATTAGAATGTAATGAGAGTAGGGGGATATGGATAAATACATAAACAGTAATTTAAGGAGAGTAAAAGCACTAACAATTGGGAGGTAAGGGGGAAATCAGGGAAGCCTTACTGGAGGAGATAATACCTGTACTGAGGTGATGGGAAGTACATCTCAGACTTTTAGGATAACATTGGCAAAGGCACAAAGCCAAGAGATGGAATGTTGAGTTCTTTAACTAGTAGCCTGCCTTGGCTGGAATTAAGATGAAGAGTAACACAAAATAAGTTTGGGAAGTTTTATAAAAGCCAGAAGGTAGAGGGTTTCAAATACTTGTCTAAAGTATTTATATTTTATCGTAGAAGAAATAGAGAGCCACTTAAGAGCTATGCACAAGGGAGTTACAGAATCAACCAATATGGTATCTTGAATAAATGATTAAAAATTTCTTTCACTCATTTGGGTCTGAGTTCCTGCCTCAGGTGATTGCTTTAGAACTGAGGCAGCAATATATAGTGGAAAAGGTACTAAACTGGGAATCAGGAGAACAGGCCTATAGTTTCCCTTCTATCTGGAATTAGCTGTGTTACCTTGAGGATGTCACCTAACCTATCTCAGCCTCAGTTTCCTCATACATGACAAAGTGCTCAGATTGGGTGATCTTTCCAGTTTTAAAATTCAAAAAAAAATCTAGGGCTTATTGTGTCCATTTACTTACCTTGGCTTCCTGTTTTTGTACCTTCTTGTCTTCCCAGGTCTCTGTTGCAGTTCCTTTTTCTTGGGTGGTACTCAGCTCTACTGCCTCATAGTCACTCTCTTTGATGCTTTCAGACCAAACTGACTTTACTTATTGTAGTATTTTTCTTTGCACTGGTCATAGGGAAGTCCTCATTGGATAACCACCACATTCTTACTATCAGAATTAATGATAGCACAAATTTTGAAAGTTCCTTGTCTAACAGCAGTCCCTGTGTAGGAAGCAAAGAGAACTTTTCTTGGTAGAAGGGCTTGCCATGTGAGGTGATGAGACAGATGTAAAGGTTTGGCCATTGATTAGTAGGTGGGCAAAGAATAAAAAAATCCTGGGGATGGGAGGAAGAAGCATGGTCCAGGCACAATGAGATCCAAGGGAATAACCGCTAAGTAATCTGGAGGTTAGAAGTCAGAAACCCCCCAAAGATAACATATTTAAAGGGTTAGCCAGGAGAATATAGTGGTAGAGGTGGAAATGCATAGAGAACCAGGTCAGGAAAATCTGTCACAGAGGAAGCATCAGGCATTTTGTCTACTGATGATTTAGCACGTGGTGACGACTTAATAACTGTTTGTTTAATTGATTTGTTTCACCCAAAGAGTCAATCTTAGGCAACTTTCTTTTCTGACAGAGGAAGGCTAGCTATGGCCCATTTCAATGAAGTTAATTTAGCTGTGGAATGAGATAGTGATGCATAGAGGCTAGAACTAATTCTTCCTTTTGTGGGATTCCTGTATCTTTACCCTTGAGAAAATAAATACAAACAAAAAACAATTGCACGTATTACTCTACTCATTCTAGGTCTCACCACAGCTTTTGAAAACCTTGCATTGTCTTCATGTGAAGGAACATATTGGAGCCAGCAACTCTTCATCACATAGAATACTTTCAGAATGGTAGCAAGATTGAAACATTACTGAACATAATGAGTTTCATAATGATCCCTGTAGAGTTTGTCAGAAATCTACTTTGTGTTTCCTTAGAGGAAATTTTTATTTAGAGTTTGAAAACACTGATTAGAATAGAAACTCACCAAAAGCCAGAAGTAATTTTATAGTTTCCAAACCCTGTCCCCTTCCATTGGAATAAACCAGGCCATTTCACATGAATTTCGAACTTCTGATGCCTAGAATAGTTCTAACTTCTCTAAACTAGCTTCCTTCCTTCCTTTCTTCCTTCTTTTCTTCCTTCCTTCCTTCCTTCCTTCCTTCCTTCCTTCCTTCCTTCCTTCCTTCCTTCCTTCCTTCCTTCCTTCCTTCCTTCATTCCTTCCTTTGTCCCTTCCTTCGTTCCTTCTTTCCTTCCTTCCTTAATTTCTTCCTTCCTTCCTTGAGAACTATATTTACCATGAATGTGCATATATGCAGATATAAACCTATATACATGTAGAGTTACCTAGTTTTGCCTGACTACAGTTTTACTTAATAATTCATAATTCTACTTAAGGCTCACCCTGTTAATACTTAGCCATTTGAAGACAGATAGATGTTGTGCTGGTAGTGATTTTTGTTGTTGAGCACACTCATGAATCTGTAAGACTTATGGAAAATACTAGTTGAGAATAAAACTAAAACTAAGAGATGTTATTTGTGTATGTTTGTGAGCATTCATTTTGCTCAGGCAGTTCCAGCTGTACAAACTCAGCTAGTTTGGATGGTTTAAGTAGGTAGGCTGTGGGTGGGACCTAAAATAATTCCACGCCATGTCCCTTCAGTCTGTTAGTCTATATCCAATTTCCTTGGATTTTTTAGCAACTATGATTGCCTTCATTTTTCAAGGAAGGTCCTTCAAAACACTGATCCAAGAAAAATGGTCCAAACCTAACTGCCTGAGGGAATGGTGCTGCCTAAGTGTTGTTGGCCCAGAGCATTTTTGAGAAGTTGTCAACAATAACACGCCTCCTATTAACACTTAATAACGTTCCCACTTCTGTACTCTCTTTAAAATATAAAATATCTGAGCAAAACTTGTGTTGTAGACATCTAGAAGTTTGCCTATTTGACTATATATTCAGGACCCTGAACATAACAAAATACATAGCCATTAAAATGAAACTTATAATTTTGGTTCAAGAGCAAAAAAGGCAAATTTTCCTCATTTTTGTGTTCTTTGCAGACTGGAATCTTGGAGAATTACCCAATAATAGAAAACAAACAGGGTCCCCTGCGAGTTGAATTAAGATTTAGATTGAAGCTCCCATTTTATCAATCAGATATTACTTTTACTCAGCTGCCAATGTGGTAAAAGTGACCTAGAATCCCTATTTCTAAGGAACTCTACCTCCTCCGGGAGGCCGTGTCATCACCATTAGCCAAAGTATGTTTTACCTTATGACTAACTATGCAAAATGATTTCAAGGAACATTTTAAACTGGGGATGCAGATTTTCTTGAGGGTTAAGTGTATACTTTTTTGCATCATAGATGTCTGTGAGTATATAGTGTGCACAGATAGACTCTTGAAGGTCCCTGTTAATATACTAAGGGTAATGGCTAGGCAAACCTGAACCACACCAGCATGGGCTGGGAAACCAAGCCAGCAAATATTTAGAACTCTCTCACAGGCTTCGCTTTCTTCTTCTGACCATCTGAGTTTTTGCCAGTTGGCATGAAGTCACTTTCTTTGCCACTTTCTTCTGAGAGGCAATGTGGCATAGTAGAGAGAGTGTTAAATGTATGTCTGAAGAGAACTGGGTGTACTTCTTGTCTTTAACATTAGTTCTGTGATCATGGGTAATTCATTTAACTTCTCTGAAGCTGGATTTGCTTATCCTAAACAACAAAACAAAACAAAACTTGTAGCTCCCAAATAGATTATAGTGAGGATCAAATGAGATCAGGTAAATAAAAGAGTTTGAATACTTTAAAGCATTTTATAAATGTCAGTTGTTAATTTAACTTCATGTCTCCTCTGTTCCCTTCTATCCATCTATCCAAATACAGCTTGTGTCCCCAGTCATGCGTGGTTAAGTTATATGACTTCCTCTAGGCCACCTGTAAACCTCAATACTCTATAGACCTGGCTAGGTTGGAAAAACTTTCATAGTATTGGGGGATGAAAGTGATTTTAGGGATTATCTAATTCACCCTTATTGTTTTATAAATAAGGAAACTGAGCACCAAAGACTTTGAGGCAACTTGCCCAATTTCCCACAAGTAGCAGAGATAGGATATCTGAACTCAGATGCTCTGATACCTGACTCAGGTGTCTTTCCTCTATACTTCACTGCCTTAGCCTTGTTAGTCACAGAGGAAAAAAGGTGGGAGATGGGATGGCGGAGAATGGGCGATTGGGAGGACACACAGAGGGAGTGAGAAAAAGAGCTCAGTGATCCGGGATGTTTGGCCACATTAGGTGAAGGGGAAAAGAGGCTAAGGAGAAGAGTGAAAAAGGCAATTTGGAGGAGAAAAGGGATAAATTAGGGGTGAGGGTGTGTAGGGGAAATAGAATACCAGGATCAAAACCCAAGACAAATAAAGAAAAAAAATCCGATAGGTGTAGCTAATGGTTCCTTCCCAATTTTTTCCTCTCCTTTAACTGGTCTTGATCTAGTGCAAGGCAACGATGCTACCTCTTCCCTCTTAATTTATGTCAGAGATATATGGAAAATAAATCTTAGAGCAGGATAGAACCTGAAATGATCAATTTGTTCAGCTCCATTGTTAAGCAGTTAAGGTATATCCTTATAGAGTTCAAAGGTCATTATATCTAGAAGAGATTAAAGATTCTTTAGTCTAACCTTGTCCTATTATAATGAAGCAACTTAGGTGATCTCAAGAAGTTAATTGATGTGTTCATGTTTGTACTGCCAATATGTGAGATAGAAAGGACAAACAAGCCACAATTTTGGTCTTCTGTGTTCTATTACAGTTTTTTTTTTGATTGACTGACTCGATAATATCTCTTTTGCTGCTCAGTCCTGTTGTTAGTCATCCTCCTGATCTTATCTAACTCGAAGAATCTGAAGCTGGGAGGTCCCATGATTATCTATCATATTGTCCATGCCAGTCTAGATAGAACTGCTGAGTAAATTCTTTATGGCCAGTGACCTTCAGAGAATCATCAACCTTCTATTCCTATTTCTGTGGGGCAATGTCCCCTCATTGTCAAGTGGTGTGTTTATTTGTGGATTTATACAATCATAATGATCTCTGGCCCACCTACTATACAAACACTGTTTTCTTCTTGAACTTGATATATTCCAGTTAAACTTAGTCATGTGGCCTTAGCATAATGGAATTGGCTTTCTACAGAAGTAGACATATGCCCAAATGTTACAGTCTGTTAACTGAAAAATGAAATTAAAAAAAAAAAGCTACATATGGCTATGTTTACTTTTAACATAGAATACCTTAGCAAATAATGCACAATAACAAGGAAGCAATGCATAGTAATAAACCATCTATCAAATGGCTATATGCCTCTAGCCCTTTTAAATACCAGAAATCTCAGACAGATCAGTCCAATCTAGAAGTTCTAAGAAAGGGCCTACTCAGTTCTCCTTTGAGTAGACAGTGGAGCATCGTGATTAAACTCAGAGTCTGGATAAATAGGAATGCATGAGGGCTGATAGTCCCTTAGTCTCTGCTGCTTGGTTGCTGCCAAGGGACTCTGATGGCCTCATGGCTATCACGGCCCAAGTGCTTAGATTCAGTTAGCCCCAGTAAGGAAAAGGCTGCTGAAACCACTGTGCCTCTTTCCTACATTGTGAACAGGTCCTCTGTTTCCCCCAGTTTATGTTTAGTCAGTTCTAATAGCTACTCTTCAGCCAAATCTCTTCCACTCTATGAAGCATGGTGAAGGAAAAGCAGAGAAAATGAAATGGTCACACTACATTCTCTTACCTTCAAAAATAGTGTCACATATAAGAGAACTTTTGTAAATACTTGGTAGTATAATACTATGAGGAAACCTGGGATTTGAAAGTTATGTTGGTAGAAAGAAATATGTGGGAAGATACTAGTGGAGAACTTAGCCAGACTAGAAGTGTCAGAGTTTTCTTGATTTAAAGTGAAGATTCAGAAAGTAATTTCTTAGTAAAGAGCAAAGATGATTGACATCACCTCCCACACCCGTGGTTAGTTGGAAAAACACTATTTAACAGCAGCATGTTTGGAAAGTTCAATTTGGTCAACATTTTAAAAAACTCTTCTGAGTTGAAATCAATTAAAAAGTACAAGGGAACTACGTTAGATTTGTGGTCTTTGTGGCTGCTCTTTTCAGTGACATGTGGGGTATAAACTTGGATGGAAGAAATCTTTTGCCAAGTTCAGATCTCCATGGAACCTCTGGGTTCTCAGACTTGAACCCAACCTGAACTTTTTGGTGTTCTGGACTTTTTTTGTCTGTTCCTGGCAAGGGACAACTTCCTGTTGTGACTTTTTTTAAAAAAAAAAAAATCTTAAGATTTATAAAAAGACTCAAAAGGCAACTGGGAAAGAAATTGTTTTCTAAAATGAATTTTAATGAGTTAACGGTAAATGAATTAACATCAAACAGCTCAAATTTCCATTAAAATATACACAGATTTAAAAATTGAAGGAAAAAGTGCTTGGAAAAACATAGTTTGGGTTTTGCCAAAACCAGAACATTTGGAAAAACATTTCAAGATATTAGATGATCTCAAATTATGCCCTAGCTCTCAACCTTGAATTTTATTGCTGGTCCTAAAATTTAGATCCCTAGGCTCTCTATACACTAGAAAATCAAACTGTCAGACAAAGGAGAATAAATTTCAGATGATTGTGAATCCCCTGCTTCTTGTCATTTATGAAGCCTTATTTGGTTAATGTACCTAGCTAATATTCATCAATCAATTAATGAATAAATATTTACTATATTCCAGGAATTGTACTTAGCACTGGGAATACAAATACAAAAGCAAAGATAGTGGCTGCCCTCATAGAGCACATATTCTAATAGGAAGAAAGAACAAATCTAGGAGAGTGGTGGCAGGGAATGGGTATTTTGATTTGAAAATTTATAAGGATATTGGTTGGGGCTACAGAGGAATAGACTGAAATACTATTACCAGTAGCAATGACATTTGATTATGATTAAGGAACTGGAAAGCTGAGGCAGGGTTAGAGAGGACAGCTCATAGTGTACTTCTCTGGTGGCAAAGCAGCTATGCTAATGGCCATGAAGTGAAGTTAAGCTTGGTAGGAACTGGCCTGATAGAGTGGCCCTGTCTCCAATTAGGAGATGAAGCACTGGTGTAGGAATTCCAGAGATGAAAGGGTTAAGTCCACCAGGCTATCCCTGTCCCTTTGAAAGAAAGAAACCCAGAAAAAATGTCCTTAATGATATATTGGATGATGCTAGCTATTTCAGCATATACTCTGAAGGACAGCCAAATCTTTTAATGCAAGAGGATTGTGGTACTGTCTAACAATATTTTTTATATGTATGGTTATGTACTGTTTTTTGAAAATGCTCTTTTGAGACTTCTACTCTTTTCATCAGCATAAGTTACACAACTTTATGCTGGTTTATTTGATACTGGCATTTTATGGAATTGGTATCTGTGTTTTAGTTTTTAGTCTCATACTCCTAAGATAATTTTAGTGATGGTAAGTTTTGGATTTTTGTTGTTTAAAGAAGAATAGCTAGTCTTTATATCACACTTTAAAGTTTGTTAAGTGCCTTAGATATGTTATCTCATTTGATCTCTACAACAAGTCTGGGGGAGGGGGTTAGATGCTATTATGATCCTCATTTTGCAGAAGAGGCACAGAGAGGCACAGAGAAAAATAAAGGACTTGCCCAAGGTCATATAGCTTGTAAGTGGTTGAGGCAGGATTTGAAATCAGCTTTTCTGATTCCAAGTCCAGCATGCTGATCAATGTACCATCTAGATGTCTTTAAGAAATATATGAAGCAATAAAGCTCTTCTATATTATTTTTTTAATTTTTTTTACAGTGAATAGATATTCCATGTCTATTTTTCACGGAATTGAGAACCAGAGATAACAACTTGATCTTCTGTAACTGCAGAAACTTTCAAGGATCCTCTGCCTTAGCCTAACAAATGTTTGACAGACTAAAAAACTAGAACCAAGTAACAACTTTAAGTGGAAAGGGTTGGGCACAATAAAAGAGGAATGAAGGGTTCAAACAGCCTGAGCACTAGCCAGAGTGAGAGCACATTTAAGGCTTTTGAATTGCCTTTAGAGACTAGGCTTCCTTTATGGTGCTGCTCTATCCCCTAGAAGAGATAAATGGTATTAAGTTCTGCTATTAAATCTGTATTAAATCTGATGCTTCTGAGACTATTTTGGTGAGAGGCTGGATGAGTACAAGTAATCTTTTTTTAAAAATATTTAATTTATTTATTTTCAGTTTTAAACATTCATTTCCATAGGTTTTAAATTTTCTCCCCTTCCCTCCCTCCTCCCTTTCAAGACGGTATGAAATCCAATATGTGCTCTACACATACATTCCTATTAAACACATTTTCACATTAGTCATGTTGCATAGAAGAATTATAACAAATGGGAAAAACCATGAGAAAGAAAATAAAACAAAAGAGAAAAGAGTCTGCTTCACTCTGTATTCTGACTCCATAGTTCTTTCTCCGGATGTGGATGGCATATTCCATTATGAGTCCTTTGGAAAAGTTGTAGGTCCCTGAATTGCTGATAAAGGTTAAGTCTATCAAAATCAATCCTCGGACAGTGTACTGTTACTGTGTACAATGTTTTCCTGGTTCTGCTAACTTCACTCAGCATCAGTTCATATAAATCTTTCCAGGTTTCCCCAATGTCCACCTGCTCATCATTTCTTATAGCACAATAGTATCCCATTACATTCATATACCACAACTTGTTCAGTCATTCCCCAGTTGATGGGCATCCCCTCTATTTCCAGTTCTTGGCCACCACCAAAAGAGCTGCTATTGTGGGAACTTTTCCCATTTTTATGATCTCTTTGGAATATGGCCCTAGCAGCAATAGCAAGTAATCTTAACCTTCTTTTGTGTCTTGGACCTTTTTGGCAGTCTGGACCCCTTTAGAACTCTATGGACCCTTTCTCAGAATAAGGTTTTCAAATGAGTAAAATAAAATACATAGACTTACAAAGGAAAACAATTATATTGAAAATTACAGTTATAAAATATTTTTTAAATATTATAGAACCCAGTTTAAGAATCCTTGGTCTGGAGGAGGATACATAGCAGGGCACCGTTTCTACTATTATGGGTATGGGTGAGACTCTGAAACAGTTCCACAACTCTGGAAGGTATAGATAGCCCTGAGGGGCCTAAACACTCAAGTCTTGAATAAAGCCATGCCATTAGAAAAGAATGACTGATGGTGGAAAGTTCACAAGAGGGTACTGGACTAATCAGGCAACAAACTTCACCACCTCCCCCCACACACAATGTGTCAGTCATCCATCTGTCACTGGCCCCAATGCATTGTCCTGTCTGATCTGAGCCCAACTCAGGCTCCTGTTTGATGGATGTTGCTGACACCTGTTGCTTGGTTTCTGTGTATCAGAAAGTCATTTTTGACAAATCTCTTTCCTTTCCTTCATCTCTAATTTGTCATCAAGTCCTGCCAGTTTTGTGGTGAAATGTTTCTCCGAATTGCCCCTTCTTCTCCATTCCTACTACTACCTTACTGCCTCCCCACTGGATTATGGCCAACAGTCCCCTGATTAGACTTCTTTCCTCTAGGAAGCCTTCCTTCTCCCTGGTCCTTCCTATATATTACTGCCATATTATTTTCCCTTGGACACTATCTTCACCATTTCATTTCCCTTAATAAAACACTATACTAGCCCTCTATCACCTGCCATAGCAAGGCAAACCAGAGGAAACCTCTCCATTATTTGTTCATATCACATGTGTCCAACCACTATTCTATTCCAAAACAGGAAGCCTCTGCTCCTGTCATGCAGCTCTTCTTCCTGTCCCTTCCCACACACACCCTGAATGCTGGAATGATCTTTACTTCCCAAACTTTTAACCCTGCAAGGCCAAGTTACTTAACCTCTGTTTGCTTCAATTTCCTCATCTGTATTATGGGGATAATAATAGTACCTACCTCCTAAGGTTACTGTGAGCACCAAACGAGATAACATTTTGTAAAGCACTTAGCATAATGCCTGCCATATAGTAGGTTAGGGGTGGGGAACCTGGGGCCTCAAGGCCACACGTGGCCCTCTAGGTCCTCAAGTGCAGCCCTTTGACTGAATCCAAACTTCTCAGAACAAATCCCCTTAATAAAAGGATTTGTTCTGTAAAATTTGGACTCAGTGAAAAAGCCACACCCAAGGACCTAGACGGCTACATGTGGCCTTGAGGCTGCTGGTTCCCAGCACTTTAGTAGGTGCTATATAAATGCTAACTATTATTTTGGTGGTGTTGTTGAATTTTGCTGTTATTCTTATTGCTGTTCTTCTTGAAAAAATCATCACTCCACACTCTCTCTCCATTAATATTCAAATCCTCTCCACTCTCAAGGCCAAGGTCAAATCCTCTGTCTTCAACAGTGCCTTCCTTGACTTCCTGCCCACATGGATCTCTTTTCTCTGATTTGCCATTAGTGGCAATCAAGTAATCACCTACCTTTTATAATAAGTAAAGGACTCACCAGGATGTATCTACTCTCAAATGAATTGCAAGCTCCTTTAGGGCAGGTTAAATGTCTTGTACAGCTAAACACTTAATAGTTCTCAATTGAAAATCATTTGATTACAACCATCACTCATCCATTTACTCTGAAAAGGGAGAATGCCATAAAGTTGTGACTCTGCATTTATCTTTCCCAGAATGTCTGGAAACAGTCCAGGTAAGATTTCCAGCATTATAAACATTTCCTTTGCTGGTGATATCCTTCCTCTATCACCCTTTCCCCTGCCTAGACTAACTTCAAAGAGTGGACCAGGAAGGGGGAAGCTGATGAGAAATGGAGGTCCAATCAGATCATTGAGGTGGCCAAGTGGTGTTGTGGAAAAGACCATGTGATTTGAAATCAGAAGACCTGGTTCTGCTGTTGATTGATTTTTGTAACTTTGGATAAGCCATGTCAAATCTATGGGCCTCAGTTTGTCAATTTGTAAAATGAAAGGATTGGATTGACTGTCTATTATCCTTTCCAGCTTGAAATTCTATGATTGTACAATTGGCAATGCTATCTTATCATTGCCCAGCACCTGCCCCTGCTCTCTTTATTTTGTGGGCTGCTCAAGTTGTGGCTGTTGATTAGTGGCTGAGAATGCTTACAAGTCTGATTATCTTCTGCTGTTGGTCTGCACTTCTGGTACCTCACAGCATCTTCCTCTTGGCAGTGGCAAAAACCTAAGTAGCTGATAGCACCTCTTACTATCCTCAGTGTTATGCCAGGGGCACAAGATGTATAAACTGTCCAAAGGGACACATTCTGTTCATAGATTATAAGATGAGGGGGAAAAAATCCAAAATTCTCAACTAAAATAGGTCATCTTTTTCCTGATGGCATTCATTTTGGAAAGGATATTCTGAAGTGTGAAATTGTACCTATATCCACTCATCTGTTATTACTTTAGGTCAAACAGATCAGCACAATCCATCCATACGAGTATGACTAATAATTCTAGGTGTCTTTCCATCACATTTCCTTAGGGATAAACCCTGCAGATTAGTAGGATTGTATATCTTTATACCAATTTGTTACCAAGCGTGTGGGCAAGGACACAGCTCAGGGGTTATGCATTTAATGTAGAAGAGAAATGAAAAATACTAACTTCAAAATAAAGAATATAGTGTTCCTAAAGTTAGAAAGAAAAGGAGGTAGAAGAATTAGGGAATTCTAGGAGGGCGAAAATTAAGATAAGGTAGAACATGAAGGAATATCTCCTCTTTGTTTTGGCTCTTATGGAGAGCTGATCCATCCTGGCCTGATGCCTGGTGTCTTTATGGGGCATGTTGAACTAGCCAGGGGCTGGGAACCTTGTGGATTTGTGGCTCTTCAGATGTGCTTCTGTATTGGAATGTGTTTGTGTTTGCCTTTATTTGTTTTTAATAATAAAAAAAAAAACTTGAAGAAGTTTTTGCCTTGGTCGATTTTCTTTGGAATCCCAGAAAGGGCTCTTGAGGGCTCTGTGGCTCTTTTGTGATGATAAACCAAAGCTTTGAGCCTGTCCCAGTTGGAATTCCAAACACTGAAGAAGCCAGCTTTAATTATTATTATTGTTGTTGTCTACAGAACTGAACTCCTTTCTGACTATTCAGGTTTATACTAATATTCCCCTAAACACATTACTTTTTCATCTAACCCAGTTCTACAAAACAGAAAAGAATGGGGGAAGATTTACTATTAGTCTCCAGAGGAACCAAGCTCTGGAGCCTCCAAGTCGGATACCTGTGGCGATTGCGAATTTTACAGGAATGGAATATTAATAGTTATGGGGCCTGCAGTAGAATTGTAAGCCTGGCAAGTGTTTTGAAGGGACTACTCCCTAGAAGAAAATGACAGTTGAGATAGATATAACTGCTATAACAAATACAATTTGTCAAGAAATCTTAATAAGCAGCCATAGAAGGTTAATTGGAGGCAGCTGGGTAGTACAGGGCATCAGACACAGGGCTTGGAGTCAGGACAACTTGAATTTGAATCCTGTCTTAATTGCTAGCTGTGTAACCATGGGAAAATCACTTAACTTCTTCTAAACTCAGTTGCCTCATCTGTAAATGAGAGGCATGGACCTGTGGCCTCTAAGGTCCCTTCTAGTTCTAAATCTATGATCTGTGACAGATATTAAATTAATCATAGCATCTAGGATTTGGAAGGGACATTAGAGATCATCTGGTTCAAATTGTTAATTGCCACAGGAATCTCCTATATAACATCTCAGCAAATGACTATGCAACCACAGAGTTAGACATCCATCTGGAGAGTCACATCATATGCTTTGAAGAAATCCAATTATGCTATGTCTACAACATTCCCTGAATCTACCAGTCTGATAACTTTATCAAAAAAGGAAGTTTATTTCATTTGGTATGGCTTGACCTGGAAAACCAATGATGGATCTTATTGATCCTCACTTTCTTTTCTAACCGCCATCACAAATTCAATTCGATCCAACAAACATCCATTAAGTGCCTACTATGTGCAAATCATTGTATCTGGTCTTAGGGATCCAAGGTTATAGGAATATAAAAATCAAACATTTCCTTTACTTCAAGGGACCTTTATTCCACTTAGCAAGAGGGAATTATATTATGTAAACACATAATCATTATGAAAAGTAATAATAAAGAAAACTCCGATAATTGGGACATCATCAAAAGCTTTTGAGAGAACAGCAAAATGGTGCATCTAGAGGGCTAGACCTGGAGCCAGAAAGACCTTTGTTCAAATTTGGTCTAAGATACTCATTAGCTATTTGGCCCTGGGCAATTCATTCAATGTCCATCTTCCTCAGTTTTTTCATCTGTAAAATGGAATTAATAGTACCACTCATTCTGGGTTCCTGTGAGGATTAAACGAGATAAAATTTTTCAAGTGATTAGTAAACTTTAAAGTGCTAGTTATTACTACCACTACCACCACCACCACCACCACCACCACCACCATCATCATCATCATCATCACCACCATCATCATCAATCATCAGTACAGTGGAGCCTGAGCTGAGCCTTTAAAGGAAGACAGTGCTTCTCAAAGGGGAAGATTAGTGAAGAGTGACTGCTAAAAATGAAAGATGTCTTGTGACAATATAGATAAGTAGGAAATGTAATATCAAGTTAGGGGACCAGCTATCGTAGTCCAATTTATCTGTAATATAGAGCATATAAAGGCAATATAAAATAAGGCAGGAATGTTTGGCTGATGCTAGATTTTGAAGGGACTTAGATGTCTAGCTGACAAGTTTATATTTAATCTTAGAGATAAGAGGAAGTTACTGAAAACTTTTGAGCAGGTGAGTGACAAGCACATTATTTCAGCATTTATGAAGGATAGATTGGAAGGAGGAAAAACTATAGCAATGAAAACCAGTTAAGAGTCTATGATTGGAGTTAATGGTGAAGATGATGAGACAATTGTATGAAAGAAGAGAAGAGAACAAATAGGAGATATTCTGTGGTGGTAGAATTCATAGGTCTTGGCATACATTTTAAAATATTTACTCTGTGCAAGGAAGTCTTATATGATGATAATGATGAAACTGTATTTGTCCTCCATTAATCATTTTTCAGTCAATCATAAAGTATTTATAAATATCAATCATGTACCAGGCCCTGTGCTAGGCTCTGAGAACACAAAAATGAAAACAAAAAAGTTTCTATCTTCAAAAGCCTTTCCTTCTACTCAGGAAAACAACATGATGTATAACCTTATGAAGGTAAAAATAATATATGTTCAAAATAAAAACAGTGATTTCAAGGGGCACTTATAATTGGGGAGATTTAATAAAAGCTACACACACGAGAAGCATTTGAGTTGGACTTCAAGGTGATGTAGGCAGCCTATGAGATGACAGTGAAGAGAAATACACTCTAGGCATCAATGCATACCTTGCATAAAAATATAAAGATGAGAGATAGAGTATCCTGTATGAGGGACAGCCAGTAGGTCAATGTAGTTGGATTGTAGAGCATGTGAAGAACAGTTATAAGTGACGAAATTGAAAAAGTAGGCTGTAGCCAGATTGGGAAGAATTGTAAATGTCAAACATAGGAGTTTGTATATGATATGATAGGAAGTAGGTACTCTTCCTTCCTTACCAGTTCAGATGGAAATCCATCCAAAACTTTTCATTCTGTGCCAATCCTGGATTTTTCCATTAAAAAAAACTTCCTAAAAAACACCCCTTAATTCCTTTAGGATCCTGGAGTTCATCTTCTGATTCTTTCAATGGTTCATGAATGCCAACAAAGCACTTAGACAATCCATCTGTTACCCACTTTTACTTCATTACTAGCCTACATACTCAGTCATACATGTTCTTGGCAATATCTTTTATATCACTTCTCACATATTGGTCATCATTGGCAATATGTTGCATCCTGCTAATAACCACTACTTACCTTATAATTGGTCTTTATTTCATCCTACAAAGTCAATTTGTCTGAGACAGTGATGTTCCATTATCTGCAGTCAAATATCAGGTCAGAGAAAATATTGATGCTAAAAAGACAGATTTTCACAGCAGACAGAAACTTGCTGTCATTAGTAGGTAGCCCTGAAGAATTTCCCTAATATGTTCCAGCCTAATCTCTTCCTCTCCAATTCTGAACAGATCATTTTTTCTTTTCAGTGACTCTGGATCTCATTGAAGAGCTCTATAATTTTCCAGGGTTTGATAAAATTAGCAGAATTTCATTTCTAAATAGGAGCATGTGGAGAAACTCACAACATATTGTGAAGCCCCTTTTCTATTTGGATTTTGTGCAAGACATCCTCCATAATACTTGCAAGCACCTTTACTGAGCATTCAGCTCCCCTTTGTCTGCCTCTTGTCATGTTTACACTTGAGATCATTGAAAATGGTTGTCTGGGATTGAGTCTATAAAGGAATCTCATATGATCTTAACAAATGAATGGAAATACCACAAGGCTGCATTTTGCTCCACCTGCTGATTAGCATCTAATAAATACAGAGGTACTTTATATTCTCTACTCTTTTTTTGTTTTATTTAATTTATTTAATATATTTAGTTTTCGGCATTGATTTGTCTCTACTCTTTTTAGTTAATTTTTTGTGTTGTTGTGAAGTGATGGTGGTTGTGCAAAATTATCTGCCTGTTCACTTCTCATATTTTCATTAAGGATATACTAGGTATATATGATTGTTTAAGAGTTGAAAAGGTAAGCCTGTAGATTGTCAGTTGCTATGGTTATCACTAGCTTTTGGATAATAGTGCGCACTGTAATCTTTTTCATTAATTTGGAATCATCCTCTCTTTTAGATATCTTGAAGATCAATATCTGAATCATTTCACAAAAAGAAATAAGATGATTCTAGATTCTTTGACCTGCCTCTTAAAAATTAAATTTCATAAAGCTCCCTGCCGTCATGCTGGTTTCTTTGGATATCTCCTCTTTTCTTCCTTACTAAAATAATTTATGTAGGAAAGTCATGAAAGACCTCTATTAGAATCCCAGCTCTGATGATGTTGGTCAGCTGATTAACATTTATTAAGTGTCCGCTATGTGCCAGGCACTGTGCTAAACATGAGGGATACAAAGAAAAGTAAAAGCCAGTTCCTGCTCCAGAAGAAATCACAATCATATTGGGGAAACAATATCCAAATAATTATGTACAACAAGCTACATATAGGATAAATTGGAAATAATATCTCCAGTGAAGGCACTAGAATTAAAAGTATATTGGAAAAGGAAATACCGGATTTTATCTGGAACTTTAAGGAAGCCATGAGACTTAAATGAGGAGGGAGAGTATTCTATGTATGGTAGAGCACCTGTGAAAATGCCCATAGTCAGAAATGGACTGTCAAGAAAGCCAGTGTCACTGGTTTGTAGTGTACATGGGCACAAGGGTATAAGAAGCCTAGAAAGGTTAAAAACTTATTGTGTGCCAGGCACTACACTAGGCACTGAGGACACAAATCCAAAATTGGCTGTGTTCTCCTGGGGAAAATCACTTAATTTATGGAAACCTCAGTTATATGGATACTTGCACTTTCTGCCTTATGAGGATGGTGTGAGAAAAGTAAACATTAAAGTGCTATAGAAATGAAATCATAGCTGTTATCAAGAAAACAGAAGAGAAGTTCAATTCCAAAATATTGAAATGAAAACAAAGCCAGTTTTTCTTCTGCCACAATGTTTTTTTCTTCACTTCAAAGAAGCAAATCAGAAGCATTCTGATATTTCTGATCTTCATATTTATGATAAAAAAAATGAAAAAGCTTTTCAATTTAATTCAAACACACTCTGTTTAGGATGTTATTCCAAAATAAATATTTGTTCTACCATTACCCAACAGAAGGAATGAAGACTCGGTGCCATCCATGTAGTCTACATTTTTAAAATGGCAATGTCCTTAAATTTAAGAAGATAGAATGAAATAAATGATTCACTGCATAGCATGGAATTTAACCATAATAGGATCCCTGCTGGGAGAAGAAGAAGTAGAGGTGTGAAAGTTGTTGATCTATAGGAATTTTGTTTTGGCATCAATCCCTGTCAGTGACAGCAGGTGTGAGTGAAGGGGAGACAACTGAATAATGGGCCAGGGAAACCTGGGGAACAGGCACAAAGGGCAGACAACAAATGCACCTGCTGTGTGCCTCATTCATCTTGTCAAATTTACTTGGTGAACATCAATGCTCATCTTCTCACAATTCAAAGTGGCTTCATAAGTGTCTTATAAAGACATAGTAGAACTAATGACTGAGCCATTTAATTAACTGTCATCTTGTTACTATAAAAGCCAGACCAACAGCTGTTACTTCCATATTAGACCCTAAATCCTCATACCTGACTTTCTCATGGGTCCTTTAAATCATATTTAATGACAGGGAGAGACACAGAGGAATAACAATTCAGAGACAAAGCTATCTTCAAGCTCTTTTGCCTAGGTCAGAAGGTCTCTGGATTTTTTTTTTCCAGTAACATAATCCAGGTGACTCAGCAGGTTATGAGTGGGAGTCCACCTCTAAGCTCTTCTCATGACTCTCTGAAGAGCACAGGAACTCTGTAGGAGGTTGGTGAGAATTAGGAAGAAATAAAGAGGCCATGAAACACCTCACTTCTCTCTAGAACTACTCCTGGCTTAACAACTTGCCATGAATAGTTATTTCATATAATAAAAGTGTTTGTATCATTTCCCGATTATATGCTTATTCTTTAATCAGCTGGAGGATAAAATAACTCATTCATTATCTTTTGTTCTAGGTTCCAAAATATTCTATGAGATATAATGAACCTTGCAAGCCAAGATAATGTTTTGTAGGAAGTATGAATTTCCTAGTCTTACTTATAGTTCCTTGCATTTGGTAGGTACTCAATAAATATTTGCTAAATAATAACTCCCCAAAGCTGTGCCAGCAGAGGGCAGGCTCTGGCTGGCCCTATCAAGTATGAAGGTCCCAAGTACTAGATCGGTAATTCTGCGAGACTAATTCACCAGACGGTTGGAAATACAGTAATGAAATTTTTGGAGCCTTGCCATTCATCAAATAATTGTCTATTAGGATATGGAAAGGATGTTATTTGTTTTTTGGAAGGATGATCCACTGATGAAATCATGGATCTTTGAAGTATGAAAAGAAGTAACAAGAACTTTCTCTCCTCCTCCTCCAAACTCCAAAATACCTTTATACTTCGCTTATATGAGTTACATTTTTGCCTTTTGTTGTAATTATCTGGGAATTTGTCTTATCTCTTCTGATAGATCATACACTCCTTTAAAACAAAGACCATGGAATTTGAAGAGTTGCAACCTACTGTCTGGACAAAGATATGAAGTAGATGGCCTTTAAAAATCTAGAGAAAGTCAAGGCAGGGAAGCTTTGTGAAATGTGACCCCTTAGCAATCTTGAGGAGAGCTAACTATGGAAGAAGAAACCAGCTCTTGAGAGAGTATTGTATTTTGCTTTTTCTTTTGAATCTCTAGGAAGAGAAAATATTTAGGTCTCATTCTTCCAGCCCCTCAATGCCTGTGAGACCTTAGAGTGGAGCTACTCACCAGGAGACATTGAACTTAGCTGGTACCAGGTCCAAAGAATCAAGGAGACATTTGATAGAGACAGCTATGAGGATAGTGATCCTTGGCAGTGGAGAAGAGAGCTATCTAAAGATTCAGAAGAGAATTCACCTTGGAAGTTAGGACTCAATCTATAGAAAGAAATAGGTCCAGGGGATATATTATGGTGGGGTTGCATTTTGAGTTTAGGTTGAAGTAGATGGCTATTGAGGTCAGGTCTTTTCTAGCTCTAAAATGATGTAATTCTAGAAATGCCACATCCTTCCTGCCTGATCCACATCAGAGATGAGAACTCTCTCCCACCATATCCTCAGCATAAGAGTTTCATGGTGAGCAGGGATGTTTCTTTCCATGCACTTCCTTTTGGATAGCAGCAGCATTGCTGTTACTTTTTAATCCTGGCGAAATGAAAAAGGAAATTGAATAGTAAGGCGCAAAGGGAAAGAAAACAAGTCACATCTGCAGCCAGTGGTTTCTGCTACTAACTAGTTGTTTCATCTTGGGCAAGTCATATCATATCTCTAGGTCTTGATTTCTTCATTTCTGAAATGAAGAAATTGGAACTAGGCACAATCTTGACAAATATTTATGCCTAAACTCGGGAGAACAGTGGTTCAAATCCCAGTTCTGCCTCTTTCTGCCTGTGTAATCTTGGGCAAGTTACTTAACCTCTTTTGTTCCCAGTTTCCTTTTATGTAAAATGACAGATATTGACTAAAAGGATCCAAAAAGTTCCCTTTCCTTGGACATATGCAAACAGAGGTCAGATATCCACTTGTCATTATAAAGTGGTCCTTTTCAATTCTCAAATATTGTGATTCTATTATTCTATAATTAGGTTACCTATAAGGTTCTGTTCACCTCTAAACTGATGATCCTGCATTTGCTTAGATTCCTTTCTGCTCTAAGATTCTATGATTCTGTGACTCTGTGGTAACATATTTGCTTTAAACAAATCACACTCCTCATAAGAAAAAAATGTCACATAAAATTCTAAATGTCACTTGGAATTAAATTCTGACAAAAACCAGATAAGTGAAACAGGATCAGCCATAGCCAAATAATCAGTCTTTTACTTTCCCTCCCACCTTTCATCTAAAGGCCTTAAAGCATTTGGGAAACTTCTACTATTTGATCTTCCAACTCCATGGTGAGCAAAAGTCTGGTTTTTTTTTTATTTTTGTAGTCATTGTGGACTGGGGTGAACATGGTCTAGTGAAGGATAGGGAACAAGGTATTTGAAGAATGGAAACTGAAACCTTCTGTTTCTTCACAGGCCAGGTGTGGTGCAGACAGCTGCTGCTTCCACATTTCCTCACGATGCCCTAAGAATGACCTTAACCCTGACTTCGAGAAAGAAAGAAAATGGCCAGGACATTCATTGTGTGGAGTGGGTTGTAGGGAAGAGATCAGCTTACTGAGTAGCCCACATCACCCCAAATCCTCTGTCTTTAGAAACACTTCAAGGTTTTCAAAGTGGTACTGGTTATCCATGAGACTGTTAAAGAAAAATCCTCAAACTTATTTTTAATGCAATGTCATTTAACCTGGGGGAAACAGAGGAAAATTGTTCAGATTAATCCTGTTCCACTATTGCAGGTAGAAAGAAAATCTTTTGGATTCTGTTACCTGGGTTAAGTAGCAAACACTCTTTTTACAGTTTTTGGATTCTTCTATACTTTTATGTTTCATTCTCCTTGTACTCTAAGCCCTGCCCTCTACACCAAAGAAAGCAAAACTCTGAATTTCTCAGGCATCCGCTTTAAAAGGTATTTCTAATATACCAAACCTTCATAAGTAATCATTCTACTGACAATTACAAAAGCTATCTGAATTAATTTACCTTAGGATAGGGAAATCAATCAATGCTTCCTTGTGATTTTAAAAGTATCAGAAGGTGTGTGACTCTTGGCTTTATGGGAGTTGGAAAGAAAGATGATTTCATATTTGACTTCTGTTCTCTCAGGATGGAACATGGAAAGTGATCAAGCTTGAATGGAAGAATTGAAGCAAATTAAATCTTTATTCCCAAACCATATTAAAACATAAAAAGGCCAGGTTTTATTTTTTTAAAGGACTAGTAAAACACTCCTTATAAAATTTTTTCTTGTACCCACTGTGAATTAATTCAGATCCAACGAAGCATGACTTTTTCATTGAAATGAATTCGCTGTTGGGGGCAAAAGTGTCATGCCTAAAAGAATTTTCTTATGTTCTATAGAAATCATTATTTCCTCCAGACATCATCTTATATAAAAAGAACCGCTGGTTTCTTTTGTTCCTCTGTTCCACAAAATCAAGAAATTTCAGAATTGGAAGGGACTTAGACGGATATTGTGTCTAATCCATACGTACAAAGCAATCTGTACTGGTAACATAATTGAAAAGTGACTTTTCCAACTCTGCTCAAAAGTTTCCGATGGAAGGAAATAAGCATTTATTAAGTGCCTGTTGTGTGCCAGGAATTATGTTAAGCATTTTATAAATATCTCATTTAATCCTCACAGCAACCCTGAGAGGTAGATGCTATTGTTATCCTCATGTTATGACTGAAGAAACTGAGTCAAGCAGAGTTTAAATGCTTTGCCCAGGGTCACATAGCTAGTAAGTGTCTGAGGCTCAATTTGAATTCAGGTCTTCCTGACTTCACATCCAGTGCTCTATCCACTGAACCATTTATGTGCCAATGGAAGAAACTTAGTACTCCCAAAGAAACCATTTCTATGTGTGGATCACTCTAATTGTCAGGAAGTACGTTCCTAAAATCAAGGCTTACTTTGTCTCTTTGCAGCTTATACTCATCATTCTTTATTCTGCCCCTTGCAGTCAAACAGAACATGTCTAATCATTCTTCCACATGACAATCCTTCAAGTACTTGAAAATAACTATCCTAGGCCCTTTGAGTGTTTTCTTTTCCAGGCTAAATGTCTCAAGCTTTTTAAAATAATCTTCTTATGATATGGACCCATATTCTTAGTTGTTTCCTTTGGAAGTTCTTATTTGATCCTCTTGATAATGTACTGAAAAGTGCTGTATAAGTGTTAGCTGTTTGGACTGTTGTTCCACTTTCCAGCTTAACAATGCCTTTTCTAAACTCTAGTACCCAGAATTAAAAACAATACTTCAGATGTGGTTTGAAAATACCAGACTACAGAGGAACTAGGGGCTTCTTATTCCTGGAGGCAATGCATCTCTTATGTAGCCCAAATACACATTAATTATTATTATTCTTTTGTTGTCACATAACAATACTGATGTGCAATGAGTTTATAATCCACAAAGACCCTCAGAACTTTCTCAGGAAAACCATTTTCTAAACATACTCCCTCTATCTTGTCTTTGCACACCCTTCTTGATCCTCCATTTCCCCCAATAAAGCTTTTGACATTTCAACCTTGTTATATTTTGGTTTTCACTGCATTTCCTAACATTTCCTACCTCGTTTCCTCCCAGAGAGCCACCCCTGATAACAAAGAATTAAAAAAAAAAGAAAAAAACCATCATAACTAACGTATCAACTGAGTCTGATTTTATATGACCCTGTAGAAGGGAGGGAGGTATATTTACATATCTCTTATTTGTGACCATGCCTGATCGATATAATTTAACAGTATACAGTTTCTGCTTTTTTGTTGTTCTTTTCATTGATAATGCTGTAATCATTATGTTATAGGGAGCTGGGTGGCATAGTGGATGGAACACTGGGCTTAGAATCAGGAAGATTCATCTTCATGACAAATCCAGCCTCAGATACTTTCAAGCTATATAACCCTGGACAAGTCATTTACCTCATTTTTGCCTCCATTTTCTCATCTGTAAAATGAGTTTGAGAAATAAATGACAAAGTACTTCAGTATCTTTGCCAAGGAAACCCCAAATAGGGTCACAGAGAGTCAGACAACTGAAAATGACAACAATAATATAATTCATTATGTAGTATTATTTACTTGCCTCTAGTTATTTCACCTTTCATCAGTTTATAGAAATTTCCCCCATGGTTCTCTATACTCTTCATATTCATTTTTAAAATATCACAGTGATATTCCATTATATTCATGTACCACAACTTGTTTAGCTGTTCCCTGATTAGTCGATAACCTTCTTTGTTTCTAGTTCTTTTCTACTATAAAAAAAGTTTCTGTAAGTATCTTGATTTACATAGGAGATTTAAAAAATTATTATTCACTTCCTTGGTTTATATTCCTATATGTCAAATATTATTGATATCCTAGTCACAAAGCCTAATTCCAAATTGCTTTTGAGAATTGTTGAACCAATTCACAACTCTACCAAAAATGTTAGTATGTTGGCTTTCTACAATCTTCCTACATTGACTGTTCCCATCTAATACTATGTTTGTTAATTTTCCATGTCTGAGGTTAAACTTCAGAATTGTTCTGATGTACATGTTCTTGTTACTAGTTATTTGGAGAATTCTTTCATATGGCTAATAATTTGCAATTGGGCTTTTGAAAACTGTTTATTCATATCCTTTTATCATCTGCACATTAAAGAATGGCCCTTAGTCTTTTATATTTATATTAGTTTCCTATGTATCTTGGGCATCAAATCCCTGCAAGAGGTATTTGATACAATGCTTTACCCAATTAATGGCTTCCCTCATTTTCATAGTTGTATTAATTTTGTTATTGGAAAAACTTTTAATTTCATACAATCTAAACTATCAACTTTACCTCTTCTGATCAATGCTCTCTCTCATTTCATTTCAGAAATTTCCCCCTGGCTATAACTGTGAAAGTTTCCTGATCTTATTTTCTTCTAATTTTTAAAAACTGTCTGCCTTTCAATATTCAGGTCACATACATTTTAAGCTTATTGCAGCAAGTAGAGCAACATGTTGGGTTAAACTTTATTTCTGCCAAACTGCTTCCCAGTTTTTCTAGCAATTTTTGTCAAATAGGGAAATCTTCCCTGTGTAATTTCTGTTCTCAGATTTATCAAATACTGGGTTATGAATTTCAATTATTCCTGATTTGTTGTTATATAGGATATTACGCTGATCTAGTTTTTAATTTTTTTCCCTCTGGCCTGAAAACAGTTTTGAAAATTATGCTCTATAGTTTAGTTTGAGGTCTGGAAATACTATTCCTATTTGTTTCTTATTTTCATTATTTCATTTGAAACTTTTTATCACCAGTTATTCCAAGTAATTTTTTTTATTATTTTATCAGACTTTCTAAAATATATCCTTGGTATTTTGATATAGCACCACAATATCCAACTTCCTTTAGGTTGTATCATTTAAAAACATATATTTGTACATACACACATATTTATATATTTTAAATCTTCTCATTTCCCTTAGCTTCCTTGTCACTATTTTTACAGGAACATGCCATACTCTAACATTTATCATCTGTTATCTGTCCTTGATTCCATCTTCTGCATATTTCTTTAAAAATCTAAATTTGTTGGTGAATTCCCTGTACATTCATTCATATTAGCCTTCTCAGATAGTACCAGTTTTTCTCCCTCATTACATTTTTTCTTTGATATTTTCAGAATTTTATTCTTGAAAATTCCCCAGGGGTGGATTTCCCCTATAGAATAGTAATCCATTATTTCCTATATGTTCTTACTCTGATACCTTTCAAATCTGCTTTCACAAGATCTGTGGTACCTGTCAGATTCCTTTTTGGCTTTCTTCTACTGTCTCTAGAAGGGATTGTTCACTTTCTTCCAAGGTTCTTATGATTTCCATCGCACAAAATGAAAAAATGTTGGATTTGGATTCAAAGGACCTAAGTTCAAACTTTGGCTCTTCCACTGTTGAGTGACTTTGGACAAGTCTTTTCACCTCTCTCACCCTTGGTTTCCTCAACTATAGATAGGGATTGGACTAGATGACTTCAAAAATCCATCTCCAAAGCTATGGTCCTAAAAATAGAATTTTTTCTTTTTGGTTCCACTACCTTTTTAAGAGTAAAATTACCATTACAACAATTCAAGAATTTATTAGCTTCTCTGTCTTTGTTCTATAGAGTATCAGTTTCTGATTGATTGGATACTTGCAGTCCCCTATCACTATTATATAATATCCCCATGTGAGGCTTACAGTCTATTTCCCAGATTCCTCTTCTGTTTCTTTCTTTCTAGGTTGTCTGTAGCATGCTTTTGGATTAGACTTGTCAGATGGAAAGAAAATACATTTTTAACAGGCTTTGTTCATTGTACTTTATCCCAGGCAAGGAGTGTGTAATTTCCTAGATTTTAAATTGTGGTCAAGAAATGTCAAGCATACAAATCCATATTAAGACACCATTTTAGAGATAATCATTCCCTTTCCATCAAAAAAAATCTTCTTTATACCTTGCCTTCAATGGATATCAGTGAAGAAAACATAATCTGTGCCCCCAAGATCTTTTTTAGTCTTGCCCAAATGTTTAAATTTTTGTTAATACTTTCTTGGTTCCTTCAGGCAGTATCATTTAGACCTACCTGAGTTGCCTGAAGTGGGTTCTGATAAGTTTGGGGTGTTTTCTCTCATGTCTTTATAACAACAATTCTGCTTGCCACTACTGTGGCTACGTAAGACCAACAACACCAGCCCACAGGAAGGCTGCTAGTACAGGTCCTTTGATCTTCTTTTCTAAGGAAAGCAACTTTAAGGAGTTAACAATCTTACTTTAATTAAACATACATATACCATTCACTTAGTTCAGGGGGAAAAGTCAGCACCCTGACTTTCAGAGCAAATACAAAATGAAACTACAAACGTACATTATATAAATAGAACAAATAAAACACAGAAGCAACTGACAGGCCTCTATCTGTCTGACCAGAGAATTACATAGTTGCCAGAGAGAGAGGCACCAAAATCTGGGTTTTCAAAGTCGGGGACTCCAGCAGCTACTCAGAATCTTGTCTGGTCAGATCACTCAACACTCTTCCAGTGAGTGAGAGCCCCAAAACAAAATGCCAACCTCAGATCCTATATACCCTTCTCAGGATCAGAGGGCATCACAACCATGAGACTCAAACTTATGTGAACTAGGCTTTTTTGTTTATTATGCAGGTCAAAGACTCTTGATTCAATCAAAGAAACAAGACAACAAAAAGTCTGCTTTGCTTGGCATTACATTTGAAAGGCAAGACACATCAAAGGTTTTACCTTAGCATTCTAAAAGAGAAAACAAAACAGTCCCACCCTAATTACCTTGAGAAGATAAACGCCTTCCATTTTTGTCATCAAGAATGCCTCAGTACCCCTGAACCGGAGAGTTATCAGCAGCCATTATGTTTCTCTCCTTTTCCTGATCCTTCCTGGAAGATCTCTTATCTGATAGCTTTTTCATTCCTTTACTCACAAACAGCTGCTTCCTCCTCAGAGGACCTTTTTTCCCATTTCAGAGTGAGTCCCAAATCTAATTTTTTAAATCCCAGTTTGTAGAATTGTAGTCTTCCTTCCTTTCCTCCTTTGTGTTATAGTCTTCTACACTCTCACCTTCTGACAAGGGTCAAATTTCCTCTACGTCATTTCGGATACTTTTGTTTCCCCCCTCCCCCATTGTAGCCCTATTTTGTTTTGTTTTTATTGAAAAAAAAACTGCAGTTATCCTAATTGCCTAGAATGTGGAGAGTATTTTCCTTTCATCAAGACAACTTCTCTTCTAGCAAGGAGACCAATATACATTTATAACGTGGTCACTATCATTATGGTGGTAGTTGTCCTTTGTTCTCAAAGAGGACCAAAATGACACCACTATGTTAGAGTCAAGTTACAATGTGGCTGATCAGGTCACTATGAGATCAGAATGTTTTACCACAAGTTGGACACAGGCAGTCCATGTGAACATTTGGGGTGGATTTTCCAAATTTGCACATCTCATGTTTCTTTTGGGCTGTTTCAATTCTGCTTTGCTCATAGAATACAGCACCTTCTTTGAGGAGGGCACACCATGCTGGATTATCCTGTGCAAGTGTGTCTTCCATATCATGCAATCAATTCCAAAGTTTTTGAGAGAGACCTTGAGAGTATCCTTGTATTGCTCCTTCTGACCACCATGAGAGCTCTTGCCCTATGTAAGTTCTCCATAAAACAGTCTTTTGGCAAGTATATGTTTGGGATTTGAACAATGTGACCAGCCCATCAGAGTTGCAGTAGAGTTTAAATGCTTGGCAATTTGGTTTGAGAAAGAATCACAGTATCTTGTACCTTATTTTGCCGGGTGATTGTCAGAATCTTCCCAAGATAATTCAAATGGAAGTGATTCAATTTCCTAACATGGTGCTGGTATACTGTCTAGGTTTCACAGGCATATAACAACAATTGCCCATCTCTATTAATGTAAAGGAAATAGATTGTCATGTGATGATCATTAACAAACTAAGGAATAATTGTTTATGGTTTAATAATTTATGTTTCTGATCATAAGAACTTGATGTAGACTTATACATAGAAATCTTTCCTTGAAATCTGAAGAAGTTACGTCATATGATATCACGAGAGGCAGGTAGGTGGTGTGGTAGATAAAGCAGTGACCTTAGAGTCAGGAACACTTGAGTTTGGATCTTGCCTCAGATAACTACTAGCTCTGTGACCCTTGTCCAATTTCAGTCGCAATCACCTTATCTATAAAATCAGGGTTAAAATAGCACCTACCTCATGGTGTTAGTGCAAATATGTCCCCAGTCAAGCCCATCCTCCACTCAGCCCTCAAATTAATCTTCCTAAGGGAAAGGTCTGAAAATGTTACCCTGTTATTTGATAAACTCCAGTGTTTCCCTATCACCTCCAGGATTAAATATAAAATCATTTGTTTGGCATTCAAAGCCCATCAGAACCTGTCCTGCTCCAAACTTTCTAGTATTCTTATACCTTATTGTCCACCCCTACATTCTTTGCAATCCTATGGCATTGGCATCCTTGCCATTCCTCATAGGAGACATTCCATCTTTTCACTCAGACATCTTCATAGGCTGTCCTCATGCCTGCGATTCTCGCCATCCTTATCTCTACTTCTGTGACTTCCCTCACTTCCTTCAAGTCCCAGCTAAAAATCTGATTTTCTACAAGAAGCATTTCTCAGAGCTGCTCAAGACTAGTGCCTTCGCTCTGAGGTTATCTCCAATCTATCTACATATATGTAGATATGTATGTATGCATATATGTATGTATATAAGTATATGTGTACATATATATACACACATTGGAGACATATACACATTTACATGTATTTATATATGCATGCATGTTTGCATATGTATACATATACATATGTATGTGTGTGTATATATGTATACACATATATGCAGTTTCTGTTTATGTGTACATATGTATGCATACACACAATACACACATGTATACACACATGCATGCATATGTCTATAATTTGTACATACTTGTTGCATGTACACTTAACACAGTGCCTGATACATAGTAGATGCTTAATAAACGTTTATTGATTGGTTATTGAATGATGTTTTCTCCCCCACCAGACTGTGAGCTCCTTAACAGCAGGAATTCATTTTTCCCTTCTATGTGTCCTCAGTGCTTACTATGGTTCCTAGAACATAGTAGGCTCTTAGTGAATGCTTGTTTACTAACTGATGTAAATGTTAGCTATTTTTACATTTGTGAGGAAACTCAAGTCAAAGAAAGTTTAGGTGATATTTAGGAAGTCACAGAAGCAAATCATCAACAGAACACTTTTTCTTGACTTTGAGTTAAATTATCCATTCATCGAAACCTTTCTAAAGTCCTGAGTTAGGAAGCAAGAGGATCTGGTCTTTAAAATTCATGGGGAGGCAGGGTTTTTTTTTTAACCAAAAAGAAGGAATATTGTAGGCAACTAAGCCAAGGTCATGATAACTCTATGAAAAACCCAATGATTTGACACTACCTTGACCTCAAGGTCTGCGGCCATGTAAGACTGAACCATAATGCACAGGAAAGGCCAACTTTTGAAAGAAGACCAAAATGCTGCAATAGACTTAAAATTATAATTAATCAATAGGTCTTCAGAGGTGATGTTTCCTTTTTGTTTGACTAACTGCAGCTGAGTAAATCTAATTCCAATAGTGGCTCTACAGTAGCTCAACATGATGGAGGCCATGGTTAATTTACCATGGGCACCAAGAAGGCATGTGTTTTTCATTCTTTCCCCCTCCCTTAATTGCACTCTTTCCTTGGTAATGCATTTTCATTAGAAACTTGGTTTTGGCATTGCTAGCAAGACTGTATGTAGCCCATTGTTAACCATTTCTTTCTAAATAAATGCTCTTGACATCTAGTGGGGAGATAAAGGCATATGATGGTGAGCCCATCAAACTGTTAGGAAACTAATAAATATGCCTCTTGTAGTTTCAATTAAAGTAAGAGGAAGCATGATCATTTTTCTCATGCCAGAATGCCTCTTTACTAGTATATGCATGTTCTTTATATTACAAGTGTATTTTATAAGAAAGAACACAAGATGGGTATTTTTATTTATTTTATTTGTTGTACTAAAGCCATATTGGCAACAGAAAAATGAATAAACTAAAATTGTCTCATATGGTTCTTATTATAAAATCAAATGGTAATGCAAAAAGGCCAGCACATGCCAATCACAACCCAATCTGGCCATGACACAATTTAAAGAACAGGAAAATGAAGTCTTTTTTTTTTCATTGGGAAGGGAAACATTTAAGAACTCTTGATGCATTCAGACCAGGTTAGAGGAAAACCCTTTGATTCATTCTAGACCGCATGATGCTCAAGGAATACAGAATATCTGACAAAATTGCCAAGGGTGAAGATAGATAAAGCATGTATTAAGCACTTATAATTGTGCAAGACACTGGCTTCAGTGCTGAGTTTACAAATACAAGCAAATAAGACAGTATGTTCAAGGAATCTATGTTCTAATGGTGGAGGGGGGCACCATACATAAAGTAGTAGGGGAAGGCAGCTGCTAAAGAGCAGAATGAGTCAAGAGAGTGAATTGAAACATGGGTAAAGTAATAGAACAGGTTGGAAGCAAGAAGCAAGATGTTTTAGTAGATGTAGATTGATCTTGTAGTGCAGAGGATGCCTAGCTTCAAGTCCCATACACATAATAGCTGTGGGACCTTGGGCAAGCCACTTAACCTCTCAATGCCCCCAAGCAGCTTTGTCACACTGTGTTATAGAGAAGGTAGTGATCTGCACTGATAGAGGGCCATTTCCTTACTGGAAGTTTTCTATACCAATATAATCACAGGACTCCTAAAAAAGGCACCCCAATAAAGGCCTATTCTTATTCCTTGTGATGGCATGAAGGCAACTTTAGGTTTTTGGAGGTTATTCTAAGGGAATTCGAGCATTGGTATGTCCTATTAGACTAGAAAGTCTCAGAGAGAGTAATAACTAGGGTGGGGCAGCTAGTGCTTTTCCCTAAGGTACTGAAATTTAGAGGGTGCTAACAGTACTACTGGTGTTCCTTCAGTAGGCAGAAAAAATTGATCTTAGTACAGAGCTACCAAAAATAATTGGTTAAAACAGGAAGACATAAGATGGTACAGTTTTCTCTCCCTGGTCACAATCTCTAGATTATCTCTGTGTCTCTCTGTTATTCCTCCAGAGAGCCCAGTGTCCTGAGGTTGATTTGTCTCTCTGAAGTTTTCTTTTATCTGTTCACTTGAAATTTTCTTTAGAAAGTTAAGTTGGGGGTATCTTTTTGCTTCATGTCTTATGACAGTGGCCCAGGTGCTGGAATTCCTAGTTAAGGCTTGAGAAGAGGCCCAGGAATAACTGTTGCCTAAGAACTAGGGTAGTTTCGTGGAAAGGCTGTAATGAGATTGGCCACAGGGTGACACTTTTTCTGTCATATAACTTCTCAAAAGCTATATAACCAGAGAGATTTCCACTTGTCTAAGTGAAGGATGTTCATACATCTTTAAAATTTATAGATCTTTAACATATTGAATTAATGGAAGAAGTAATGATTGGGATGTGGGATGAGGAAGGGACTGTTTTCAGTCAGTCAACATGTTCTGTATACCTCCTATGAACAGCTCTTTGTCCACAAGCAGTAAGAATGAAGTCTGTTGAACCAGTGCATAGATCTAACTTAAAATCTATACTTGGCTTCTTTGCAATGAAAAATCATAAAGCACTGGGCAAGCTGTCATACATATAACCACTAAATTCATTCCAGAATATTTAGTTTTTCTAATACCCAGACAAAACTATTTGTTCTGTTGTATCAAGAGATTGTAAGCTCAAATATTCCTTGGGTTCCCCTAGCATTGTTTTAATTTTGTCCTACATGAAACATGAGGGAAGCTCTCATCATTGTATGTGTGTGTGTGTGTGTGTGTGTGCGCGCGCGCGTGTGTATGCGAGGGGATGTTCAGAGACTTCCTAGCCAAGCAATCTTGGGCAAATCACTTAATCTTTCACAGCCCTAAGTCTTTTATCTGGATCAATTAACCAACCAATTAACAATTAAGTACTAACCTCTGCTAGGTACTAGGGTCCTAAAGATAACAAATGGAAAAGTCCCCACTCTCAAGGAACTTATAAGAACTAAAGAAGAAAAAAACTCAATCACAGCAAGTCCAAATTTATCATCCAGCTTAGATATATAAAACCCAATTAATCATCATAAATGATTTAAGGGAGAGACAGAGAGAGAGAGAGAACAGAGAGAGAGAGAGAGAGAGAGAGACAGAGAGAGAGAGAGAGAGAGAGAGAGAGGTTCATGACTAAAGAAATGATAGATCATCTAAACTTTGTAGACACAGCATAAGGACTAATTATTTCATTGTTTTGTATTCTTCCCTTAGTGATATAGAACTCAAATACTTTTGGCCTTAGCAGGGATTCTTGCTAGAATGTCCTTGAGTGGTGTTTAATCGTCTGGTTTGGGTCCTCCCTGAATTTAACTGGGCTGATCCTCAAAAGACAGACATGGTCACTGAGTCACTGGGCCAACTTGAGGAGACTTGTGGACTTTGTATTATAATGGCATAGTTGAACCTAAGGTCAACTCCATATTACATTGAGGAAACCTGGTATGACTTAGTATTAGGAGAAGACACATCAAATATGTGTCCTTTTGGATTAATGAGTCAATTTATACTTTTTGAGTATCCTTTGAATGGAGAGTACTAATTCATCCTATGAGTTTTGATAATACTCACCACCCTGCTATTGAAATGTTTGGACAAAAACATTACAATAAACAAGCCACCTCTATCTTTGAGCCATGGATCCATTTCATGAGGGAGTGACAAAATGGCATTACTGGCAGAATCTGGGGGAAAGACAATGTCCTTTATCCTCTTGGAGACAGTATTTTTCATGGAATGGTTAAATGAAGAGCCATAAAGGAAGTTAACTTTCAGTCACCATCCTGATATCCCTCTCCTTCACGTAACTGAAGAAACTATTATTTTGAATAAGTAGTTTACCTTCAGAGATCTGTTTCTTCCTGCAAAATGTAGAGTGGAATGGAAGGGGAGATTTGATGATATATGAGGTCCATTTAAGTGATAAAACTATATGAGTCTTTGTAGCCCCAGGTTTGGGGCCAGAATGGCATCAGACCACCAGATCTGACACAAAGCTATCTAGACTGGAGTTAATTTACTGTGGTGAGCCTTCAAAGTGAGAAGCATAGAACAGCCTGAATATTTAGAAGTTCTAGATAAAGAGCTGATTCTTACTGATGAACAGGCATTCAAAAGACCTGGATTCTAGTCCTGTCTGTTATTAATTTTGTGTACATAAAGTAAATCACCTACCATCTTTATGTTTCAGAAAATGATATGACGATGGCTTCCTTACCTACTCCTAGGATAACTGAAAGGCTCAAAGGAGATAATATATGTGAAAGTGCTTTGAAAATATGTCTAAACAAGTATAAGATATCATGATTGTTGCTATTATTCTAAACTTATTGATGTGGGAACAGATCTCAAAATCTATTGAATAACGTTTTATTTAATAAGGTGGTCATCCTTATAAGAACTAATATAAAGTGAAGTAAATGGAACTAGGAAAATAATATGCAAGATGACTGTGACAATGTAAATGTAAAGAACATCCAAATAAAAGATGCTGGATGATGATAATGGTGATTACCAAGCTTGTCCCTGAAGAAGAGTTTAAATAAAAAACCCAACATCTCTGTTCTTTCTTTGCAGAGGCAGGAAATTATGAATGTGGAGTATACTGTCAAACTGAATTGATTTTGGTTAATTTTGTTGATCTGCTTTTTAAAAAATCTTCCTTTTTTATTGTAGTAGATGCTCCTTTTCAGAGGGAAGGAGGAGAGATATAATTAGAAATTATGATAATGCCAAAAGAAAAGCTCTTTTTTAAAGAAGGTAGTTGTCATCTAAATAGGCTCTTACTTCAATTTAATCCTGGAATGAAGTACTTGATTAAAATTAAATTATTACCAGTGGAAGATGAAAAAAAAACCTCACCTTTTTCTTTAGATTCTTAGGCTACTGAGATTTATCTTAAAATTCCCTCAATAAACATCATTAAATATCATATATGCAAATCACTGTGTAACTACGAGAAAGAAAAATTCAATTCAAATAAAAATTTAATTAAATGCCTGTTGCATGTAATACTTGGGTATAAAAAAAAAGATAAAACCTATAAGTAGATTGTCTCTAGATCAGGAGTCAAAAGACCTGGCTCTGCTGCTTACTCAACTGTGTGATCATGTAAGTCACTTCAGTTCTCTCCATCTCTCAGTCACAGTGTCTCTGTATCTCTGAACTTAATGGTTACCCTCAGGGAGCTTGAGGGCTTCACACCTACTTAGCAAAAGGGTGTGGGCCTGAGGCTTCATACTTAGTTAGAAAAAGTGTGTGGGCCTTCCAAGCCTCCCATAATCAAGCTTTCCTTAACTAGCTACACCTGAGGCCTATTAAGAGGATGTATGAGCAGGAAAGCTCTTTAATAATGATTAGCACCACACCCAACTTCCCTATTTCTGTTAAAGATAAGATTACCTTTCTCAGTATATAGGTTTGGAACTTCAGAGGCATCCTCTGTTCCTCATTCACCCTCACCCTATATATCCAACCAGTTGCCTAATTGTATTGATTCTAGCTCTTTATAGTATCTGACTACTATTCTAGTTTAGACATTTGTCACTCCTTGCCTGGACAATTATAATAGCTACCTAGTTGTTCTCCCTGACCCAAGGCTCTCCCTTTTCAATTCATCTTACACATAGCTGGTCTTAAAGTATAGATCTATTCCTTTCATTCCCCTTTTCAATATATTCGAGTGGTTCATTATTGCCAGTTACCAAATTGCCAATATCACCAAGCTGGCTGGTCCTCTATGATATGCAGGGGTGGGGAACCTGTGGTCTGGAGTCCACATGTGTGGACTCTAGGTCCTGGAGTGCAGCCCTTTGCCTGAATCCAAACTTCACAGGATGAATCCCCTTAATAAAAGGATAAATGGATGAAAGGGAATTTGTTCTGTAAAGTTTTGATTCAATCATGAGGCCACATTTGAGGATATAGTGGGCTACATGTGGCCTCACAGCCACAGGTTCCCCACCCCTGGAAGCTGAAAAGAATTCTGAAAGGAAAACTTAATGGGAAGAAAACATTTATAGAAATTAACACCTAAGCAATACTAGTCTTAACATATAATTTTGACAATATAAAATAGATCATAATGGATCTAGAAAGTGTTAATTCTGCTCTTGTTGCCCCAGATGTTAACAAAACACAAGGCTCATCACCCAAAAGTTAGATTAAAAAGTTAGAAAGTTGATTTCTCCCTTCACAAAAATGGAAGAAGTAGCTATTTTCAGAGCAAATGATAAGCAGATTAAAAATTTAAAGAAATACTATTGGAACAAATTAATCTTACCACACCAAGCAATTACAAAGGCTTCTAACAAACTTGCTAAAAGTAGCTGAAAATAGTTTACCACGAGATAGCACCTATGAAATATTTGAGACTCAAGAGTGGAATCAACAGGTGATAAGCTAGCAACAAACATGTGAACTCAATCAACAATATATTGACAGAAAAATAATTGCACAAATGGATGAGTATAATATATTCATTTAAAGAAAGGGAAGATATTTTGATAGTGATACTGGACCAGGTCATAACCATGAGAAATCACAGAAAAGTTATCCTTTTGGAACCTAGACTTATTCATTAACACAAATTGTGCAATGACATGGTGGAAAATGTGCAATATGCTACTGCACTTGGCAAAGGATTCATATCTACTGGATACCTACAAAGGCAGTAAGAAATATATGCCAGAAACTTGTTATCCTTTATAAATTAAGTGATGCCAAATTTCCCTATCATATCTGAAATATCTTTGAGAATTTGGTTAACAAACTGTACTGGAACTAGAGTATCATTATGGATAGAACCATTGTCCGCTCCCACACTCTGGGCATAACATTGAAAAATAAAAATATAAGATTATTTTAATAGCAGTCACTATGACAAAAACTCATAACCTCCAAACTGTATGGAATGAAAAACTTTCAAAATATAGGGACCCAGGAGAAGAAAAATAAAACATGTGAAAACCTAATCTAAAGAAGCCATCAGTGCACCTAAAACAAATGAGCTTATAGGCAACTCTTAGTTACTAAAAGTAATTATATTATTCACTTACACAATAGTCCATAGAACATTGAGTATAAAAGCATAACAGAAAGATAGCATATTGTTCTGAGAAAATTTCTATCTGAACTCCATAAAAGATGAGAATAAAATAGTCGTAATAACACTAGAAACACATTTTAAGGTAATGAAATTGGAGTTCCAGGTTGTGGGGTTTTCTCTTTGTGATTATTATTTGACCATTATTGGGTCTTGGTAAAATATTGCATTTTCAGTTTTTAGGTTGTAGCAATACCAGCACTACTTGCTTTTCTCAAATTTAAATCTCTTATTGCTCTTAGGGATAGAAGCAAGCAGTGGAGACAAAAGTAACTTAGATATAGAAGAGAAAAGGATGGATCCATGAAATTACCACAAAATTAAAACATGAAAAAACAAAAACACCTAAATCTAACTCTAGTCATGAAATACCCCATTTAGATCAAAGGGAGCTCTCAAAAACTGATTAGGTGTTTGAAGCTGGATTTGAACTCAGGTCTTCCTGACTCTAGGCTGTAATATTAATTAAGTGGGACTTTTTTTTTTTTACTGTTTTCTCTTTTGGAGCACTTATTTAATCAAGTGCCCTTGATGAGTCCTGTCTTTGTTTCTTTGATTAAATCAGGAGTTTTTAATGACCTCTTGCCTCAAGGCAAAGCCCAGTTTACATGAGTTCAAGTCACTTGTTTGTGATGCTTTTAGGTCATGTGGGTTTGAGTCTCATGTTGTGATGCCCTTTGACCCTAAACAGGGTATATATACTCAGAGGTTGGTGTTTTTCCTTTAGGGGCTCTCACTCACTGGAAGAGTGGAGTGTGACTCTGGGAAAGCCTTTCAAATGCTCCCCACCCCCCAGCTTTGCTAACCCAGACCCATTGGTTCTTTGGTAATTATGAATTGTGATTTTGTTTATATAATGTATGTTTGTAATTTGTTTGTATTTGCTCTGAAATTCAGGGTGCTGCCTTTTCCTCCTGAACTAAGTGACCCATCTATCTATCTATCTATCTATCTATCTATCTATCTATCTATGTACATTTATATGTATGTATGTTGGATTAAAGTGAGATTGTTAACCCCTTAAAGTTACTTTCCTTAGTAAAGCAGATCAAAGAACTTGTGCTGGCAGCTCTTGTGGCTGGTCTTATTGGGTCTTATACCCCAACAGCAGCTGCTAGCAACATTGTTGCTACACAGGCCTAACGTTTTATCCACTGTGGCACCTTGCTGCCTCTAAAGAGTGTTTGTTGAATGGTTTAGATTAAGGAATACCAGAAAAGTGTGGCCCAGGGGATAGATCATTGCATTTGATTCTGAAGACCTGGTTCTGCAATATATACTTGTTTAATTTTAGGCAAGTTACCTCACTTCTCCTGGCCTCAGTTTCTCATCTGTAGATTGAGGGCATTGTACTGATGGCCTCCAGTGTCCCTTCCTTGTTTACCTCTGTAATCTACAAATAAACCATCTGGTTTTCAAACCAGATGGACATTTTGTCAACCAGGTTCATTGGTGATGACAATGTACAGACTATACTTACATATTGGAATAGTTATTTGCCCCTCCCAGAGAATTTTTTTTCAGGTTGATTCATCTTTACCCTTTCATCTAGATCTGTTTCTAAAAGAATTGAGGAGGCCATGGTCATTTCCAAAGATATTTCTTCATCCAAAAGTTCATAAAAGTATAATACATGAAACTCAGCATAGGTCATAGGACAACATACGGTGTCTCAAAAGTCTTAGTGTAGTCCTTAAATGTTAATAACTTAAAGTTACACTAAGGTTTTTGGGATGCTATATTTAGAACTAGGAAGTACTTTAGAAGCCATCTGGGGAGCAGAGCCAGAAAGTGGTAGAGGCAGCTATGCAGCTGAACTCTCCCAACATTTCCCTCCAAACAACATTAAAATAATATAGAAGGGAGGGCAGACTGAGGGAGGTGGTGGTCTAAAGCAAAACTCTAGTGATGAGAGAACAGGAGAAAGGAGAGAGAAAAGTATAAATGGGGGAAAATAGGATGGAGAGAAAGACATATATAGTAATCATAACTATGAATGTAATTGGGATGAACTCTCCCATAAAATGGAAGTGGATAGCAGAGTGGATTAAAAACCATAATCCTACAATATGTTACTTATAAGAAACACATTTGAAGCAGAGAGAAACATGCAGAGTAAAGGTAAAAGGCTGCAGCAGAATATGTTATGCTTTAGCTGAAGTAAAAAAAGCAAGGGTAGGAGTCCTGTTCTCAGAGAAAGCAAAAGCAAAAATAGATTTAATTAAAAGAGATAAGGAAGGAAACTACATCCTGCTAAAAGGTACCAAAGAAAATGAAGTAATATCATTACAAAACATATATGCACCAAGTGGCATAGCATCCAAATACTTAGAGGAGAAATTAAAGGAGTTATGGGAAGAAATAGATAACTATGCTAGTGGGTGACCTCACCCTCCCCTTCTCAGAACTTGATAAATCTAACCACAAAATAAACAAGAAAGATGTTAAGGAGATGAATAGAATTTTAGAAAAGTTAGATATTGTTGTCTTCTGGAGAAAACTGAATGGTGATAGAAAAGAATATACCTTTTTCTCAGCAGTACATGGCACCTACACAAAAATTGATCACATAATAGGGCATAAAAACCTCATAATCCAATTTAGAAAGGCAGAAATACTAAATGCATCCTTTTCAGATCATGATGCAATAAAAATTCCAGGTAATGAAGGGCCATGGAAAGACAGACTAAAAATTAATTGGAAACTAAATAATCTAATCCTAAAAAATGAATGGGTGAAGGGGCAGCCAGGTGGTGCAGTGAGTAGAGCACCAGCCCTGGAGTCAGGAGGACCTGAGTTCAAATCTGGCCTCAAACATTTGACACACTAGCTGTGTGACCTTGGACAAGTCACTTAACTCCAATTGCCCTGCCTTCCCATCTGCAAAAAAAAAAAAAAAAGAATGAATGGGTCAAACAACAAATCATGGAAACCATCAATAACTTCATCCAAGAGAATGACAATAATGAAACAGCATACCAAAACTTATGGGATACAGCAAAAGTGGTTTCTAGGGGAAGTTTCATATCTCTAAATGCTTACATGAATAAAATAGAGAAAGAAGCAATCAATGAATTGGGCATGCAATTAAGAAAGCTAGAAAAAGAACAAATTAAAAATTCCCAATTAAACACCAAGTTAGAAAACCTGAAAACAAAAGGAGAGATTAATAAAGTTGAAATTAAAAAAAAACTATTGAACTAATAAATAAATGCTGGTTAAATAAATAACTCTAGTTTTATGAAAAAAACAATAAAAGAGATAAACCCTTAAGTAATTTGATTAAAAAAAAGAAGAAAGCCAAAAAACCAGCATCAAAAATGAAAAGGGTGAGTTCACCACCAATGAAGAGGAAATCAAAACAATCATTAGTAGTTGTTTTGCCCAACCATATGTCAATGAATTTGACAATTTTAGTGAAATGGATGAACATTTACAAAAATATAAACTGCCCAGATTAACAGAAGAGGAAACAAAATACTTAAATAATCCCATTTCAGAAAAATAAATTGAAGAAGCCATTAATGAATTCCCTAAGAAAAAATCTCTGGGGCCAGATAGATTTACAAGTGAATTCTATCAAACATTTAAAGAACAATTCATTCCAATACTATATAAACTATTTGGGAAAATAGGCAAAGGAGTCCTACCAAATTCTTTTTATGAAACAAATATGGTGCTGATAACTAAACTGGGAAGAACCAAAACAGAGAAAGAAAATGAGAGACAAATTTCCCTAATGAATATAGATCCAAGAATTTTAAATAAAATATTAGCAAAGAGATTATAGCAACTTATCTTGATGATAATGCACTATGACCAGGTAGGATTCATACCAGCAATGCAGGGCTGGTTCAATATTTGGAAAACCATCAGCATAATTGACCATATCAAAAAGAAAACTAACAGAAATCATTTAATTATCTCAATAGATGCAGAAAAAGCATTTGACAAAACACAACACCCATTCCTATTAAAAACACTAGAGAGCATAGGAACAAATGGAGTCTTCCTTAAAATTATAGGTAGCATCTATCTAAAAACATCAGCAAGCATTATATTTAATAGGAATAAGCCAGAAGCATTTCCAATAAGATCAGGGGTGAAACAAGGATATCCATTATTACCATTGTTTTCAATATTGTACTAGAAATGTTAGCTTTAGCAATAAGAGAAGAAAAAGAAATTGAAGGAATTAGAATAGGCAAAGAAGAAACAAAACTATCGCTCTTTGCAAATAATATTATGGTGTACTTTGCAAATCCTAGAGAATTCAGTGGCTCTGATAAAGACCTCGTTTCTAAATTATATAGAGAACTTTGGAGTCTGAATGCAGATGGAAGCACATTATATGCTCTCCTTTTGTCGTTTTGTTTTATTTATTCTTTCTTGTGGTTTGTCCCATTAGTTCTAATTCTTCTTTGCATCATGACTATGTGAAAATAGGTTTAATATGAATATGTAAGTAAAGCCTCTATCAGATTGCATGCCATCTTGGGGAGGGGGGAGGAGAAGGTGGGGGAGAAAATTCAAAACTCAAAATCTTATGGGAGGGAATGTGAAAACTAAAAATAAATAAATTATTTTAAAACAGAAAATAACTCCTTAAAAATTAGAATTAGGTATCTGGAAGCTAATCATGAGACATAAAAAATAAAATAAAATAGAGTCCAAAGAATAATAAAAAAAAAACAGAAGAAAATGCGAAATATCTCATTAGAAAAATCATTGACCTGGAAAATATATACAAGAGAGTTAATTGAAGAATTATTAAACTACCTGATAACTATGATTTTTAAAAGGCGCCTAGGCATCATATTTCAAGAAAATATACAGGAAAACTGCCCTAATATCTTAGATCCAGAGGACAAAATAGAAATGGAAAGAATCTACCAATCATCTCTGGAAAGAGATTCTAGAATGAAAATTCCCAGGAATATGATAACCAAATTCCAGAGATCTCATGACAAGGAGAAAATATTACAATCAGTCAGAAAGAAACCATTCACATATTTAGGAGTCACAGCTAGTATCACACAAGATTTAGCAGCTTCCATGTTAAAATGAATGGAAGATTTGGAATATGATATTCAAGAGGCAAAAGTACTAGGACTGCAACCATGCATCACCTACCTAGCAAAAAAAAAATGTAGTCCTTCAAGGAAAAAATGGATATTTAATGAGAGGACTCGCAAGTATTCCTGATGAAAAGACCAAAGCTGAATGGAAAATTTGACATTTAAACACAAGACCTAAGAGAAGCATAAAAAAGAGGCTCAATAAGGTTAAACTCTGTATATTTCTTTATGGAAAGATGATAATGTAATTCCTAAGAATTCTATCATTATTAGGGCAGTTATGAAGAGTCTATATAGATAGAGGGCATGGGTTGATTATGTTGAGATAATCTCAAAAATAAATAAAGTAGTGAGAAAGAGTGTTGCACTGAGAGAAGGGGGAAGGAGAAAGAGAATCGGGAAAATTATCTCACATAAAAGAGGTGCTTAGGGAAGAGCTTTTAAAATGAAAACATAAATGGGGAGTGGTAGAGGGCTAGGTTTGAGCCTCACTCTCATTTGAATTGGTTCAAAGAGTGGAGAATATACATATACACACACAATTGGGTATAGAAATTTTATCTTACAAAATAGGGAAATAGGAGGGGGGAGAGGAAAAGAGAAAGGGGCAGTATGTGATAAAAGAAGGGTGGATTAAGAGAGGCAGTGGTCAAAAACAAAACAGAGTTTTTGCGAGGGATAGGATAAAAAAATAGAGAGAAGGATAGATGGAAGAAAATAGAATAAAGGGAAATATATAATAATTATAACTGTAAATGTGAATGGGATAAATTCACCCATAAAATGGAAGTGGATAGCAGAATACATTAGAAACCAGAATTGTTTGTAAGAGATACACTTAAAACAGAACAACACACATAGAGATAAAATAAGGAGAAGAATAATAATTTATTATGCTTCAAGTAAAAGAGGCAGGGGGTAGTGATCATGATCTCAAAGAAAGCAAAAGCAAAAGTAGATCTAATTAAAAGATATAATCAGGGAAGCTACATTGTGTTAAAAGGTATTATAGGCAATGAAATAGTATTAAAATTTTGCAACAAGTTTCTCTGATAAAGACCTTTTTTTCCTCAACATACAGGGAACTGAGTCATATTTATAAAAATAAGAGCCATTACCCAATTGATAGATTGTTAAGGGATGTGAAAAGGCAGTTCTCAGAAGAAGAAATCAAAGCTATCTATCATCATATGAAATAATCCTTTAAATCACTATTGATTAGAGAGATGCAAATTAAAACAATTCTCAGATACTACCTCACACTTGTTAGAAATGACAAAGGCTGGAAGGGATGAAGGAAAATGGGAACACTAATGAACTGTTGGTGGAGTTGTGAATTTCTTTAACCATTCCGGAGAACAATTTAGAATTACGCCCAAAGGGCCATAAAACTGTGTATACCCCTTGGCCCAGCAATTTCAATACTAGGTCTGTCAAAGAAAAATTTATTGTAACTCTTTTTGTTGTGGCAAATAATTGGAAATTTAGAGCACTTTTATCTATTAGGAAATGGTTAAATAAGTTCTGGTATATGATTGGGATGGAGTACTATTGTGCTATAAGAAATGACCAGGTAGGGCAATGGTTTCAGAGAAACATGGCAAGATCTGTACAAACTGATGCAAAGTGAAGAGAAGAAAACCAAAAGATTATTGTACATAGTAACAGCAATATTGTAATAATGATCAATTGTGAAAGACTTTCCTTCTCTGATCAATACAGTGATCCAAGACAATTCGAAAGGTCTCATGATGAAAAATGCTATCCACCTCCAAAGACTTAACTGAGGAACTCTGAGTGTGAACTGAAGTATAATTTTCTCACTTTATTATTTTTTTTTCAATTTGGCTAATATGGAAATGTGTTTTGCATGATTTCACCCACATAGTTAATATCATATTCTTTACCTTTTCAATAAATGGTGAGGGTTGGGAGGGAAGGAGAGAATTTGGAATTTAAAATTTAAAAAAGAATGGTAAAAATAAATAAACAATGAATTTTTAGATTAGAGTTTTGGAGGTCATTTGTAGGACAGCAAAGCCAGGTTGAAAGTCAATGCTAGATATCCTTTTGACCCTAAGGCAGTCTAACCTTACAACTGACAGAGACTCAACAAGTCTCTCTGAGAAATCAAGGAAAGCATTCCAAATATTCCTCACCCCCCCACTTTTTTTTACAGGTGAGGAACTGATGTCCAGAGAAGTTATGACTTTTCTCAGCTCATAGAAGTAGTAAGTAAAAGAGCTAGGATTTGAATACAAGTTCCCCAACTTCACACTTACTTTTCTTTCCACTATATCATGCTATTTCCGTCAGACTTGAGCCTAGTTAGATCAATAAAATCAAAAAAACCCAAACAGGAAAAGGAGAATCAATTGTTCCTTAACCTAAACAGTTTGTTTCCACTATCAGAAAGAAGAGCACCAAAAGAACTAGAGAATAACAAAGATCGACCAGTTTCTCTGTTCTAGAGGTTGAATGTTGTGTATATCAGGAGATCATAGTCTCCCATGTTCGGACAGCTGATTAATCCTTTGAACAGCTCTGCTTCTGTTTCTAAAAACAAGGCCGGAGCTCAGCCCTGCCACTGTTGCCAAGCCACTAGAAAGGAAAACCAGACTGGGCCCTGAGCTTTCAGCACAGTGTTCCCATCCACACTGTTTACTTCTCTAAATCTTTTAACAATTAAAATACTCTCAATTAGTACACAAGCAGCTTTAGGATTTGCTATATTCTTTCAACTTTCAGTGTAACGTTATTTATTTTAGCTTCAATTTCCTTTTGATGTGGTACATGTACACAATTCACCACAGAGCCTGTTAGAGTGTTCCCCAGTGTTCTTCTTCTTCCCTGGTTCGAGCCATTTAGAGTCACATGTTTTGCATTTGCCTTGGCTTCAGATAGGTTTTCAGCAGATAGACAGTAAAACAAACAAAAATAAACTGATTTCAGTAACAGAGCAGATTCATTGAGAGGCAAAAGTTCAATTTACACTTTCCATGTTTCTCTTTTCTTTTTTTCTCCAGTCCAACATATATATATATATATATATATATATATATATATATATATATATATATATATACATATATATATATATATGTATGTATGTGTGTGTATTATACATGGATGTATGTATGTGTATATATCTATATCTGTCTCAATATCTATCTCTATATCTATCTCAATATCTATAATTCTCATTTAATATGAGAAAAATTCCAGTGCCTCCCTGTCAGTTTCAGCATTATCTTTTTTCTTTGAGCTTGCACTAGAGAAATTGTACCATCCTTTCAATGACACTGAAAAAAAAAAGGGGAGAAAAGTGTCTGTAGAATATTTGAATATAGAAAGTGTGCAGTGTGCTCAGTGCAAGGGTATATCGGTAAATGTTTAATAACAGGCTGTCTGGGAAAAAGAAGTACTCACAATTTAAGTTTAATCTGCCTCCCTTTTTTTTTTTTTAACACTTTCTCCTTCATTTTCTTAAGCTCAGACAATCAACAAAACAATAAGTGAGGCCCTGATTTGTAGCATTTTCTGATTTCAAGGTGTTGATGCTCAGACTAACAATTCAATAATTAGCCCTCTCAAGCCAATGCCAGATGATTCCAAGCATACCCCTTGTTTATCTTAAATAAACCTTGCTAATGTTTAAATAGCAACAAAAACATATAAACATCAAGATAAAGCTAGATAAAACTATTATTAGCTATTAAAACTTGAAAGAAAATTACTTGAATTAGAAGAGGTTTTTAAATAATAGTTTAAATCTAAAGTCAGTGAAGACTATCATTGTAGCACAAAACTCACTTTCCTCTCCTTGGGAATTCAACATTAGCAATTGATTCAGTACCTGTAATTGAGTAAAATCATTCAGAATGTTTTCCACTGGTTGTTGTATCTTTGTCCTTCACTCTCAAAGAGGATCATGACATCAGGGAAATGATGATATGACTTGCAGTTGATTCCAGTGAGGGAGGGCTGTGCAAGGTCACTAGCCTCACTTTCTCCTCCAGAGCCATCTGGGTGCAGTGGCCTGATATTCACCAGGATGACTGGAGATGGCGCAGGATGGGCAGGGAGACTGGGGCCCCTTCAGGCTAAGGTCTTTTCAGGTTCTCACTTTGAGTGAGATAAAGCCCATTCAGTTAATAGGCCTCTTTAAGAAGTTCATCAAGGGATCATGGCCGCCCCCCCCCCCCCAATCAAAACTCAAAAAAAAAAAACTGAGAGAGGAAGACCCTCAGGGTTCCTGGCCAAAAGAGAAACACTTACTATTTAGTATTTACATTCACTTTGTTAGGAGGGCAGGAACCTATTGTCCAATCTACGAGCTCCAGCATGAATTGGGTTTAAGGCTTGGTTTTTGAGAAAGAAATCTAGCCAGTAAACCTGAAGTTAAGGAGACAACCTTAGTCCATCTAAATGTACCTTCCTTTGGGCAAAGCATGGAAAAGGAGAGGGAGAGGGAGGGGAAGAGTGAACAGGGGAGTGGGAGGGGGAAAAAGGAAGCTGGTGACCTTGCACAGCCCTCCCTCCCTCAAATCAAAGTCAACTACAAGTCATGTCATCATTTTCCTGACATCCTGGTCCTCTCTGAGAACAAAGAACAAACACAACCCATGAGTAGCCTCTCCCTCTCCTCTGGTATTAAGGATAATAAGGAAATAAAAATGATTGTTTGCATTTAACAGAACTTTAAGTTTTATAATGTACACTTAACATACATCATCTCAAGTGATGATCAGACAACTCAGTATGATGAATGTTATTACTATTATCCCTTTTCCACAGATGAGAAAATTAAGTCTCAAAGAGTCTGTGACTTGCCTACAACCATGCAGCTATTCAATGCCTGAGGTGGGGTTTGAACATGGATTTTCCCAACTCCAAATTCAGCACTCTCTCCTCTGTACCATGCTACTTTTCACCAAACAAGTTAATTGAATGTCATCCTAGGAATTGAGAAGAAAGGGAGGCTTGTCAAAAATGGTGTGGAGAATTCTGTTGCCCACAGTGTTGTCATTGAAAATACTCATGAAGTTGAGACTCATGAAGAATTAATTTTTATGAAGTGATAGTATCTCTCTAGAATAGCCTTTGCTTTGGGATGAAGAGTTGGAGGATGAAGTGAGTAGATGATAGTGGGAAAGGATAGATAGGTTCTATGTGGTTGTGAGTAGGTAGGAAAAAAATGGAATGGGTTTAGTTAAGGAAAGTCAAGGAAAGGTCAATCAATGGAAGAAAGAATCTGATCTATATTGATCCTTATGTCCTCTTCTTCTTTATATCTTTCTCTTTTAATATACTTTCCAGCATTCTTCTCCTTAGCAGCATTCCCTTTTGTTGAGGTTCATCCTTTCCAAGTGTAAAAAAGATTAATCTAATTTAGAAAATTAAGGTCATTTGAAGAAAGATTCCTTTTCTTCCATTCTCTTCATTTCAAAATCCTTTGATAGCATCTTGCATTTATTCCTCCTTTCCCATTTTCTCTAAGAGATGGCCCATCTTCTTGTCAACCTTTTTATATATGTGTTTGATCCTATTTCCTCCTTTCTTCCCCAGAGGATTGCATCTTTAATTAAACCCTCTTTGACTTGAAGCTTCAATCTCACCTTCTCTACTGTTTTTTCTTCATTGCCTTCAAACATGCCAGCCTCTCTTATCCTTATTCATTCATTCAACAAACATTTATTAAGTACCTACTATACACTAAGTACTGTGCTGTCATTTTCACTTAGCTGTTCTAAATCTCTCCTCCTATTCTTAGCTACTTTGTACAATGTGACTATACTCACTGCCTCTGCTTTCTCTGGTCTTGTTTTACTCCCAAACCACTGCTTCCAACCTTATCACTTAACTGAAACTGCTCTCTCCAAAATTAACAATGATGTCTTAAGTGACAAATTTGATGATCTTTTTCTTAGCCCTCTTGCTTCTCCACCAATATGCTGGCTACTTTCTCTTCCTGAATATTCTCTCCTCTCTAACAACAAGCAAACTACTAAGTATGGTGATGAGATTTTAGGTAATCAGATTATCCTGGGTGGAGTATCTTTGTCTCTGAAGGCCAGACCAAGCAAAGCTATGGATGTGGGGAAGTGTGGAAGAGGGAAGGATTGATAGGGATGGGGTAGGAATAACAAGTTCAGTTTAAGAAATTTCTGGATTAAAATCTTTCAAGGACGTCCAATTTGAAATATCTAATACTAATAGGCAATTAGTGATTGAAGGTTTAAGAGGAATCTTGGATTTGGTATAAAAAAATAATTATAATATTGTCATTTATATAGTGCATCTCTCCTCTTCCCATGGTTGCCATCCTTGTGCAGTAATAGTTACATTACTGTTTTGGCTCTATACAAACACTGGGCTATTGGGTTCACTTGCTTCTATATGTTGGGTACTTAATCTGTTCCACTGTTGAACTGTTCGATTGTTTAACAAGCACCAAATAGTTTTGATGATTACTGCTTCTTAGCTGGTACAGCTAGCCCCTTTTATCTTCCTCTTGTCCATTATTTCTTGACTTTTTGATTCTAAAGATGAATTTTGTTATATTTTTCTTACCTTTATAAATTAATCCTTTGGTAGGTTGTTTGCTATGGAATCAAGTAAGTCACTTAATTTAAGTAGTATTGTCATTTGTATGGGGCAGTTAGGTGGTACAATGAGCAGAGCACTGGGTTTGGAATTAGGAAGACTAGTCTTCATGAGTTCAAATGTAGCCTCAGACACTTACTAGCTGTGTGACCCTGGGCAAGTCACTTAACTCTGCCTCAGTTTTCTCATCTGTAAAATGAGCCAGAGAAGGAAATAGCAACCCGTTCTAGTATCTTGGCCAAAGAAAAGCCCCAATGGGCTAGACACAACTGAAATGACTGAACAACAACAGCATTGTCATTTTTATTGTATTGGCTTGGAAAAAAAATTAATATTTCACCAATTATTTAGGTTTACCTCTATTAGTGTAAAAATTATTTTATAGTTTTATTCCCATAATTCCTGTATGTATCTTGATAGGTAGACTCTCAAGTCTTTTAACATTCTGTAGTTACTTTAAATGGAATTTCTCTTTCTACTATGTTTTGATGGTGAGATATGGAAATGCTGATGACTTATATGGAATTCACGACCTGAAATTTGCTGAAGTTATTTATTATTTCAACCAATTTTTAGTTGACACTCTAGAGTTCTGATAATTTTGTTTCTTCTTTGCCAGTGCTTATTCCCCCCATTTCTTTTTCTTGTTTTCTTGTTACAGATAGCATTTTTAGCATTATATCAAATAGTAATGGTGGCAATGGGAATCCTTGTTTTACCCCGATCTTACCTGGAAAGACCCTAGTTTATCTTCATTTCACATAATACTGACTTTTGGTTTTAGGTATGTTACTTATTATATTAAGGAAAGTTTTATTTGTTTATTTTCTAGTATTTTTTTTTAAGGAAATGGGTGCTGCATTTTTTCAAAAAAATTTCCTGCATCTATTGATATTATTTTATGATTTTTTTTATTCTTGATAGTAATATGGTCAATTATGTTGGCAATTTTCTTAATGTTGAGCCAAATTTACATTCCTGCTATAAATCTAACCTGATCATAATTTATAAACTTTCTGACAAATTGATGCAGCTTCTTTAACTATTATTGTATTTAACATTTTTCAATTAGTGTTCATTAGGAATAGTGAGCTTTAGTTCTCTTTGTTTTGACTCTCCTTGTTTTTTTGTCAAGGCTATATTTTATCAGAGAAAGATTTTTACAGGATCATTTCTTTTCCTTTTTTGGTTTTTTACAAATTGTGCAATATTGGAATTAATTATTTTTTGAATGTTTGATAGAATCAATTTGTAGATCCATTTGAGCCTGGATTTTTTTTTTACCCACTTGGGCATTCATTTATAGCTTGTTCAATTCATTTTTTCTGATATAGAGCTGTTTAAATTCTCTATTTCTTGTTCTATTAATCTAGGTATTTTATATGTTTGTAATTATCCATCCATTTTATTTAAGTTCATTTTTTAGCATATTGTTGGGAAAAGAATTTATAATAATATTCTTGATTTCTTATAATTCTTTTTTCATTCATTCACAATAACAATTATAATTAGCTTTATTTTTACTACGTCAAGTATTGTCTTCTCTCTCTTAGTTTCTCAGTATCTATATTGTTGTGTCAATAATTTTCCCTGAAACTATGTATCTTTTAGTCATCATATTAAAATATTTAAATGGATCTGTGATGCTTTCAATTTGGTCATTCCCTCTTCATATGCAGATCATAGCCCATCCACACTTGTCCATTCTGTATGACTCTTGTCTATGGTCTCTGTAACTGACATAGTGGGGTCTTCCTTGTGTTTTCATTATACCATGATGGAAAATATAAAATTCCCAATCATCACGCCAGATTATTTTCTTTTTCACTTATTGATTATTTTGATGGTGTTCCTTACTCTGTTTCTTCTTTGCAACATGTGATAGCCTGTTTACACTTATTGTGCCCCTCTCTTATGTGGGCCCTTATTTCAGTTCTTCATAGAGTCAAAAAATACAGAATGTTAGAACTGAAAGAGACCTAAAAGACTGTCACCAGTATCATTACATGCTAATCTACACATGATGAAGCACAAAAATTTTGGATTTTAGACAATCAACAAATATTTATTGCTTACTACGTACCTGGTAATGAGCTGAGTATTCAGGATACAAAGAAAAGCAAAAACATGGTTCCGGTCCTCAAGGTACTCATGTTCTAATGGTGGAGACAACATGCCAAAAAAAGTATTGCATCTATACATACATATCCATACACACATGTATATGTATGTGTATTATATGGGTACATATGCATACACATATTTGTGCATACATATATACAAGTACATACATATGTACATATATAATACACACACACACACACACACACACATATATATATATATATATATATATATAGTAAAGGGAAGGTAATCTGAGAGGGAAGGCACTAGAAAGGTTGGAAGAGGGAGGTGACAGGGAAAGGTCTCTTGCAGAAGGTGGGATCTAAGCTTATTCCTCCAGGAGGTTGGTCATTTCTTTTCAGGTATTTCCATCTTGCCAGTCCTTTCCCATGAGTCCCTTTCCCCTGCCCTGACTTGAGGGCATCTTTGACCATCTGCTTTTTGGCTTCCATCCCAAGAGGGGTGTTTCAAAGGCAGGAATTGTGAAAGCATTCTGGGCTATGGGGGCGTGCACTATTTTCCCTAGGGGGGTTAGCACAATCACTGTATTGGCAGGGAGGAGACTGTGTCCAGCAATGGTGACACAGAGGAACCCAGGGTGAGAGTTCAATAAGACATGGGCTGGTACAAGATGAAAGAGTTGGACAAGACTTTCCCAAAGATTCTTCCAGCTCTAAAATGTAACCAGAATGACTTTAAAATCTACTGCATCTGGAGTTAGAGTTAATGATGAAGGAGAAAGGATAGTGGGATAAGCCAAGCTCCCTAAAATTACTAAAGCAGTATTACTTTCCTTGGGGCCAATCTTAAACTGAAATTATTTCAGTGGCAAGAAGACCCATCTACTCCCTCCCTAATCCACAAACTTCTTCCCCTGGTGCTCTTTTAAGGAGAGACAAAGCTTTTTACTAAACCACTACAGATAAAAGTTTTAAAGCTTAAATAACTGAGAAAGTTAACACACTGATTTGAGTGGATTTTATCAAGTAAAATGGGCTTTTTAGTATTATGGACTTGCCTGTTGTGATAGAAAGATTTGCTTAAAAAAACTGAAGTGACTGGATATCTGTGGGTAGATGGGAATAGACTGGGTGAAATGCCAATAAAGTAGAAGAGTCCAGACATGCCAAAGCCAAAAATCAATCACTGACCATCATTTTGTCTGAGGTCTGCCTTGCTTGTCTTGATCTGTACAGAGACAAATAGAGTAACTGTCAGGAAGTTAACAGTAGATTGTGATGAAGGCTTGGCCAATATTTGTGGACTTAAAGAGGAATTATGCTCCCTAGTTCTCTGTACAATTCTAAAAAATAGTTCAGTTTCTACCTGCAATTGTTATTTTGATGCTATCTATTTAAGCAGGTAGGTGTGTCAGTGAAGAGTGCCCTGGACCTGGAGTAAGGAAGACCTTAGTTTGAATCACACCTTAAACATGCCCTAGCTGTGACCATGAGGAAGTCACTTAACCTCATATAGCCTCAGAGTCCACATCTGTAACATGAAGTTAATAGTACCTACCTCCTAGGGATCTTCTTGGGCAGCTAGGTGGTACAATGGAGCCTGAAATCAGAAAGACTAGAGTTCAAATCTGACCTACAACACTTACTAGCTCTGTAACCCTGGGCAAGTCACTTAATCCTTGCCTGGATAAGGAAATGACAAACCACTACAGTATCTTTGTCAAGAAAACCCCATGGACAGTTGGTCCACAGAGTCATGAAGAGTCAGACACAATTGAACAACAAAAACCTAGAGTTCTTATAAGGATCAAGTGTGATCATATTTGTTAAGTGTTTTGTAAAATTTATCATGCAATATAAATGTTATTTACTTATTATCATTATTCTTGTATAAGATAGAAAAATAGTTACTTATAAAGTTGAAGGGTTTAATAACTCCATTTTGTGGGAAAGTTGTGAGAAAGATTTCTGCCTTTCAAATTTATGATTTGTCCTTTTAGGGACACTTCTTTTCCTTTATCATTATTCATTTTTTGTTATATTAATATATGATATTGAGGTTTTGAGCATTTAAAAAATACAACAGATGTTTTAAATTAAAAAAATAGCCTTTTGCATCATTTCAATACAAAGTTAAGAAAAATAGAATAGCCAGATAGAAGACTCCTTGAGATGAATTAGATGACCTCCCAAAATATAGAAACAAAATGCAATTACTTTAAGAACAGAAGCAAGATTCTTATTACTTTGTCTCCTTCTACATTCAAACCTTTGGCTCTGTAGTATTGGGAAGTTCCCTGATGCATTCTTGATGCCAAACCATCTGGATGACAAGAAAAAAAATCAGTCAGTTCTCCAGATGTTTTGTCTACATGGAGTCAAACATTCACATTTCCAAATATTTAGAGAACTTCTAAAAATCAATCAATCAATAAATCAGCAGTCATTTATTAAGTGCTTACCATGTGCCAGGTCCCAAAGTGCTGGAGATACAAAGACAAAAGCTAAACTGTATCTGTCCTCAAGGAACTTAGATTACAATGGGAAGACTACCTATAAATAATTGGATAAATATAAGATAGATAAAAAATAGAAAGACCTTAGAGGAGACTTTAGGAGAATCCTAGAGGAGAATGCTCAATTGATAGGGGAGACCAGTGATAGCCTCCTGCAGAAGGTGGTACTTGAGCTGGGTCTTAAAAATGACAAGCGATGCCATGAGGCAGAAATGAAGAGCGAAATCAATCCAGACATAAAAGATAGCCAGTACAAGGGCACAGAGGCAGAAAATTGAATGCCATATAACGAACAGCAAGTAGGCCTATATAGGGGCATTGTAGAACACATGAAGGAATGTAAAGTGGAAGAATACTGGAAAGGTAGGAAGTGTTCAAGGTGTGAAGAAGTTTAGAAACCAAGTATTGTACTTTGTGTTTGATCCCAGAAGTAATGTGGAGTCACTGTAGTTTTCATGAGCAGGAACGTGGGAGTGACATGGTCAGAAGTAAGCTTTAGGAAAATCACTTTGAAAGCAACATGAAGATTCTATTGTAACAGAAAGAGAATTGAGGCAGGGAACCAACCGGAAGGCTGCTGTAATAGCCCAGGTAAGAGGTGATGAGAGCTTGAATTAGGGATGTGGCTGGGTAAGTGGAGGGAAAGGGACATAGTGGACATAGGTTGTCTAGGCATAAATGAGAAGATCTGGTAGTTAATTAGATTTGTGAGGTGAAATGGAGGAGTTGAGGGTAACAGTGACATTGCAAGTCTGTGTGACTGGGAGGATGGTAGTACTCTCAACAATAATAGAGAAATCTGGAAGAGGAGAGTATTTAGGGGAAAATATAATGAATTCCTTTTTGGGAAGGTTAAATTGGAGATGTTTACATGCCATCCAGTTTGAAATGACTGATAGACAGTTGGAGATGCAGGAGTGAAGTTCAGAGGGGAGACCAGGCCTCAGGGGTATGCTGGAGGCAGCTTGAACTGGCCCTCAAAGTGATTATTAAATTTTTAGTGTGGAGTATTTACACCTCAGAAATCAGCAAATGCTATAGATTAGGCCTTGATTGATTCTTTTATGAATTTCTAGATTTATGAAACGGTTAGAGAAAATAATAACATAAATTAAACTTAAAACTTGCTGTGCATACATTCCCCACTCCCAACCCTGAGATGGTTGTATAGCACTGCTACTGCTGGATATAAACATTTAGAAATCATTAGTGTAGAAATAATAATTGAGAATATGTAAGCTGATGAGATCACCAGGTAAGAGAGCATAGAGAAAAAAGAGAGAAGGGTCCAGGCTGAGCTTTTGGGGATACTCACAATTAAGAGGTGCTTCAAGAATCTAGAGCCAAAAAATGGCCTGAGATGTGATCTGAGATGTAGGAGGAGAACCAAGATAAAATAGCAACATGAAAACCTAGAGAGGAGAGAGTATACATTAGAGAAGGATGGTCAATAGTGCCAGATGCTGCAGATAGGCACTGAACTGCAGAAAGGCCATTAGCTTTCAAAAGAAAGATCATTTGAATGAGGAGGTCAGAAGCCAGATCACAAAGGGACTGGAGAGAGTGAAAGGAGGGCAAGGGGAAGCATCTATTCAAAACAGCTGTCTTGAGGAGTTTAGCTAAGAGGAAAAGGACTGATGGATGATAACTAGCAGGGATGAGTTAAACAAGTAAGGATTTTTTTTTTTTGAGGAATGGAGAAACATGGGTGTGTGTAGCTGTATGGAAAGAACCAGTATAAGGGGTATGGGAGAGAATTTCAGATGAGAGAGAGAGAGAGAGAGAGAGAGAGAGAGAGAGAGAGAGAGAGAGAGAGAGAGAGAAAGAGAGAGAGAGAGAGACGGAGAGAGAGACAGAGAGACAGAGACAGAGACACAGAGAGAAAGACAGAGGCAAAGACCCAGATAGAGACAGAGGCAGAGACAGAGACAGAGTTGGGAGCAATTTCCTGGAAAATATGGAAAGGGTATATGTACAAGGTTGGCTGGAACATAGAGAAGGGTACTTCTTCACCAGAGACAGGAGTGAAGAAAGAGAAAGCAGTCAATGTATGTGGGTGTATTGGTAATTAAGGTGGGATTTTTTTTTGTTTTCTCTTTTAGAATGCTAAAGCAATCAAGTGCTTTGGATTAAGTCCTGCTAGGTGTTAAGCCCCAGTCTCACACACTTCTGTTGATTAGGTGTGAAGCCTTCAGGCCCTGAGAAGGGTATATAAATTCAGAGTTTAGCATTTTGTTTGGGGCTCTCACTCACTGGAAAGTGTTGATGTAGAGACCCTGAGATGCTGCTGGAGTCCCCAGCTTTGAAAAAACCCAGATGTTGGTGCTTCTCTTTTTGGTAACTATGTATGTGATGTCTTGATCAGACGAAGCCTGTCTGTTGAATTGTGTTATTTGCTCTGTTTATATTGTCTCTGTTGGTAATTTCTGTTTGTGTTTGCTCTGAAGTTCAGGGTGCTGGCTTTCCCCCCTGAATTAAGTGAATTATATATGTGTGTTTGATTAAAGTGAGATTGCTAATCCCTTAAAGTTGCTTTCCTTAGAAAAGCAGATTAAAGAATCTGTGCTAGTAGCCCTTCTGTGTGCTGGTGTTATTGGTCTTACACAGCCACAGTAGCTGCTAGCAACATTGTTGTTATAGTGGGATGAGGGAACATGTGCACAATATTGGTGGAGTTTTGAATTGATAAATTTGGATATTAATTTGCAATTACATAAAAAAGGCAACTAAGCTATTTATACCTTGTGACTAGAGATCCCATTATTTTCCAGGTTTCTGGAGTCCCAAAGAAGTCAAAGACAGAAACTAAGATCCAGAATTCATCAACAGCTCTCATTGTGATAGAAATGAGCTGAAAATAAAATGAGATTGTGGAATACCTGGGGGAAAAAAGCCCTAAGGTATATGAATACAATGTAGCAGCATTGTATAATAAGAAATAACAAATATTAGAAATTCAGGGAAATATGGGAAAACATATTAACCGATGCAGAGTGAAATTAAAGAATCAAAAAGAATGACATACACACACAATTACAACTATATAAATGAAATGATCATTAAAAGGAAGCTGAACTCTGTGTAACTGAGAAGTCAATGATTATCCTAGAGACCTCTCTACTCAGAGCAGAGGAGTGAGGTGCTACCAGTATAGAATGTAGCATGCATTGTCAAGTGCCGTCACCATGTCAGGTGGTTTTGCTTAATTGTCTTTCTTTGTTACAAGGGAGTATTTGGTCTGGGAGGAAAGAGGGAGGAGAATTTTTTCCCAGAAATAACTATGGTGTAAAACTAAAAATCATCAGCAAAATACCTTAAAAAGAAATGTCTATGATTTAATAGAGTGTGATTATATTCTATACTTGTCATGGTATATTAGAACAAGCATTGGATTTGGGAGATGGGGGAAGGGAATGAGCATTTTATGGCACTTATTATGTTCTGGACACTGTGGTAGACTCTTTATAAATACCATCTTATTTGGTTCTTATAACATCTCTGTGAGATAGATGTTGCTATTATCCTCATTTTACAGTTCAGTAACCTGAGGCAAACAGAGGTGAAGTGACTTACTCAGGATCCCATAGCTAGTAAGTATCCAAGGTCAAATCTGAACTCATGTCCTGACTCCAAGTCCAGCATTCCATCCTCTGTATTGCCTTGTTACCTGATTTGGAGTCAGAAGACCTGACTCTGCTCCCTGTGTGATGTTGGATAAGTTTCTTAATTTCTCTAGGTCTCATTTCTAGCATTTATATGCTGCCCAGCAGTTGTTGCCGTGGAGGACAGGTTGAATGAGAAGCACTCCACTCCTCATCTCCATAGGTGAGTAGATATAATTAATTCTCTCTAACCATGTTTGTCTCTCTTTTCACTGTAGGTCATTTCAGGATGTTAATGTCTCCTGGAGTCCCAGTTTCTATTGTCTCCTCAGTACAGAGTGGACTCTCTTGCCTTTGGGGGCAGTGGTACTGGTTGTTGGTGATGATAACAACCCAAAGGCCCTCGATGCTCCTTAGAGATAATACTAACTCATAAAGGGTTTAGTCCGTGGCAAAAGTCCTACTTCCATGTGCTTTCCTTTCTCTTCAAAGTTAGAAAAAACTAAAAATACAAATTACAAATAAAGTTCTCATTGTACTCTAAACCCCCAGTGAAATAATTGAATATCAGATAAAAGTAGTGATTCCTTAGCTAATCAAATTTAATGCAGCCAATTATTCAAGGATTCTTCCTCATCACCTCTTCCATGATCTCTACCACTAAAGCACAATAAAAATATCTTAGTGTTATCTGGAACTATCATTAAAATAAAGGAATCAGTAAGCAAATTTAAAAGATCAAGTAAACAGTGGTAACCATCGCTAATTATGTGTAGTAATCAGTAAATTATAAAAGGGAGACACGGGAAGAAAGGGGATTCATCATCCTTCCGGGGGTTTTACTGCATAGGCATAGATCTTTCACTCACTGCTGAGTGTTGAGCAAGGAGTCAAAAAAAAGCAATTCATGACTCTATCCACAACAAGCCTTAGAGTGAGTTTCCTAGAAAGTATATTCCGTTTGCTGTTGCTGCTATTACTTTTGTCACTTCCTCATTCACTCTCTTTGACTCTTTCTCTGCCTCAGCCTCCAGAGAAATTTTAAAACTTCTACTGTGGTAGAAATGCCACCCTCAGGTTCAAACCCATGACAGCTTCATTTCTTCCTGAACTGAGGAGAAATATAGACTCAAGGGCCTTTAGTGACTTAGCACCCTCACGAGGTAGCCAGTACAAGTCTTGCTTTCCAACTCTAAATTGTATGTATCCCTTTATTTTTGCTACTCTATGTTCATTTAATAGCAATTTTTCTATCTGTTTGTGGAGGAAATCTGGAGATCCTGGACATTTCTGACCTACTTGGCCATCTTCCCAGAATGTATCTCTCCTATTTTCAATCTGTCTTTAAGGTTAACAATTTGTAGAAAAAAATTGTCTGAGGGACCAATGGATTTTTTTCCACATTTCACATACATATTTTATCTTTGTGTAGATAGTCTCTATCTATGATTCACTGCAATGTGTATGACAATAATAAGCTATATCTCTGTAGGCCAAATTGCATAATATTAGTATTGGACCTATGTGAACATTATGCAAGAGTTAAAATCAGCCAATGTTTTAAAATCAAGTAAAAAGATATGGCAAATAAAAAAATTTTCACTAGGATAACATGGCTTCTTCATGAAAGGCTGCCTTTCAAAATATTTGGGGATACTTCAAAAGGTGGCTTACCTTTAAAGTGTATTACTAAATCCTATAGGTTACATCTGATATATGGGCTCCTTAGAATGCTAACTGAGACTTGAGGTATGTTCAGCAAAACCAATGTTCACAAGCCTTTACCATTTTTTTCCTACTAGCAAAACAGAGGATTTATTAGTTTAATTTGTTTAAAAAAACATTTAATTACACGGCATAGCAAAGAAAATCACAATCCCCCATACAGTGAATGGTATAGTGGCCCACAGGATAGCAAACTATTAATAGAGACAGGACTTGCCCAAGAAGCATTGTAATATGGGAACACGCTGGGAGGGAGTAGATACATAAAAGCTGATAAGGCTATGGAATACATGTGAAGGGGTATATTTCTTGGATTCAACTATGTCCAGAGATCAGTGAGGATGGGGTATATTAATAAATGGCCAAGACATCTTGAAACTCTTATCCTCCAGAGTTGCCAGTATCCTCTGGTACTATTTCTAGATGAGCTGCTTTCTCTATTGAACTAAGGGCCTCTACTAAAACCCAATAGTCTTTCTACTGGGAGGCCTCTTCTATGATAGGGCAAGAGTTCCACTAGTTTTTTAGCTTAATAATTTTAGGGGCCGTATTTAGCTCTTTTGTGATGCAAACACCAACTACCCATGTCTGGTCTGCTAGTTTTGAAAGCCTTTGGACATTTTTAAGTGTCTTTTGAATTCTTTTTCTGCTACCACTACTCAGTCTGTGGGTTCAAACTCTTTATTTTGAATTGTAGTTAACATTTCTCTTCATTCCCATTATATTCCAGGTTTATTTTTATTCCTCTTTTAAATCATTGCAGATTGGCCTTAACAAAACTACAATGGAGCTGAGTAGAGTTGGGTGAAGATATTTACTTAAGTTCCCCTATAATGCCCATGACTAAAATGTAAGTCAACTTACAAACAAGACTGAAATAACCCAGGCAGAGCTATTATTCTTTGCCACACTTTTCACCAACAACCACAACTGCTATGACATACACTTTAAACAATATATGGAAAACAATCTTGAGACTACCATGTGTGACTTTGGACAAGTCATTTCCTCTCCCTGAGCCTTAGTTTTAGCACTTGCAAAATAAAGGTATTAGGCTGTTTTAGATCACTTCCATTTCTAACATTCTATAATTCTATGGCTCTATAAACTAGAATAGATTCTCTCAATGACCATTTTTAAAGGCTTAGGGACTCATTTCTGTCAATTGATTTTTTTTCTAGGCTCAAGAGTGCCAAATCTTTCTTTTTCTTTCTTATTTCAAAGAGAACATTATTCCCCAAGTGATACAATACTTCTCAGGCTCTTTCACAGCTGTAATTATTTATCACATGAAAAACCCCAAACCAAAACAGTGACATATCCCTTGTAAAGTATTCACAAGCTTTTCAACCAACATGAAAAATAGAAAATGCATCGTTTCTGGTAAGGGGGCATTGGCAATGATTAAATACAATTCTGTGAAGTTCAAGGGGTGAACGGAGTATTACATCATTATCAAAGCTGGACTATTTTCCTTCCAATAATGGGCAAAAAGAGGACTTGCTTTAGCCTTGCTCTGCATGTGGAAATCCCTGGAACAACAGTGGAAAATGTGTGTAAAGACCCAAACTGTGAAAAATGTATATACTTATTTGTTTGCTTGCTTATTTTTTCATTCATTCACTTATTTGTTTGTTTTTTTTTTTTTTGATTTACAAAAGCTTCCTGAACCCATTGGGACAGGTATATAACCCATATCAATACCATTACACATAAATCTCACTCTCTTTTCCAACCTCCCAGGCAGAATTTTCCATATCAATCACACTAAAATATGGATTCAGCCCAGAGTATTAATAAAAATTATATTCCCCTTAGTGCTGAAGAGAGTTACATTTGTTAGCACATTTGTCTCTCTGTTCTTATTCCAGAATGACTCAGGTTCCCTCTTGGTGTTTTTCTCAAAATGATTTTTTATCCTTCCAGAGGCTTGTTGTGCTATAAAGTAGAGAGAGCTCATTGGATAGAAGAGCCTATATTGACACAGAACTGGAAGGGACCGTTGACAACATTGAGTCCAGCTCTGTCATCATACAGCTGAGGAAACAAAGGCCCAGAGATATTTAAGTAACTTGCCTTACTTCATTCAAATAAGGACTGGGTCATTGGTTGATATCTTCTGTATGTAATGTGGTAGATTAGGCACTAGAATGAAAAACAATAATGAAAACAATACCAAACTGACTTGATTTTCTGTATGAGACTCTAAATACTTCAGAGAGAATGCAGAAATATGCCAGGTGTCCCTAAAGTCTTTACTGATAATAGTTTAAAACCATACTAAACATTTTGGAATGTGGCATTATATATACACATGTGTGTATGTATTTATATGCATATAAACACATAAGTATGTATACACATGTATATAAATGTATACACATACATGTATATAAATATATACCTACATATATGCTTAGATATATGTACTACCATCTATAGTATAATAACTACATATAGTATACGTCTTACATATACTATATACAGTATAGCATGTATACACTACTATCTATATATGTACATATTCATGTTAAATATGCAATATACATGTGTATGCAATGTGTATTATGTACACACATAGATGCATGTATGCACACACAAAGATGTGTGTATGCATGTTAACCATATAGTCATCTTTCATTTCCAAAGTATGAGAATAAAAGATCAAGATAGAACAAATATAAAACTTCCTAGGGCTACATAAGTGCTCAAAAAGGAAACTTTGAGGAAAAAAAATCATTCTCCTTTCTCAGTCAGAACTAGACCAAACTTGATACTTTGATCTTAAAATTAAAAAAAGAAAAAATACCATATTTCATTCAGTAAATTTGCCTCCTATAGGGCACTAGGTAGAAGTTATAAGCTGTAAGAATTTCTAGAAGTTCAGAGGGTTGGGAATGTGGGTGCTTTTATGTTGACATATGATATTCCCAGGATAATCTAACAGGTGAGAGTACAGCATAGCCAATGAAGCCACTTGTGATGGTTGGGTTTTTCATATAGGCAAAATCTATATTCTTAGTTACTCCGAACAATGTCCCGAATAACCTCCCTCAGGAACACTAGTCTTAACTCTTTTATGTTGCTCTAAGGCCACAATATAGGATAGGGACAGGGACTGGTCCCATGATTTCACTGAGATAGGGAACTCTCAGATGGAGAAACTCTTCATCTTTCTGCCAATATAGGTTGGCAACTCCTTTTCTACTTGTGGTCTCAAAAATTTGCCTTGAAAACCCAGTGGTTAGGTGACTTACTTAAGATCTCATAGTCTAAAAGCTGGGACAATTTACTTTTGTTCTGTAGTTTTCATTTTTGGTGTCTTGAAATATAGATTTCTCCAAATGAAGCTCTGAAAAACAGGCTTTAAAAAAGCCCGTTGTGTATTTTTTTGAAGCAATTGGGATTAAATGAGCCTTGCCAAAGGTCACACAGCTAGGAGGTGTCTGAGGCCAAATTTAAGAGGGTGCTCTATCCACTGTACCACCTACCTCCTTTTACCCTCTCCTCCCCCCCAGCCCCCCCCTCCCACCTTGGGTTTTAAATAGATCTACTTGACGACTTTAAACTCAAGTCATTCTGGATTTCATTGAATGGCCAATAAGAAGCCTATAATAAGATGCCCAAGCTTCTCTGGCTCATTTTATTTTTTAGTTTTTGATAACTTAGAAAGAGTGTAAATAGCAATTACGTCCTCTTCTAGCCAGAAACACTGAGGGTCTTCCTCTCCCACATTGATGTCCTTGGGAATGATAAATTGGGCCATCTTTTGTCTCATTTCTTACCTAGCCCTTAAGTCATTGAATGGGTGTGGCCTCAGAAAAACTGAAACCTGGGAAAGACCTTAATTTAGAAAGGCCAGCGTCAACAACTGCATCCCAGGCCATTGCCAGCCTTTGTCTTGCTGCTGGACTCCAGTGATTGGAGGAGAGAGGGAGGCCGATGACTTTGTATAGCTCTGCCTCACTTAAATTCAATTCACATGCAAGTCAAGATGTTGATCCTGATGTCATCGGTCCTATTTGAGAATGAAGGATGAAAAAACGACAAGATGGGTTTAGCCTTAGAGAGTACATGTGGCACAGTGAAAATTCCTCACTAGAAGTGCTCTTAGGTATAATAATAATAGCAATAGCTAGAATTACATAGCATGTTAAAGTTTGCAAAACACTTTACAAATGTCTCATTTTATTCTCACAAAATCCTTGGAGTTAGGTGCTATTATTAATCTCATTGTATAGTTGAGGAAACTGAGACAGATACTATCTAAGTGACTTGTACAAGGTTACAGAACTACTAAGTGTCTAAGCCAAATTTGAACTCAGATCTCCCCAACCCTAGTCCCAGGACACTATCCACTATACTGCCTCTAGCGTAGACACAGTGAAGCTTCTTCGCTTGGTTCATGATAGAGTCTCAAATCTTCTTTTTCTCATTGTACACAATATGTCTTCTACTCTTAGGCTAGGTATTTCCTCTGCTATTCCAGGTGTATTGTTAGGTATAGGCCACTGATGAGCTATTCAAAATCTTCTAATCCTCTAAATTTCACATCCTTTTCTGGTCAAAGGGTTGGGGAATGGGGAGGAGGCCAAGATGTTATCTTCCCCCTCAAGACGTATCTTTTTAGAGCTCTGTCCAGAGGCTTCTACAACCAAGCTGCTAGACATTAAAATGGCCGGTCTTTCAAACTGGCTTTCTGTTTTATGTGAAACATGGGTGGGACCAAGTTTTCTTAACAATTCAAACAAACGTCCTGTGTACTCTATTTCCTCCAATAGCTATCAATGGCTTCTGAATTATTCAAGGATTTTTCATATTTATCCTAAAGTCTCTGTTTGATTTATTCATTCAATAAAGGTATTAAGGTCTTGTTCATATCTAGCTAAGTGAGTGAATCAGTAGAGGTGATTTTTTGGCTCTTCAATATGAAATATTTTCTGTTGCAGGGATAATTGAAATGTTTCAATAGCCTTTCCTATTTTTCATAGCTTCTGGAAGCTTTAATTCATCCTATAAAGAGCTTTTGATATCTCTTAAACAATATCCTATGCTCCTAAATGTGTGGAGAAATGATCCAGTGTTTGAAATTTTACCTATATATATGAATTCATTGATAGTGACCTTGTTTCCAGCAATTGTCATTCTGATTTCCTGCTACATAGAAAGGAGCCCCATCCTGTCAAGTGAGCAAGCTAACTATGTGAATGTATATCATTCATTCAGTATCAGTTGTGGACACATTGGATGATGAGAATGGGAGAATGGTGCACAGGTACGGAGGGAAAGGATTTAAACCTCAGTTCAATTTAAGGAAATTGATAAACATTCCAACTCTTCCTCCAGTGTTTTTATAATTGGATAGTATTGCTAACATAGGACTTATCCATATTGGAACTAAATCAAATATGAATTCTAGAAACAAATAACAAGCATACATGCATACATACATATATACATACATACCCATGTGCATATATGTGGTAAATTCCTAAATGGTTATAAAATTTATTATATAATATATATACATATAAATATACATATATGTATATATGTGTGCATATATATTTGCCTCAGATATTCATAAATATCATCTATCAATGCACGGAACAGTTTATACTAGTGGAAAAAATGCCCACACTGATGAAATCATGAATATTTTGATGTAAAATTAAAGTTTTCAGGTTTTGGGGATAAACTTTTCTACATCTAGGCATCTCTTCTTTATAAATGCATTCTTTTTTTTTAACTATATCCTACAACTCCAACACCACCAGACTTTTTCTGATTGCAGAAAATTCTAATTCTAATATGAACGAACAAGAATTTCACTTTTGCTTCTGTGTTTCTGTCTTTTTTATCTTACTCTGGACAACAGTGCTTTGGAATAGCTGAACTCCTTTTTCACGTTGTAAACTTTCTTAGACATCATTAGCATTCTTTCTTTTTATTAAAAGTATAAATGTAATTTGTAGACTAAATATTTACGTACTGTACTTACTTTTTAATGCTGATTCCGTCTTCTGCCAAAATCGAAATTGCTTTGAGCTCTCATTTTTCATGCCCTGATAGAAAGCATTTAACACATTCTTCACCATTGCCTGTCCTAATGGGGAGCATTTCATTATTATTAAGCAAGACAAAACATACACAAAGCAAAGGTGAAAGGAATATATTCTCTCTAGTTGGCTTGTTCATGATAGAAAATAAGCTACTTTTCAAACTGTTTTTGTCATAGACTAAATTGTATCATATTGACCTAAATATAAGTTATTCCTAAATATGGGCAATTAGTATTTATTAAATGCTTAATATGTTCCAGGCACTATGCTAAGCACTGATGATGCAAAAACAAGTAAAAAGGAAAATAGTTCCTGCCTTTGAGGAACTTTTATTCTAATGGTGGGGGGCAGGGAGAGGCGGTAGTAGGGAAGGTGTGCACCAAAATGGAAATGAAAAAGAGGTTAGGGAAGATGAAGGTATCCATGAGGGTAAGGTTTTTAAAGTTCAGAAAGTCAGGAGCAGAACTGTGCAAGACATTGTGCCAAGTACTGGGAATACCAACAAGAAAAAGAAAGACATTCCTTACCCTCAAGTTGCTTACCGTTCTTGTCTTTCCTTTGTCTTGCAGAATGACATCACGATGTCAGGATCAATGTACAGTGTGTCCAGTTGTGGCTGATGAGATTAATATGCACTCAGAAGGCTCTACTATAGGTTAGGCATTAATAGTCCATATGACCGTTTGGGAGGGAGATGTCTCTAAATTTGTGCATCTCTTGTTTCTTTTGAGCTACTACAATTCTGCTTTGCTCATAGAGCACAGTGCCTTCTTTGATGCAGGCATGCCATACTGAATAATCCTGTCCCAGTGCCTCCAATGTTACACAATTGATACCAAAGTTCTTCAGAGACCTTGACAATGTCCTTATATCATTTCTTCTGACTACCAGGTGAGCATCTGCCTTGTGTGAGTTCTCCATAAAATAGTCTTTTAGGAAAGCACATTTAGCATTTGAGCAATGTGACCAACCTATCAGAGTTGCACTCTTTGTAGTAGAGTTTGAATGCTTGGCAGTTCAGTTTGAGAAAGACCTCAGTGTCCAGTACCTTATCTTGCCAGGTGATCTTTGGAATCTTCCTAAGACAAGTCAAATGGAAGTGGTTCAATTTTCTGGCATGGCCCTGGTAGACTGTCCAGGTTTCACAGGCATACAACAATGAGGTCAGCACAACAGCTCTGTAGACCTTCAGTTTAGTAGGCAGCCCAATACCTCTTCTGTCCCCTATATTCTTTAGGAGCTTCCCAAATGCTGAGTTAGCTCTGGCAATGTGTGTGTGTGTGTGTGTGTGTGTGTATGTGTGTGTGTCTGTCTGTCTGTCTCTGTGTGTGTATGCATGCGAACCTCATCTATCTGTATATACCTGAAAGGTATACTGCCAAGGGAAGTGAACTTATCTACAGAATTCAAAATTTCTTGATATGTTGTAACTGATATTTCCATGCATGGATGGTATGGTACTTGGAGAACCTCTGTTTTCTTGGTGTTAATTGTTAGGTTACAATTAGCACAAGCAGTAGAGAATTGATCTATATTTTGTTGCATCTCAGTCTCAGAAACTGCATTGAGTGGACTATCATCTGCAAACAAAAATTTGCACACCAACTCTCCTTCCACTTTAGTCTTGGCTTGTAGCCTTTTCAAGTTCAATGTTACATCAGTGTGGTAGTTGACCTTGATACCGTTTGCATCCTCATTGAAGGCATCTGACAACATTGTTGAAAACATTATGCTAAAAAAGAATGGGAGCAAAAACATAACTCTGCTTCATTCCATTGAGGACTGGGAAAGTATGAGAATCATTCATTATCCAGAACCTGTGCAAGCTTGCCATCACGAAACTGGCATACAATACTGATGAACTTCTCAGGGCAACCAAATTACAACATGATATTACACAGGCCCTTGCAACTGACAGTACAAAAGGCCTTGATTAGATTAACGAATTTTGTGTACAGACTTCAAGGAGCTTACAATCTAATGGGAGAAGACAACACAAATGAAGGCTGGAAACTGGTGGTCATGGTGGAGAAATACATTGGGCATACTCCATACCCAAGATGGCACAGGGACATCTTGGTCTACGTAGTTGAAACTAGGCAGAGCTACAGATGCAAATAAATATTTATTATCCATTTTATTATAGTGTCCTCTTTTAATTTCATCAGTTTTGTCATTATTCTTTTACTAAAAGTTCAATTTTAAGCTGTTATGAAAGATATATTTGTGAACAAAAGTACAGCTTATATTTGTACTAATATGGTAAATTTCAGAACATTTGTAATGAAACTACCAATGTCATACTGAATTAGAAATTTATATCCATGTTTCAAAAATATTTTATTCATATATTCTGTTTTGCCACATTAATCAATTCTCAGTAAACACCAGTACTTTTATCTTAAAACAGTTAAATCCATATAATATAGCAATTGTGACTTTTAGCTCATGTAACTTTACACCCTTATAGTTAACTCTTTTTTGACAGAAAGAAAATGTATTGTAATCTCAGTAACCTAAAACCAACTTTTGTCATTGTGTTTGACCTTTTCACATTATATTCATTTATCTATGGCAGACATTATGAATGCTTTCTTATTTTGGTATAGCCTTCTTGCTTCTGCATCAATTAATTCAGGTCTTCTGATGTTTCTCTGAATTCTTCATATTGGTCATTTCTTAGAATACAATAATATTCTATTTGTTAATAAGCATAATCCACTCAACTATGTTCAAGTCATTAGGTAAATAATTTTTTCCTACCTCTGACTATTACAAATAATACTTCTATGTGTGCTTTGGTCCATACTGGAGCTTGGGGATATAAACCCAATAGTGGGCTACCGAGGTTAAAGAGTATGAATAATTTGCTAATTGCTTTTTGTTGCATGATTCTCAATTATTTTCCAAAATGGGTACAAGAATCTAAAACTCTATCCATGATGAATTAGTATGTCTATCTTCCTATACCCTTTACAACATTGACTCTATCTTTTAACATATTTGACAATTTGATGAGTTTGAGGTGATACATCAGAGACCCTTTAATTAGATTTCTCATATTTGGTACATTTTTCAAAAGGTAGATAATAGTTTACATATATTCTTTTGAAAACTATTCATATCCCTTTATGATTTATCTATATGTGAGTGACTAAGTATTACACCATTTTTTGGATAGATTTTGGATATGGGACTTTAATCAGAGATATTAGATACAATTATCTTTCCCAATTCACATATTTTCATATTATTCTAAGATATTGATTTATTCTTTGAAAAATGTTTTATTTATAATTTTATATAACCAGAATTGTCTACTCTACCTTTTTATAGTCTCCTTTATTAGGTATATGTTTTTGAGTGCTTCCCTTTCACCACAGTTGTAAAAACAAATGATCTTTTATTCTTCTCTGATGTTTTATGTTTTGACTTACATGTAGATTATTTGTTTTCTTGGACTTTATTATGGTATGTGCATAATGCTGGAATATAAATATGCTCTTTAGTATTCTCATTCAATAATCTTTGTGAGTATCAAATATAGTTCTAAAAGTATTCTATAGTTTATCATTTCCTTGTTTATCTTTTGATTACATTTATCAAGTTCTGAAAGAGAAATGCTAAATTCACCAGAAATTATGCTTTTACTTTTAAGGTGTTTTGCATATCAGTTGTCATTTTATTTAAGCATGTAAATACTTTGCCTGTTAGTACATATATTTCATATTGATTAATTATCTGTGGTACTTTAAGCATAATATAATTATTAGAGCCCCTGTTGCATGTCTTGACATTATTAATTTGTACCTTTAACCAAAATCATGATGTCAGCTCTTACGTTTTTGGATTCATCTGAAGTATAGTCCTCCACCCCCAGGCCCTCACTGTCAGGCTGTATGTGTCTTTACATTTTGTATGTTTCTTTACGATTTTATTGTTGAGTTCTGTTTTCTAATAATAATCATTTTTTTTCTGCTTTGTGAATGAGCTTAGTGTATTGACATTTAAAGTTATAACTATTAAGTTTGTGTTTTCCTCTAACAGATTCTGTGTTTTAAATTTCAGTTCATTTTTTCTAAATTAGCAGTAGGCCCCTGTGGTGTCCATTTCTTTATATCAATCTAATCCTTATCTTCCAAAGCAAACTTTTACCACTACCCCACTTCTCCAGTGCCCTCCCGCCTAACTGAATCCTAGATTACTTGATTCCTACTTACATTATCATTCTCTTTCTTCTTTTTTATGCTCTCCCACCTGACTTCAGATAAGAATATAATTCAAGAGACTTCTCTCCACTCCAGACTATTCAATCTTTTGCTTAAAATCTATTCATAGTTCATAGCCCTCATCCAGAAATATTAACTCAGTTCTTTCCTTTCTGTCCTTCTAGCATGTGCTAGGATTTAATTCCAACCTCTTCCTCCATGGGCTTTGAAAATTATTGTCCTCTCTTTGTTTCCTCAATGACCTTCACATAAAATGTGATTTCTAAAATACAGTAGCCTTGTCTCCTATATACAGCCAGGAAGAGTGTATCTCTGGACTATTTTCTCAACCCCTACTAAATATTGCTTTACCTATTTCTCTGTTCCAGACCATTATTTGTGGAACCCTCTCAAAAGTACTAATTTGTGAATTAAGTAGAGTAGCATGGTGGAAGAAACATTCGAGAAATTGGTTTGAATCAAGGATTAGTCTTACTGTCCTTGATTTTGACCAATCTACCTCAACTCCTCCATCCATAAAATGGGAACATTGGACTAAGTAATAAGCAATAGCCAAGATTATTCTGTTCTCTAAGTTTATGATTCTTTAGACTTCTCAATTTCTACATTCCTTTCAACCTTAGAATGATAATTATTTCTCTTTTAAGGATATTGCCTACAAATATTACTTTTTTACTCACAATGAAGGAGGCAGCGAGATGGCATAGTGAATAGAGTGTTGGCCCTTGAGTTCAAATCTGGGTGAATCTGGACAAGTCACTTAACCCTGTTTGCCTCAGTTTCCTCATCTGAAAAATGAGCTAGAGAAGGAAATGGAAAACCATTCAAGTATCTTTGCCAAGAAAACCCCAGCTGGGGTCATGGAGAGTCAGATACTATGATATGACTCAACAACAACAACAACTCATAATGACCCTCAAAGTGAGACTTCTAAAAGAGAATGACTTCATCAATCCCATGTATGGGATCCTGGATCTCCCTTACATATTCCCCATACCCTTTCATTTGTAACATACCATTCAAGGAATATTAATTATTTTAAGTTCAATTTTATCTTAATTTCAGTTATGAATTCCCCTTTCCCCCCCAAAACTATGCTTCAGTCTATACTCTGAATTCATTAATCATCTGTCTAATTGGAGGTAGATAGCATGTTTCATCATGAGTCCTCTGGAGCTATACTGGTTCCATTATACTGATCAGAGTTCCTAAGTTAAAATTGTCTTTACATTACTATTTTATAAATTATTCTCACAGTTCCATTCATTTTACTCTGTATCCGTTCACAGAAGTCTTCCCAAGTTTTTTTAAACCATTTCCTCCATTTCTTATAGCACAATAGCATTCTGTAACATACATATACTATAATTTGTTCAATTATTCCTCAATTAATTGTCAACTCCTTAATTTCCAATTGAATGGGTATGAGATAGAACCTCTGAATTATTTTAATTTTCGTTTTTTCCAGTTAATAATGATTTAGAACATTTTTATGTTGTTATTCATAGTTTAGATTTCTTCCTCAGAAAACTGTCTATTGATACTCTGACCATTTTTCAGTTGAGGAATGAATCTTTCTTATTAATTTAACTCTTTTCTCTCTATATATCTATATCTATATATCTATATCCATATATCTATATATCTATATCTATATATCTAAATCTATATCTATATCTTACAAAAACAGACCTTTATTAGAGAAATTTTGCTATAAAGATTTTTCCCCTAGTCTCCTGCTTTTGCCCCTAATTTTAGCTGCATTGGTTTTGATTCTGCAAAACCTTTTTAATTTTATTTAATCAAAATTGTTCATTTTCTCGTTTGTTCATGAAATATTCCACTATACATACATAAATCTGACAGGTAGTTTCTTTTTCTTCCATGCTCCTCTTTATGATGTCACACTGAATGTCTAAATTATGGCCCCATTTGGAACTTGTCTTAGCATGCAATATGAGATGTCTGTCTATACCTAATTTCCACCTGACTGATTTCCAGGTTTCACAACAGTGTCTGTCAAATAATGAGTTCTTGAACCACTAGCTATCATCTTTGGGTTTATCAAATATTAGGCTTCTTTGATCCTTTGCTTCTGTCTATTGTCTACCCATCAATTCTGCTGATCACCCTCTTCATTTGTTATCTAGTATCATTTTTTTATAATTATGGTTTTATGGTTTGAAATCTGTTACTGCTAAGCCCCCTTTCTTTGCCACTCCTCCCCCCAAGAAATATTAATTTTATTCTCTTTCTTTCTTTAGATTTTCTTTCTTTACATTCTCTTTCTTGAATCCTTCCTCCTTTTAATGATTATTATCTATAAATAGTCTCTTTTTATTTGATAAATGAAATTTAGAAAGAGTAAGAGTTCTACATTAGACTAAATACAAATATAAACATTAGATTAATCATAAACATTGACTCATCTGCTTGGCATTTTCATTCAGTATAAATGTTCTACTTTTCTTAAATTAATTTTCATTGATGTAATTATATAAAGCTGAAGGCCCTAAGGCCCTACTTTGCTCTGGCTTCTTCAGTAAGAATACTCCAAATACTTCCCTTTTGCTAAAAAAATTATCAAACTTTTCACTTTGATAGTTAAAGTCGACTTTGAAGGATATGTTATTATTGGAGCACAAGATGATGTCTCTTACCTTTCAGAATATAGCATGACATAATTTTCTTTCATTTCTCATAGTTAAGGATAGTCTCTGAATTTTGGACTATTTTTTAAATATGATTACCTTCTGCTTGGATTCTTACTACACTTCTTAATATTTCTAGAATTTTGTACCTTGGCCACAATACTTATTTGAGAACTGACCTTTGAGTTTCTCTCTGGCAGAATCCTATATATTCTCTCAGTCTTTCCTTTGCCTTCTGTTTATAATTCTTTTCTCTTGCAAGATTTACTAATGTAGGGCATTCAGGGATTTGAGTTTTTATTTCATTGTGTTTTTCTGGGAAATATACAAATTTCATATTGTTTCACTTCATTCTGTCTTCAAATTTAATTGCTTTGGTACATAATAATCTCATGTATTCAAATTTCTTTTTTTTTGTTTTTTTATGTTCTTTTTTCTGTATTTTTGTCTTCCAGATTTGAAGATTTCTTGCAAAGTATTAATTTAGATATTTCCCATTAGTTCTAAGTTATTGTCTCCTTTATATTTTTGAAGCTTTGCTGGGATAATAATTTCTGTTCTTATTTCTTCTTTTCCCTTTACCTAAGCCATGTGTCAGGTTCTTGAATTATTCCATTATCATTTCTGTATGTCTGTTGGTGTTGCAATACTAGCTTTCTCCTCTGAAATTTTAACACAATTTTCTTCTATCCCATAATTCTTAGTGTATTTGGAATTCTTTCTGAGTCATCACTTGCCTCTGATAATGTTTCTTTCATTTTTATGCTTTCCCTCTCTTTTTTTTTGTTGAATTTTACTTTATCTTTTATTTTCTATTCTGAGGTGAGAAAGGGGACTGCACTTAAACGTAAGTCTATTGGTCATCTTGCCAGAAGAGTTCTAATAATTTGTTTTTATTTTTTAATTGAGTCACATAATACAACTTCATTTATAGACATACTCTAGATAAGATAGTACTGATCAATGTTCTTTGACAATAAAGTCCTTGTTAGGCTAGTATAATGCATTTTAGTTAACCTGCAGTGAAATGTGGCAAAACTCTGCCATAGAATCATTTAGGAGGTAATCCTTTGTAACCTTATATCTATGAAATCATTAAATCACTTAATATTGTGTTTTTATTAATTAACACCAGTCTTGGGCTGGGGTGGGCAGTATCCCTAATCCAGGTGAGAGTGAGTGAGAGTTGGGTGGCAGGTAGACACCACAGATAGATAATTAGCCCAGAGAAGTTCTTGGCAAGCCCTCATACCGGAGGTGTTAATCCTCCCTAAACACCACAAACACCCCACTCAACTCTCACCTGTGACTCCAAAAAGCTGTAGTATGTGCAGCAGCTACACCCCAGTAAAACCATCTTGCCATATGGGTTAAACCAGGTTGAGGGTAACCAACAGTCTTCAAATCCATCAGTGAGTTAGTGCGATGTCTACATCGAGCATGCGAAGAATTCTCCTGGCAGAATGGGTGGATGAAACATTTTGTTCTGACCTCCATGAAGGCAGCTGAAGTGCTCAGAAACTGGTCAAACATCGAAGACACCAAGGTCTTCCACCATATTCTAGGCTATTGCCCATCATCTTGACTTTTGTCTTGACACTTGATTTTGGTGATTCTGGAAGAGAGAGTGAGGCAATGACTTTGTTTGACTCTGCCTCCCTAAAATACATTTCATGTGCAAGTCAAGGTATTGCCATGTGATTTCATTGGTCCTCTTTAAAAATCAAGGATGAGGAGGCACCTAGGTGGTACAGTGAGTAGAACTCCAGCCCTGGAGTCAGGAGGACCTGAGTTCTAATCCAGCCTTAGACACTTGACACACTTACTAGCTGTGTGACCTTGGACAAGTCACTTAACCCCAATTGCCCTGCCTTCCCTCTCCAAAAAAAAAATGAAGGATGAATGATAGCATCCTTAATACATATTTACTGATATCCTTATTTGGCTTTTGATACCTCCTCTTACTCCTCTCTATATCAGTATATTTCTCTAGTAAATATATTTAAATCTCTCCTAAAATATTCCCATTAAAACAACTAAAAATGGAAAGATGTAAGAAAGTCCAGAATATACTGAACCTCATTTGTGTCTGTCATAAGATAGGCTTCGGTTAGAGCCTAAGTTCTGCATGAATTTCTGTCAAACTGAAATTCCTATAGCAAAAGTCTGACTATGTAGGTACCCTATATCATAAATTTCAGTGGTTTCCTATCACCCCCATGATCAATTATAAAATCCTGTTTGGTATTCAAAATCCTCCATAATCTGGCCCCCTGCTACCTTTCCAGTCTTCTTATACTTTACTCCTGACCCATGTACTCTGCCATCCAGTGACATTGGATTTCTTATTGTTCCTCACACATGACACTTGTTTTATTAATGAATAAAATAATAGCTAACATTTGTATAGTTCCTACTATGTGGTCAGGCACTGTGCCAAGCACTTTGCAATTATCTCATTTGATCCTCATAACTCCTGGGAAATAAGTAGATACTATATTATCATCCCCATATTATAGATGAGAAAACTGAGACAAAGAGAGGTCATACACCTAGTAAGAGTCTGAGCCACATTTGAACTCAGGTCTTCCTCACTTCAGGCCTGGTGTTTTGTACACTGTGCCATCTAGTTGCTTCAGGGTGTTTTCTCTCTCCCTAATTTCCTTCGAGTCTCAGTTAAAAGCCTACTTTCTACAAGAAGCCTTTTCTGATCCCCTTAATACTAGTGCCTTCCTTCTCTTAATCATCTCCAATTTATACTGTATGTATTGTGTTTGCTCCTAGTTGTTTACACGTTTGCTCTCCTATTAGGCTGTGAATTACTTGAGAACAGGAATTGCCTTCTGCGTTAGCATTTAGTACATTGCCTACCACATAATTAGGTGCTTAATAAATGCTTCTTGACTTATTTCAAGCGGTTTATGTGACTTGTGTAAGGTCACATGGGTAGGAAGAGGCAGACATGAGATTCAAACACAGGTCAGTCAGTGAGTCAGTCAATAAGAATTTATTAAGTATTTACTATGTACCAAACACTTTACTAAGTAAAGAGAATATAACAAAAAGCAAAAGAACACAAATGTCTTCTGATTCCAAATTGTACCATATATTCTGTATCTTTTTAAACATTAAAGACTCCATGACCAGGATTCAGGATTCAAGTGGCAATTTTCTCACAAGAATTACCAAAATTTATTGAACTTGCCACTTGATGGTCATCCCATGGGTCTCTCCTCACTGAAACCTCTCCACCACTTTTTTTTTTTAAATAATTCTTTTTCCTTTTCCTCAAATCTCCATGTGAGTATCGCTTGAGTGCACTTCATGACAAGTCCAGGACAATGTTCTCTTACTGAGGCTCAGAAAAATGGACACCCAGCAGCACGGGTTACAGCAATAAAGAGAATGCTGATTTGCTCATGGAAACCTTTCAAAGGGATCCAGAACTGGTCCACAAAGACCATCATATTGTCATACCACATGAAACACAGCCCTGTGTGATGCTGGTGTGTTTCGAAACTGCAAGAAATAACAGAAGCCTAAACTGCTTCCAGGCCTTTAATTTCCTTTCATAACCATTGTTAACTGGCTTTTCAATGCAGAAACAAAAAGCCAACCTCTAGTTCCACTAAACTCTTTTCTCCCTCTTCACTCTCATCTCTACCCTTGGAAAATACAACCTGACTCCATAAGGCTGACTTTTGAGAGTTCTCATGTTACACCCTGGCCTTGCAGTATCCTGTCTGTCTCGAGCACTTTCTGCAATGTATTGGGCAGCAGGTCTCTGGTGGTCTGCCATTATATATATATATACAAGGTCTTTAGAAGCTGGGGATCAGATTGGCAGCAAAAAATGCTTTGAGTATAAACTCCTCGAGGGCAGATTTTTCATCTTTTTTTTTCTTTGTATGCTAGCACAATGCTTGGCACAAAGTAAGTGTTTAACTAATGTTTTTTGAGTTGCATTGAATAGAACACCATGAGAACCTTCAAATAATCCTTAAGATACATAGAAATCTCCAGCTATAGCATGCTCGCTATCTTCTTTACTTCCTCTCACCCTCTCTTTCTCTCTCTCCCTACTCCTCCTCTTGTCCAGTGAAAGATCGTATAATGGAGACTGTATCCCAGATATGGTGGGGGGAAAGTTTGTAGATGTATTCTGACTATATCGTAGAAGAAAATATTTTCTTGTAAAAACTAATTCATGTTAAGGAGCTAAATGGAACTGGCATGATAGTAATTGGTTCCTTAACAATAGCGAGTAAGCATGGAGGATAGCCCTTGAAAATGAATATAATCACAGGATGAAATATCACATATAAAGAATATCTAGGAGGTCAATATTACTAGAGGGGTAAGAAGACTAGAAAGGTTAGGAAGGGGTCAGGTTATAAAGGGATTTCAAAGCCAAACAAAAAATTTTACATTTGATCCTGGTGGTAATAGGGAAACACTGGAATTGATTGAACACAGAGATAACATGGTCAACTCTGCACTTTAGGGAGATCAATTAATTGGACAGTATTGGAATGGGCAAGAACTTGAAACAGGGAAACAAACTAGGCTGTTATAATGGTCTATGTATGAGGTGACCCTGTCAGAGAAGAGAAGGGGGGTTATAAGAGAAAAATTAAAAAGTAAAATTGACGAGACTTTGAATCAGACTGGATACATGGGGTGAGAGAGAGTGAGGAGTTGACACTTGGTTGTTAGTATGGATGATTGTGAAGATGGTGATGCCTTTGACAGTAATAGGAAAGTTAAGAAGAGTGCAGGGTTTAGGGTGGGGAGAGAGATAATGAATATGATTTGGAAATGTTGAATTTGGACATATTTAAGATGTCTACAGGGGATCCAGTTTGAAATGTCTAATAAGAAGTTGGAAATGTTAGACTGGAGATCAGAAGAGACATTAAGATTGGGTAAATAGACTCAAGAATCTTCTGTATAGGAATAATTGAATCTATGGCAGCTGTTGAGAATACCCAGCAAAATACCTTGGAGAGAAAAGGACAGGACAGAAACTTGGTGAATACGCATAACAAGGCAAATCAACAAGCATTTATTAAGAACCTTCTTTGTACCTGACACTATGCTAAAGCGCTGGGGAATACAAAGATAAGAAAAGAAAAGAAAGGAAAGTAAAAGAAAAGAAAAGAAAAATAAATAAACAAATAAACAAATGAATGAATGAATGAATAAATAAACAGCCCTTACTCTCAGGGAGCTGGATAGAGATTCACAAAGGAGACTGAGTAAGCAGTCTGATAGGTAAGAGGAGAACCAGGCAAGAGTGGTGAGATGAAAGCTTCCCCAGATGGGATGAAACCAAGAGAAAGTAGATGAAACTGACAGGCCTTTTAAAATGCCTCTAAAATCAAACACAGCCTTTCTGCCAAATTGTTAGATGACCAGAACCACCTCAAAATGTCTACACAAGCTCCAAAGTTTCTCCAAGTCCCTTTCCTCCTTATACCTCATCACTACTCACCCAGAAGCATGTTATATATGGAGACAATTATCAGCCAAGAAAGCTACTAGGGGTCTGTTCATGCACTAGATCCTCATTACATATATCAAACTAAGAATTGGAGTTAAAAATAATTTACAGTGATTATGAAGTAGGTAAATTTTGCCTTCACCAATCTCTATCTCCTCTTTCTCTAAAAGTTTACTAATACCTTCTGGCTACTCAGGGTAATTTGTAACTCAGGATTGCAGCTCCAGGCTCACACGAATTTGATTAATTTTTGAATGTTTCTCAATAATACTCAATAATGGTTCACACTGACCCCAGGATCAAGCCCTTGTCATATCCTCGTGTTTAGTTCTACTCAGAGGCCTACAGTGCCCCCCAAAAACATTAGGCTAACTATAATCATTTAAATGTAGCATTTTTCTTAAAAGACTTGTGAAGACAAAAAAAGTAACTTGCATCATAGCTCAGTTAACAAGAAGATTGTTAGGGTCACCTTCTGGTGAAAGTAACATTTCCTTCCCCTTCCAGAGTTTGAGCCACGGTTCCTTTCCCTCTTACCCACCCCACCCCATCAATAGTAGAATCAATTAGCCTAATACATGGCTATTACAGGTCCCAGGGATGTCTACATACCAACAACTATTCTCCTTTCCAAGGTCTGTACCCTAGCTGACTCTTGTGGTCTTTTTATGTTTACCTCCCTTCTCACAGCCCTTGTGATACTCCTCACTGCTCTCACCAAATGGGCATGGTTCCCCTCAAGGGACATATTGGCTCTGAAACTTCCTGGTACTCAAAAGCAATAATTTCACTTTCTCCAGGTATGAGGTCATGATCAAGTTTGCCATATCTGGCAGTTCTCTTCATCATTGTGACACTTTTTCATCTCCTGGAACCACTGTTCATAGCTTTTAATACATATGTACCCTAGACTTTTTCTTTTTTCCAGAATCTGGAAAGGACAAAGAACAACCCTTCTCAGATTCTTTTATCATGAAACCTGTCTGTGAATGTACTTACTAACTCTAGGACCTTAGGTAACACATTTAATCTCTCTAGAGTTCAATTTCCTCATATGTGAAATGAAGAGATTATAGGTAGATTATGGGTATTTAATTTTTTTCTTTTTGTTATAGACCCATTTGTCAGTGTAGTTGATGGATCCCTTCTCAGTTTAATACTTTTAATATATAAAATAAAATATCCAGGATTATAAGGGAAACTAATTTTATTGAAATATAGTTATCAAAATATTTTTTAGAAGTTCACAGAACCCAGGAGAAGACTGCTCAAGAGGATTCTAAGGTCCACTCTAGCTGTAAATTCTATGGTCCTATAAACTTCAAAAGGCTTCAAGAATAGATATGACAATAAAACACTGCATGTAAGCTTTCTATGGATGATTAATCCTAGCTAAACTCAGAAATATTTATCACCAGAAGGTGGGCCACCAGGTGAGGAAATATTTTGGCCACAGAAATCTGTATCAGTGAAGAAAACACCCATGTTAATATTTGAAGAATTGAAGTAAATTTGAATGCTAAGTACATTTTGTTGCATACCAATTCTTTGGAAATTGCTAAGCCAAGTATGGTATAATCAGCCATTCTCTGTTAACCAGAACATTCAATTAATCAGAACATCCCATTCCCCATGCATTGCCATATATGTGTGTCAGCAATAAAAGCCATAGAGAGAACATCAGGTTCTTATTATCAGTGCAGGAATAAATTTGCATGCATGAGTATGTGTAAACTTAAAATGTTCTAGCATAAAGTAGATATCTGAGAAATAAATTATAGGGCAGTTATTTATTTCTTACAAGTTATGGATGAGTTCATAAGGCACCCTCATAGCTCCACCATGTGTGAGAGTCATGAAATTAAAGAATTTTACTAGCATGTAGAAAAGAGAAGAGATAGTCATGGTCAGTTGGTAAGATAGGCAGCCTTTATAAACAGTCCTGTGCAGGGAGAGGAGGAGATCTGTAGGAAGTCTGAGTCTTGTGTTATTGCAGAGCATGGGTGGGGGCCTAACCCCCATATTTGAATATTAAATTAGTGAGGGCAAAACCTACACAATACCAATGGTATTAGTCATGTCTGGTGGGGCATCCAATACCAGATGTCACTTTTCTGATCTTTCATGCGCAACTCTCATAGTTTTTGGCACGTCAGAGTTCGCATCTGAGTACAATTTAAGTTGTAACAACGCAATCAGCATGGCGAACTATTTTTTGTCTTCCTCTACACTATTTTGGGAACTGAAGCTATGAAGTCTTTCAGTCCCATAATTTGGGAAGTTGGGATTCCTGTTCTGCAGTCCCTTCCCCCATTTATTGCCAGGGAAATGTGAAGGAGCCTACTCACTGCTGCCTGACAAATGTATTTTTGATATTTGATAGTTACAGCAGCCTTATAAATAGCTTATTGCCCTTGGAAAGTTTTAATTTATGCAGAGTGAAAAGTATAGAAAATTGAGGTCACTTATTTTCTGACTTGTCAGTCTCTTGGGGGAAAACACTTATTAAAAAATTACATAAGCTAATGAATTATTGGGAATACTTTTAAGGTTGACCCAGCCTTACCTTTGATAATGGATTTATTTGTCATGACTCTAAGGTTCAAAATGCAGCTAGGTAAGGAAGCATAAATGTGTGTACTGAGCCCTATGTTTGGGGGAGCTTATGGGAGTGTAATAGGTAAACTAATATAGTGATTGCCAAAGCATGGTCTTAGAAGAGTGCCCCATGTAGCCCATAGACAGCTCTCTTCTCATATAAAAATATATAATAGCACAATGTCTAAATAGCTCTATTCTTTCTGGTACCCATCTGGAATGACATTTTAAAAATTTAAATAGATGTTACCACATTGGTTCCTTATCAAAAGAAGGATCATTCCCCACTTCCTCCCATTATAATTTGGGTGAAGGTTTTATTTTCTTCTATTTTTATTTTCTTTCAGAAACAAACAATTTAGATACATAGTCTGCAGAACTTTCTGCCCTTCCAAAATGTTCTGTAGCACATGCACAAATCTAAGAATCACAGCTCTAGCTCATTTCCTGAGTGAGTGGCAGACTGCATAGAGTGCTGAGTCTGGAGTCAAGAAGCCTTGAGTTCAAATTCAGCTACAGACACTTACTAGCTCTGTGCCCCCTGGAAAGTCACTTAACTTCTCTTTGCCTCAGTTTTCTGAACTGAAAAATAAGGATAATAATAGCACTTGCCTCCCAGGGGTATTTGATTTTTGTGTGTGTGGTTGTTCTTTCCATTTATATTGTTATAGTTATTGCACATATTGTTCTCCTGACTCTGCTTACTTCACTTGACATCAGTTCAGCTCTATCCATGCTTCTCCGAATTCATTACATACACAATTTCTTATAGCATAATAATATTCCATTATATTCATGTACTGCAATTTGCTTAACCATTCCTCAATTAATGGGCATCTACTTTATTTCCAGTTCTTTGCTATCACAAAAAGTACTGCTATAGATATTTTAGTGGATGTGGAACTTTAATCTTAGCTATGAGTTTCCTTTTGGTATAAGCCCAGTAATGGAATCTCTGGTTCAAAGTGTATAGACATTTAGTCACTTTATTTGCATAATTCCAAATGGCTTTCCAAAATGGTTTTATCATTTTCATAGTTTCACTAACAAGTATATGTGTATTGATAATTCCACAATTCTTCCAAAATTGACTATCACAATTTCTTATCATCTTTACCTCTTTATAACGTATAAGATGAAACCTCAGCATTGTTTTGATTTGCATTTTTATTATTATTAATAATTTGGAGCATTCTTTCATGTGGTGGTGAATATTTTGCAAGTCTTCTTTTGAGAATTATTTGTCATATCCTTTGACAATTTATCTATTCGGAAATGAATATCACTATCAATCTATCTGTGTGTGTGCATATGGGTATATGTGTGTGTGTGTGTATGTATGTGTATAAAATCTCATAATAGTTAGTTGGTTGATTGTTGTCTTTCATTCTCAAAGAGGACCAAAATAACATTACTATGTTGAAGTCAAGATATAGTGTGTCCAACTGTGGCTGATCAGACCAATATAATCTCACAAATCTCTACAACAGGTACACACAAATAATCCACATGAACTTTTGGAGTGGAGATGTCTCTAAATTTGTGCATCTCACATTTCTTTTTAACTACTGCAATTCCGCTTCACTCACAGGGTACAGCACTTTCTTTGATGTAGGTATGCCACTATGGGTGGTCCTTTGCTAGTGTCTCCCTTGCCATGCAATTGATTGCAAAGTTCTTCAGAGAGACCTTGAGAGTGTCCTTATATCACTTCTTCTGACCTCCACATGAGTGCTTGCCTTGTCAGAATTCTCTGCATAATAGTCCTTTAAGCAAATATATATTTGGCATTTGAACAACATAGCCAGCCCTTAGGAGTTATGCTCTCTGCAGTTTAGAATGCTTGGCAGCTTAGCTTGAAAAAGGACCTCAGTGTCCAGTGCCTTATCTTGTCAGGTGATCTTCAGAATCTTCCTAAGACATTTCAAATGGTAGTGATTCAGTTTTTTGGCATGACACTGGTGACTCCAGATTTCATAGGCATATGACAATGAGGTCGGCACAACGGCTCTCTAGACCTTCAGTTTGATAGGCAGTATAGTACCTTTTCTGTCCCATACTTTCCTTCAGAGCCTCCCGAACACTGAGGTAGCTCTGGAAATGTGTGCATCAATCTCATAATCCATGTGTACATCTCTGGAAAGTACATTGCCAAATTAAGAGAACTTATCCATAGCATTCAAAATTTCTCCATTTGCTGTAACCAATGGTTTCACATATGGATGGTTTGGTAGTGGTTGGTGGAGAATCTCCAGGGTTCTTTTTGTTGCTATTAATTGTTAAGCTAAAATTAGCACGAGAGGCAGAGAACTGATCCATACTTTGTTGCATCTCAACCTCAGAGGCTGCACTGAGCACACTATCTATCCATCTATCTATCTATCTATCTATCTATCTATCTATCTATCTATCTATCTATCTATCTAGTATCTCATGATAGTGAACCTTTATAAGAGAAACTTGATACAAAAAATCTTTGTAATGTTTTTTTGTAATTTTTGGTAATAATATTTGTAAAATTCTTAGCACAGTGCCTGGCACATAATAGTTGCTTAATAAATGTTTGTCCCACCTCTCTTCTATGCTCCAAGAATAGCCTGTAAACTAAGCAGAAAAGCATTGTATTGTTTAGGCTTTGCATAGGAAGAAAATCTAATATTCCCTTCCTTTCAATGAACATTCATAACCAAATTCTCTGTGCTATAATGCATACCTAGGTCAAGCATACCTACCTGGATCAAATGCCTCATAAATATTCAGCACAATGATAGACCTTTTAGATGGCATATACAAACTAAAATATATCACCTCTACCCTCAAAGAGCTTACAGTTTAGTTGATGAATAAAAAGTATAGGCATGAAATTACTAAGGAATATCGTATACTAAACTATATTTGATATGAATGTTTCTTTTTTTTTTAAATTTAATTCCTTTCAGAGAAGGGGGAGATTAGATTGCACTCTAGAACAGTAAAGAGCAATAATGTGTGTATTAGTGAAAGGGACCTTAGAGGACATTTCATTTAAATATCTACAGAGGAGCAAATTGGTTTGAGTGACTTTTCCAAAGTCTCATAGGCAGTAAGTGTGAGAAGTAGGACTTAAATCCACATCCTCTTATTCTAGGTCCAATGTTCTTTTCATTGTGCCAGGTGGTGGAATTTGAGCTGGGCTATTAAAGTTGAGGAGTATTATTTGGATGGATGGAAAGGAAGACGAAGTTAAATTTCAAGCAAGGAAGCTATACAAGCATAGGTATGGAGACTAGGACAAGATGAATAATCTGGTTCTATCAGACAGAGAGGGTGGCATCTTGGACAGAGTATCTGACCTGGATTCAAATCCTGCCTCAAATATTCTTTAGCTGTGTGATCAAGGAAAAATCACTGAAGTCTTTGAGTCTTAGTATCTCATTTGTGAATGGGCATGGCAATATTGTTTATCATCTTTACCAAAGGGTTGTTGTGTGGCTCAAATGAGATCACAAATGTGGAACACTATATACATTTTACCAATTATCACTTACTTTCTGAGACCCTCAGTATGTTTGTGTGTATATACACAAATATGCCTATACATGTATACACATATATATGCATGTATGTATATGTATATATATTTACATACAATTTTTGACATTCTTTTTAAAAAAGCTAAGCTCCAAATTCTTCTACTCCTTTCCCACTCACTGTGAAGGCAAACAATGTTAAAGCAATTATACATGTGAAATCATACAAAACATATTTTTACATTAGCCCTATCACCCAAAAAAGCAAGACAAATGAAGAAAGTTTAAAAAAACACAACTTTACTTCAATCTGTACTCACAGTTCATCAGTTCTTTCTCTGGAGGTGAATAGCATTTTCCATCATGCATCCTTTGGAATTGTAATGGCTCATTATATTGATCAGAGTAGACAAGTCTTTCACAGTTGATCATCATTACAAAATTGCTGTTACTATGTACAATGATTGTTCCTGTTCACTTCACTTTGCATCGGTTCATAGAGGTCTTACCATGTTTTTCTGAAACCATTTCTCCATCATTTTTATAGTGCAATAATATGCCATCACAATCATTTGCCAGAACTGGTTTAGCCATTGCCCGATTGATGGGCATCCCCTCAATTTCCAATTCTTTACTGTCATGAAAAGAGTTGCTATAAATATATATGCACATATATACATATAAAACATATTACATAAATACACATTACATTATATATGTATATGTGTATGTACAGGTATATATATATACATAGCTGTATATATGTATATATATATACAGGTATATATACACACACATATTGCATACAGGTACATATATGTATACATATACATATATATACACACACATATTGCATGTAGGTCCTTTTACTCTTTTAAAATTTCTTTGAGATACAGTCCTAGTAGTGATATTGCTGAGTTAAAAGGTATGCCCAGTTTCAGCGGTCTTTGGGCAGAGGTCCAAATTATTCTCTAGGACAAGTTCTTAACTCTGTCAACAGCAGTTCATTAGTGTACCCATTTTCCCTCATCCCTTCCAGCATTTGTCATTTCTGAGAGGTGTAAGGTGGTATCTCAGGGTGGTTTCAATGTGCATTTCTCCAATCAATAGTGATTTACATAATTTTATCATATAACTATAGATAGCTTTGATTTTTTTTCTTCTGAAAACTACCTGTTCATATCCCTTGACAATTTATCAATCAAGGAATGAAAACTTCAGTCTTGAAATTACCTCATAGTTGGCTTTTCTTTAGATTAAAAAAAATCAATTCTGATCTCCTAGAGAATTCTAGGACTTTTTCTGTTTCTCTGTGCCTTTCTGTCTATGTCTTCTTTTTTTGTCTCTCTGTCTCTATCTGACAGTGTCTGTCTTTGTTTCTGCCTCTGACCCTGTCTCTCTGTATCTGTCTGTCTTTCTGTCTTTCTGTCTATCTGTCTCACTCTCTGTCTCTCTTCTTCTCTATATTTTTTTTCTGTTTTTGTCTGGCTGTCTTTCTTCCTCTTTTTCCATCTGTCTTTGTCTCTGTTTCTCTCTGTCTCTGCCTCAGTCTCTCCTGTGAAAGACCTCATCTGATTAGGAATGTCTAATACAAATGTAACTAGCACTAGTAAGCTCTTTACTCACCCCCTCACCTTATAAATCTAACCTATTACAAATCTTCAGAAATTATATGAGAAACTAATATTTTAGGAATTCAGTTCAGACTTGAGTTCTTATGCCAGTTAGAAGAAATCTTAGGAAATGCATTTAGTTGCTAGCCTATAAGACCTTATTTGAGCTGAACAGTGTGAGAATTTTGGAGATAGGCAAGGAGGAATTGGGGAGGTCAGCTTTTCATCCACTTAATGAAGAAGTTACCAAGAGTCCTGAATTTGGAAATCACTTGTAAATACATTTGATCTTTTTTCCCCTTTTGGGAATTTGTTCATGGTTTGTTCAATTTCTTTCCCTGACATTGGGCATTTAAATTCTCCACTTCTTGTTCCATTAAGCTGGGTTTTTTAATATATTAAAAATATTCATCTGCTTTAGTTTATTAAGTAGGTGGTCTATATGATCAATATTGTGCTTTGGGAAATCACTTTGACAACTGAACAGGGGATAAATTGGAAGGCGGAAAGGCTTGAATTGAGGAGCCCAATTGGAAGGCGATGTCAAATAGTCTTAAGTGAAAAATGATGAGGGCATGAAAGAAGGTGATGGTTCTGTGAGTAGAGAAAAAGAGACATATGATCAATGTTATGGAGGTAGGAACAAATTCTGGCTAGATTTCAGTAAGCACTTCATAATTTTTAACCTTATGTAATTGTTTAAAAGTATTTGTTTTTAGGTTCCTTTTGACTTCTGTGCTTGCAATTGAAAGTATCTAATGAATTTTGTTCTTTAAATCAGTAATGCTGAAAAGTTATTTTATTAAAGTTGTTTTTTTTCCCAGTAGAATTTACTCAGTCTTGAAACTTATTACTCTTGGCTATAAATATTTATCTTTTGTCCTTAAAAAGATAATTTTCCAAGATTTTCTATCCATTAAAAGATTATTATCAAGTATTATCAAGTCACCTCTATTTCTTACTAGTTCTTTGGTATTTGAATTCTTTCTTTCTTGATTCTTTTATTCTCTTCTTTCTGTTTTCCATTCTTTCTCCTCCTCCTCCTCCTTTTTTTTTCTTCTTCAGAGCTATGGATTTTGACTATTACATTTCTGGGAGTTTAGATTTTGAGGTTTATTTTAGGAGATGAATGGTTGATATTATTTTCACTCTGACCTCTCATTCTAGTAAAACCAAGAAATTTCTTTTTATGATGTCCTGAACCATTGTAATTGTATAAATGCTCTTTTATTTTGGTCATTGTTTCAGATAATTCTTGAATATCTCTCCTTGACCTCTTTTTTTGGTAACAAATACTTTATATTTCTTCTATTTTTAAACTCTTTTGTTCTAAAATTTCTTGTCAGCTCTTGGAGTCATTGAGTTCTGTTTGGTCTGTTCTAATTTTCAGGAAGTCCATTACTTGAACAAAGTTTTTTATTATTCTCATTCCAATTCTTCCTTTGGTTTTCACTTCACTTATAATTTCTTATTTCATTTTTGTCTGTTGCTTCAGTTTTCCCAGGTATTCTTGCAATCCTTGTGTCCAAGTCATTTTTCTCCCTACCCCCTCCCCTGTCTCTTGTAGAGTTCCTCTCTGCATCTGGTTTTAACTTTTGACTGTATCTTGACCCACACTATTTCTTCATAGTGTTTGGAGTCTTCTTGTGTTTACTGAAGGGAGTAACTTCAGTTCCTGATCTGAGATTTTTGTTCCTGGTTCATAGTCATCTCCCTCTCATACTCTTGGATATGGTAGTCAGGGCCTGTTTAGTTCTGACCTCAATTTCCTAGACTCTTCAATCTGGCTTCTATTTTCCCTGATGTATCTAGATATTTAGAGTTTTGATGGGCTTTGGTGTCTTTGGTCACAGCATTTTGCAGTAAGCTGTCATCCTAGGAGCTGCCATGTGTTTCTGTCCCTGCCATGGCCTCCACAGCTTGGGAGCAGTTGTTACAGGCTTTCAGCCTGTTAGCTGAGCTCCCTTTAGCTTTTCTAGCAGGATGTTTCTCCTAGTGTTCATGGCTTCTGGCTTGCCTTTTTGCATACTCCTAAGCAAGATGAAAGAGCCTACTGTTGTTTTGCTTTTTTCTCTTTGAATTTTTCAATCATTATTTGATGTTGCCTTTTTTAAGATGGTTGCTAGGATAAAGGTAGAAGAACTGGGCTCCTCTGTGATCTTACATGACATGATTTTAACTGGAAGTCCTAGCTCCATGAAATTTTAAAAAAGGTCTTCATATATGACAAGATTATCACCCATTAGATGACTGACTGACTGACAGGTATAGACTTTATGTTTCTAAAAGTGAAAGAAGCAGGAACTTCTCCATTGCTGATTACTTTCTACATCTTATAAATCAACAAGTTTTCACTGAGTCAATTTTTTTCATAGAAATGAAGTTTATTTGTGATTTTCATTTCAATGTCTGTGTTATACTAAAAGATCTGAGCACACTTACATTGCATAAGAGAAATTTTGACCTGTTTGCATAATCAACATTTAATGAGGGAACTTTGCTTGTGGCATCATGATTAGCTGTGAAACAGGTAATTTTTTTTACCAGTTGAATGTAATAATTCCAGGAGAAATAAAATATTAATGAAGCACAAATGAGACTAAACCAAAATTTTGAAAATATTTGGGTATTCTTTTCAATTTCCCTGCCCCCTTTGTTTCCTTTTATCTTACAATATACAGGTTTTTCTTGGAGTCGAGAAATTTAGTTGGGAAAGCACATGAACTTGGAAAATAAGCATTCCTCCCTGGATTTTTCTCCAGGTTCAAGATTTTCAAGGCTGAAATCTTTGGTAGAATAGATAATTTTATTAATTCCTCTGTGAGGCCCTAAGTTATTCTAGGGCAAGATTTTTAGACCTAAGGTGAGCTGAGAACTTGAATGTGAATATATGTATATATGTATACATATATTCACAGTAGTAGCCTCTAACTGAATTTACCATTTCCTTCAATTATAAATTAAAAAAACCCCTTTTCTTAAGGGATACATTGGATCTTAAAGGATACATAGGTTTAATGCCTAAGGGGAACATACCTCAAAAAAAAAGATTAAGAATCCCTTTTGGAGGATAATAGTTAAGTTTATTCCTTCATTCAGTTACCAGTACTGGTAGTAGAAGTAGAGGACAATGCTAGGAAGGGAAATGTTGGAAAGAAGAAAAGAAAAAGAAAGAAAGAAAGAAAGAAAGAAAGAAAGAAAGAAAGAAAGAAAGAAAGAAAGAAAGAAAGAAAGAAAGAAAGAAAGAAGGGGGAGAGAAAGAGAGAGAGAGAGAGAGAGAGAGAGAGAGAGAGAGAGAGAGAGAGAGAGAGAAGAATCTTATATTCTAATGGAGGAAGATAACTCATAATGGAAGAAAACCAGCTTTTATTTAGTGTCTATGTTCCAGGCACTACTAAGTGCTTTATAAATATTATTTCATTTGATCCTCACAACAATCCTGTGAGGTAGGTGTTATTACCATCCACATTTTAGAGAAACTGAAGCAAACAGAGTTTTCAGTGATTTTCTCAGCCACACCGCTAGTGTCTGAGGTCAATTTGAACTAAGGTTTTGCACTCCAGACCTAGTATTTTTTCCATTGCAACAGCCATTTGACCCAGGTAGTCTCTAGAAGTGATTAAAAATGTAAGTAAGGCATGATTTCTGCCATCAAGGAATTTACAAACCAGTCCAGACAAGACCAGAAACCTAAGTTGAAGGGGGAAGGAAGGAGATGGGTGAAGGAAATGAGGAAGAAGATGAGAGAAAAGAGAGAGGGGAGACAAAACCCTTCCATCTTTCATGATTGATTCAAGTCCAGTGAGGACATGATAAGGTGACTAAGGACAGGAGCAGGATCACTGATCTACCTTTGTCTAAATGTCGACCATCATATTAAGACTCGAAGTTTGGGTATACAAGCTGGTATAGTCAGTGTCTCAAAACTTTATTCCAAGATGGAAAAAAATTGCTTCCAATGAGCAAGTGCTCAGGCAGAGGAATCCATGCATCCATTACTTTAAAGCTTGACAGCATGTGTCTCTACATGAATAAAAAACAGAAACCAATAACTATCAAACTATAAAGATGTCTTGGATGCTTATTAATTCCTTGCAATTTGGTTTTCATATGTTTTGTTTAATTCTAAAATAACATCCACATATTACAGGCATCAATTCACATCAACTTTAGTTTCTCTTTTGGGAATGACACTCTTGCTAGGTTACAACTGAAATGAAATCAACTCTAGGTGACACCCTGAATCATAAAATGTCTCTAACTGGCTGCCTCATGCTTACAAATATTTTGATTGCATTTATTTGAATTCCATAAAATGTAATGAGGCCCTCAGCCTCTGGCAAGGCTAACACGGGATTTAATTTGTGCCAGTCTACTAAAGGGCAAAATGTTCTCGGGAGAAACTTAACTGTACCCTACAAACACAGAAATCCTTATTGACAGTCCCTGGCCAGGGTGTGGATAAATTTTTACAAATCAGCATTTTGTCCAGGTAACCAGATGGAGTTTGGAGATCCATTCAAAGGATTTCCTTGTTTGAACATATAACTAAATGGTTCTTAGATGTCAGTTTTTGGTGAAACATCAATATTGTACTTAGGCCACTTTCAGCAAAGCAACATAGACTGTTGCCCAGGAAATTAAGTGAGCGAAGCTTTCCTTATTAGGGAATTCAATGAAAAAAATGACCACTGGACATTCATTTTAATATGCTTTTCATTGGTTAGCACTCAACCTCCCACAGTCATGAGAACTAGAAAAGCTGAGGGAGTTTTCAACCAGCAAATGGGATATGGAATTTTTTTCTTCCTGAAAAGTCAGGATTATGTGACCTTATAAATTGGTCTCATTACAGAGCTACTGACAGACAGACATGCTGGTTGCTGCCAGTGGGCATATGGGCTGAAGGTTGTGGAGGAGGGGACAACAGATGGATTTGGGAAATGGAGTGATGGACAGGTCTCTCCCAAGGAGACCAGCTGGTAGGGAGGAGGTCATGTCTGTTGCCGAAAAGCTGAGAGAGATAAGGGTGTCAGCAGCAGGAAAGGTGACATCCATCAATCAGCTTCTTCATTATGGCAAGAATGAGCATTATGGGTTCAAGAGTGGAAGAAGGAGGCCAGTCATCCCATATCCCACAGGTGGAAACTCTAAAGGGGCTTATCTTTTACATTTCTGAGCAGGAAGGAAGAATAATATGCCCTTAATGAATAACCCCTAGAGCTAAGTAATCTTTTTTGCTTGCTAGAATTTCTAATGAAAATAACTCACTTCTACCTTGACATTGTAATAATCTAAAGAATATTTTCAAGACTCTCGCTCCAGTATTAAAATGTTCCACATGAATCTCATGCTGCATAACATAATAAAATAGTATCATTTCACTCAAGGTCAGACCTAAAGTCCATTCAGCCTAGTCACTTGCCTCTAATGGTTGTGCCAAGGATGCTTTGGGAAGACCCTTTATTATGTCAAACTCAGTATCTCAGCTACACACACACACACACACACACACACACACACAGATATACATATCTATGTATACACACTTATAACTGAAAAGGATTTCTACCTTAAATGATAGTTGAATTCAACAATAATTCAATTAATATTTGTTAAGCAACTGCTTTCTGCAGAACACTGTCCTAGGAAAGTTATAAAACTTAGATGACACTTGGTCTCTGTCTTCAGTGGCCTTACAGTTAGGTAAGAGTAATTATAATGCATGACAGATGCTTTATAGAAGTACTACTAAAATGATACGAGGTCTCTGAAGTAGGAAAGATCATTAGCAATGGGGAAATTGAGGAAAGTCACATATGGGAAGGGGCATTTGAACCGAACTTTGAGGTCTGAGTAAAGTTTCAACAGGTAGAGGCAAAGAGGGGGAAGAATTTTCAGGCATAGAAAATAGCATGAGTTTCAGGGCCAACAAACTGTTGTCATTTCTTTAATGTCCTTCTATGAAGTCTTGACTATCTACTACTTAATGCCTTTCCATATCCATCCCCATCCATAGCTGCTAGTCTCTTTCACTTCAAGCTTGCCTTATATCTGCTTTTTATGTTGTATATGTATTATATGTGTGTCTCTGTATGTGTGTGCATTTGTGTGTGTGTGTGTGTGCATGTGTGTGTTTTCTGTCTTCACCTATTAGAGTGTAAATTCTTGAAGTCAAGGACCATTAGCTTTTTGTATTTGTATTCCCAAACAAGTTCAATGCCTGGAAGATAACTGGTGCTTGCTGACTGCTTGACCAATTGATTTATTTTTTCATGTTGATGTTCAGACCATAGAATAAACATAATTTCTCATATGCAGAAGTTCTCCTAATGAAACATTGAATGGTCATAGATGCCACTCCATTGTTTCAGGATGGTAGATAAATCTCACATTATTGAAAGTAATTTAACTGTTTGAGGGTTTCCAAGGGATGTGGGTGGAAGAGGCAATGTATGCTGGAGTAGAAAGTGTACCAAATTTTTAATCAGAGGACCTGGGTTTGAAAATTGCCCATTCTATGTATTACGTTACTTAAAACTGAGCTCCAGTTTCTTCATCTATAAGAGCAGAGAATTGGACTAGGTGATAGCTAAGATTTCTTCGAGCTTTAAATCTTTAATCCTATATTTATAGCTTTTTCTTAAAACAGAATATGTGGTTAAATCTATACTCTTTGCTTATAGTCTCTGCTTGTGGTTCTCTCTTTTCTGACCCTTCACATAGAGAGTAGGTTCCATGTATAAGATTTGTAAAGTTATTTACTTTTGTATTTTGTTTCCTAAAATACTGAAGAAGAAGAAATGTCAACAGAAGAATGTGATATTTTGGGTGCCCAAATCATCATTTTTTTTAATACTAAAAGGGTCCATTCTGGGACATGCTTTATCAAGAACCAGCAGATACATTTATTCTCCTAGATATTAACATCTGAACTTCCATTCACATCTGTTACATGTGACATCACAACAGATGTCATTAATTGGAGCATGCAAATACTTCTAGAAAACAAAATTGAAAATAGTTGACTCTAAGAAAATATATCAAAAAGATTACATGAGTCCTATTTACTGCTCTGTTAACAAAACACTGGTCTTAAGGATCTGATCAAATCAGTTATATGCCTCATCTCTATTTTCATTCTCCCTTTGGTCATCATGTGAAATGGAGAATTATACCCAACAGATGTACAGTGCTAATTTTTTCACCCCATTCTTCTCTTAAGTTATTGAATTAAATTAGATGTTTGCTTTTTTGCATAGAGAATCTCAATGGCACTATGGAATGACACTCAGCTTATATATCTTTAAAAATCCCACGGATGTGTGAAGACCAAGGGCTTGAATATATTGGCATGAAAGTGACTACCAGGAATAATAAACCTTTGAAAATGCAAGTGAAAATGATGCTTCCATACTTGAGAATATGCTTCCATTTATGTAGGTGAGAGAAGACATATTTTTGATCTGACTTATTTGGAGAAATCTTAGGCACCTGAAGTCTACCAGTATAAGATAAAAGAGGCAACACTAGGTAGCAGGTCATCTGAAAAAGATCTGGGAGTTGTAGTGAACTGAAAACCCAATATAAGTCAGTAATATGATATGGCATCCCAAAAGCTAATACAATCTAAGGTTCCATTAAAGAGGTTTAGGGTCAAGGCTTAAGCAGGTCTCTTTTTCTGTTCATTTCCAGAGGGCAGAAGTAAGAACAATAAGTAGAAGTTTCAAAGATACTATTAAGCTTACTGCAACGGAATACTTCCTAATAATTAGAGCATTACAAAAGTGGAATGGGATGTCTCAAGTGGTAGCGGACCACTCTCTCTCCTCACTTTTCTTCTCTCTTGTCTATTATCTTGCTTTTTCTCATTTAAAATGTAAACTCCTTGAGGGCAGGGACTACTGTTCTTTTTACTTATACTGTGGTCACTGAACCTGACACATAGTAAGGATTTAATAAATACATCTTGTACTATACCTTGACTTTCCTCTCACTAGAAATCTACAAACAAAGTCAAGATGGCCAGCTATTGGATATATCATAGAGGGGATTCTTATTGAGATATGGAAGGTTCTGTAAGTCTATAAACCAGCTCCCCTGTTATAATTTAATACATTGATTAATTTAGTACCTTTTAATTGACAAATCTAAATTAACCACAACACACATACATCCGGGCTTTAAAGAACATTGACTTAATTTTTTTTTTTAAAGTACCAAATACCACCAGAAATTTAATTTGGAGAGTGTACACAATGAAAAGAGTACCAGACCAGTAATTAGGACATCTGATTTTGATTCTCATCACTGAAGAACTAGTTATATGATTGTGCACAAGTAACTTTACCTCTCAGAGCCTCAGTTTCCTAATCTATAAAGTGAGAATAATAATACTTGTACTACCTACTTACCTCATGCATCTATCCATTCATTCAACAAACACTTCAGCCCCTCCTCTGTGCCAGGCACCATACTAACTACTGGATACTGAAATCAAACAGTTCTTGTCCCCCAGTAGCTTATATCCTATTGGGAAGGGGAGGGGGAAGCAAGAATTTTAAAAAAAGGGTAAATACAAAATATAGAGAGAGCACATACAAAGTAATTTGTATGTAAGTCATGGAGGGCACTAGCAACTAGAAGGGTTCAAGATAGCACAAGTTTTACAACTCTTAAAATAACAAAATAAATGAATTATTACTATTTATAGCATTAAGTTAGAGAGGAATACAGCATATGGAAATCAGTCCATGTCCTCATGAGTACATACCCTGCAAATTTTCCATCATGTAGCGTCTATATAGAGACAGCTGGGTTTCATGGGTACAGTGTATATCCTTAAGTTTTTACTTTGCTACAGTCTTTGACTTGTAAGTCAGAGTGAAAAATTAGAGACATACAAGAGGGACCTTAAGAAAGCAAGTACAATCCATTTTCATCATCTGTAAAATATAACCAGCCTATACAGTCTACATTACAGAGACAATTAATTTTCAGATGACAAAACCAAGTACCAGATGCTAGAGTGAGAGATTGGTAATCTATGAATTTAAAATAGGATGCCCTAAAGATATTTTCTAAATGATCTAAATTGTTCCCAAATGTAGTCATCAAAACCAGTTGAATTTAGTGCCAATTTTTTGGTTTCATGTTGTCCTCCAACCTTAAATCTGCACGATAGCCTTTGGACTGTGAGCTTTCTGCTTATATGGTAGCAATGATCATAGATATATTTGTTTTTCCCAATATATGAAAAACTTTCATATGATATAAAGGTACATGTGCCACTATTGTCACAGAAATAAGTGGCTATTCATATAAAAATGAGTGGGCCTTAAGTTTTCCTACTCCTCTCCTCTTATTGTTTCAATGATGCCTTGATCATTTAGTTTTTAATTTAGTCCAAGATGTAAATCAGTAAAAAGGGATCTGATCTAGATTTTAAAAAAACACCTTATTTATGTTAAATTTGTATTTAAAAAGTTCATTCAAAAATGAGGAAATTGTGAATTGACTATGGAGGAGTGAATCCAACCACAAGCTGGGTTCTTCAACTATCTTAAATTATTTTTCAAATGTTTTAGGTTTGGCAAAAGCCAAAATACTTTTTGCCAAGCCCCTTTCCCCTTAATTTTTAAACTCATGTGTTTCAAGGGAAATTTAATCCACATGTTTCTGATACATTTGTACTTAACTTGTCAAAATGTTTGTAAGCACAAGTCTCTATCTCTTCTTCCTTAATTCCTTCTCAATTCCCTATTCCCTTTCCTGTTCTCTATTTTCTCCTCTTTTCTATTTCCTCCCCTTCCCTATTCTTTTCCCTTCCCTATTCTCTACCTTTCCCTTTCCAATTCTCTACCCTTCCCTAATCCTTTCCCTTCCATTCCCTTCCATTCCATTCCCATCTATTCCCTTCTGTTCCCTTCTCTTCCTTTCCTTTCCCTACTTTTCCCTTGCTTTCCATTCCTTTTCCTTCTTTCCTCCCTTCCCTTCCCTAATCTTTTTTGTTCTTACTCTTATTTCTTCCCTTCTGTACCCTAATCCCTTCCCTACCCTTCCATTTTTCTTATTTTCTTTCCTGCCCTTTCCTTCATTTCCAAAGTTCAGTTGCCCAATAAACTAAGCATGAACCACCCCAACTTTGATTTGATTTCCGACTTGGAAATTGAGAAAGGTTAAAACTGTTGACAACTCAGTTGTTTTGAAGAAAGGAGAGGGTATTTAAAATTTAATTCTGGTTTAAACTTTTAGATACCTGATAATTTTTTGCCTTAATGATATATGACATATACATACATGCATACATACATATACATGTATATATGAATATATTTATAAAGTTTTTAAAATGCACTAATAGAAGGACCATGGTAAATGAAGATGGACCAAAATTGTGTTTCTTTAAACTAGTTTAATTTAAAGAGTGCAGACCAGGAGAGACCTCCAAAATAGCTCTAAAAACAGCATAATGAAAAAACCTAGGTCTTGGGATAGAGTCTCCCCTCCCCCAGGTGAGCTATAACAGAACATCCAAAGTCAAGAAATAGGCTAAAAAAAAACAAGCAAACAACAACAACAAAAGAACTTGACCAAAAAAAGCTACTATAGTGGCAGGGAAGACAAAGACATAAACTCAGAAAATAAGAAAATAGCTAGCAACAAAACCTTAATAAAAAGTGCTAATTGGACCCAAGCCTAACAAGAATTCCTGGAAGAGTTAAAGAAAAAGATGAGTGGTAAAGGACAACTTGGTAAAAGAAGTGAGAGTGATGTAAGAAAATTCTGAAAAAAAAAATGAACAGCTTGGTAAAAAAAAAAAAAGTCACAACAATATAGAAGAAAAGAACCACTTAAAAAACAGAATTGGCCTAGTGGAAAAGTTCATATAAAAATTCACTGAAGATAAGAAGTAATTAAAATGCAGAATTGGCTAAATGAAAAAAAAAAGATACCAAATCCCACCAAAGAAAATAATTCCTTAAAAATTAGAATCAAGCAAGTGGAAGCTAGCAATTAGCATGAGACATCAAGAAACAATAAAACAAAGTCAAAGGGATGAAAAAAAGAAAATGTAAAATATCTCATCAGAAAAATAACTGACCTGGAAAAAAGGCCAAGGAGATATAATTGAAAAGCTGTGATCAGAGAAAGAGCCTAAACTTTATATTTTGAGAGATTATAAAGGAAAACTGCTCTATTATCTTAGATCTAGAGGACAAAGTAGAAATTGAAAGAATTCACCAATAACATCCTGAAAGAGATATGAAAATAAAACCTCTCAGGAACATTTTAGCCTAATTCCAGATTTCCCAGGTCAAAGTGAAAATATTGCAAGCAGACAGAAAGCAACCATTCAAATATTGTGAAGTCACAGTTAGGATCACACAAGATTCAGCAGCTTCAATATTAAAGGAGTAGAGGAATTGGGGTATGAGATTCTGCAAGGTAAAAGAGCTAGAATTACAACCAAGAATAAAATATCAAGAGTATAATCCTTCAAGAAAAAAAATGGATATTTAATGAAATTGAGTACTTTCAAGCATTCCTGATGAAAAGACCAGAGAGGAATAGAAAATTTGACTTTCAAACATAAGACTCAAGAGGACCATAAATAGGTAAACATGAACTTGTAATCATAAAGGACTCAATAAAGTTAAACTATTTATATTCCTGTATGGAAAGATGATATACATAACTTTTTAGAATTTTATCATTATTATGTCAATTAGAAGGAGTCTATATAGACAGAAGACATGAGTGTGATTTCATTATATTGGGATGATTTTTAAAAAAAATGAATACATGAGAGAGGGGATGCCTTGGGAGAAGGGGGAAGACAGAAGTAGAGCAGAGAAAATTTTCTCGCATAAAAGAGGCTCTCAAGGAAGAGCTTTTTATAATGAAGGGGAAAATGGGGGTGGTGGTGGCAGGCAATGCTTCAACTTCACTCTTTGCAGAATTGGTTCAAAGAAAGAGGAATGTGTGTGTATGTGTGTGTGTGTGTGTGTATACACATACACACATATACAGTTTTATATAGGAATCCATCTTACCCAATTGGGAAATAAAAGGGGAAGAAGATAAGAGATAAAAAGAAGGGAGGGGTAATAAAAGGAAGGGTGGATTAAGGGAGGAAGAGGTCAGAAACAAAACAGACTTTTAAGGAGTGCCGGGATAAAAAGAGAGAGAAGGATAAACAGAAGAAAGTAGGATAGAGGGAAATACACAGTTAGTAATCATAACTGTGAATGGGAATGGAAAGAACTTACCCATGAAATGGAAGTGGATAACAGAATGGATTAGAAACCAGAATCCAACAATATGTTGTTTACAAGAGACACACTTGAAACAGAAACACATACAGAGTGAAAATAAAGGACTGGAGCAGAATCTATTATGCTTCAGCAGAAGTAAAAAAGGTAGGGGTAGCAATTATGAGCTCAAACAAAGCAAAAGAGCAAAAATAAATGTAATTAATATAGATAATTAAAGAAATTAGATTTTCATAAAAGGTACCATAGCCAATGAAGTCATAAAATTTTTGCAGCATATTTCTCTGATAAAGATCTAATTTCTCAAATAGAGAATTGAGTCAAATTTATAAAAATAAGAACAATTCTCCAATTGACAAATGGTCAAAGGATAACAACAGGCAGTTTTTGAGGAAGAAACCAAAACCATTTATAGTTATTGATTAGAGAAAAGCAAATTAAAACAACTCCATGCTACCTCACAACTATCAGAAATGACAAATGTGGGAGGGAATGAGGAAAAATAGGTATACTGATAAACTCCTGGAATTGTGAACTGTCCAACCATTTTGGAGAACAATTTGGAACTATGCCCAAAGGCCCATTGAACTATACATACCATTTGACCCAGCAATACTACTAATAGTTCTATATCCCAAAGAGATCAAAGAAAAAGGAGAACCAACATATACAAAAATATTCATGGCAACTCTTTATGTGGTAGCACAGAATCAGAAATTGAGAGATTATTCATCCATTGGGGAATGGCTGAACAAATTATGGCATTTGATTGTGATAGAGTACTATTGTGCAATAAGAAATGACTAGGGAGGTGGTTTCAGAGGAAAAAACAGGTAAGACCTTTATGAACTAATGCAAAGTGAAGTGAGAAGAATGGGGAGATCACTGTGCACAGTAATAGCAATGTTGTAATGATGATCAACTATGAAAGACTTGTCTATTCTGACCAATACAATGATCCAAGACAATTCTAAATCATCATGAAAAACTCCTATCCACCTTCAGAGGGAGAAATGATGATTTCCAAGTGCAAGTTGAAGTATATAATTTTCTCATTTTATTTTCTCACTTTTATGATGATATGGCTAATATGGAAATATGCTTCATATGATTTCACATATACAATTAATTGATATGTCTTCTCAATGAGTGAGGGAGGGGTGGAAGGAAGGCAGGATATTTGCAACTCAAAAATAAAAAGGAAAGAATGTTAAAAATAAATAAACAATATTTTAAAAGTAAAAAAAGAAAATAGTAAACTAGTTTATTTTAAAATTAAACATATAAGTGGGAACTTAATGGCCATTTTATTTAACAATAAAAAAGGAAACATTTTCTGAAATGTCATGAATTCAAAATGCCTTCGTTAATGCCTATCAAACTCTCCAGCTTTGAGGTAAATTCTTTGAAACCTAAATCTCTCATTGCCCCAAACAAAAGCCTTCGAACTAGAACATGGATACTGACCTTGAAGACATAAGACATCCAGAGCAAAAAAAGAAAAAGAAAAAAAAACACAATTCATTGTTTTTGAAGTATGACTCTATTTTCCCTTAGCTCACAAGAATCTTTAATTATTTGTCATGATAAATTTTTGTTTTCAAAAAAAAAAAACAAATTAAAGTGAAACTTCAAAATACTGACAAATTTGGTAAAATGTCCCTCTTGGGAACATCTAAGAACTAGATTTAAAAAAAAAAAGTATTTGACAATAGCTACTCCCATCCGGATTTCTAGGAAAGTGATAATTCTACACACTTCCTCATTTATCAAGAGATCAAACCTTTTGGCCCAGTTATTGTCAAGTACCTTGTAAAACACAATCTGTTGTGTTAATTAGTTATGTAAACACATCTCTCACTTCTGGAGACAAAGCAGAACTGGACAACTGGGTAGGTGAGAAGAGATCAAAGCCCTCCTATAATAAATTGTTATGGTAATTAGCGTTGGGCTTGCAGCTCACCTCCAGGGGGGCTTTTAAACTAGAACTGGGAGAGCTTGGGAAATCTTGCTATAGTGAACAACAAAGCTTATGAAAAACAAGTCTTACCAAACTCTGACAACTAGCTAAAAGCCAGCAGAGTAGGAGCAAAGGGGAAGAATGACAAGGAGAAAGACCTATTTAGAAGATCTTATTCTCTAATTGGATCTTAAGAGCAAGTATTAAAAAAAGTTGTATCTGAGGTTCAAGGCATTCATTCCTTACTCTACTTTGTCAGGAAACTAGGTGCTGAAATTTCTACTAGCTCCTTTTGGATACTCTTCAGAATCCTTAAGAACCAAACTGTGGCAAAAGTGATTTCTAATACATAGTATTTTCCTTAGTGTTTTGCTATTTTTCTTAGATGTCTTCAAACTGCCTGAAATTTGCCTTCAATCCTTTGTGTTTGTACTGGCTAAACTAAAGTAGCACCTTTGGTCTATATACACTAAGCTCACTAGCTCTGTGGTCCCAACTCTGCCCCCGGCCACGACTGTGACTTGGGCAAGCCACTTCACTTTCCACACCTATAAAATGAGGGGGTGGAACTAAATAGCCTCTGAGGTCTCTTCTAGTTCCGAAGCTATGAGTCTATTTGACTTTCACCCCCTAAGATTCCTAAAACAACTTACCATTATTACCTATGTTTATGCCACATTTGTAGCATATAGGTAGAGAGAGACATTTATATCCCCAAATTCCCATACTGAGGCAGACAGATATATGTTGTTTACTTCAAGTTCTGAAGAATCTACTGGCAGGTGTGGCCTAGTCCTAGATGTAGATCTACGATTTGCTTTGGCTGCCTATTTTGCACTTAGTCTCAGTCCACGATTATCTAGTTTTGCTCCTATAGTCCCTTAATAAAGCCAGTGTGGAGCCTAGAAAAGTTATTGAAACAATGTACAGGTAAGCTAAGGATCCACTAAAAACAAAATAATTCATGCTTGCTAAGTGGAAGCCAAGCTTGTTTCTTGTTTGTTTTTTTTTATAACAATTCTCTCTGCTCTTATTAATGATTTTCCCCCCTTCAGTTTGACAAACTATTTCTCTATTGATACAGATTTTTCCAAGTTTGTCATTTCAGCTGCAGGATCATGGGAAGTTGTTTCTAATAAGTTCCCATCTGTGATTCATTCATTCATTAAATTGGCAAATATTTATGAGTGCCTACTGCCATTCGTTCATTCAATGAGCAAATACTTAGGTGTGCCATTCATTCAGAAAATATTTCTGTGTGCCTATTGTCATTCATTCTTTCAATCAGAAAATATTTATGAGTGTCTGCTATGTGCTAGAAGGCACTACAGGGAACTCAAAAATATATAAGAAATGTTTTAATTATTAGTCTCTTTGCCAGGATTCCAGCTTCTAGTGATATGTCTGCTGCCACTTCATTTTTCACAATAATTAATGTAAGAAACACAACACCTGTTCCACTCCCTTGCCTGGCTGGAATTAATGTGCTGCAGGGGAAGATTTACATGGAAAAGTCATTTGTATCTATCAAAGGAAAGTGACACTACCTCTGAGGTAGGGAGGGGTGAAGAAGGGTGAGGAGAATAACTTAGCTTTCAAGAATTTCGATTTAGTGGGGAAACGTGTCTCACCTTGAGGGTCTGGGTTGATGAGGAGAAAAGAGAGAAAAGTGGTGCAGGTAATCTAATTTTGTGGAGATTTCTGTTGGGTGTCTGTTCTCCCTGTGATTGTGGAATCCCTCTCAGGCCTCAGTGAAAGTCATTAAAAAAACATTATGCCCACACCCTGGCTGTTAACAAGATCATAACTGCTTCAGTCTGTGTTAATGCTGTTTTCATCTGGGCTTCTAGTGCACACAATAAGGCTTTCAGAGATTCCTCAGTTTGCTTAGGAATTGTCAGTCCATGGTGATTTGAGCGATGAACCTGAAAAAAATGTGCAGCATAGAAATAATTACCTCACTCTGTCTAATCAACCTGACAGAAGGAAAGCTCCATCTTTTGTAAATGATATGCGTGTGTAGATGGGTGGATGTCCACACACACATACACACATGCACGAATATATTCTCGGGAAGATGAAGATCTTAAGACAGCGTGTAGGTGCTGTTGGTTCCAATTAAAATCAATATCTGTCCTGATTTGTGCCTCTTGTCTCTATGACAGCAAGGGGGCTGACTAAGGGGATACATCTGCTCCACTCTCCCAAAGGGGCTCAAAACAAGTGAATGACCTGCAGTGTTTATTATTAAGTTTTCAAAGAGAAAGTTGTTTTGGTCTAATTGAAGCAATAATATGAGTGAGGTTATTTCTGGTCAGTTCCCTGCTGTTTTCACTCTGGAGAATACATTCCAGGTGTTAGCTGTGTGGCTTTCTAGCACAGGCTGGACTTTTCCTTGTATTTAGGCATGTTGGTGCCAGCAGACTAATAAAGTATAGTTATGAGTGAAGGCCAGTTTGGACCATTCTGAGATACTTCTTTAGTTCATCCTATAGTAAACCAGATGGTTAATGACTACATTAATTTTCAAAGGATCCATTCCCCAGGAAAAAAAAAAGTAATGTGATTTTGCAAATCTCTAATATAATTCTCTGTCCCCTTCCTAATGTTTTTTTTTAATTTCCCATTCTTCCAAGTCTTTAATATGCCATAAAAGCAACTATAATGTAAACTCACTTTAATTCCTTTGAAAAGTCAATTTTATTCAACTAGCATTTATTAAACACCTACTACATACCAAAGGATGTAGTAATAGCTGAGAATACAAAGACAAAAGCAGAACAGTTCCTGTCCTCAAAGAGTGTACATTTTGCATTGCTATGAATTCCTTTTCCAAAAGACTATATATGGATTTCATCTTGGAGGTTGGGATTTGGTGGGGCTACATCTAAGATCATAGATCCCAGGGGCATAGATTCAGAGCTTTAAGTGATTCTTGAGACTACATTGTCCAGTTCCCTAATTTTACAATTGAGAAGCTTGGAGCCCACTTAACAGGGGGTGGGGTTCAGTGACTAGCCCAGGGATGGGGAAGCTGCTGCTTCAAGGCCACATGTGTCATTTTAGGTCCTCAAGTACAGCCTTTTGATTGAGTCCAAGTTTTACAGAATAAATGCTTTTATTAAGGGGTTTTGTTCTGTGAAGTTTGGATTCAGTCAAAGGGCCACTTCAGGACCTACAGGGACAAATGTGGCCTTGAGGCCATGGGTTCCCCATCCCTGGAATAGCTTAAGATCACAAAGGGATTGACAGAGACAGAACTGGAACACATGTCCTCTAACAACTTGATGTCTCACCTTAGTTTGAATGTATTTTTTGATTAGTAACTATTTATTTGGATTCTTTTTTTAATGTGACATTTTTATGGTTGTGATTTTTCTGAGAGCTCTAATTATACCTAATATTCTCAAGTATCACCAGGATAACAACAATAGAATTAAGGATTTTGAATTTAATGTTAAAACTCTCTTATTTTTTTACAGTAACTTAATTTTCCTTCTGGGGAATCTAGATGGTGCTATGGATAAAGTTCTGGGCCTGGAATCAGGAAGACTCATCTTTCTGAGTTCAAATGTGACCTCACACACTTACTGGCTGTTTGATCCTGTACAAGTCACTTAACCCTGATTGTATCAATCTCCCCACCTATAAAACGAGTTGGAGAAGGAAATGGCAAACCATTCCAGTATCTTTCCCAAGAGAACTGGGGATGGACTGACAAATAGTCAGACATGACTGAAAAATGACCGAACAAAAGAAGTCTCCTTCCCCCTTCTCAATAATAACAGAATTTTAAAAATGCCTGTTATTCAGCAGGAAATTCATGCAAACTTCAGAAACTTCACTCTGGATTTAAACTACTTAAGATCACTTTCACTGAATTTCAAAGTGTTTCAGCATGTTGCTGATCAAGAACAAAAGGATGTTCTAAGGTTGAAATAGAGTGCTTCCCTGGGCAGGAAAACTTTGGGTCTTGCTTTTTAGCTTGCTTTCATCCATGAACCTAACATGAACCCACAGACCAAAATAGCCCCATTGAAATCCCATGCAATCAGGGGAAATGCCTGGAAAGGGTGGTGGAGGGTGATCACTTCTCAACCACTTAATCGCCAGAATGATATATTTAAAAAAAAAAAACTTTGATAGTTCTGTTCTCTAACAATCTAAATGGTAATATACTCCGTTAACATTTCCCAAAGTTCACATCGAAGGGCATAGGGCCAAATGTCCTTAGAAGAAGGTCCAAAGTGCTTTAATTTTTTGCTAGCCTCATCTTTTCCGGCACATCTGAAGGGAACAATGTGCCACTTTTAGGCAACAAGTGCTATCGTATTTTAAAAGTCATTGGGGCTCTTCAGATGAGATTCCAATTTTTTTCCTGGATTCTTACTTGAGTATTTTCAGGAACTACAAGAAGGGGATCATACACACTAACCATGTTGGAAGGATACATAACAAAGAAAGCTGTTGAGTATATTTCACTGAGTCTTTATTCTGCACTCTATCACATGCCACACACATAGCATTGGTCAATTAACTCAGAGCAGGTGAATCATGCAGCTAACACAGGAAGAAAAGAGGCAAATTATAGGAACAGGAGGTAAGAGACAAAAGGGGAAAGGGAGTAACTGGGGAGGGGAAGATAGAGATTGTTGTGCAGTTATCATCAAAAAATAAAGATGGTATCTTATAAAAGAAGGTTTGGAGGTTTGGTTGTTTTTGATTGTTTTTTTTTAATATTGAAGGATGAAATACACTTACTTTCAGTCTGTGTACTTTCAAAAGTTCTGCAATATTGGTACTTCCATTTCAGGGAGATTGTCAATTTGAGGTTTTATGAAACATACAACAAATGTAAATTTAAAATGTAAGCACATAAGTTAAAAAAAATGAACTTTATGACTTAAAAGCTACTATAAACAATTAAAAGCCCCTTAACTACCCTTGCTGTTGAAAGCTCCAAGATTCTGCTTCAGGCTTCATTGCTGATGTGGCCTTTGTTTAGTTTGTTTGGTCTGTTAAAAGCTGTGGTCCTGTTACAGAACTAATTACTTACTACTGGTTAAAAGTCATAGAATAGCTCTTAAAGAGGGGGATAAGTGAGATAAGAGTGGGAAAAGTGAGGTATCTATTACTACTCTTTTTCTTGTTCTGAGATTTTATTGTGGGTGAACACCAGAAACCATGGCAATATGGACTATTCTTAACAGCCTTTAACTTCTTAGACTTTTCTGAATTTAATTCCTTCTGAGTTCACACCCTCTGTGGTATTCTCAACCAGGAAAAAATATATATGTATGTATATACCTAAAAAGAACAGCTATGTGAATACACAGCGTTCACTAGGAAGAGATAGATGTTTCTAATAAAGATAATGACTTCTAATTTGGAAGTTTTGACAATCACATGGGATAGTCTTTCAGTTTATATGTCATTGACTAATTTGTTATTGATGAAACCTGGTATTTGCATATTTTAGCAAATTTTGTCATCCAGCCAAATTGAGGTAATGGCTATTCTTGATTCATCAAAAATCCTAATAATGGAGAGATACCACATATACTATACACGAATTACCAATTTCTAAGAGTTCAAGTAAAACAAAAATTCATAAAAAGACAAGCTATACTAAACTTAAGTGAACCTTTCTTTGGTCATTCAGTAGACCCTTATGTGCTTCGGGATCATTAGGAAAATTAGTTCTCATACTACTAGATAAGCAGGAAAGTGACATAGTTGATAGATGTCAAGAAAACATAGTTTACTATTTCACCAGCTGCTCAGGAAGCTTTATAGTTCTTGTCTCCAGCATCTTCACAACACTTCTGTGAGACATGGTAATAATCTTATTTTGCAAGTAAAAGTCCCTGACATGATTTGATTTACTCTGAAAATCATAGATTTAGAGGCAGAAGGGACCTTAGAAGAAATATACAGTCCTCATCTTTTATTTATAAGGAAATTGAGACACTGATAGATGAAGTGACTTGCCCACAGTTACACAGACAATGACAGAGGCAGGATTTGAAGGCCAAGTCTGACTCCAAACCTAATGTTCTTTCCACTGTTCCACACTGCCCCCTCATACCAACTTTCCTGTTTAAAACTACTTAATGGTTAGCAAAAATGAAAGAATGAATGAGAAAAAAATCTTAATTACTATTGGAAGGGACTGGAGAAATAAATACAAAGTGAAATAATCCCTGCCCTCAAGAAGGTTACATTCCAATAAGAGAAGATAACACATATAAGTAGTGGTGACCAAGGAAGCATGTTTTGGTCTGAGAAATCACAAAAATAATGAACAAAATGATAGGATGGTCAAGTAATGTTCTCTTCCCAGAAGAAGTGGAGGGAGGGAAGTGAAATGGTTAGACCCGGCTTTAGGAAAATCACTTTGGTAGTTGAAAGGAATAGGGAATGGAGATACTGGAATGGGGAAAGACATGAGTCAAGGAGACCAATTAGAATCTATCAAAGTGATGATCAGGGCACCAATATAGCAGCTGTATGGACAAAGAGAAGAGGATATTTATGAGATGCAAAAATAGAAATGACAAGATTTAGGGGCAACTTAGTGGTTAAATTGCCAGTTCAAATCTGGCCTCAGACACTTACTAGCTGTGTGACCCTGGGCGAGTCATTTAACCCTATCTGCCTCAGCTCTCATTTGTAAAAATGAGCTGGAGAAGCAAGTGGCAAGCCACTCAAGTATCTTTGCCAAGAAAACCACAAATGGGGTCATGAAGAGTCAGACAAGACTGAAATGACTTGGCCAACAACAAAAGTAACAGATTGGATATGTGGGGCGAATGAGAATAAGGCTTTGTGGGCCTGAGTCCCTGGGAAGATAGATGTATACCTACCAATATTAGGAAAGCTGGTGTAAAGGGAAAGACAGAAAGGTTTTTGGAGAAAGATAATGTTATCTTTTGGACATGTCAAGTTTGATATGCCTCTGGATATTCAATTTGAGATTTTCAAAAACAGTTGGTGATGTGAGACCGGAGCTCAGAAGAGAGATTTGGACGGACCATATGGGTATTGGGATCATATGAATAGAGATGATGATCTCATGGGAGCTGATGAGATCAACAAGCCTGATAGTGTAGAGGGAGAAGTGAAGACCACTAAGGACTTTACAATTTGTTTACAGGTAGGTAAGTAGGAACAAAATCAGGAAAGAACAGTGTCATGAAAACCTAGCAAGAAAACAGTGTCCAGAAAAAAAGGGTGCTTGGCAGTGTCAAAGTTAGCAAAGAGTTAAAAAATGAGGATTGAGAAAAGACCATTATATTTAGCGAATAATATGTCATCACTGGTGACTTTGGCAAAGAGAGGAAGTGAAAGCTGTCTCAAGGAGTTTGTTCAAGAAGGAAAAGAGGATAACTAACAGGGGTTGTGTTGCAACAATCTTCCAGCAGCTGCTGAAGGGATGTAAGACCCACCAACAACCAGCACACAGAAAGCTGCCAGCACAGGTTCTTTTGATCTGCTTCACTAAGGAAAGCAACGTTAAAGGGTTAACAATCTTACTTTAATCCAGCATACAATTATCATTCACTTAGTTCAGGGGAAAAAGCCAGCACCCTGAACTTCAGAGCAAATATAAACAAATTACAAACATCAACAGACAGACCTTGTCTGATTCAAATCTCAATGCATGGTTACCAGGGTTTAACAAAGTCCAAACGTCTGAGTTTACAAGCTGGAGGGCTCTTAACTACAGCTGCTGAGAGTCTCCACATCAACACACCTTCAAGAGTGAGAGCCCTAAGCAAATAGCTCTGTTATCTCTTTTTATACACTCTTTAGCCGTCATCAAACGTCATTTGAGTGACCAGAATTCAGGCTTCTACTATCGGCTCTAGTCTTAGCAACTCCCCTTAGGACCCTGAGGGCTTCATGCGCACACAGGCTTAGCACCTAGTAGATAGGGATTTGGGCCTGGGGTTTAGCCCCTAGTAAGACACTATCAAAGACACCCAACTTAATTGATATTACAGGTTGGTAGGATCAAGTGAGGTTTTTTTTAAAGGATAAGAGATTATAAACTCTATCACAGATAATATGTAGAAGACCATCAATTTATTATATCAGACGTTACCTTCAAGTAGGACACTTCATCTCAGTAGGCATTTTTTTTTGTGTGTGCAAATATCTGTGACACTCTACATTTTTATGTATACCAAATATAGATCTCAGTGAAAATTCAAATTCATTCATTCCACAAATAGTTATGAAGAAACTACTTTCTGTCAGCCATGGAGACAAGAAAAATAAGGATGAAATAGGCCCAGCCCTCACAAACTTATATTCTATTGGGGGAGAAGAGAAACAACATTATCATAGATACACAAATTTTAAAATATATACAAAGTAAATACAAAATAACTTCCAGGGGAAAAGACACTAACAACTAGAGAATCAGAAAAAATCTCTTAGAAGAAGTTCTATTTGTGCTGATTCTTTTTTTAAAAAATAAATATATTTTTATTTTTAGTTTACAACACTCACACACAAGTTTTGGGGTTCCAAATTTTCTCTCCCTCCCTCTCCTTGCACTCCCGCAGAATATGGCATGTAATCCAATGTAGGTACTACATTTACCCTCACATTGAACTTATTTACATAATAGTCCAGTTATAAAGAAGAATTATAACCAATGAAATGAATCATGAGAAAGAAGAAACAAAACCGAAAAAGAAGGGAAAAAAGAGAGCAAATAGTTTGTCTCAATCTGTATTCAGACTCCATGCTTCTTTCTATGGATGTGCATAGCTTTCCCATCATGAATCTTTTGGAGCTTCTTTGATAGTTTACCTGTCAGATCTATGGAGAAAAGAAGAATTCATGACCCAACAAGAGATAGAGAACATTATAAAATGCAAAATGGATAATTCTGATTATGTCAAATTGAAAAGTTGTGTATTTGTGCTGATTCTTGAGGGATATAAGGGATGCTATGATATTGGAGTGAGGATCAAGTGCATTCCAGACATGAGGATTAGTCTTGGTAGAGGTACAGAGAATGGAGATAGAAGAGTATGTATCGGAGATACATTATGTTGCATTGTATAACAGACAGTAATGGGTAATAAGCCTGGAAACATAGGCAGGAGCCATGATTGTGAAGACATGTAAATGTCAAACTAATAAGTTTATATTTCATCCTAGAGGTGAATGAGAGATGCTAAAGCTTCTAAAGAAGGGGAGCTACTTAGTAAGACCTATGCTTTAAGAATGTCAATTTGACAATTTTGGGCAAAACAATTTCTTGATAAAATCCAAAGAAAATGACTAACATGCTTCCTTATTTGTAGAAATTTAAAATTTGTCACAACTGTTGAAACTTAGCATTCTCTAAGTGGGAACCAGCAATTTGGAACAGTATGCACTGGAGAAACCATGCCCAGGTTCACAATGCCTGTAGAGAAGCCATAGGTAATTAACGGAAGACTCAGTCTTGGAGATCTTTGGAATTTGCAACACACCATTGTGGGTTCTTATTGAATTGCTAGGGACATTTGAAATCACCATAAAGTCAAACATTACAATCCATACAGAATTGTAGGCCATAATTGCTCTTTAGGGAACAAAAGATTTTCGCAGTTAGATTTTATAATTTCTTTTATTGTTTCTTATTTCTTATCCTTCATCTAAATTAATGTAGATTTAGAAAACTAGTTTTCCATGTACATTTTGGAATTTCATCCTTACTGCCTTTGGATCTTTAGATAATAGGATCATAGAATTAGGTCTGGAAGAGCCCTTAAAGATATTCTGTTCAGTTTCCCACACTACTACATTGTATAGTTGAGGAGAGAAAACTTAAATGACTTAACCAAGACCTAACAGATAATCTGCTACAGGTGAGCCTGGGTCCTCTGACTCAAAGTGAACCAGTTTACATCAGTCCTTTCACACATAATCAAAAACTAATTTTTCTCATTAGATACACATGAGCAATATTTATGAAAAGTCTGGAGTAAGTTGATTATACAGACTTGAAACTTCTCTCAAACTATTGAAGGCCAAATTTCTACTGTGAAACTATCTTTGGATGTCTTCCTTCATCCTTTGTGTTGTCTACAATGAGAAAAATTGAGGGATCTGTCAGAGAAAATCTCAGAACATATACTGTAGTTTGATAAATTATAACTCAGAAAGATCTCAATTTTTTCATTTTACTAGTATATCTAGTAATATTTTTTCTAGACAAGTAAGCATCTACAAACGGTTGAATTAGATTACACTTCTTCTTTACGTCTCTTACTTGGATTTAGAATACTGACACACCTCTTTTAAAGTGAAGATGTGAGAAATATTAAAACTTTTATTTCTTGCCTATTTTTTCTATATTGTACATTGTCTTTCTTACATATTGGAGAAGAGAAAATGTCAACAGAATGATGTGATATTATGGATGCTCAAATGTTGCTTAGCCATGCCCACACAACTCTTTTAGACTAGTATTCTCTGATTATGAACAATTTCTTCTGACAAAGACTAATTTTAATTCATTGTTTTATTGTCTGCCTTCTCATTTCCTTTTTAATTCAGTTGGGGTGTCAAGAGAAGTGCCTGATGGCCAGCCTTAGGAAGATACTTGGAAGATCACCCCAAATTAAACAATCTATTAATTGTCTATTAATTTGACAGTCACGTGGTAGAGTATAATGTTTGGAGCGACAAAGACTTTAGTTCAAATGCTGCCTCAGGCATTTATTAGTTGTGGGACTCAACCTCTTTAAGATTCAGTTTCCTTTTCTGCAAAATGGGGAAAGTAATCATATGTTTTTCACAAAGTTATTTTGGGGATTAAATGAGGGGACATGTAAAAAGTACATTGCAAACCTTAAAATGCTAAATAAATGTGATTTGTTATAATTATTATTACATAATTTGCATAGTAGGGGGAAAAGGACTAGAATTGGGGGGAGAAAATCTGAGTTTGATTTCCAGGTAACGTAGGTAGTTATTTAAACTCCACTTTTGTTCAATAGGGGAAAAACAAACAAACAAGCACTGAACTTATAGTGAGAAAATCTGAGAATGACATGCCAGGTGATATGGCTAGTAAGAATTTCTTACTGGTTATGTCACCATGGAGAAGCCAGTTAATATTTCTCAACCTTATTTTCTTCACTATTAAAATAGGGACAGTAATTTGCACACAAATGAAAAAGTAATAGGTATAGTGGATGGAAAGTCAGCCATAAAGTGGGAAAGAATTGAGTTCATATCCTGTCTCTGACACTTAATGCCCAGGTGATCTTGGACAAGCTACTTGCCCTCTTAGTGTTCTAGTGCTCAGTTTGCTAAGACTACAAGTTTCAGAGAAAGTCCCAACCTGCATGTATAGAGATAATTTCACATCTGGGAGTTTTGTAAACCAATGAAATCATAGGTTTAACCTCTATTCCATTGTGTTCAAAAGCTAGCTTACCTCTAAGAAGTGCTTTATTATTCTCTTGTTCATAAGAACAGTTCTTATTAATTGATTCCTTTCAGTATAATGGATGAGTATGAGAATATCTATTCTTTAATTATTTTATAATAACACAAGAGCAGTTGGGAATTTAAAAATAAATATTTTAAAGTAACATTACCACATTTAATGTCTAAATGAAAACAAGTTATTTTTGTTATATAGAAACCTTCACATGGTTAAGAAGATTTACACACATTCTTCTCTTCCTTTTCTCCCCTACCCAATTGATATAGATCCTACTAAAAGGTAAAATGAGGAGACTTCTAGATCCTATCTATCCCAGCTAAGTCACTAGCATATCATTATATGCTTTTCAAACAGGGCTTTTGCTTTGAAATACTTCTATAACATAGAATCATCCACCAGATAATGAATAATACCCAATCTTACCTGAAGAAAAAAGTATGTGTGTGTATGTGTGTGTGTCTGTGTTTGTGTGTGTGTGTGTGTGTGTGAGTAATATCTCTGATTACTTTTTCTTGACTTGATATTTTGGTGAACCTTCCTAATCTAAAGAAAGAAAGAAACTTGGTCTCCTCAAATCCATATGCAACCCAGCTGAAAGATGTAAGAAAGACCTCCCTGAATAACAGCTGTTGCCTCTAAGTTGAGCAGAATTCTCTGGGGGCGAATATATTTTTAAAATGTAAATAAAATTAATTCATGTACTTTTTTTTCAGCATGTGTATTCCTTCTACATTATTCTTTTGTGCTGGCTGCAGTTGAGTGTCAACCTGAGTGAACTCTTATCTTCCCCTCCTCAATCTTACAAGGTAATTGCAGGTGCTTAGTAATTTGAATGTGGATGATAGATATGTAATCTATTGTGAATTGAAAGAAAATTCATCTTCAGAAGGAACATGAAACAAGAGGAGATTATAATTAGATGCTATTTGCTTTTAAAGATGCTTTTTTTCTTCCCTGAGGTGAATCAGCTCCATTGTCCTAAGGAGATCATATTTTTCAATGCTTATTTCCTTCACCCTTAAGGCCTCATAGCACAGGCCATGGAAGGACTAGACAGAAATGTCTTTAGAGCTCATTAATGTTGATCTTTAATTGGCGACAAAGATTGCTCTGGCTAAGTTTAAAATACTCTCTACTGCCTCCCAAAAGGTTGGCCTTGCTCATTCCATTATACTTCCAACTCCAAAATCAAAGACAATAAAACCTTCAATCCAATCTAGGTCTCAGGAATGGAAGAGTGGAACATCCTCTTACTAGTCAAGTTCAGAATAAATATGGAAAGAATGAGTCTTTCATGAGAATAGAATATATAGTATATTTTCCAACTTTAAACAAAACTTAATTTGTGTCCCAGATTCTTTACCTATAATGAAGGTGTTGTAAAAAAGTCAGCAATTAAACTCAAGAGAAAGCTGTATTTTAAATGAAGCAGTTTTTGGAAAACTTCATAAAAATGACTAAGGAGTTTTCTAAATGGTGGGCAAGCAGTTAGTAACTGTTTGGTGAATTGATTATAAAAATATCTAATTTTTTATTTGTAGCTATTAGAATTATAACTACTAATGATAATCAGAAAATCTCAGGAAGGCATGTTTGAGGTAATCTATTCCACCTTCTAGCCTTATCATGAAAGAAAATCTCTACAATACTTGCATCATGTGATCATTTAGCTTTTGCTGGGACCTCTAGTGAGGACAAATCTTTTACTTCCCAAGACATCCCATTCCACTTTTGAATAGGTCTAATTGTTAGGAATTTATTCTTTATATCTAGCCTAAATCTGCCATTGCAGTGTTTTGTCCTCTACAGACAAGGAGAAAATAATCCAATTCTTTCCCCAGCTCTTTAAATACTTGAAGACAACCATATCTCTCCCTTAGTTTCCTCTTCTCTAAGCTAAATAACTCTAGCTCTTCTAACATACGACATTGTGGCCTTTCACAGTCTGAATTACCCTTATGTGAACATACTCTGTCTTATCTGTCCTTTCTAAAATCTGACATGAAGATCTGAAAACAAAACCCCAGAACTGGCTTGATCAGGGCAAAATGCAACGGGCCTATTACATCCTTAGGCCTAGAAAGTAATCCTTTCCATGTACTTATTATATCATTAGTTTTTTTTCTGTCTTCCACATCATTTGTGGACCCATACTGATAATGTAGACCACACTAACTACCAGTTTTGTTTTTTGAGATGAATTGTTATCTAACCCATCACACTATTGAACATGTGGTGTTGAACCTAAGTGTAAGACATGACATTTATTTCTATTGATTTTATTATTTGAAATTTTGCTAACTGATTTAGAATATAAAAATCTTTTACAATCCTGGTTCTCTCAACTAATTTCATGTACATGTCACCTATGCCCTTAATAAGTCATTGAGAAAAAAGGTTGAATGGCATAGGGCTAAGGACAGATCCTTGAGATGCTCCATTAGAGGTCTCCTTCAACACTGACATGAATTATCAATCAATAAACATTTATTAAGAACTTACTAAGTGCCAGGGACTGTGATAAGTGCTTCAGAACACAAGCAATAAAATGTGTCTTCAAGAAACATACATTCCACCACAGAAGACAACATGTACACATAATTGGTTAAAATAAGTAAATAGATAGGTAAATAAATGAATGAAAAGTAATTTTTTGGAAGGAAGCACTAGAAACTGGGGAGATAAACTGTGCTTCATGCAAGAAGTAAAGTTAAAGCTGGGTTTTGATAGGCACAAAGTGTTTTAGACTGGGAGCATGCTGATCCTAAGTGTAATGTGAAGGTCTGAAGAGATTAAATCAATAATTCAGATAACGAAAGGGAGATATATGACAAATGCAGTTTTAATAGAGTACATTGAGATATAATAATAAAAATAAATTGTTCTTCCAGCGTGATGCAATAGATTGACTCAATCTAGTTTGGACATCAGAGGACCTGGCTTGGATTCGGACTCTGATACTTAGCAGCTTACTGTCATGGAAAAGTTATTTAACCTATCTGGACCTCAGTTTTCTCATCATCAATTTGCACTAGATGACTATTAAGGCCCTTTTTAAAAAGATCATTTATTTAATATTTTAGTTTTCAACATTGATTTCCACAAGATTTTGAGTTACAAATTTTCTCCCCATTTCTGCCCTCCCCCCCACTCCAAAATGGCATGTATTCTGATTGCCCCATTCACCAGTCAGCCCTCCCTTCTGTCACCCCACTCCCCTACCATTCCCCTTTGCCCTTATTTTCTTGTAGGGTGGTATAGATTTCTATGCCCTATTCTCTATATATCTTATTTCTCAGTTGCATGCAAAAACAACTTTTTCTTTTGAGCATCTGATTTTAAAACTTTGAGTTCCAAATTTTCTCCCCTCTTCCCTTCCCACTCACCCTCCCTAAGAAGGCAAGCAATTCAATATAGGCCACACATGTATCATTATGTAAAACACTTCCGTAGTACTCATGTTGTGAAAACTAAGTATATTTCCCTCCATCCTATCCTATTCCTCTTTATTCAATTTTCTCCCCTGACCCTGTCCCTTTTCAAAAGTGTTTGCTTTTGATTACCTCCCCCCCATCTGCTCTCCCTTCAACAACCCCCCCCCTTTTTATCCCCTTCCTCCTACTTTCCTGTGGGGTAAGATACCCAATTGGGTGAGTATGTTATTCCCTCCTCAAGTCAAATCTGATGTGAGCAAGTTTCACTCATTCGCCCTCACCTGCCCCCTCTTCCCTTCCAACAGAACTGCTTTTTCTTGCCACTTTTATGTGAGATAATTTACCCCATTCTATCTCTCCCTTTCTCCCTCTCTCAATATATTCCTCTCTCACCCCTTAATTTTATTTTTTTAGATATCATCCCTTCATATTCAACTTACCCCGTGCCTTCTGTCCATATATATGTATATTCCTTTCAGCTACCCTAATACTGAGTAAGGTCTCATGAGTTACACACATCATCTTTCCATGTAGGAATGTAAACAAAACAGTTCCACTTTAGTAAGTCCCTTATGATTTCTCTTTCTTGTTTATCTTTTCATGCTGCTCTTGTTTCTTGTGTTTGAAAGTCAAATTATCTATTCAACTCTGGTCTTTTCACTGAGAAAACTTGAAAGTCCTCAATTGTATTGAAAATCCATATTTTGCCTTGGAGCGTTATATTCAGTTTTGCTGGGCAGGTGATTCTTGGTTTTACTCCTAGCTCCTTTGACCTCCAGAATATCATATTCCGAGCCCTTCAATCCCTTAATGTAGAAGCTGCTAGATCTTGTGTTATCCTGATTGTGTTTCCATATTACTCAAATTGTTTCTTTCTGGCTGCTTGCATTATTTTCTCCTTGACCTGGGAACTCTGGAATTTGGTGACAACATTCCTAGGAGTTTTCTTTTTGGGATCTTTTTCAGGAGGCGATCTGTGGATTCTTTCAATTTCTATTTTACCCTCTGGTTCTGGAATATCAGGGCAGTTTTCCTTGATAATTTTTTGAAAGATGATGTCTAGGCCCTTTTTTTGATCATGGCTTTCAGGTAGACCAATAATTTTTAAATTGTCTCTCCTGGATCTATTCTCCAGGTTAGTGGTTTTTCCAATGAGATACTTCACATTGTCTTCCATTTTTTCATTCCTTTGGTTCTGTTTTATAATATCATAATTTCTCATAAAGTCACTAGCTTCCACTTGCTCCGATCTAATTTTTAAGGTGATATTTTCTTCAGTGGTCTTTTGGACCTCCTTTTTTATTTGGCTAATTCTGCCTTTCAAAGCATTCTTCTCCTCATTGGCTTTTTGGAGCTCGTTTGCCATTTGGGTTAGTCTGTTCTTTAAGGTGTTATTTTCTTCAGTATTTTTGGGTGTCCTTTAGCAAGTCATTGACTTGTTTTTCATGGTTTTCTTGCATCACACTCATTTCTCTTCCCAATTTTTCCTCTACTTCTCTTACTTGCTTTTCCAAATCCTTTTTGAACTCTTCCATGTCCTGAGACCAATTCATATTTTTTCTTGGAGGCTTTTGATGTAGGCTCTTTGACTTTGTTGACTTCTTCTGGCTGTATGTTTTGATCTTCTTTGTCACCAAAAAAAGATTCTAGAGTCTGAGTCTGTGTTCTTTTTTGCTGCCTGGCCATGTTCCCAGCCAACTATTTGAGCTTTTGTCAAGGTATGACTGCTTGTGGAGTAGACAGTGCTTTTCCCCAAGCTTTAGGGGCTGTGCTGCTGTTTTCAGAGCTACTTCTACTCCATTATCACCTGAAGCTCTGCCACAGCAGTGCTCCTCCTCCCCCAAGAACCACTAATCAGGATCAGGACCCTGCACTCCTGCTCTGGTCTGCTGCTTGATTCCTCTCACCTCATGAGCCAGGGATCTGGAAGCACTTGACACTGGAGCTCTGGAAGCAGCTGCAGGAGCTTCCTGCTGCTGCTGTCACCACTGCCACATCACCTCCTCCACCCCCAGGGGTGGGGCTGGACCACTTTCTAACCTGATCTAGCAGTTTTCCTACTAACCTGCTCTGTGGTCTTTGGAGTTTGTGGGTTGAGAAGTCTGGTAACTGCCACAGCTCAATGATCCATGGCCCTAAGGCCTGCTCTGGGCAACTCCCAGTCTGGTCTCTCCAGGTGTGGCCCATGCTGGGCTGCTCTCTGCTCCCAGCACCATGATTATAAACCCTTCCCAGGGAACATCCAGGCTCTCCTGGGCTGAAGACCTGCTTCCCTCTGCTATTTGGCGGGTTCTGCAGCTCTAGAATTTGTTCAGAGCCATTTTTACAGGTGTTTGGAAGGACTTGGGGGAGAGCTTAAGCAAGTCCCTGATTTCCAGCCTCCATCTTCTGTTAAGGCCCTTTCTATCACTCAGTCTATGATTCTATGAACCAAATACTCTTTGTTGTTGTTTAGTTGATTTCATTCATGTGTGATTCTTTGTGACACCATGTGGGGTTTTCCTTGGCAAAGACACTGGAGTGGTTTGCCATGTTCTTCTTCAGCTCATTTTCTAGAGGGAAACTAAGGCAAACAGGGTTAAGTGACTTGCCCAGGGTCACGAAGCTAAGAAGTGCTTGACACCAGATTTGAACACATCTTCATGAGTTTTCCTGATTCCAAGCCCAGTGCTCTATATACTGTATCATCTAGCTTCCACTCAAATACTCTTAATGAGTTCAGATCATCAGACATATCCAATACATTCATTCATTCACTCATTCATTTATCAAAAACCCATTAAACACCAACTGTGTTTCAGAAACTGCATTAGGAACTGAAGACACAAAACAAAAAAAGAAACAGCCACTGTCTTCAAAAACCTTACATTCTATCAGACAGCAACAACAGAAACATACAGAAGTAAATATAGAAATATTCAAAATAAAAGCAAAGTAACTCTTTAACAGCACATGCTAGAATTGTCAAATTCTCTAGCCTGTAGTTTTTATCCTTCAATCTTTTTCCCCCTTGAAAATACGGACAGCATGCTTTTGTTTTTCACTACTGCAGCTCCCTTCTTATTCTACCAATCTTTCCAAAATTACTGATTTCAGTAATCACATCCAGTAGTTCTTTTCTTGCCTTGATAAGTAATTTTTCTTGGCTTGTTTATTTAATGTCTCAAAGACATCCAGTGTTTTCTTATTTCCTTTCTATTCTGGGCTTTAATTCTCTATTACTTATTTTTTCTGCCCTTTCCAGATAAAAGATTATTATCCTTAGCCAAGAAATCAGAAACAAAATAAATTGAATAGTTCTGCTCTTTTCTGTTATCTACTTTCATTGATCGACCCAACCCAGGTAGTGACTCTATCTTCTCTTTGGGCCTCCTGTTTTTATCCATTAATACCTTACCCTTTTTGTTCTTCTTGCCATTTCTTGGTGGCCTCAGTTAACTCTGAGCTTTTGTAACCCTTACTTCATTCTTAGTTGTTTTTTTTTTTAATTTGGTCTCTGATGCTTGTCCTTACTTCTCAATTATACATGGTGTTTAAATCTATATGGCTCGAGAATTTCCTATGTACCTTCTCCAGTCTGTTTAGACACTTCTCCTTTTCCATCCTCTTAAGAATTATTTCTATTGGTGTCATTAGAATTTTTCTTTTTTAGAGTTTTTCATTCCTTCTGTTTTAACTTTTGTTAAAAATGTTAGGCCATGATATACTACTCACACTTTCAAATCTGTCCTCCACAGATCAAAGATACATGTTAGACTCTGCCAAGCTTTCTTCATTGAATTGTAAGATAGAGGTGGTAACTTCCCCTCAAGCTTTTACCATGTCTACTTCAACAAGCCAGTTCTTCCTTGTTGTTCATAATCAAGTTTAGAAAATAGTTCCTTTCATTATGGTCTCCATCTTTTGAATGATGAAATTATCATTAACACAAGTAAGGAAAATGCTAATTTCTTTGTGTAAAAGTATATGGTCTCGGCTCTTTTCACATGGAGCAGTTAATAATGAAGGCAAGGGAAACGTGGTTCTTGTGTAAAGGAAAAGATTTATATTAATTGTCAAAAGATTTTAAATATCGCTACTGTTGTGAACGGACATTTTTATATCTAATATGAAAAGAAAAAGAATTTTGTTTTCATATAAACTGCTAAATATGAAGTGACACAGCTTGTAGATGAGAGTTTGGACGGTTGTGATGAAGGAATGATCTGTAGTTTAGATTCAAGGACTTAGGTCTCTTTGTGAACAATGTGGAGGGATGACTCAGTTGTATGAAAACAGTTTATGTTATAATGGAGCAAAGAAAGATCTTTTATTTACTAAAGCTAGAGAAATGTAATTCTAAAGAAATACAGTTTTGAAAGCACCAAGGAGAAAACAGATCTTGTTGAGAACTCCAGAGCTGAAGTATGATGGGCATCTCCTCTTATTTGCATATAGAAAGAGTAAAGCTAAGAAAATTGGAAATCAAATAAACATTTGGAGACTGAAGTGTGATTCCAAAACAAATCCCAATTTGACAGGAGAAATTTAGAGAACTGTGATGTTTTAATTACAAGGTGAGTCACTAACAGTCTGGAGGCTCTGGTTTAAGCCATTAACCATAACAATAACTACAGTAGAAGAGCAAAAGGCATCACACAAGATAGCAACAGAGGAAGAAGAACGTGAAGAGTTGAAGACACAGTAGAGGGGCTGAAAAGCTGCACTGTTGGAGCCTTGACAATTAGAAGCAGTCTGCTGAGAGGAGGCTATAGCTGAGTGATTCCTGATTGGATGACAGGGAGAACTGATTTAATTGGCTAAGACTTCCAGACACAGCTATTGCCCTCTAATATCAGTAATAGTTGGATGAAGGTGAAGCTTGTCGTAGGGGTTTGTTGCTCTCTGATGAAAAGAAAATACAGTGAAGTTTTACATCTGCTTGGTATCCCAGTGAGCTGGCTTAAATGTTGAACCTCAACTGTGTTATTGTGAGCTCTATTGTGATTGGACAGCAAAGGATCTGGGTGGGTGCATAACTGGATAGGCTGATCTGTAAAATCCAGAGTGATGCCTAGTTGTAAGTGTTTATATGCTATGTTTGAGTAGAGAAGAGAGAGGGATTTTTCTAGAGAAATAATGGTGAGAATCAACAGTCAAATGGTAAGCTGAGAAGTCTTTTTTCATGTGATATAGATGTTCATAAATTAACTAATAATATTGAAGCTTGCAATCTAGAACTGACTTATCCTAAACACATCAGTTTTCCTTCCTTGTATTTCTATGTCAGATTCCTATAAGAGCATTTCCTCTTTTACTATAGTTATTGAATGCATTGGTGGAAGAGTGTGATCTTGGTTTTTATGTGTGTTGTATTGATATGTAGATTTTTCTTGAATATGTTACCTATAATGCTATTTTAAATTTATTATTACTGACTTATTATTGACTATTGACTTATTATTGTTTTGTTTGGGTTCTAAATGTGACATTATGAATGGCTGGTTTTATAAGAAGCATGCGTAGTGTGTATGTGTTGTTTTGTGATAGTTGTTATAGATATAGATAAAAGAACATATTGGACAGACTCAAGAGCTAAATGGCAAAGGCGGCAAATATATTTCCCATCAAAAATTTTAGCCCTATGACACTGAGAGAGTTTGAATATAACTTTGTATTGGTATTCTATCTCTAGAAACTTAGATCTGCTAGTGTGAGAAAGCAGGTAGGAGGAATGAGACAAACCCAGAGAAGAAGTAATATCTCAAATGTCTAAGTGAGAGGTCTAGGCTCCAAGGAATACAGAGTGTAGGTGTTGATAATACCTAACTATAGTCTGCGGAAACCCCCCACTCCTTACACCCATAGCACCCTTGTCTTGCACACTTGGTAGAGACAGCTCTAGCAGATATCTAAATAATTGAAGTCCACCATCACTTCTATATTATGCCCCCATGACAGGATTTTGATTTGTTTCCTCAATCCTTAAGCTGTCCAGCCTCTCTGTACCATATTCCCACATTTCCATTGCCAACAATACTAATAATTACATGCATTGTATAGTAATGTATAGCACACATATGTACATTGTATAGTACATGTATGTGCTAATAATTAATGCATTGATCATCAACTACATAAGAAATAGCTTATAGAACATGAAGATTGTGCTGTTCCTGCTTAACACTTCTATGCTGAGCCACCATTTCATGTCTTAGTGGTTTCATACCTATAGGCGGAAAAAGTTAGCTTTGGAATGAGAAAACTGTTACTTGCCTACAGAGACAATGGGAGTAACAGCAATGGTATCTAAATCTAATCTAGGTCCTTGCAGTTGAGCTTAAAAGTCCAAGAAGGTTTGATGCTATGAATTTTAAGATTTATTCAAAACCTATATCTGCATTTCTCTTGGCTATAATGGTTTCTCTGTTTCATCATTTAAAGGTGACTTATATGTGCTTTGTTCTATCATCACTTCGTTTCACAGCCAGAGTTCTATTTACACTTAGTCATATGTACATGCCTGAATGCAAACTGAAAGAGAATGGGAAAAAGTTATTGAATTGGTTAGCTAGTTTATCTGATAGCACAGATTTGGGCAACATTTACCCTATATTACCTCTTCCATTTTTAGAGAGCCTCTATTAGTATTCTGGCAGAAGTTAATAGATATATATCCAAGAGGAGTAGAGGAGAAAAGAAAAAAAGTGGTAACTTTAATATTAAAATTACTTTTGACATTCCTTTTGTGAATAATGATTATTAATTTTAGAGATTGAGTACTGCATATTTTTCTGAAACCATCTAGGATGTAGAGATTTTTTGGGGGGGTGGCAAGGGAAAGGGAAGGTGTTATGTTATATATGTATATGTGTCTGTGTGTATGCATGTATATGTATACACATTATATATTATACATCTGATATATGTATACATGCATATATATGTACAAAATATTTCAAAGATAAATACAAAGTAATTGCAATTTCATCAATGTAATTAACTTCCACCACTGATGCAGATAAGAAGTTCCTCTCTAATTTACAGAATTATAGTCATAGTCATAAACAATTGGCATTTATTAAATGATTGCTATGTGCAAAGCACTGTGCTAAGCTTTGAGGATTTAAAAAAGCTTTAAAAATAAACAAACCAAATCAAATTAAAGAATAGCCCCTGATCTCAAGATGCTCACAGTCTAGTGGAAAAGACAACCTGCAAATAATTAAGTAGCAACAACCTAAATACAGGACAAATTGAAGGCCAGTCTCAGAGAGAAGGCATTAATATAAAGGAGTTGGGAAATTCAGTGTTTTTTCACAAAGCGGTGAATTGTGGTGCTCAGAACAGGACAAAATTCTACCTAAATGATACAACAAAACCAACATATAGAATGACTATTATTTCCTTGTTCTTAGAAATTATGTTTCTTTTAATGCATCTCAAGATTATATTAGCTTTTTTTTTGGCTGCCTCATCACACTACTACTCATATTGAGCTTACAATCCATTAAAATAACAGAGCATTTTTTTCCAAACTGCTGTATAACCATGCTTTCTTCATCTTGTACTGGTGAAGTTGATGCTTCTAGCTCAAGTGTATGACTTTACATTCATCTTAGTAAATTCATGCCAACGCTGTTACCAGACAAGATCTTTCTGTATCCTGACTTTATCATCCAGCGTTTTTTTCATCAGCAAATCTAAGCATACTGTCTATATATTTATCTAAGACACTGATAAAATTATTAAACAATGCAGGGCCAACATAGATTCCTGACACACTTTACTGGGGAAATTCTGTCAGAATGGCATTGGCCATTACATGTGTCCAGTTATTTGACTAGTTCTGAAGCCATGTAGTTGTATTATTATCCAGGTCCTATCTCTCTATCTTTTCTATAAGAATATGAGATACTTTATCAAATTCTTTATTAGAAATCATGATATACTCTATCCATAGCAGTTAACAGTTAAATCTATTAATTTTATAATCCTATCAAAAAAGGAACAACAATTAGTCTGTAATCACCTATACTTAATGGAATCTTGGTTTTTAAAATAATTTTAAAATTACTGCTTCCTTTTTAAATTGTTCACTAATCATGTATAGAACTGTCCCAAAATACAAAGTTTTATATCCTTGAAAATGCTATTGCTGTATCTTGCTTTTGCTTTAATTATTTGTTTAATGATTTGACATTTTATTCACAAGATTTAGACAAATATTCCTTAATTCTTCATCAAGAAACTCTACTTTTATCACATTGAATATTAAATGTACTTCTGAAAAATAATTCAGTTTCCTACATTTAACCTTGATTTTAGTCATTAAGTTTACAATAGAGTATAAATAAGATAAGTCCCTGGGCATCAAAACACATTTGTTATCATCTTTTGCATATTTTTTTAAACTTTCAGTAAGTACTGGCATGGGGCAAAGTCCATTTTCATGTGGGGATTTTTGTTATTCTGGAGCAATTCTACTTCACAATATATCAATATATTTATCAGATTTAATTCTGTTCTCATTCTATCACTCTATGGGTGGATGTTCATTGTTTTTTGTCCTTCATATTTGAAAAGTACCAATAACATTTCAGATGATATCTTGACTTGCGTATGAATTGGTTTTAAGTGAGGCAGAGTTGTGCAAAGCCATCAGCCTCATTCTCTCTTCCTGAATCATTGAAGTCCAATGGCAGGACAAAAGTCAAGACAGCTGGCAATGGCCCAGGATGCAGTGGATGATGTTGGTGTCTGATGCCTGACCAAACTCTAAGTGCTCCATAATGCCTGCTTCAGTGGCCTTCATAGCCCTTGGAACAAATTGTTCTCATTGGGTAAATATTTATATTTGAAGGATGAAGATGTCCAAATTTTGTGGGCTCACCCAGATATTTTTCTGAAATGGTTTTAACATTGCCTCAAAAAAAGGAAGAGTTTGATCACTAAAAATTTACCTTTTTCCCATTTTCATCACTCTAATTTTCATTATTATCTTAACCATAGCAAGTGTTTTTGTTCTCCCTTTATAGAAGTGGTTAGCAATTGTTAGTTTTTTTTAAAATTAGTATTCTTGCTATTTCCAACTTCAAGAAGCCTAAGCTGCATAGCAAAGGAATCAGTAACAACTTTTCCAGCTGATTAGTCCCTCAAAAGGTCTTTGCTTAATTTCTGAGAATAAAATCAGCTGTTTTACAGCAATAATTCAGAAGTTTGGGGCATTTTCTTTTTTATCACATTTTCCTTTGAGTTTACATGTGACTAATCCTCTTTCATTACAGGCTTGAATCTCCTTTAAACACTTGCCTCTCTCATTCCAATAGCTACTAAAAATATCTCTAGCAGTCATTCAAGTGTGCTCTTTAAGACCAATTTTTGCATGGAGAAATATACATTGCCTTGGAGTAATATATATTCTTAAAAACCATAGAATTACAAACATAACAAAAGAAAGCAATGAAACACATTGTATACCAAGAAATCCAGTATTCAACTGAATTTAGTTAGAAGGCTAATTAAAGGTCAGAAAACCAGCTCAATCTAGTTTTATCTGGCCAAGACGAGACATTCTGAGTCAATCTAGTGACAATAGAAACACACACACTAAAGACCATTGCTGCCACAAAATGAAGGTATATACAAATTATGGCTTGTCCCACGTAATTCACATTACCATTATAGAGAAGTAGACAGGTAGGCCAGGAGGACAATCATAACACTCAATGCTTGATGGAGGAATAGATGAACTGGGAAATACTAATTGTTATTTGAGAGGAAGATAGGGAGAGATCCTCACTTCTACCAGCCTGGAATAGAATAACTTGATAGGGAAAAAGTTACAAACTTCTTCTGGTCCATTATGACCAGTAGGAGCTCAGGTGACTAGGGAAAAGAAAGAAAAAACACCTAATCACCAAAAAGGGTGTAGGGCAAGACTGTGAGAAATTGCCAAATAGACTTCTCTTGTCGAATAAGTTTGATTCTAAGGTTGCCTCTGGGACTTGGAGGAAGGGGTGATAACAGTCTAATGTGGGTGATAATCAAGAGCCTGATGGATCTAACAGCATGGCTATAGGAGGTTTAAATGGAAGTAGTGCTCTCATAGATTCTTTGTACTCAGTATGAAATTGCCAATTAATGTGTGTAGTTCATCTCAAATGCCTTAATGAATTCTATGTTAAGTTCACTGAGTGATACTACTGCCTCTAACATAATAAGGTAAGGTATAGTAATGCAAGATTTCTTCCCTTTCTAAATGGAGATCCAGAAAATGAGCTGCATGGTCCATGTGTATAAGTATACTATAAAAAGTCCATTAACCAAGGTGCAAGTGAAATTAATCTGACCACCATGCAGCTAGCATGTCATCTCAAAAGGTGTTACTCAATAGCATTCTGGACATCACCTCGAGCCCTGAACGAGAAGTGAATATGAGAAGGGGGGAGCAGTTCTCTCTCTGTCTCTCTCTCTCCCTCTCTCCCTCCCTCCCTGCCCCCCTTCTCATAGAAAATTAAGCAGCATTTTGTCTCAAAGTCAAGACTGAAAAAACAACAACATGATATATCTTGGTCTTCTTCCAGAATCAGCTAGAGTGCTCGCCAAAAAGAGAGAAACAGAATCTGAGATGTTTGAAAGGAAAGGGGGCCTGTGCCAGCCCTCATCCAAAGTCACTTGAGATGAGAATGAGAATTTCACAAGTGATTGTGTACGACTTGTTGCCATTGTCAATTAAGGGCTAGGGAGCTCATTTGATATGCCTGACCATTTTGCCCACTGCCAGAAAGCAGGCTTTCTCCATGGTTGCAAGTGCTTAGGACCTGGGTAATGCAGCAGAGAAAAGTGATGGTTATAAATGAAATATTAGGCTCCATTGAGTTTACTCAATGAAAGCCATTTGGACCCAAGCCCAGAGCAAGCATGATGTACCAGTCAACACACAATTTTGTCATTTGTCAATAACCACCCAACCCTCCCTGCAGTTAAAAGTCACCCAGAGAGAAGCAATGCTTGGTTTCTGTTTTTAGGAAAGCCCACACAGTAAATTCATTCTTTGGGGATTTTGGAGGCTGGTTCTAAATGGTCTACACCAAGCTGTTGGGGATGTGTTGGGAGAAGGTTTTTCACCCCCATCTGATAAGAAGTCTAGTTCTTTTTTTATCTGGATTCTGGTTCTCCTCAGGCCATGCAGGAGTGAAGGGTGCAGGTTTTCTGAGGCAGGGTCAAGGAGTGGAAAGCGCAGTTGAATGTATATAGCCTGGTTCCTTCTTCATTTATGTAAATAATAAACAGGGATGAGACTATGGAAATACAAGCTACGGCCAAATCAGATTATGTGAAAGGAACAAACATATCTCACCCATTTTTTCTCCAGTTTGAAGATGTACAAAAATGAACTCAAAAGTTTTAAACTAGGAAATACAGTGCTAAATTATCTACACCACACCACACCCCTGCCAAATGCCATAACCCTAATTCAGGCCCTCATCACCTCTTGCCTAGATTATTGCAATAGCCTCTTACTTGAGCACCCTGCCCTAAAGTCTGTCCTCTCTTCAGTCTATCCCCTGCAGAGCAGCCAAAATTATATTTGTAAAACATAGTTCTGACAGTGCTTAGCACAATGCCTTGAACATAGCAGGGACTAAATAAACACTTGTTGACTTGTTTACTAACTGGCCATGTCACAACCAAGCTCTAAAAAATTTTAGTGGATCCCATTACCTTTAGGAAAAATATAAATTCCTCTGGTATTTAAAACTTTTGGCAATCCGGCTCCAGCTTATCTTTCTAGGCTTTTTATGTGCAACTTCCTCTCATAACAATATGGCATACTGCTTTTCCTTATACAAAACATTTCATCTCTTGTCTCCATGCCTTTACCAAGACTGTGCTCTCATGCCTAGAATGTCCTCCAGTTTCATCTCTGCCTCTTTAAATCCCCAGCTTCCTTCAAAATTCAGTTTAAGTGAGGCCTTTGCTTATCACTCTATTGCTAATGTTTCCCCTTCCAAACTACCTTATTCTACCATTCATACATTTCCTAGTTATGTGACTTTGTGTAATGAATATAAGTTCAATAGAATATAAGTTCTTTTAAGGCAATCTTGTACCTTTTATGTCTTTGTATCCCCAATGCCTAGCACAGGGCCTGGCACATAACAGGTGCTTAGTAAATGATTGACAATTAAGTGGTTTGTGAGAGGTTAGATACTTAGTGTAAGACCTTATGTGGTTTGCCATTTTAAATCCTTTTAATTCCAATGCTTCCAAAGACAATAGTGTCAGACCTCTCTGTTAGCACTTATAGAGTTGACTTCATGCTCTAGAATGCCTTGCCTTTGATTCTGATTTATTGATACTCCCTCCGATTCAAGTTTTTCAGATTGTATTGAACAGCCATCACTCCACTCCTTTTCTGAAATGTGTTGTTTCTTCATAATAGAATTTCTTCTTGGCCATTCATGAGTTTCCTTCTGACCTGTCCTGATTCCTGCTCCACCTGACTCTGCTTTCTCAGTGTATCTCACCAATAATGAATGGGCTACTTCCATAGTTTCTTTCTGCCACAAGAATTGCATCAGAAATGCTCCAGGAACCTTCCGTCCCCAACTGGGCTCTGAATGGTGTTTGCAGTTCCCCAACTCTCAGTGGCTCAGTTTTAGCCTGCCCCAATCTCCCTTTCCCCAGTCCATTGCAATTTATAGGACTATTCCTCCTGGATATCATTTTAACTGAACTCCTGGTTCACTGGCAGTGACTGATATGATCAGACAAGGAAGTGTACCAACTCTTTCAAGTTACTAGAATCCCTTTCACTTCTCTGTACCCATTCTGTATACTTTTCTGATTCCTCCAACTGCTGGAGTCCTCCCTTTTTCCCTCCCCAAGCTACTTTGTAATCAGTTTCATGCATATATTGCATATATATATATACATATATATGTATATATATGTATATATATATAACATATACATACAGTGTCTTTATTGTTAGAACATTAACTCTTTGAGTTAATGTTGATTGATCTAGAAATCATGCTACTGGAGGTATAGCAGAAAAGTTTACAGTGAACTGACCTTGGACTTGCAGTGAAAGAACCTGAGTTTAAGTTCTGACTTAGTGACATTGGATAAGCTGTGATATCTCTTTGGGCTTCAGTTCCTCATCTGTAAAGTATGTGTATGGATGATGTGGTTGGGGGGCAAGGATATTAGACCAGATGGTCTATATAGTTCCATTTTTCTCTAGCATTGAATATGGTATGGTTCTATAGATATGGAAACGGAGCCACAAGGAGGTGAATCTGTCTGCCCAAAAGCCATATATTTAATTAATGACAGAGCCATTGCCAGAATACTGGTTTATTGATTTCCAAATCAATGTTCTTTCCATTACCCTATACTAACAACCGAGATACCTGTGTGACTACACAGGAATAGTTATATCACCCATGGTCCAGTGCTCTCTCCTTCTTCTCTGAAGACTTTGGGTTCATCTCTCATATATGATGTTTTCTCTCCTCTGAGACATTACCACTACCCTGATTTGGGCCATTATCACCTCATGCCTGGGCTCTTACAATACTCTGCTGGTTGGTCTCCCTCCCTCAAGTATGTCTATATGTCAATTCATCCTCTACAAAACTGTCAAATTGGTCTTCATAAAGGCCTATGTCACTCCCTTATTTAATAAATTCTAGTGGCTCCCTGTTATCCCTAGTACCAAATATAAAATTTTCTTTTGGGGTCTTAAAGCCCTTAATTATCTTCCTTCTTCCTCCATTCCCAGTCTTCTTAATTCCTTTCCTCATGCTCTTTGATTAAGTGATACTGACCTGCTTTGCTGTGCTTCTCACTGGACACTCTGTCACCCAACTCTGACCATCTTCATGTGCTATCCCTTATGCCTGGAATGCTCTCATTCCTCATCTCTACCTCCTAGCTTCCATGGCTTCCTCCAAATCTCAACTAAAGTCCCACCTTCTGTCAGAAAACTTTCCAACTCCTCCTTGATCTTAGTAACTTCTTTCAGAGGCTAACCCTAAGTTATTTGAGATATATATATATATATATATATATATATATATATATATATACACACACACATATATATGTATATATATACATATATAAGTGTGTATGTGTGTGTGTGTGTGTGTGTAATCTTGTTTGTACTTAATTGTTTCCATGTTGTCACCCCCATTAGACTGAGCTTCTTGAAATCAGGGAGTTTTTTGGTTTTTTTTTTTTTTTGTATCCTGTAACAAAAATGCTGCTAGCAGCTGCTGTGGAGGTGTAAGGCCAATAACACTGGCACACAGAAGGGCTGCTAGCACAGGTTCTTTGATCTGCTTTTCTAAGGAAGGCAACTTTAAGGGGTTTACAGTCTCACTTTAATTAAACATACATATATCATTCACTTAGTTCAGGGGAAAAAGTCAGCACCCTGAACTTCAGAGAAAACACAAACAAATTACAAGCAGAAATTATATAAACAGAGCAAATAACACAAATCAGCAGACAGGGCTTCTGTTTGTCTATAGCAATACATATATAGTTACCAGAGAGAGAAGCACCAACATCTGGGTTTTCAAAGCTGGGGGGCTCCTTATTGGCTACCCCGAGTCTCATCTGACCAAATCACGTGAACACTCCAATGAGTGAGCCCCTGAAGCAAAATGCTTACCTCAGAGTATATATATATATATATATATATATATATATATATATACATATACATATATATACACACATTTCCTCAGGGTCAGAGGGCATCACAGCCATGTGACTCAAACTCATGTGACCTAGGCTTTCTTATGACTTAAGCAGGTCATCGAAGTCTCTTGATTCAATCAAAGACTCTTGATTGAAATAAAGGCAAGACTGAACCAAAGGCACATTGCCTTAGTGTTGAGAAGCATTACAAAAGAAAAAACACCAAAAAGTCCCACTTTGCTTGGCATTACATATCCGCAGAACTTAGAGCACCTGGCACAGAGAAGATGTGTAATGCTAATTGGTTGACATGACATGGGCATGCCTCTGACATCTACGTAGGAGTAGTGCAACCACTGGCACATCACACAGATTCTCACCACCAAGGTAACTCTCTAAATCTACGAGTTATAGATGAGTTGCTGATCTCTATTAGTGGAAGGAGTTTACTGCATGGAAGAAATCATAGACCTGGACTACCAAAAAAAGTATTTTCTAAGGCACAGAATGTATATTATGTATAAAATCAAGTATTCTTTATAGTTCTCATTTCCATCTTTTCATGTTTTTGGATCAGTAGATGATTGGTTATATGTTCATCCACTTGGTGTTTTTGTTAGTTCTATTCTAGGAATAATAGAATAATGAAAAGAATGCCAAGTGCCAATCCTTTCCTTATAAATGATTTCATTTACTCTGGAAGCAACTCTTAAAAAAGAGAATACAAACATTTTCATGAGTTAGGAGGGGAGAGAGAACATCTATGGGTCCATGGTGGTAGTGGAAAGTGTTCTAGACTTATAGTCTTCTCTTGGCTCTACCACTTCCTAGCAATATGGTTTCTGACAAATCATTCCCCTTCTCTGAGCTTCAATTTACTCATCTGCAAGGAGGAAGGGCCTCAATTTCCTCATCTGTAACTTAAGAAGCTTGGACTATATAAGCTCTAAGATCCTTTGTAGTTACATTACTGTGACATGAATGGTCATAGGAAATGAGCATTTTCATAGAAAATATGATGATGCCTCATCAACATTTTCATATTCTTGCACACCTGGTTTCTCCTCCCTCCCACTCCCACTCTTGCCCCTGTTATCCGTATTTTTCAGTTTCAGTAGTTTTTGAAACTTTTTGTATAGCACATCAAATTCTTTCCCTTTTGGCTTTTTGCTTTCTTTATCTTTTCTCTAAAAACCTTGAGATTTGAAGCATATACTTGTCGGGCTATCTTCCATTTTCTTTGTTTTAAAGTCAGATTTATCTTTCATTGACCTTTGAGAATATTGTATCTTCTTTATAATTTCATACACTGGAAACCATTTAGCCACTCATATGCCAAAGTTTTATATGAACCTATTACTGAGTCAGAGCCAGCACTAATATATCTCTGGCATCTTTTCCATCCTTTATAGCACCTATTCAGTCAATGTGATATATACCAGCCAGAGACAAGGTGAGGAAATTTTTACTACACAGCCCCCTGAGATGAAGTGATTAGATAAGTGACACACTCTCATTTTAAAAAATCTTCCTCTACCCCATTAGGTAACATCATAAGACTAGGGAGTACAAGTCATTCTAGCTCTGAGAACATTCTGAGAATTAATGGGAACCAGAAAGATAAGAAGCTGATATGAGGAGTGAAGGAAATCTAAAAATTATAGAGGCAAAGATGAAATGTCTCTTTCTTGGAATTCTTTTTGGAGGATCCTGGAATTCTAGGACTGACTCTCTGTCTCTGCCTTTGTCCCTTTGTCTCTGTCTCTATTTCTGCCTCTGTCTCAGTCTGTCTCTGTTTCTGTCTCTCTCCGTCTCTCTGTCTCTCTGTCTCTCTGTCTCTCTGTCTCTCTGTCTCTCTCTCTATAACTTAACTCCTGTGCTTTGCATGGAATTCAAGGGGCGTGATAGGCCACAGTATAGATATACAGGTGGGTCACATCACCCATCTTCTTAGTAGCTTTAATAAGTGGAACCTCTGGGAATGATTTTCAGAGACCAATGGATGATAGGAATTAAAAAGAATTTTCCAAACATAATAGATTAAAAATTAAGATGAGACAAACAACAGACAAAATATTTAAAAAGAGAGACTTAAATGCCTAAGGATTTCACTAACTAGCCGGTTGGGTGCAGATGACTGGGCAGATATCACAAAACAAACAAACAAATAACTCACTAACTAAATGGTAATCCCCACCCTTTTGGGGAAGAAGGGGCACTGCAGCTAAAGACTAATTAATGTCACAGAGAGCAGCAATGGAGACACCCAGAAGGAAGTGATCAAATCCTTTAGTCACACATGGCTTGCATGTAGACATTAAATAAATATTTCTTGAATTGTATAGTATTGTGCTTGGGTCATAGGGATAAGGATTAGATCTGTGATTTCATTGATTTAGAGAATTCCCTGGTGAGGAAATTCCCTCTTCTACTGCAAGTCAGCATCATCTCTGAAATTTATAACCTTAGAGGTTAAATGACTAAGCATTGAGAGGTTAAGTGACTTGTCTAGAGTCACACAGCCAGTGTGTCATAGCTGGGGCTTGAACCCAGGTCTTACTGGCTCTGAGGACAACTCATTTTTTACTAAGCTGTGCTGCTTCTCTTTCTTATGTAAGTAGACAGAATTGAAACAGAATTCTGCCACTGGCTCAATCTATCATGTCCATATGTAAGTTTTGTATATTACACATGGAACTGGTAATTAATATGCAAATAAAAGATCAGTTCATAAAATTGTTCTTTGTTCTTTCCTTCTGTGGGTGTTAGCCAACATTTAGTCTATAGCTGGAACATAAAATCAGCTTAAATTATTATTGCAAAGATTGGCAAAGCGAGTTAGACATCCCTAATGCACTTTTTTTCTTTACCAAAGTTTTTCTGAGGTTGAGAAAACTAAAATACATTTTTCTTTGATAATTCTTTTTTTACTTCCAGCTTCCAAGCAAGAACAGAATCAGAGGTGCCAAAAAGCTGTGTAAAAGGCTGTCCTTATGTAGTTCAAAGCCAGGTCCAATGGGAAAGTGCCAGAAATTTCTAGGCCAATTTTGAAGTCTTAAAAAGTTCAGATAGTTCGGATAAGCTTTGGACAAGCAGCCAAATTTTGGAAACATATCTGAACCTTCTCCAAATCACAGACCTTTTTGAGGTTTTCCTATCCTTAGTACAAAGCCATTGCAAGAGCTGACAGCCTCTTAACAAATTTACATGAGGAATAATGAGTATAAGATTACTTGAGGCTCCAAGTCACGCCATGGACTCATTGTTTGGATAATAAAGTTCAGAGGTACTGAGGGTAATCTCATCAGAAAGACAGTGACCAACTTTCACTTATCATTCCTCTGTTCACTTCCTTTTTAGCTAATTAAACCTTAATTCTTCACAGGAAGCAACATTTTGCAACCTCTAGCATAGTTTGGCTTTAGTAGTTTTGTTCATATCTCTTCCAATTTGTCTGGAAAAACAGGAAAAGTGAAGCGCGAACATGGAGACCTGGAACATGGGTTTATCTTTCTATTTAGTAGCTTTTCAGTTTGCATGTGACCAAAATTAGAGGGTAAACAGGAACCTGGACCTTGGACCTTATGATCTGGAAGGGGTGAAGGAGCCAGGGAATAGGAACAAAGCACTGTGGATAGCTGTAGGCTGGGCAGTGTTATAGGAATGCTATAATTCTGTTTGTCTTATTGATCAATCAAAAAATACACATCTATTAAACACCTACTATGTGCCAGACAATGTGCTAAGCACTGAAGATACAAAAGGAGGCAAAAGACAGTACTTGCCCTCCAGGAGCTCACAATCTAATCTGGGAGACAACACACAAATATACGCAATCAAACTATATATTCAATTAAATAAATGTTTATTAAGCAGAGAGGAGAGGAGAGGAGAGAAGGGAGCGTAATAAAGAGATGTTGAAAACGCAAAATTGACGGGCCTCAGTAACTTAATAGATGCGGGGAGTGAGGAATCGAGGATAACTCCTAGGTTACAAACCTGAGGGACTGGAAGGATGGTACAGAAATAGGAAAGGTAGAGGGTAGGGAGGATTTTGGAGGAAAAATAATGGGCTCCATTATTGGACATGTTGAATTTAAGATGTCTGCTGGACATCTAATTGGAGATGTCTGACAGGCAGTTGGAGATGTGAGACTGGAGGTCAGCAGAGAGTTTGGGGCAGGATAGATAGATTTGAGAATCATCAGCATAGAGATGGTAATTAAATCCACTGTAGCTGATGAGACCACCAAGTGAAGTAGCATAGAGGGAGAAGAGAAGAAAACCCAAGACAGAACCCTGTGGAACACTTACAGCCAGATTGTGTGGTCTGGAAGGGGATCCAGCAGATGGGGCTAAGAAGGAGTGGTCAAATAGGAGAAGAACCAGGAGAGAGAGTGCTGTTCTGAAAACCTTGAAAGGAGAGAGTATCGAGGAGATTGTAACCAATGGTGTCAAAGGATATAGAAAAGTCAAAGAAGGAGAATGAGAATTGAGAAAGCTATTGGATTTGACATCTAAAAGATCATTGGTGACTTTGGAGAGAGCAGTTTTTAGTGGAATGATAAAGTCAACAACTGGATTGTAAGGGGTTAAGAAGAGAGTGAGAGGAGAGAAAGTAGAAGCCATATTGTATATGGCCTTTTTAAAAACTTTAGTGACAAAAAAAACAGAATACATATACAATTCTAGTTAATGGAAGGGAAGGATGAAGTGAGAGATTTTTCAGGATATGGGAGACATAAGCATGTTTGTAGGCAGTAGCAATGAGCCAGCACACAGGGAGACATTGAAAATACTTATTTTTTCTTACATCATCCCCATGAGTCTGAGTCTATGATCACTACTGTATCTCTGCACTTGATCTTTATAACAACGATAGCTCACATTTCTATAGCACCTTAAGTTTATGAAGTGCTTTCCTCTTGGAGCTAGGTAATGTCTATATTTTATCCCCATTTCATGGAATTGAAGGTTATTTGATTTTTATTCTATTTATTTATTTTATTTAACTGAAGGTGAGAGAGGTGAAGCTTTCTGTCAATGGTTATATTGCTAGAAAGTGGCAGAACCATGATTCAAACCAAGTTCATCTTATCCCAAATCAATATCTTTCTACATACCATACTGACCAGTAAAATGCATACTTTGTACATACTGTTTTCTTCCCAAATATCTACAGTCTAGGAAAAAAAAGTAGCTGAATCTTACTGGTAAAATTTTACTTGCCAGCAGAGCTGAGCTGGGAATTGAATTCTGTCATCTGGTGCAAATTCTTTAAGGAAGAGCATGAGTGAAGATCATAGGGTACCAAAAGACTAGCCGGCTTTCATTGATTCTGATCCTGGATATTCTATGTAACATGGCAGCCCAAGTCCAAGGAGCTTGCAGGCATTCTACCCTGGCTAGGTGCAGTCATGCCAGTAAAATGGAATACCACATGCATATCCACACACTGTTCAACCTTGATTTCTTTGATTTCCAGGCAGCAACCTTGCCAGATTTGTTTCTACTTTTCTGGATTCTTTGGCAGTTCCACACGATATCCCCTTCTCAACTCTTTTCATTGTGTTATTGGTTTTATTGTTTTAGTTCATTGTTTTATTTATTTTGCTTAGATCAAATGAGAGGCAACTAGAAATTTGTGGCGTTTTTGGTCCTTTTCCCAAATTGACACTTCTCTGTGTATAATCAGAACATGAACTTAGTGCAAACAATTAAATTTTTTTAAAAAATCAGAGTAAAAAGAAGACACAGTGTCCAACCAGTGAAACTCCAACTTGACCTTTATGAACAATGTATTGATATAACAAATAGGAAATAGTTAAAAAGAATAGACAACAATAAAGTCTATGACCGTTTCTTAAGAAGAAATCATCACAATAAAACTGAGTCTACAAACTATCTCAAGCAGTTTGAGATCCTTGCCAAGTAGAGAGACACTGCAGTCAAGGGCAGCATTATTTATAATGTTTGTAACATCTTACAAAGAAGGATGGTGGAAGATTGTGTGCAACCTCACTTCATAAAATACTGGGAAGCAGTGTGAGGAAAAAGAAGTTTTTAGGTATTTTGGTGAGATACCCAATAAATACAGATCACAGGAGTTTTATACATAAAAACAAAAGGAAACAAATGGATGACAAATTAAAAAAAATCTGTCAAGATTCTCATAATAAATTCTATTTCCATCACTAAGATGGAAATATTGTAGTCCCTGGCATGCTATGCTAAATGAGGAAGAATAAAAGACAGTAAGGGAAATCATTTTTTTTAAAGGCAAGTCAACTTAAGTTAAGAGAAGGCCCATGATGGAAGTGATACTATGTGGCAGAATTGAGAAATTCATTCTTAAAATATCTTTAAAAGGGAGAGACCAATTGTTTGGAAACAATTTCAGACTTTATTATTACCAAAAAAGATGTTTATAAGAAATGAATAACTACAGATATTTAGATCTACATTTATTGTCTCTACACAATTTTATGAGAATTACTTACACATTTATCATGGGCATCATGATGGAGGTACCCAAAGAGAACAGTTAAATTTTCATGAATACTCATTCAAGATGTAGATAATCCAAGAAAGACTGTGCTTATTGTTCACTGAATTATAAAAAAAGAAATACTTTATTCAATAGAGCCAAAAAGCTATCTTAAAAGCCTGTGAGAAGGATATTTTCACATGCATATGTTTGATCAGGAGACCTTGAAAGAAATAAAGAGATAACTTCCTTCAATAACCCTATGATTACCATATTTTTAAAGGGCATAGATCAGAGAGAGCTACAGTTATATAGTGTTTCCTATGCAGAGTCCAACCAAGAACAGATTCCCTATAGATGGCATCAAAGCAGTTACATATCATAGATATAAATCTAGAAAACTTGGAATTCAAGTAGTCCAACACTTATTTTGCAGATGAGGAAAATCAGACCCAGAAAAGTTAAGTGATGTACTTTCAAGGTTCCACACATGGCAGAGATAAGATTTGAACCCAGGTCATTTGTATGTAACAATATACAGAGTACAGTTATTATAGAAATTAATCAAGACATTAACAATTTTGAGATTATATGTAATGACGAACACCCAATAAACTCTGTCTTCCCACCCCCTTCATCTCTGAAACAGAGTGAATGATGTTGTCTTCTTACATCTTTTCTTTGGGGGGCAAGCTTGTACTTTATAATAGCTTCCGCATTAATTTTAAATTTTTTGTGATTGTTGCTCTTGAGGTTGTGCTTATCATTGTATATGTTGTTTCCCTCGATCTATATGCTTTCCATGCTTTTCTGTGTTCATAATGTTCATCATCTCTTATAACACAGTAATAATATCATTATTGTGCCCCAGTTGGTATAGCCCAGGGGTGGGGAACCTGAAGTCTCACAGACCAATGTGTGAATATTTGTTCACAGAATAAATCCCCTTAATAAAAGGATTTGTTCTGTAAAACTTGGACTCAGTCAAAAGGCTGCACCCAAAGACGGCCTTGAGGCCACAGGCTCCCCACACCTGGTCTAGCCATTCCCCAATTGGTAGTCATCTATTCTATTTCTAATTTGTTGTTACCATAAAAAATGTTGTTACAAATATTTTGGTGTATACGGAGTCTTTCTTTTTGTGAATCTCCTTGACATAAGTAGTATATTCCTATATTTCAAAGGATATGGGCATTTTAGCCACTTTATTTACATGCTTCAAAACTGTTTTCCAAATGATTACATTAATTAGTAACTTTAGCGACAACATGGGCTGGTCTTTTCACAACTTTTGCAATATTAACTATTCTCATAATTTCTTGGGTATGAGGTAAATTGTCAGGGTTGTTTTGATGGGCATTTCTTTTATTATTAGTGATGTGGAAAATTTTTGATATGGTTATTAATAGTTTATTAATATTAATAGTTTATTAATAAGCCATTTAAGAACTATTTGCACATATCTTTGACCAAATTTTGTTTTTCAGAGTCACTTTAAATATTTATTCTATTTGTCAATATATCTAGGATACCGAATTCTTATCTAAGAAATTTGATAAACAGATTTTTCCCAGGAAATTGCTTCCTTTCTTATCCTAGATGCATTGATTTTATTTGCATAGAAACTTTAAAATTTCATTTAATCAAAAGGGTCTTTTATATCTTTGTAATTATGTCTATTCCTCCTTTGGTTAAAAATAAATCTTCTATCGATAGTTGTAAAAGATACAAGATCTTCTTCTCTTCTGATTTTTCATGGTATTATTATCTTAAACATTACAATAACATTAAACATTAACATCTTAAACATTAAGATAAACAACAGATATCCATTTTGAATTTATTATAGAATATTATATGACATTGGTCTAAGCCTGATAACAGTTTGACTTTGAAGAGAACAGCCTACATATTGTTTGCAATTTGAAGCATTTTTCTTTATATGATTGCTAATATTTTTTGATTCTTCTTTTGACGTCAATTGGCCACTTATTTTGTGGGGACTGTCTTTTGGTTTGATATATTTCTATTTCTTGTGTAAGTATCTTGAATATCAAAATTTTATCAGAGATATTTGATTCAAAGTTACTTTTTCCTCAATTTACTGCTTCCCTTGTTACCCTAAACACATTAATTTTGTTTGTACAATCTTCAGTTTCATATAATGAAAATGAACTACTTAATCTTTGCCTCAGTCCCTTCTTTTCAAAAAATTCATCCTCCTATCCACAGCTGTGAAAAGTATATTATCTACGTCTCTTACACTTTTTTCTTGGGTGTGACCTCTAATATTTAAGTCATATCTATTCCAAATTTATTGTAAAATATGGAATAGAATGCTAATCTATACCTAATTTTTTGCCAGACTAATTTATAGTGTTCCCTAACATTTCTTCCAAATTGGGAATTTTTCTTAAGCATTCTATGTATTAGGGTTCATCAGATATTGTCTATTGAATTCAATATGTATAATTCTCCCTTTTTCTAGTCTGGTCCACTGATCTACATTTTCATTTAACTAGTTATCAAATGATTTTGGTGATTGTTGTTTTATCATGTATTTGAGGTCCATAAGTGCTTTTTCTCCTTCAGTCCCACTTTCTTGAATTTTTTCTCTCTTGATATACCAGTCTTTTGTCCCTCTGAAATGAATTATTATTATTATTATTCTCATTATTATTACTCTAAAAGTATAATTTTTGTAGTTTAATTTACATTGGTTATACTATCATTTTTATTAGAATGGCATGGCTTAACCATGAGCCCTGGATATTCCTATGGCTAAGTTCTTTATTTCTTTAAGGTGCACTTTGTAATTGAATCTATACAAGTTGAATATGCTTTTAAAAAAATCTAAAACCATTGAAAGCATGAGACTACAGACTGTACAGGTAATGTGATTTAACAGACGCATTTCAGAAAAATGGGACAGAAGTCAATTAGGGGAGATTGAATCCTATTTAAAATAAAACTTATGGCAAATTTCTTTTTAAAGTGAAGAATGTTACTGTGAAGTAAATAATTACACTGAGAGGCAGTGTGAGGTGGTGGAAAGAAATAACAATATAAAGCATTTATATAGTACTTTAACATATACAAAATGCTTTATACATTTTTATTATTCATATTACAACAGCAACACTATTAAAGATATGCCATTATTACCTTCACTTAACGATGAAAAAATGAGACTGAGAGAAGTGTTTTGCTTAATGACACTCAGTTTTTGTGAGTGGATTTGAACTCAGAGGTCACCTTTCTCCAAGGTCAGTAAACTATCCAATGAACTGCTAAGTTTCCTAGAAAGAGTATTGGATCTGGAATTGACTACCTGTGTGACTTTGGGCAAGGCACTTAACTTCCCTGTGGCCTCAGTATCCCAATATACAAAATTAATGATTTGGATTAGATGATCTATAAGGCTCCTTTTATTGATCCTTAATGTATTTTGTGTGAATATGGATGACCATATTTAGGATTTTCAGACAGAGACAGAGATAAAGAGAGTTTTACCTTCATGGTAAAACTAAAGATGAATTAAAGTCCATAGGCTCTTAGGATATGGCTGCTGAAGTACTTCAAAATATTTGAAGTTATGTTACATCAACAGCAGTCATTTTTGAGAAATTATCCTGTTCTAAAGTGGTGCTGAAAAAAATGTACTCTATCTTTGACAGAAAAAGTGACTTGGGAAATTATTGTCTGTTTCGAAAAAAAAAATTATTTGTGTGAATCATCAAAATCAGTTCACAAATACATGGAAGACAACAGAACATTGGACCAAAAACAACAAGAACAAACAAAAGTCAGTGCTATCAGGTCATGTTAACATCCTTTAATAAGTGATAGCTCTAATGTTTTACAAAACTGAAAGGAATTTAAACCTTAAAACTTGTGTGATTGATAAGCTGAGTTTTGATAAAGAATTTCTTATTCTTATTCTGTGTCCAAATGACAAAATATCTCACATTTAAAAGTTATAAACTTAACTGAAATTATGGTAGAGCTACCATCACAAATGCTACTGTACAATCTTACATTGTAGGAAGAGACATAACATGGTAGCTCTTTCAGTCCACTGCTCCACTCCCATCAGGCAAACCTCTTCAGCAGTAGCCTCCCAGCATCCTAGTATCTTCTTCTTCCCATCCTCTATGGTAGAGGGGCCTGAGTTCTCTGGCAGAAAAAAATATGCATTAGGTATAGTCAAATATTTAGTTCAATATGTCAAAGAATGATGATTTCAAATGTATGTGTAATCCCTCAACTGTAACAATCCACAGTTCTTGTGCATGCTCAATACATGGACACATAGACAGACACACACACAAGTACACACACACACTTTAGCTCACTGGTCTTCATGAGTTATTACATTAAAAAATGTCATCACCTATTGGGCAATCTTCTTTCTGATGAACTTTAGAAACGTAGGACGATAGTGAAAGAGTGCATTTCTGCAGTCTCCTCATCATGGTCCCACTCAACCATCTGCACTCCACATGAAGTTTGGATTCTACTGCTGTCTCTCTCTATCTCTGTCTCTCCCTCTGTCTCTCTGTCTCTCTCTCTGTCCCCTCTCTCTCTCTCTGTCTCTCTGTCTCTCGTTTCCTCTCTCTCTCTGTCTCTCTGTCTCTGTCTCTCTCTCTCTCTCTCTGTCTCTCTCTCTCTCTGTCCTCTGTCTCTACTCTCTCTGCTCTCCTCTCCTCTCGTTCTCTCTCTCTCTATCTAGTCCTCTCTCATCTCTGTCCTCTCTCTCTCTCCTCCTCACTGTCTCTCTGTCTCTCTCTCTCTGTCTCTCTCTCTCTCTCTCTCTGTCTCTCTCTCTCTCTCTCTCTCTCTCTCTCTCTCTCTCTGTCTCTCTCTCTCTCCATAGGTAAGCCATTTGGTATATCTTGACAGTCATCAGGACTCTATTTTTCTGTAATTTCTTTGCTATGCCCCTGGAGGATACTCTTCCTGCCAAACACCCCTGTATGCACTTTTTTCTTCCATTAGAAAGTAAGATCATTGAAGATAGAGACTCTTTTGTTTGCTTGTACCTATATCCCCAGAGCTCAGTAAACACTTAATAAATGCTCACTTGTGTTCACTCCCTCCCTCCCTCCATCTCTTTCTGTTTCTGTCTCTTTGTCTCTCTGTCTCTGTCTTTCTCTCTGACTCTGTCTGTCTCTGTGTATCTCTGTCTCTGTCTCTGTCATCTCTGTCTCTCTCTGTCTGTCTCTGTCTGTCTCTCTGTCTCTCTCTGTCTCTCTCTCTGTCTGTCTCTGTCTCTCTCTCTCTCTCTCTCTCTCTCTCTCTCTCTCTCTCTCTCTCTCCCTTCCATTTGGTCCAAGTCTTAATCTGGTCTTTCTATTTACTAGCTGTGTAACTAATAATAGCTCCAGTTTCCTCATCTAACAGATAGAAACATTTGTACTATTAACTGATTTAAAAACTTCGAAGTACTATATAAATGAGATGTAATTATCATAATTGGTCAGAGTAGTCCTCAAATGATAAAGCCCCAGTCAGTACATTCTTGGATCTATACTCAATTCAATCCAGCAACATGCATTTGTTACATGCCTAATATGTGCTAGGTATGGTGTTTTCCAGTCTAATAGAACTAGCCAGAGCTTCCATTTCATTGGTATAGCCTCAGAGAACCCAGGGTTACCTCTGTGCCACAATAAAGCATCAGAAGATTTCAGTTAAGAAGATTTTTAAAAAATAACAACTTAAAGGTAGCATTGTTCTAGAAAAATAATAATTTAGCTCTATCCCTTTGAATGATAATTGTCTTTTCCTATTTTTTTAAAAAATAAACGATCAAAGCACTTTCTGTAAAATAGAAAATGCAACCCAGCTCAATTAAATCCCCAATGCATATAAAGAATGTAAAGGAGGTTAGAAAACAAACTTACTTCTCTTTCCCCCTCAGACTATTGAAAGTTTATTCAGCTGTTTCTTATGTCTTAAACTTCTCTTTTTCCAGCCATCTGCTTTAATTTTTACATATAACAAAACTAGACTGGACCTGTATACACCAGTTGGGTAAAATAATTATTTTGACTTCTTGTTGATTGAATACAAGGAGGATTTAAGCAGTGGATTTAATAAGCATATCAGGAATATTCATTCTTTCCTTCCTACCAGAAAAAAATTGTTAGATTTCCAGTTGCTGATTTTCTTGAGATGTTCTTAAAAGAAATTATTTACTGCAAACACCAGTAAGGGAACAATGTCAATGAACTAGGCAATGAACGTAACAGTCTCTTAAAAAGCACACGATACATGGCAATTCTAGGAGATACCTAATCTTTTAAAAAATACTTTAAGAAAAGAAAGTCTGTTTATTTGCAATTCTGTATTTATGGATGTTTTATGGGTGTTATTGTTTTTCCTCATTTTGCTATGTAAAAGACAAAGATGTATTTCTGATAAGCTTTTGTTAAAATATATTTTATCAATAGCTTTGATTTTTACAAAAATCCATACTTCCCTTCCATTTATTCCCCATTTCCTCTTTGAGACCCATTCCTCAAAATAAAGAAAAAAAAAGTTCAGCAAAACTAACCATCATACAAAAAAGGTTTATGTTTTATACTCTTGTGGTCTCCCACCTCAGCAAAGAAGTGGGGGAAATATTTTCTTATATATCTTCTTTGGGTTTATCCTTATAATTTCACAGCATTCATTTTCCATTGTTTTATCACCATTCTTTCCATCTGTATTATTGTAGTCATTGATGTTTTCCTCCTTTTAATTACTTTACTTTTATCACTTCATCCAAGTCTTTCCATGCTTTTCTGTGTTCACTTATTGATTTGCATAATTTAGTAATATTGCATTACATATATTTTTTCACAATGTTTTGTCCCTAAATCCCTAAATGATGGGCATCTACTTTGCTTCCTGGTTGGTTTTTTTTTTTTTGCAATAACCAAAAATGCTACTATAAATATTTTTTAAACCACATAGGTTAATCATTGTCTTTATTTAGCTCCTTTAAAAAATAACTGATGAACATGAGATGATTCATTTTATTGTTTAGCATTCCTTGATAATTGTATTTTCTTTTTGTGGGTTTCTGTTATTTGGATTTTTTTAGTCATTGAATAATCTGCTCATTTGGATTGGGAAGAGGTAGAGGAACAGGGATGACTTGTACATCTTCCTTTATTGAATAAATTTTTTTTCTTTGATTTGGTTCAGGTTTTGTGGGCTGCAGCTTGAGCTGTTGCTATCGTTGTTTTCATAGAGAAAGTGAAACATGGAAGAGTTCTGGTCTCCAAACCATGAAGATCTGGGTTTCATTCCTGTCTCTGGTGTATATTGTCTGTGTGACTTGGTCAAGAGATACCTGATCTTTCAGAGCTCTAAGCAACTTTATAAGCATATAAGTTGCAGAGAGGAGAGTGGTCTACATTGGTCAAAGGAGTTTTCTCACATGGGAGCTCGCTATAGGAATTAAGTTAGGGGGCACATTCTTGATTCCATCATTCTCTTCCCTTCTGGACTTTGTGGTGCATTGAAATAATCATGAAATTATAATTTAATTTCCTTTATGCTTACAGGTTTTTTTCCTGGATGCTTGCACATAAATTGCTTATTATTAGACTGGTTAAATTTAACCACTATAAGCTTTTTCTGGGGTTATTTGTTGATTCTTGTCATTTGTTGCTTTGCTTCTTATTTTAGAAGTTCTGAAATTTTCTCATATTATTTACTAAATAATGACATTGATTTTTTTTAATTTGTCACATTCTTCTGGGATACTCATGATCTTTTGGTTTTCTATGCACATCCTATCCTAAAAGTCAATGCCTTTGGATTGTATAGACATTATGTGCTTTTTTAACATTATATCCTTTTTGCATTTCTTCTGCTAGATTTTTCTCCATTTCAGTAATTTTGAATTTAAAAATCTGCTAATCTCACTACTTTGGAGAAACTCTCTACCATGAAAGCTAATCTGTTATTTAGCTTTTTATTTCTGCTTTAAGAGTCACACATTCTGAAGTATATTCATTCCTACTTCCTTCTCTTATGAATTTCATTTCTTTTTTAAACCATTTGTATTAACTTATAATTTTTCCATGGGTTACATTAAGCATTAGTTCACCTTTCTTTCTCTTGTTAAGAGAATTTTGTAATCACATTGAGACCTTAGTGGTTATCCTTCCTTTAAGTTTTAGGATCTATTTTTGTTCACTTACATGTTTGTGTTCTGTTTTTATTAAGTTTTATTCCTCTTGAAGCCTTTATTGTTTCAGCCTTTTTCCTAAAATTTTCCTGTTGCTCATTTTTGACTCCTTCCTCTTTGTATGTGGGTACATCCTAAGGGGCTGGGATGCAAAGCTCTTCTCCTTTTCCTCTCTGACTGCTCTGAATCAATATTTGCCACCTTTTGTACTATTATAGAGAATGGAGGTTTTTTTTTTTATAAAGACTCTGCCAACTTATCATAAGGTTGCTAATCTTAGGACTACCTTAGGGGACATTACACTTCTCCCCACGCCCCAAACTCCAACGTGGCTGGGTTTAATCAGTATCTGCTGATCATTGCTGGTGGGGAGCGGCATAGCAGAGGAGATATACTGGTAGCCTCTGCAGAAGGAGGGCCTCCCAATATTGTTCTCAGGAAAAGCCTGAGAATATCTTTTGTTACTTTGTATGTTGTTACTTGTGTGTCCCTACTAGGATTGTGTAGGCTGGTATGGGAAAAATGCTTAATGACCTTTTTAAAGGCTGGCATTTTTTATGTTATTTGTAAGGGTTTTACTTATTTTTTATTTGTGGATTCAGATGTAAATGCTCTAAATCTATTGTGTAATTTTTTTAAGATGAGGGGTATTGAGGAAAGTGTCTAGTTTACCATCTTGTTGGGCCCATGACCCTGAAGTTTTTAATAGACATTTGAATATTAGCTACTGTGATGAAATAGGTACTTTGGCCCATAAAAGAAAATGGCTTTCACTGAGCAGATTCAAGTGATGCCCGTGGGCTCAGAGCATGCTTAAGACTCCTATAGGGAAATCATCATGCTCACTCATTGATGACATCTGCCAATTTCTCCACCTGACAGAGTATTTTGCCATACTGCCTTCTCTACTGTTTGTTTCCTCTGAACTCCCACCAGACTGGGTAGTAGGAAAGGGCCAGCTGCTTGGGAAAAAGATCAAGCAAGATCATTCATTCCTAGGAGCCCCTCCCCAGAGCACAGGTTGGAGGCCAACCACCTGAAAAGGCTGGAAGCCAAGAAACAGTTTTCCCACTGTCCAGCGAATTGTTCCCTAGAGCAGGTTTAGGGAGAGAAGGCCAAGGGCAACAGAAGAATGGCTTAGTAGGAGAGGGAAATGGAAACTCTAGGGTATTGAAGTTGGAAAAAGAAGTTAAGAAGCTAAAGTAAATAATGCTCCTTCTTTAGTGTTTGTAGTAGTGTCCATTGTTCCAACAGCAATAGATTTCTTGACATTAGGGCTTTCTAGGTAGCATAATTTTCAGGACATTTTCTTGTAAATTAGGGGTACTTGGCTCAATTGGTTGGAGCACAGTTCTAATGAAGACAAGAGTATGAGTTCAATTTCTGGACAGGCCAATTAACTCTTTCCAAACAAAAAGAACACTTTGTTTTTATATCATCAGTTTCCTTTTCTAATATTGGAATACTATTTCACAGTTGTGAGGTATTCATTACAAAGTAGACCAACTGAGAGAGTGTGGGTTGCTTCATACAACCAAACAATCAATCAATCAATCAACCAACATTTACCAAGTGCCTACTGCGGACCAGACACTACCCTGTGTGCTTGGCATACAAAGATGAAAAAAGAAATAGTCCTTGCCTTCAAGGAGCTTAGATTCTACTCATCTCAATTAGTGCGGGGAAAATAAAACTCAGAGAGCTTCCTATTTGTCTTGAATATGAAATATTTCTTTAGTAAACAGCATATTGTAATTTTAGATGCTATTGCCAATTCATCAAAGAGGGCTTCTTATATGAGACTACAAAAATTTTGCACCTCATGATTAAAAAAATTCTTTTTTTTCTGAAAGTATGTTCATTTCTATAACATAAAAGAATGGAAGTGAATAATTGTAAAAACTTCAGGCAGTTAGGTGGTTCAGTGGATAGAGCACTGGGCTGGGAATCAGGGAGACCTGAGTTCAAAACCAGCCTCAGATAGTTACTAGCTGTATCAACCTGGGCAAGTCACTTAACCTCTGTTTGCATTAATCCACTGGAGAAGTAAATGGCAAACCACTCCAGCATCTTTGCCAAGAAAACCTCATGTTCCACAAGGTCACGAAGAATTGAATGTGTCTGAACGGCTAAACATCAATTGTAAAGACTTAGAAATTATTTAGTGATCTAGGTATCTTATTATATTTCCACAGAAGCCATGGCAATAAAAATCTTTTTAATAGCCCAATGGAAAATTTAGATTATTTTTCTATTTTCATGAAGAGGTAAAAAAAAATATATATTCCAGAAAGCTATTTTCTGTCTTGGATTGTTTTCCACTTCTATTCATAAGCTACAGTGAAATTTCTTGCTAGCATAGCCATGTTCCTGAATTAGAGAGGGTTTTTTTTATTAACATGGAAACATGATTGAGTGCCAACTTTGGACATAAAATTATTTTAACTATTTTATGTAATTAAATGACTTTATAATTTGATATTCTATTAAAAAGTAACTAGCGAGTTACTCCGTATGTTACAGGGGGTTATGCATAAGAATTCACAGCAAGAATAATAATGTTGAATCCTCCTTCACCTATGAAAATTTGAAGTGGATTGTTCTTCACAGGGAACTTTGACATGTGACTATGGGAAATATTTGTTATTAATTTTCCCTCAGAAACAGGACATGCAATTTTTGTTAGAAATAGACATTGAAACACAATAAAACTTATTTTATGTAAGATATGCTATAACCATTACCTGGAATTAAGCTGAACATATGGAGTATAGCACTAAATTGGCTGCAATATTGGGGGGATAGATTTATTGTCATAGTCTAGTCTTTTAAATTTGCCACAATCTACTGCTTATTACTTTCCTTCCTTCCTTCCTCCCTCCCTCCCTCCCTTCCTTTTTTACTTCCTTCTTTCTTTCTCTCCTTCCTTTCTCATTTTCTTATTCTTTCTGCTCTTCCTATTTCCCATTTTCCAGCTTAAACTTCCAGTGCTGAATATTAGAAAGTTCTTGGCTTGTGAGTCAATTTTACCTCCGGGAAAAGACGTGATAGAATCAGCTCATTCAGTTTCTGCCTTACTAGCTACTTATTGCCTGTTTGGTCTTAGGCAAATTACCTAACTTTTCCTGGTCTGAATTTTCTCATCTGAAATATGAAAGGGTTTGACTAGATGATAGCTAAAGCTCCTTTTAGTTCTAAATCCAAGGATTCTATAATATTTTTTAAAACTTTAGATTAAAAATCGTAGTAATGATGACTTAAATTTTTGCATTGCTTCACAATTTATAATAGTTCATCCATATGTATTCTCGCAGTTGATCTTCACAACATAAAATATTGTTCTTGGTACCAGCTAAAATTCCATAACCCATAGGAAGCTTTCCCCAATCTCCCTTAATTCTCCCTTAATTCTAGTGCCTTCCTCCTGTTTATACATAGTTGCTTGAATGTTGTCTCCCTAGCTTGTGAGCTCATAAAGAACTGGGGCCATCTTTTGCCTCTTTTGGTAACCCCGCTGCTTAACACAGGGCCTGGAGGGCTTAATAAATGATTATTGACTGCCTGATGATTGACAACAGCTTCATGAAGTAGGAAGCTGAGAAAAACTTAAGCTCAGAAGATCTAAGTGACTTGGACAAATTTCCCTACCTAGTAATTAGCAGAAATAGAAATAGAACCAACATCTAAGTTCCTTGCCCCTTTCAAATCCTCTACTTGAGTTTTTGTGTACTCAGTGAATGCAAACTAACTTTAAAATCACTCTAATAAAGATATAGTTCATACAATAAATCTGTGAAAAAATTATTTTAGCCTTCCCTGAATATACATACATATACGCATATTAGGAAGACCTATTAACAAAGAATATGAGTTTCAACAATGATCATGGTTGTCAGGAACATCAGAGAAAGAAATAATATAAGAGGCATAAAGTATATTCCCAGATGTGAAGCTTTTATTGACTGGAACTCAATTATTGATATCCAGTATTAATATCAAGCATCGAGTGAATACTCTGCTCAATCAACCAGCAAGTCTGGATAATTGACATCAGATTCTTTCCTGTTTTGATAGAAGGAGGAGTCAGAGATCAAGAAGACTTTGGGTTCCTCAAGGGACAGGAGGTAGAGTAATGGTCACCACTGAGGCAAGAGAAAGGTGCAGAAAAAAAGAGTCTAGGAACATTGAAGATAAACTTTATTGCCTTTACCACCTGGCTTCAGGCTCAACCTATTTACTTTCAATTGTTTGCATACAAGTAGAAGCTGCCTATGGAGTCAGTTCAGTTCTAGGAACATAGGCAGTTTAGTAGAAATATTGCCACTAAGCCATGGCTTACAAATCAATATTGCTTCTCTGATGTGGGAAGCTCCTTAATTTTTGTCTTCTAGCATAGACAGCCTTCTTATATAGGAGATTCATCCTCAAAATCTATTTAGCAAGGTATCCCTGTGCATATTGATAATTCTAAAATGTAATGGGCATTTTTTTTCTGGATGAGCTGCATTGCAGCCTTCTTTTCCCCATCCCTACCCCCTCCACCATTAATTAAGGATAATCAATAGCTAGCTGTCTTTAAATCTAATATATAAACGACAAGGGATATATAACACACATTTGCCCAATTCTCTCTCTCTCTTCACAAATTTACATTTTGTTATTGTTGTGTTTATTGGTGTTTATTGTTTTGTTGCATATTGCTATAGGGTTGAGGATAACTGATTGGTCAATCTTCAAACCCATAATGAGTTGGAGTTGGGGGGGCAGGGTGTGGGGGGAGGGAGGGGAAGAGGTGTGAACAGTGTGTGTCTGTCCCAAGCATGTGAAGACTTCCTCTGGTAGAATGACTAGATGAGAACAATCTGTTCCAATGGCTATGAAGGTGGCTGAAGCAGGCACTGTGGAACACTTAGAGCTTAGTCAGGCATTGAAGACACCAAGGTCATCTACTGTATCCTGGGCCATCACCAATTGTCTTGACTTTTGTCCTGCCACTGGGCTTCAACGACTCAGGAAGGGAGAGAGAGGCTGATGACTTTGTGCAACACTGCTTCACTTATATCCAATTCACTTGCAAGTCAAGATGTCACCCGTGATGTCATTGGTCCTCTTTGAAAACAGTGAACAAAAAATGACATTGCTATAAGTCATTGACACTGCAAATTCTTACTCTAATGACCAACTGCACAAAATATTGCCCATATGCAGATTCACTTACTTACATTCATTTACATTTCTCTTACATGTGAATCTTTAAGTTATGTACTTTTGGAACCTTGGCATGGAAGCATACATATTTTGTAGTGTTTTCATTTATTAAGTAATTAATTAAAGTGAATTGGTTTTTTATTAATTTATTAATTAATTTCACAGATATATACATATGCATGAGAAAGTACAGGGGAATGATAGAAAAGAGATGGCCGTCCAGAACAGAGTAGTCCAGGAAGCAATAAGGAGCCAAGGGAAACTCCAGATTAAAATGGAACAATAGGTTAATGCCAGTCCAGCAGTCAGGAGAGAAGGGGTAGGTATAATACAGATCATGTTTAATATGGTATAATACAGAGCAGTGTGGAGAAGTATATACTAAATATGAGGAAAGCCTTTCTCTCATGGAAGTATTTTATATTAAAATAACTTTCTAGCCTGTTATTCAGCAGTACCTTACCTATCAGATGCTCATACTGGGTCTCTGATTGGGCTTCCCTCACAAAATTGCCTCTCCATTTAATTTTTCCTAGTAGATGTCAGTAATGAAAAAGCCCCTGTCAAAGACCAGAGAGGAATGCCAATGAGTGTGGATGCCTCTGCTAATGAGAATCCCTCCCAGGCTTTTCCATAGTCTGACAGCCTTACGGATTTATATCTACTTGACTAGTATATATCAAGTTCCCAGTGGCACTTGGACAGTCAGTAAAAAGTATTGTCAGCATCCTGTTTTTGGGAACCCGGATTTTCCCCTCAAGTTGACATGAGTATAAAGTTCACTGTTTTGTTGTTGTTTACATTGTTTCCGTCTCAGGCTATGCTTTTGAGATGGAGATCTGAGGATGATAACTACCAGCCTACTGGTAGTCTATGGGGAGATAAGCTAAGGAACTCCCACTTGAGAGTGAAACACACACATATGAAGAATGTCTTGCCCAACAGCCCAAATGGGATCCTGTTGTCGTTTGTCTTTATCTGCTGCCATTTGGCACTTGGAAAGAGATCAGCAGATCTTGTGGATGAGGATCAAACCACCCACAAAGTAGTTTTTGTCATTTGCCTTATCATCTAAGGATTAAAGTTTTTCTTTGGCTGGGAGAAGGGTGTGTGTGTGTGGGAGAGAGAGAGAGAGAGAGAGAGAGAGAGAGAGAGAGAGAGAGAGAGAGAGAGAGAGAGAGAGAGAGAGAGAGAGAGAGAGAGAGAGAGAGAATGACTCTGAGTGAGTGAGTGTCAGGGACTACCTGACACCCCTGTAAACTCAGTGTAGTGAATAGGCATCGTGGACATTTATACAGCCTTTTGCTTTCTGAAAGTTATCCAATTCTGCTGTAAGGGAGAGTCCCCTCTGCCTGAGATTCTTTCTGCCTCCTGACCAGAGATTCATAGTTGAGATAAAATAGAAGACTTTAGCATCGAGTGAGATGAATAATCCTTTCTATATCAGCCAGAGTTTCTTTGAGGGTATCAGTAACTTAAAATACCCCATGAGGCTCCAGACTGTAAATGGCTTTACATTCAAAAGGAGCCGAACAGCTCCCATTCAAACTAATGAAGATGACCATTCTTATTGGCCAAAATACAGACCCACACCCATGACCTCAGATTGTTGGTGGGTTAACACAAAGGAGACAGCTTGATCTGAAAGTCTTGGAATTTACTCTACTTTAGAAGTCAGAAATAAAAGAGGAATTGACTTTGATTTTGAGACTTTTTTTTCCTTTTGCAAAGTTCTTAGCCTTGTATTTAGCAGCAATTAAAATCATAGCTAGCTGTCCATTGAGGCTTTCCCTGTAATTATTACCTTCTTCCATCCAATAATCTTTGGTGTTTTTGCAAGGACCTGTACCTTGATGTGGTTTCCAGGATGTTTAAGGGGTGTAACCCACTGTACTTAGTGACATTTGTAAATTTCATGTTGGACCCCATTTACTCAATTCAATTCTCCATACATCTGGCAGGAAAGGATTTCCACATTGTGCTTTGGACAAGATCAACTTTATGAGTTTCTTCTACTTAGTATAACTGAAATCCTCTAGTGTGTGCTAGCCCTCCTTTTTTTTTTTTTTTGTAGAGTGTGTGACCAAAGCATGCCTTTTGAAAGAACAAATTTTTAAAATACTTCAATTCAGACTTGAAAGACATGCTAGGCAAACTGATCTGAAATTCTGAAAAGCCTTTTAGATCTTGCTATGGTTTTCAATGTTCTGGGTGTGTTGTTCTCTGTAATATTTCCATAGAACTTGGGATTTGATGAATGATAATAAAATCATTTTGTCACTTTCCTCTCAGTCAATCCAGACTATGGATCTCCTCAGATTTCATTTCAAACATTTTTTTTCTGCATCTCATTCTAAGAAGTTTTAGATTAGCAGAAAATGTTTGTAAACAACTTGGAAAATTTTTCACTCCATGATTAATGGGTGGGGGGGGGGGCGTTGCACTATCTATTCTGCTGGTTGACTCTACTGAATTAGTTGATGACTAGTAACTGATCTCATTGGTAACATTTTCCTCCATATCTATTTCTGAAGAAGGTTAATATCTATTTAAAATGGAAAAAAATGAACCACAGTGACAGTTTAACAGGAGTGATTCTTACAAACTGAGCTAATTAATTGAAGTCATCTTCTAACAGAGCATCTTTCATCTTACGAAACCACAAAATTTCTCATGTCTTCCATCAATCATTCAATAAGCATTTATTAATTGCCTACCATAGGCAAGGGTCTGTGATAGGCCTCGGGTATACCAAGACAAATGTGAGATAGCACCTTCCTTTAGAAAGTTTACATTCTACTGGGTGGGAGGGAGGTACGTGAGATATAACAGGTTACTAAAGACAATTTACAAAATAAATGTAAAGTGATTGTGTGGAGAACTAAACTAGAGAACTCAGCAAAAGCCTCTTGAAGGAAGTCACACTTGAGCTGAGTCTTGAAGTGAGCTATGGGTTCCAAGAGTAAGGCAGGAGCATTAATCTCTATTCAAGATATGCTTTTAGAGGAAAGAAAAATGAGATGATCTCATTTGGGCTTTTGTCACTGAGGCTCTCTTATTTACTGAGTACTGCATTCATCAATATGCCTCTCCTGCAGTGTTTATGTACTTTAGGAGAAAAATTCATTTCATTTAACTGTATGGAGAGATAGAAACAGGGATAGGTACCAGGACTAGATGTGATTTCATTGATATAATGAGTTCCCAGATGAGTAAACTCCTTCTATCCATGAAAGTCAGTACCTTCTCTGAAGGGGACCATCTCTAATTGTTGAGATCTATATCTTGCCACTGGACCCAAATGGCTCTGGAGAAGAAAGTGAGACTGGTGACTTTGCATAGCCCACCCTCACTTAAATCCAACTTACTTGCAAGTCATGGCATCATCTTTCTGATGTCATGGTCCTCTCTGAGAATGAAGGACAAACAACAGCCTTCTCTGCAACTTGTAGTCTTAGTTGCCTGGACCACTTGAAGATTAAGTGACTGTGGATCATATCTTTAGAGCTAGAAGGGATCTTAGAAGTCATTGTGTCCCACCTTCTCATTTTACTGATGAAGAAACTGAAGCATAGAGAGGGCAACTTGCCTAGGATCACACAGCTAGGAAGTATCATCTGCAAGATTTGAATCCAGGCTTTTCTAAGTTCACCTCTAGCCCTCCACATAACAGTCCATAACACAGAACTGCATTTTTGGAGATTTATGAGAGACAAAATGAATGCATAGGTCTCAAAAACATATATTGTTAAGTCACAGCCAGGCAGGTTATGGAAATTCGCTCAGCTATGTGACCCACACCAGTATTTCATCGTACGGCTTCTTGGCATGTTTTTTGCCCCAATTATTTTGTGGAAGTATGAGGTGTCAGTCAGTGGTGTTTGCATTATTGGGCTGAGCATCCTCAGGCAGGATCTCCCAGCTGGTGGACTCTCTGCAAGAGGATGAGAGGAGACTGGGAAATGAACCCCTGTGCGCTCAGGGAATATGTATTTTCCCCTAAAATATTTCATATAAGCCTACTTTATTAAACACACACACATACATACATATGGCAGAACTTGGACTCAAACTCAGTTGTTCCAACTCCTAGAGCAGTATTCTTTCCACTGCACTATGTTGCCTGAATATTTCATCCTCCCAACTCAACCCATGTCATGCTGGGGCTGTAGGCAGCAATACATTGCAGAAACAAGGAAAATATTAAGGATGAAGAAATTGGGGCAAAACTGGATACAACAGGACAAGGTCAGGACAGGGTTGTTAATCAGACCTATACAGTACATGGAAGCTAATAAGAAAGATGGAGCTAGGAGTTAGTATCTAATTCAACAGTTTGGAGCCAGGGATTATTAAGTTTCTAAAGGAAAATATTCAGACCCAGACAATCAGACAGTTAGGACAGCAGCTGCTATACACCTTGCAAATGCAAAGGATACTTGAAACTCCCACATTGGTTAGGAACCTCCTTACACATCAATGCCAATGCCAGGGTGTGACCACTATAGAGCTTGGGGATCAATCATTCAATCTTCTAGAATTTATTAAACACCTCCTCTGTGCCAGGCACTGTACTAGGAACTGAAGATTCAAAGACAAACCTGGTTGCAGTCAAGATTGTGCCTCAGACATAAGAACAAATATAGACATACTATTTCTCTGCTTCTACCTTTCAGTTTCTGAAATTCCCCTATCCAATGCTGTTTAAACATCTAATTGTAATTGGTCTCGTTTTATTCCACATACTCCATTGGCCCTTTCCCTTGGTCATGACAGAAAAATAAGATTGCTTTATTTCATGTTTGGTTTTTCACATGGCTATGTTTCCTTTCTGTATACATACACATTAATGTGGATGTGAGCCTTGAAACAGAAGTCTCTAGAGAACAGGGTGCCTAACCATGTCTAGGACTCCCAGCCTAACCCTATGCACAGATGGGTAATTAATGTGTTTTGCATGATGATAATGGTGTCCCAGGGGCATGTACTAGAATTTTTGTGCTTGTTATTATGACTAGCTAGTCTAAGTTCAGGCAGCGAGAACAAGGTTGATTTATGCCCAGAGAATACAGACTTGGATCCTGTCTCTGGAAGCTGGAATGCTTTTCTTTCTCTATGGGACAGGTACAAAAGACAGCTGTGGTATGACTCCTCCACCCAAACCTTGCCAATGACCTGGATAAAGAACCACCATTTCACACGCTCCTACAGTTGGAGATGAGGGAGGGGAGAATTTAACTCACTTTGCCAATTCAGTCCCAACTCCCTGCTTAGCAGGACTACCTACTTTGTAGAGTTATGTACAGTGGTTTTTCTAACATGCCCCAAGGGACAAGACTAAGACTATCCATTTTATACAGGGCAACAGATCAAACTGAAACCTGGATCCCATCAGCAAAAAAAGCCAATGCTTTACTCACCACATCACTCGACCTCTCACCCTAGGTTCTATAATTATTACATGTGAATGAGGTCATGAGATTTCAGCCTCTGACTGGTGGACACACAACCCCATCTCACTTGATAATAGAGAAGAGACTATCCATTTGTATTTCAAAAATACGAAGATGTAACAGAGATCCAAGATTTACAATTGGCTTTCAATTAAACCCTGGGTGCTGATGACTAGTGATGTTAAATTGTTACATACTATCTGAATATAGAACACCTGGGTGAAGGACTTTGGTTTGAATGCATGTGTTGGGGAGAAAGATGGAAGGAAAGTACAAGAAGGAGGTTTTGAATGCTGCTGTATGTATGTAGGGAGAAATTCGCATGGGAAGGTTACATTGATTTGCCAGTCTTTCCTACTATAAGTGGTAGCATTGGCATTTCTGGTGTGACAAATTGTGATCCACTAAGAGTTCAAATTATGGATGATTATAGAATAAGCATAAACACATGGAGGAGCCTAAAATTTTACTTTAAGAATGGACTCCAAATGTAGAGGGCCTCCCCAAACTAACAGCATTAGAACAAGGTTATTTCTCAAACAAAAAAATAGACACAATAAGTAAACAAACCAAAGTTTGGTGACAGCACTACCAGATGTGCTACAAAATTGAGAACATCTTATGTTCTCTCTGGCAAAAGAGAATATAGTGAGGTAGGTTTCCTTTTGTCTATTCTGTATGAAGTAACCAGTGATGAGAGCCAGCATGGCAATCTAACCCAGACCTTTTACTCTGAAAACAACATAAAGCAGCTGCCATGAATTCAGTTAGCTCAAGATGAAACTTCTGGCCTAGTCAGAATGAAAACTGCCATGTTTTCACGCCCAATATTCAATGAGCTCCTTGTTCTTATATCCTGGATTATTTTTTCATTGATCTTCAAGAAGCTAAACTTGATAGCTAAGGAAAGGCCTAAAGAATCATTGTATTTCGAAAAGTTAAAATGTATCTCATTCAAAACAGGCTGGGTACATTCTCTTAGAAACAAGAATGGAGGAAGAGTAGGGATACTGAGGTTCTGTAATACCAAACACAAAATCCTGGGTTTAGCTTTAGAAGAAACACAACTCAACAACAGGTTGTCTTGTATCATTCCCTATTTGTTTTACTAGTATGTATCTGGTATCTGCAACTGGACTTTAATCTGAAAAGAGCACTGGAGTTGGTGCTGAAAGACCTGGGTTTGAATCCTGACTATCATGTATATGAGCTTGGCGAGTTATCTTTCCTCTCTGGAACTCAGATCTCTTATTTATAAAACAAGGAAGGGGTGGTTACATGATCTCTAAGGTCTCTTCCAGTCCTAAATCTATTGCCATGACATGCATATCTTTTGTAATCCTCATAGTCTTAACACAATGTGGGCACATAGTATAAGCACTTAATGAATACTTCCTGATTCATTCAATAATGACATAGAATGTATGGTTACCTAGTTTCAAGTGAATGAGTTTGGGGCTAAGGGTGGGGACAGACACAAATGGCACTTCTTACTGTTAGGTTTGTCATGATGGTCTGTCTCTTCTGCACAGGAGATTCTAAGAGAAAGAACAGCAGCCCATTCTGGATGTATGTGAAAAAAAAAATGACCCAAGGACATTGTGATTAAATGTATGATTAAACTGTGATTATTTTTTTAAATCTTTCTTTACTCAATTGGAAGACCAAACTAATTGGAAATGGGATGGGGGTAATGTCCAAAACTTTATTCAGGTGCAGGAGAACATATGTGAGAGATTAGATTCATAGACTGTTAGGGGTGAAAGACACTTTAGTGCTTATCCAGCCCAATCCTTTGTTTTAAAGATAGGAAACTCAGGTCATGCAAAGTTAAGTAACTTGTCCAAGGCCATATAACTAGTTAGTGGCAGAAGTGGGATTCAAACCTTGGTTTCCCAAACCCCAATAAAGTTCTCTATCCACTGGACTACTCTGCTCCCCTAGTCAACAGTCTGCTTCCTGTGCCCCAAGTCTGGCATACCAGACCCTCCAATGCAATAGCAACAACAACAAAAACAACAAAAAAAGCAAACTACACAATGCCAGTTTAAACTATGTTGATACATATTCAATTGGTAAGAATTTGTCTGAATACCCCCCAAAGAAAAGCATTTTTGTGGTATTTCTCCTGGAAATCCCTCAAGAACAAGCAATGTGGTAATATTTCTAGTTGAAATACTGCAAGACGGCACTTTTTTTTCCAGTGGGGGCAAAAGAAAAGCCATGAGAAAATGTGCTTTCCTAAAAGGCATCTCGCCTCTCATGCAGTGTTTCTGATGGAAAGCAGCAGAACCCACAGGTGGTAACAATGTAATAATAGTACTTTACACTTATACAGTGCCTTTGACCTATGAATCATAAAGTGCTTTACAAACATTAATTAATTAATCCTCCCAAAACCCCTGCAATGTAGGTAAATAATATTGCCAAGGTCTGTTGTTACTGCAATTCTGTGACCATGGGAACAGCTACAGAATTGTCTGGTGTTGAATTAATTTGGGGCAAAGAATGAAGTGTTGGTATTTTGTTTCCCCTTAGAAAAAGGCAACCAACTTGCATTCAATTTCAAGGTTTGAAACCTTAAATAACATTTTTGTTCTTATAAAAGGTAGATTTTTTAAAAAGTCAATGAAAAACACAAATTATTTGTCATGACATCCAATCCCAAGGTGCCATATCATGGCATGAACATCATGACTCATTTCTTCAGTTTCTTCTGGATCAGGAAATTACCCAAGAAAAGTCTGTAAGGCTTCCATGTTCTTCCTATAAAAACTCCACATTATAAAAGTGTGGATACGGTCTGGAAAAGGGTGAGAAATTTGGAGTCAAATTATCTCCATTCTAATCTTTACTCCACTACCTATTTAACTTTGGCTTAGCTGCTTTACCTCTCTAGGCATCAGCTTCCTCATGTGTAAAATGAAGAGGTAGGATTTGGTGACCTTTAAGGTACCACCCAGATCTAAATATATGGTTCTACAAGCCTTTGTTGGGTGGGAGTGAGGTAGTATTTTAGTATTTTTGTTTGTGGTATTTTCTGTTTCCCAGACTCAGTGTTTCACTTCTACTGCTGCAAAGTGAACCAAGTCAGAAATTCTTTATATGTTTATATTTTTGTCTTCCTTCCTATTGCATGATAGATAGATAGATAGATAGTTAGACTAAATAATCTCTCAGTTCTTCTCCAGCTGTTTTTGTTGTTGTTTATAGATGTTGTTGTTTGTTGATAGATAGATAGAGAGAGGGATATATAGATAGAGATACATACTGGTTGTTGTCCTTCATTCTCGAAGAGGACCGAAATGATATCACTATGCGAGAGTCAAGTTTCAGTGTGTCTGACTGTGGCTGATCAGACCAATATGAGCTTGGAATGTTCTACCACAGGTCGGACACAAATAATTCATGTGAACATTTGGGGTGGATTCTCTAAATTTGTGTATCTTTCATCTCTTTTGAGCTATTTCAATTCTGCTTTGCTCTTAGAGCACAGCACCTTTTCTGAGGTGGGCATGCCATGTTCAGTGGCCCTGTGCCAGTGTCTCCCATGTCTCACAATCAATTCCAGAGTTCTTAAGAGAGTCCTTGAGAGTATCCCTGTATTGCTTCTTCTGACCACCATGTGAACTCTTGCTCTGTGTGAGGTCTCCATTAAATAGTCTTTAAGTGTACATTTTTCATTCAAACATACACATACATGTATATACATGTATTTATGCACATTCATATACAGTCACAAATTTTGCATTAACTCAAATTTGTGGAATTTTTAGTGGTATGTGGATAAAGTGCCAGGCCTAGAGTCAGAAAGACTCATCTTCTTGAGTTCAAATCTGGCGTCAGATACTTATTGGGCAAGTCACCTAATCCTGTTTGCCTCAGTTTCATCATCTGTAAACGAGCTAGAGAAGGAAGTGACAAACTACTCCAGTATCTTTGCTAAGAAAATCCCACATGGAGTCACAAGGACTTGAACATGACTGAAAAATGACTGATCACTAAGCAACAACAAAAACAGCTGGAAAAGAACTGAGAGATTATTTAGTCTAACTCACCAAGCATAAGAAACTGACAAGGAAAAAAAAGGAAACTGACTTGCCCATGGTCACCAAGGTCATAAAGTAGTAGAATCTTTGATTCTAAAAACAATGATCTTTTTAGTAAATATGAGATATAATCCCCTTTTCTTGTTATATTTTACACTCATTTGAATTACATCAGGAAAACCAAATATCCTTATTATTTCCAGTAGCCACACAGAGTTGAGTTAAAAAAAATAGGAAATTGCAATAAGGTTGAGTTATTGATACGCATTATGCATAGACTTATGTAGATATCTATTTGATTGACATAAGTGGGTTTAAAAGTTCTACGACGCAATGCATTGCTTTTCCACTGAATTTCATTGCCCATGTATAAGTATTACATTCTTGATTACATCAAGCATTTCCATTCAACCAATACTGAATCACTTTTATAAATGCAAAAAGGGGCATTTAATAACTATTTTTCATGCCCTTCTGATGTGCTGGGTACAATATTAAGTACTGGAGATAGAAAGACAAAAACAAAACATTCCTGAGTTCAAGGAGGTTACCTTCTGTCAAGAGAGACAAAACATACACACATATGTCTATACAAAAGCATCCATAAAATAAATGATGATGATGATGATGATGATGATGATGATAATCATGATAGCCGTATGAAGTTACTTATATTTCAAGATTTTAGAATTCCCAAGGTTGCATAGATGGTCTTAAACTTTCTATCCAGGCCACATTGCATTTAAGAAGATGTATTATGTCAAATTTCTTTGTCCCATCCAGGACATAATATTACTTAAGGACTAATTGAATTTAAAAGCAAAAACCTATTACATTTCTTGGAAGTGAATTGTAATGAGCCAAGTACAATTCAATTCTTGGAGCTGGAATTTAGTTGCCCTAAGTGAGGGTTTATATATAATGCTTCTTTGGGAACAATTAAATAATATGATTCTGCTTAAAATAACATTTGTGATTTCCTATTAAGTACATCAAAGTAGGTAAAAGAGATTTCAAAAAAGTTTTTCAGCAAGCCTTTGCAAATCTCCCATTCATAATTTATGCCCATTTTTCAGATGACAAAATTAAAACAAAGAAAGGTTAAATTATTTGCTTCTAACTACACAAGAAATAAAGGTCAAATCAAGTCTAATCTTTAACCACAGTTGTTCTACCACATTTAATATAAAGTATGAAAAAGATTCCAGGGTTGGTGTTCAAAAGAGAATACCCTCATAGGAAAGGAAAAAAAGATAAAAAGAAGATTTTTTAAAATGTGGTTTAACTGGTCTCTGGAGAAGGATTAACACTAGCATCATTCTTACCACACTTTCTGCCAGCCAAATAATGAAGCAGTGTCATCCTCCAATGTGGAAATGTTTTCCCCCAAATATAAGGAAAAAGTCACATACCATTGAGCAAGCAAATGTAAATAAAATAAAATATTCTACAGATTACTGAAACATATACCTCCCTGCTCCCTATTTCAGTTGCTTGTAGTTTTAATGAGTGTCAGCCTTGGTGTCAAAAGAGCTGGGTTAAGTTCTAACTATACCACTGACATTCTTTGTGACTTTGGATAAATCCCTTCATCCCTCTGGACTTCAATTTCTTCATTTGTAAAAATTACTGGAGTAGGTGAACTCTAAAACCCTAATGTATGTTTCCCTGAAGTGAAAGAGCTATATGAAAATAGGCCTTTCCATCTTCAATATTTATAAAAATCAAATATGATTTGGGCTAAAAGGTATCTTCAAGTTAATCAGGCCAAACTCTCAATCTGAAGATTAGAAAGGAGGGGATATTTCTCAAGCACCTACTATGTACTAGGCACTGTGCTAAGCAGTTTATAAGTATTATCTCATTGGATCCACACAAAAACCCTGGGAGGTAGGTGCTATTACTATTCTCATTTTAGAGTTGAGGAAACTGATACAAACAAGGTTAAGACACTTTCCCAGGGTCACATGGCCAGTAAGTATCTGAGGCTGAATTTGAACTCAAGGTCCTCCTGACTCCAGGGCTGGTGCTTTATCCACTCTGTCACCTAGCTGCCCTTACTTACCTGTTTCATAGGTCAAGAAACCAAGGTCCAGGAAAGTTACATGATTTGCCTATGGTATATTACTAGTTAGTGACAGAGCCTGGACTAGAATCTAGGTTTCTTAATTACCAATCCCAAGCTCCTTCTACTACATCCCACTGCCTCCCCAATACAATCAAGAAATGCTATATCTTTAAAGTTAGCATTAAATGATCCTTTTTAGCTCTTAAAGTATATACATTTAATTTTTTAAAACTATTCAAGGGAATTTAAAGTTATGAGGGGATATTAAAATACTGGTATAAGGAAGCTCCTTATCATTGATGCTGATCTGCAATTCACCTGCAATTTATAGTTTTATAGAATTGCCTGGGGCACTGAGAGGTTGTCAGCAAGTCAGTCACACAGCATTTATTAAGGTCTTGCTATGGCCAGGAGCTGGGCTAAGTGCTAGGGATACAAAATATGGCAAACGCAGTCCCTGCCATAAAGGTGCTCCATTCTAGTGGAGGAGACGACATGTCAATAATTATGTATCTACAAGATATATACAAGCATAGATGGGAGACCAGAAAAGGCCTCCCAAAGATGAATTCTGAGCTAATCTTAAAGGAAGCCAGAGAAGCTAGAAGACAGAGCTGAGGGAGAACATTCCAGGCATGGGAAGTTACTAGTGAATAGACACAGAGATTGGAGATACCTCTGTTGCAGAAGGGAGTAGTGTGAGATACAGAAATAAAGGAGGGAAAGAGATTATGAAGAGCTCTAAATGCTAAAGCAAGGACTTTACATTGAATCCTGGAGATAATAAAGGGCTACTAGAATTTATTGAGCAGAGGGGGTTATTGGTCATGTCTGTGCTTTCGTAAAATCACTCTGCAGCCTAGTGAAGGGTGAATAGAATGGGCAGAAGATTGAGGGAGAGAGACAAATTAGAATGCTATTTTAATAATCCAGGTGAGAGATGACAAGGGCCTGCAACAGGATGGAAATGGTATGAGTGGAGAGATATGTTGTGAAGGAAGGATTAACAAGATTTGGCAATGGATATGTGGGTTGATTGAGAATGGGGAATTGAGGTTGATACCAGGGTTGTGAATTTAGATTATTTGGAGGATGGTAGTAACCCTCAAAAGTAATTGAAAAGGTCAAAATAGCGAAAGAGTAATAAAGATAATGAATTCTGTTGTAAACTTCTAGATGTCTACAAGCTATCCAATTGGAGACATCCAAAAAGCAGTTTGTAATGCAGGAATACAGTTCCAGGGAGAGATGAGAGCTAGATATATAGAGCTTTTAATCATCTGCATAGAGACAATAATTGAATCCATAGGAACTGATGAGATAATATAGAATAAAAAGGAAAGGATAGATAGAATCTTGGGGGATGCCCATGGTTAGTGGCATCGATGAAGTGGCATCAACAAAAAAGGCTGACAAGCAGTTGTCAGACAGATAGAAGAGTCAAGAGAGAACAATGTGATGAAAACTTAGAGAGGACAGCATCCAGGAACAGAAAGAGATCCACAGCATCAAAGAATTCAGAGAGGTTAAGAAGAATGAGGATTGAGAAAGGGCCATATTCAGTCATGTCTGACTCTTGTGACCCTATTTGGGGTTTTCTTGGCAAAGATGCTGGAGGGGTTTGCCATTTCCTTCTTATTTCACAGATGAAGAAACTAAGGCAAATAAGGTTAAGTGACTCACTTGAGGTCACATGATTAGGAAGTATCTGAGGTCAGATTTGAACTCAGGTCTTCTTGACTGCAGGGCTGGCATTCTATCCACTATGCTAGCATTGGTAACTGGAGAGAGCAGTTTCACTTAAATGTTGAGGTCTAAAGCCAGATTGAGGAGGGTTTAGAAGAAAGTTAGAGGAGAGGAACTGGAGGCACGGATATTACAATGATTTCTCAAGGATATTCACTAAAATTAGAGGAGAGACATAGAATAATACTTACTAGGATTAGTAGGATTGGAATCAAATAGGGGATTTTTATGGATAAAGGAGACAGGGTGCTTTCGAAGGCACCAGAGAAGGAGCCAGGAGACAGGGATAGAAGATGAAAATAGAGTGGGAATGATTGAAAGGGAAATCTGTTTGAAACAATGGTTCAAAAATAAAAGTAGAGATATTGACACTGGCAAGGAGAAAGACTATGTCTTCATCCAATATTGAAAGGAAGAAGGAGATAGTAGGGGAAGATGTCTAGGTGATGTGAGATGAGAAGAATAGAAGAAAGGGAAGCTCACAGCACATATCCTCAGTTGTTTCAGCAAAATGTTAGGAAGATGTACCAAGGGGATGCCTTTGGAAGCTTGAGGAGTGAAAAGAAAGTTTGAAACAGAAGCAGAGGAAAGTGGTATAATGAATGAATTAGGAAAGAATAGAAGACTGTTTTGCTAAAGTGAGGGCACAGTTAATATTAAAAATCATAAGCTTGTGGTGGACCTGTCCATAGTTTTATAATTCCTTTTAGTTTCATTTGACAACACATGACTAACATAGAAAAGTTAGATGGATAGAGTCCTCCAGGGCTTTGATTTGAAAGTGAATGTAGCTGAAGAAGAAGTAGATTATGGGAATTAAGTAGATTGAGGAACCGGGAAGTTAGAATACTTGAGGAAGCCTCATTATGTTAGCTGAAGTCCCCTAGTATGAGGGCAGGGATTGAGGAGAAAAGAGACTATGAGCCAGTCACTGAACCCATTGAGTAAGGAAAGAGATTGTCCCTAGGTGTAATAGAAGATGGCCATCAGGATCTGATTTGGGTTGTAAATTTGGATAGCATGATCCTCAGAGGAAAAGAGGTTGCTGAGAAACAGTAGCAAAGGAAAAGACTGGAAGTGAAAAGCCAAGTTAATTCATTAAAGATCACATAGAGCATAGACCATATATACCAGAGCCAGGACTTGGACCCAGGTCTTCCTGACTTCAAGGGTAGCTTCTACCCATAATGCAATGGTGGTTCTCAAAAAAAAAAAACTACTTGCAGGAACAAAGAGGTATGCTTGAATGGTTGACTGGAACAATGGTAGACTGAACTAGCTGTGGTGTTAGGGGAAGAGCTTATCACCCCCATAACCAGATGGAACTGACAAGTTCACAGGTATGTCAAGGACTGAAATAGATCAGCACACACAAGTCTGGAGATTAGATAAGAAGAAAGTTCTGTTTACTGTGAAAGAAAACCTGAGGATCTTGAAAATGAGAACTATCCATAGTCTGAAAACTCTAGTTTGTGCAGACACAAGGATATAACCAATGGATACTTGATGTGTTATAGCATGTAATTGCTAGATATCTAAATTGTGATGGGGTGAAAAGGGAATGGTGTTTTAGATAGGCAAACATGTGACTTATCTTCTTAATACCATTAGACTGTTTCAGATAAACAAACATATCAGTCCCTTACTTAGAAGGAAAGTACACTCATTCTACTACAGCTGGACAAAGACTTTTGAAATACTAAATTCCTCCCAATGCAATAGCTAAATGTTTGCGTGCTTAGACTGGTATTGGCCAGGTCTTTGCTTTCCTTTGGCTTCCTTGTGTTGAGGCAATTGTCCAGTTCATTTGGGCCAAAATCTACTTTGGGTATATTCTGCATTTTCTATTCCTCTGTCTGTCTCACTTGTTTCTAAGCTTTATTAATCTTATACATTTTAACAACTTTCAGGTGTACAATACACACACACACACACACACACACACACACACACACACACACACACATGAACCTTTCAAAAGAAAGGTTGTTTTAAGCCCATAAATGGCTTTCTTTCTTTCCCTTCCTCATCTTAGGCCTGAAAAACATCCATCTATAGTCCCTAAGGCCATTATTACTTTAAAAATTGGACTTCAAGTGATTTATTTTCCTATTGTTTAATTGGAATTCAAAAAGACTTATTGAATTATCTTTGCAAATATGAATTCTTTGCCATTATCCATCAAAGGAATTAGCTTACACAATAATACATTTTACCTCAAACATTTATCCTCATTAATATTTATAAAGCTATCCTAATCCTATTAAAACATGAAAATACTTTGTGATGCTGCTATAGTCACTAAGGTGCAAAAAAAAATATCATTTCTTAAGTCATGTCAATTGGTTGTCTTGTTTTTCTTGTTCCCATCATCAAGGCAGGCAGCAGAAATTAGTGAATAAAGAGTTGTCCTCGGAGTAAGGAAGACTTGCATTCTTCATTCTTCCATATACAAGCTATGTGACCTGGCTTAAGTCATGCAGCCTCAATACTCTAGGCAACTCTCTAAGAACACAAGTTGTGAAGAAGAGTGACAGCTTTTATTGGTTGAAAGAGTTTCCTCATCCAGGATTTCTCTATATTTGTGAAATCAAAAATTCAGTCTCAATCTCTGTCTCTAACCTTATTATCAAAGTACTAAAAAAAACACGATAGGTTGCCATGGCTTTTTTCTTTGTTTATTTTTTAGCAACAGAGTGGAAAGAGTATTGGTTCTGAAATCAAGGGACTTGGGATCAAATTCTACCCTCTGTCACTACCCTCATGACCTTAGACAAATGGCAACTTCTCTTGACTCCATTTTTCTCATCTGCAAAATTATATAGAATAAATATTCTAGCTGTAAATCTACGATCCTATTCTAACAGTGAATAGGCTGAGTCAGGCTGAGTCCAAATTCTACTTACTAGCTAGGCAAGTCACTTAATCCTGTTTGACTCAATTTCCTCATCGACGAAATGAGCTGGAGAAGGAAATGGCAAACCACTATAGTATCTCTGCCAAGAAAACTCCAAATGGGGTCATTAAGAGTTGGACACAACTGAACAACTGAAGTAGAAGGTGTTTGGTTGAAGGGGAGTTACTAGTTATTTTCCTTCTCTGGCCTCCATCCCCTTGTGGGTGGAATACCTCTTTCTCAATTCTGAACCCTCCTTTCCTAACTTCCTTCTTCAGAAGTTCCTGTTGGGCAGACTTTTCCCTTAACTACTCTCCTCACTCCAACCCAGAGGTTGACATAGGAAAGAGTCAGGTTCTTTAACCTTCTAGCAGAGGGAGATGGAAATTAGTCCGAGGCTAACACCTCAGAGGTACTTTTCTCTGGTTTTAGTAACCAGTGCCTTCTCTTGCTAAAAATTCTACATATTCCCTTTATTCAGGGAAATTCGAGATGGTCCATATTCATTTAATCTTTTTCCTGCTTTGGGAAAGTTCTAAGCATATACAATCATAAAATTTCTACAGTTTCTTTCAAACCCTCAAAGAGTAGTAAAAATGATATTTGGTACATAAAGCTTTAAGGTTTATTTACAAAGCATTTTACATATATGTTATCTCATTTGATCCAGGTGCTAATATTATCCCCATTTTACAGATGAGCTAATTTAGGTTGAGAACTAATGTTACTTGCATAGAGACACTTAGATAGTAACTATCTAAGGTAGAATTTGAAGTCAGGTCTTCCTTATTTCAAGGAAAAAACTCAACCAACAGGCTACCTAGATGCTTTGAATCCCAGAAAATGAAAAGGAGAGTCTTCTGTTTTCCTCTGTATACTTAACCAACTATGGACCCATTCAATACTACATTTAGTTCCCCTCACATTTTCACACTAACATATAGTAAAGGGCAATCAATTAGCCAGATTGGGTTTTTAGTTTGTTTGTTTTAAGAACAAATGCCCAAATAGAAAGCAAGTATTATCAGAAAAAAGTGAAGGATGTGATTTAGGCCTTAGCAGAGAAAGCCAGAGCAAGGTAAGGAGGTGGGAGGAAGGAGTTTTGTGCCTTAATTCTTAGCATCAGAGACAGACCTTGACGTTCTGATTGCTTCTTTCAACAGCAATCTTTTTCCCAGCATCTCTTCCCTAAAGAAGATTGCATCAGCAGGGGCTGCAACAGCAACAACACTAGTAATGCTAAGCACCCACCTGGAATTCTGCCCTCCTGTCCTTTCCTGTTGGTTTGCTTTTTCTTTTTCTTACTTTTCTTCTTTTTTTTTTTAAGTCCTCACAAGTTATGCATATTTTCTCCCCTCTCTCCTCTCCCTTGGTAGTTTTCTATTCTCTTCTTTCCCACAGGACAGGGCAAGGGCTTATAGGGTCACAATGCCATTATTCCAAGGGACTAGAATCTTATGTCCCTCTGAGGATGTTGTTCCTGTTATGCTATGAACTTAAACCCCTTAAGGTCAGAGACTGTGTTCCCAGCGTCCAGCCTAGTGCATTTATAATACATCTGGCACATGCTGCTGTTGTTCATTCGTTTCAGTCTTGTCCAACTCTTTATTGGCATTTTATTAGCAAAGTTACTGGAGTAGTTTGCCACTTCCTTCTCCAGTTCATTTTACAGATAAGGAAACTGAGGCAAATGGGTTAAACGACTTGCCCAGACACACAGAGCTAGTAAGTGTCTGAGGCCTGATTTGAACTCAGGAAGATGAGTCCTCCCGACTCCAGGCCCAGCACTCTATCCATCATGGCACTTAGATTCCCATAAGAGAGGCTAAATAAAGGCTTCTTATTGTTGACTGAAAAATGACCCTGTCATTATAACTATAAAAGATAAAACATTCTTGTGGATATTTTTATTTTTAAATCTTCCAACCTCCTGGGGAGTCTTGCTCCTCAACCTGGGCTTTTGCATCTTACTGATTTGTAGGGACAGTGTTAAAGACATATGACCAAATAGTAAAGAAAATTACATGGCAGTTATTTATAATGATGATTGCTGTACTATACATATATATACATATACATATATATAAATTTATATATACCATATATATACATTTATAATGACATATTTAATTTATAAAATACAAAATTCATGTAATGTAGATAAATCATTTTTATTTACTTACACATGTATATGTTGTCTCTCCTTATAGAATGTGAGATCTCTGAGGGCGAGGAGCCTAGCACAGTGCCTGGCATATTATATGTATCTATTGGCCTCAGAGTCAGGAAGACCTATGTTCAGGTTCTCTGACATATGAAAGCAGTATGAACTTCAACAAGTCACTCTCTGGGATTATTAATTGAAAGAAGGTACCTATCTGCAACAGTAGGGGAAGTTTCTCAGGGGAAGCTCCTTATCAGTGAAATTACAAGTCTGGTCAATAATAACAAAAAATAATTCATATTTACAGTCCATATAGCTCTAAAGGATTGCAAAGCAATTGACCCCAACTATCAATTTAGACCATAGTTTTAAAGCTGGAAGAGACCTCTGAGGTTAATAAATCCAACCCCCTCATTTTCCAGATGAAGAAACAGAGGCCTAGAAAGATAAAGCAACTTGTCCAATGTGACACAGGTATTAGGTTGACTGATCTGGGATTTGAGGATAGATTCTGTGCTCTTCCCTCAGCAGCACATTTAAGTTTTAAAAAAAAGTATTTCTCTCTCAGGACGCATTTTTCAGTTGTTTTGAGAGGTTTTTATTGTTTGTTTATTTTTTTTTCCTTCAGCAACAGTTCTAAGAGCTGTTTGTACTTTTGTTGTCATTCCTGTCAGCTCTATCACCACAATTCATTTTCTTTGGCTGACTGTAGCTAAGAGAAATCTCCTGGCTCTAGCTCTGGAAAGGTAATGATATTTATCTCTTCTTTTGTCACACTTTATAAACAGAATTCCTAGTGAGCTCCAGGACTGCTGTGTTTGGGGGTCACTAAAAGAGCAGCTAACCATTGGACACCATGTTTGGATTCTCACCCCCACACAACAGCTCGGCATTACCACACTGTTAATCACTGCCAAAGAGGCACAGCCTACCATAGCTCATAAGGGTGTTGTTTCCCTTCCCCCCTCATGCCTCCAAGTAGATCTTTCTACATTTCGTATCAGATTTCATTGTTAAATAGAAAACTGAGACCAAGTTCTCTAGATGGTAATTTAAAGTGAAGGGGATTTTCTTTAGGTCTAGTTGCTAAATGTTTCCTAGGACATTTAATCCATGAGTACTCACCAATCAGTGGCACACAACTCAAATTTGTATACTTGCACAGGTTTTGGATATGTTATACCAGCCTCTCTTTACCTTCTCCCCTTGCTACATAATTCCATAAGCCCAATTCTCCCACTCATAGGTGTGACCAGTTCTAAGCTTCTGTCCCCTTCCTGGACCTTCCCACCTTGTATTTTCATTATACCTTTAATTTTAGGTTTATGCTACCGTGACCAATTAAAAAGTGATGAGTTGCTTCAATTAGCTAGAATGTTCTTACTGAATAGTTTCCAAACAACCCAAATGATTCTATTTCCTCCTTCAGGGAATGAACTGAAATGTCTGAGAGGTTTTATGTTGTATCTGTACAACCATGGAGACAGAAGGATCCTCATGTTTCTTTTAGCACCCATGGTTATTGTTGTTTGTCCGTCATTTTCCAAGAAGACCAATGACATCATGGGTGATATCTTGACTTGCAAGTGAATTGGATTTAAGTAAGGCAGAGTTACACAAAGTATCTATCTTACTCTCTCTTCCTAAGTTGTAGATATCCATTGGCAGGACAAAAATCAAGATGTCTGGCAATGGCTCAGGGTGCAGTGGATGACACTGGTGTCCTCAATGCCTGACTAAGCTCTGAGTGCTCCACAGCGCCTGCTTTATCTGCCTTCTTGGCCATTAGAACTAATTGTCCTGATCCACCCATTCTACCAGGGGCAAGTCTTTACATGCTTGAGATAGACATCCCCCTATATTTCTTGAAAGACTGATATGAGTGCTATAACCCCGACTCTAAGACAAAAGTGACCATTGGCAATGTGAATAGAGAAGAGAAATAGCTATCTAAATAATCTACTGGGAGAGGGACAATCCACTTTTAGTTGATTTCACTTAGTAATTGGATCTAAACCAGAGTGTTTGCCTCTCACCTAAAATCCTGCCTTAATTCGATCAGTCAATCAATCAGTTAACCAATCCTTAAGCTCCTGTTATATGCCAGGTACTATGCCAGCCTGCTTGCCCTCAAGGAACTTACATTTCTTAAGGAGAGACAGCGTGTGTAAGAAATTCAAATAAAAGTAAGAGCTAAATTTTATACAGTGCTTTAATGTTTGTGAAACACTTTACAAACATTATTTCATTTAATCCTCAAAACAACCCTGGGCAGCAGGGACTATTGTCATCTTCATTTTACAGATGTGGAAACTGGGGCAAACAGAAGTTAACTGACCTGCATATAGTTAATAAATGTCTATGACAGAATTTGAACTAAGGTCTTCCTGACTCCAACTCAAGTGCTCTTTCAACGAACAACCTAGCTGCGAATGTTGTTGTTGTTCAGTCGTTTTAGTTGTGTCTGAATCTTTGTGACCCTATTTGGGGTTTTCTTGGCAAAGATATTAGAGTAGTTTATCTTTTCCTTCTTTAGCTCATTTTATAGATGAGAAAACTAAGGCAAACAGGATTAAGTGAATTGCCCAAGGTCACATAGCTAGGAAGTATCTGAGGACAGATTTGAACTCAGGTCCTCCTGACTACAGGTCAGGCACTCTATCCACTGCGCTACCTACCTGTCCTAGATGTATATAGAAAAGTAAATAAATACACCATGTACATCTGGGTGGTACATTGAGTTGAAGGAACTGTTGAGATCATTTAATCCAGAGTTTCTTAACTCATTTTAAGAATGAGTTCCTGGAAGCCAGGAAATGGTCTCCTTTGGCAGTCTAGGGAAACCTACAGACACCTCAGAATAATAGTTTATAAAATATCTAGGATTACAAAGAAAAACAGTCATTTGGAAATATAGATATACACATACTTGCACATACATACATACATATATATGTACCATATATAAGTTCATAGACCCCAGGTTAAGAACCATAATATAATTCAACCATTTCATTTTAGAGTTGAAGAGAAATTACTCTATGTGCCAGGCTCTATACTAAGTGTTGAGAATACAAAGACAGACAAAAGTTAGTTCCTATTCTCCAGAAGTTCACTATCTAATGGGGGAGACAGCATAAATCAACTATATACAAACAAGCTACATACAAGAGAAATTGGAGATAATAAACAAAAGGAAAGTATTAGTGTTAAAGAGGAAAGGCATCTTGTAGAAGGTATAATTTCAAATGCAACTTGGAAGGAAGCCAGGAAATGGAGGTGAGAAGGAAGAGAATTCCAGACATGGGAGACAGCTGGTGAAAATGCCAAGAGTCAGGAGATAGAGTGTCTTGTGTGAAGAACAGTGAGGGATCCAGTATCACTGGATTGCAGAGTATGTAGGTGGGAGAGGTATAAGGTATAAGAAGACCGGAAAGGTGGTGGTTATGAAGGGTTTTCAACACCAGACAGGATTTTATGTTTAATCCTGGTGGTGATAGGGAGCCACCCAAGTTTATTGAATAGGGACATTACATAGTCAGACTTAGACTTTAGGAAGATCAATATGACAACTGAGTGGAGGCTGGATTGGAGTGAAAAGAGACTTGAGGCAAGGAGACCAACCATACCTGTATATACAACCATACCTGAGGTGATGAATACCTATACCAAGGTGGTGATATTGTCAGGGGAGAAATAGGGATATATACAAGAAATATTACAAAGATAAAATTGACAGAACTTGGCAACAGATTAGACATGGAACAGTGAGAAGATGACATCTAGGTTGCAAGACTGCATGATCAGATGGATGGTAGCACCTGCAATAGTTATAAAGAAGTTAAGAAGAGGGACAGTTGAGAAGGAAAGTAATTAATTCAGTTTTGCACATATGGAATTTAAGATAATTATGGGTCATCCAATTTTAAAGATCTAGTAGGTAGTTGGAGATATGAGACTGGAGGTCAGCAGAGAGGTTAGGATAAGTAGATCTGAAACTCATCAACAGAGAGATGATAACTAAAATCCATGAGAGCTGGTGAGATCACTAATCACAATAGTATGGAAGGATTAAGAAATATGAATTGAGCTGAATTAAAATTGAAATGAACCAAGCTAGAACACATGAATGCATATGAATGAGTAGAAATTAAGATTCGGTGCCAGTTTGACTAGAAATAGATATCTTTGTAGCACAAATGTCTTATTCAAATTGGTTTTTAACGTGAACCTACAGAGTATGTCAGGTTAAAGCCTGTCATATTACTAAATTTAATGCACCATTGCTAAAACATGTATTAGATATATTTTAAGTGATTATAACACCAAGTTATCTGAAGAAGATCACAAAATAAGAGCCATTCATCCCTGTGAAACCATTTGAGGCTATGTCTCAGGATTCTTAATGGGAGCTGTGTATTTGATTTCCTGCTGTCATGCTGAAAAAACAAAACAAAATATTACTGTTATTTTACTTGTTTCTTCCTACCTACCCTAACAACAAGGAAAAATCATGTGATTGATTACTTACGTATTCATAATAATACCACACAAATAAAATTCTGTAACAGGGATCTAATAGAGGCACTGTTGGCTAAGTGGGTAGGAAGCTGACCTTGCAGTCAGGAAAATGTGGCTTCAAGTCTTATTTCTGACATATTCTTGCTATATTACTACGGGTGAGTTTCCTAATCTCTCAGTGCCTTTTCAGCAATTCACTAAGACTATATAGGCAGTTCCTTAGACCAATGAAATCATATGTTTGGATATGGATACATATATATATATATATATATATACATATATACATGCACACATGTACACGCACACACACATATACATGTACTTCCCCCTCCCCAAGCTGTTACAATATAAGCCTACTTAAAAAATACAAAGTTTAAAATCAGAGGCATGAATTTTCATTTGCCCAAGATCTTTGCAATATTGAGCGACACAAGAGGATCCATTGAGTTTTTTGTTTTGTTTTGTTTTGCTTTCCCCCCCCATGTCTAAGTCCTAGAATGGCACCAGAAATGGTCAGGATGTTATTTGCCCTTTTATTTAGCCAGAAATTCTTTTGCTTTCTCTAAATGGAAGTCTGGACCTTGGCTTGAGGGAAAGCAATGTTCTTTAGATCAGAAGCTTTCAAATCCTTGATCAACTGGATCCTTCCTACCTTTCCATCTTCTTACCCTTTACTCCCTTCCACGTACACTAAGATCCATTGACACTGGTCTCTTTGCTGTTCCTCAAACTCCATCTCTGAAGTTCGAGCATTTTTCATGACTACCCGATGTCTGGAATGCTCTTCCTTCTCATCTCTACCTCCTGGCTTCCCAGTTCCCTTCAAGGCTCAGCTAAAGTCCCACTCTCCCACCTTGGGAAAGAAGTTTTTCTCAATCCCCTTTAATGAATGCTATGTTCTTTCCCTTGAGAATGTTGTTGTTGAGCCATTTCAGTTGTGTCTGACTCTCTGTGATCCCATTTGGGGTTTTCTTGGCAAAGATCCTGGACTACTTTGCATTTCCTTCTCCGGCTCATTTTACAGATGAGGAAACTGAAGCAAAGGGGATTAAATGACTTGGCCAGAGTGACACAGCTTGTAAATGTCTAAGGCCAGATTTGAATGCAGGTCCTCCTGATTCCAGAGCTGGTGCTCTATCCACTGCACCATCTAGATGCCCCTCCCCCGACAATACCCTCCAATTTATGCTGTACACATCTTGCTAGTACATAGTTGTATATATGTTGTCTCCCCCATTAGACGATAGAGCAGCGATAGCCTTTGTTTGCATATTCAACACTTATCACTGTGCCTAAGATACAGTTGTTGCTTAATGAATTGTAGTTGTCTAAGTGACTGACACAGAAACCTTTTTCTGACACCTTCCCCAATGTTAGCACCCTCCCTCCCTAAACTGCCTTGTATGTATTGTGTATTTATTTATGTACTTAAGGAGATTGTCTCCCTTGATTTAATATAAGCTCTTTGAGGGCAAGCATTGTATTATATTTGCCTTTATCTCCTCAGTGTTTAACCCAGTGTCTGGTACATAGTAGGCTTAACGAGGGAATAAATTATTGGTTCTATCCAAGAGAACTGGACCTTTGTAACAGTCCTTGGATTGAAGTGAAAAAGGTAGCAAGCAGGAAAAAGGATTAAAAAATCATTAAGGAGCCTGTATATTGGGGCTAAATTTTAGGATTAATTAAAGACACCAATTTTTTGAGATCTGTTTTTTTTTCTCTTTGTGGTATAGTTGGGTCACATTTAATCTCTTCGAAAGCCTTCCTTAGTTACAACTTGAGTAGAGAATCTTCTTTGTTGAGACAGGAAAATAATCATTTTTTATAAGATAGAAACATCAACTGCCCCTGTGTGCTGACATAAAATGACCGCTTTTGCTTCCACCAAATACAAATTTTGACTTAGGGAATCCTAGGGCTTGATTCCTGTTCTGAGAAGCACTTTGTGTTCACTTTCCATAACTGTATATTTCTGCAGTATTTAAGAATGGCCCACCATCACATTCCCCCCTCCACACCTTCCTAAGAAGTTGTTGATGGAGTGTTTTTATTTTAATATTAGTAAAGTAGATTTGTTCTTTGGTGGCAAGAACCCACCCGCTTAGTTCCTTTGGGTGTTTTTCCTGAGGTCCATGCCACATGATGTTTCCTGGAGAGAAAAGTCAAGGGAAATTAGAAAGCTACAGAATAACAGAGAGATTGTTTGAATCATTGATTTTTTTTTTCTTTTTCATTCTGGTAATTGACAGCAATTCTAGAAATATGCTGAACAGATCATTTCAAAAATAATTTAAAACACCTGGAAATTAACCTCCAGAGTTCTTTTTTCCCACGAGATACCAAAGGCATCAGAAAAGGTTTTTAATTACATGATAGAAATTTATGCATTAATGCATCAGCTTGTTTCCTTATGTCATAATATAATGTGTAGCTGATATTATACTATTAAAAGACTTGTTCGACATTTTTCTACTGCATGTGACAATTTTCTTGTTTTAATTTTTTTGTCCAGTGTATTTATTTTAAATGTTTTAAAAAAGAAAATAGTCCTTTTGAAATTTGAAGAAATAGGCACTATATTTGATTTCATCAATATAGGGAATTCTGAGATGAGGAAACTCGGGTCTGAACCTTCTCTTAGAGAGTTGCGTATAGTACTTGGTGCCAAGTAAAAGGTTAAATGATTTGTCCAGTCACAAGTCTAGTATGTGTCAGAGACAGGATTTGAACCCATGTCTTTCTTGCTGTGAGGTCAGCTTTCTATTCACTGTGCTGTAGCTGCCTCTCTTAAGATTCAACGTTTTAAGCCCCACCCCACTCCACCCCACCCTCCAAAAGACCCACACACAGGAAGGCAAAAGGATACATGTAGGAAGCAGCTGAGGCAGTATTTGAACCCAGCTCCTCTAACACCAAAGTTAGAGTTCTTACCTCTGTACCACAGTACTTTCCAAGAAATTCAGGTGTACCTACTAACTCCCTGCATTTGCACTGTTTTGTTTCTTGTCTTTTCTTTTGCAGTAAATAGTGCAATGCCTTCAATATGTTTCATTTCCTTAAGGATCTGTAATTTCATTGGCATGAGTATTCCCTCAACAAATTCAACCCTTAAATAATTTTGTGGATGGCCTCTGAGAAATAAAGTGGTTTGCAAAATGCAACACCCACCTTGAGATGGGCCTTTCTGAATTTAGCTAGGCTAGAAGGGAAAGTAATCAGTATGATGGCAATGTCATTGTTCACTGCATTTTTCTTCAGCCTTACAACCACAGGAGAACCAAATATGCATCAAGTCTTTAGTAATTAAAGCCAAATCCACAAAATAAGAAGAGAAACTACTACACAAGGGAAAAGCCTCATTAAAAAAAATCTGAGAACCTAAATATTTAAAGCTTTCACTCACATTTTCTATCCTCAATATACTCCCATACTTCAGGGACAGGCAGCAAGCAACATCGCAGATTTTTGTTTTGCATCTTATTTCAGTTGCCCCTTATCTGTTATCCTCATAGCAGTGATTCAGTCTGAATCCCTATCTTTACAAACCACAAAAAGCTGAAACATTGATTCTGACCTGTCAAGTGAATGAAAAGGAGTAGAATTATTGCAGGGCAGGGGTATGGATATCCGATATTGTATAACAGACTTGAATGAAAGGGGCTTCTGTGCCCAAGGCAAAAGGGACCAGGAATTTAGCTGGGGACAGTCCTCTCCCTATGGAGTTTGCTCTGGACATGAAACCAGATGGGCCCCAACATCCTACAACTCAAGAAGCCTGAGTATACCTACCCTCAGATGTCCATAAAGGGGGAAGGTACCTACCACTACAGTTGAAGAAGGAGTGTTCAAAGAATGAAAAAGAGAGGCAAACAATTCAAAATAGGAGGAAAATGCTGAAATGTAAATAAAAAAGAGAATGCTTATATATAATCTTAGTTGCAAAGTAGATAAATCAAAAGTGAGACTCATAAAGATAGAAGAAAAATGAATAATTTTTTCAAAGTTTATTTGAATAAGTATTATGCCATGAGAGTAAAATGAACCAAAAACTTTGATTAAAAAAAAAGAATTCTGGGGACTCCTCAGAGGTCATAGACAAACTGAAAAAACTCCAGAATGGTTCCAATGATCTATGAAACCTTCTACAAAAGATTTGATGATAGAAATTGGATCAGAAATCAGAGGTCTCAAAGCACAAACAACATAAACAACAAAGTTGATCACCAAGAACACACAATGGAGAATATCTCTAAAGTAGTTGAGACTCTGAAAAAAGAGATTGATTTGGAACTCAAAAATACAGAACTGAAGGTAATTTTTCAAAAAGAAATCACACAATTTTGAAAGAACATATGATCTCTACACAAGCCAGAATAACAGCTGTGAAGAGATAATTTCAGGAATAAAGATTTCTCATAAAAATATGATAAATGAAAATCCCTGAATACCATATCAAGATTTAATACCAGGAGACCCAGAAATTGAATAGGTATGACAAAATATGGATTGATCAAATACATTGATCGCTGACAGAAAAAAAATACTTCATATTTAAAATGCCAAAACATGTAGTGGTTAAATTTCAGAAACTTAGTGTTCTGAATCTCAGAATTCTTCATGTCGGAGAAACTTATGTGAGTAGTGAGGCTCAGAGACATTGTAATAGGTTCCATAAGAGGGGAAACAGACACAATGGGAGATCACCTTCCCTGAGAAAACCTTGTGCATTCCGAAGACTACATTTGATTTTACGAGAGGGTATATATTGGTTTCCAAGAATGTCAATGCCCAGAGTAGCATGAGGAGTAAGATATAAAGATAGAGTACTGGCCACAGGAGCACTAAGTGATAGTGGTAAGGGCAGGGGGTTGGAATGGTCTTCATGACTTGGGATAGAAAGTGATTCCCACAACACATCACTGCTCTCTTCATGAATTAGTACTTCCGGTATCAGAAGGTCATAGATTTATAACCAGAAGGGATCTTATAAGCCATTAAATCTAACCCCTTCATTTTACAGATGACGAAACTGATGTACAGAAAGGTTAAATGACTTGCCCAGTATCCCACATCGAATAAGAAGTAGAATTTGAACTGGATCTGACTTTAATTTCAATACTCTACACTAGGCTTTGTAACAGGCACAGAGATCCCACCAAAACCAAAATTTATACATACACACACATGTGTGTGTATATATAAATTTTATTTATACCTGTAACAAATATGTGTGTATAAGTACATATATATATGTACTTATACAGACAAATGCGTACATAATCATATATTTATACCTATCCACAGGCATGGTCAGGGAGAGTATGTTTTTAGATCTACAAACAGTAAATCAGAAATGAGAATGAGAAGGGAGCTTAAAGGTAGAAGAAGCTAAGCAATTAAACAAGAAGATAGAAAAAACTAAACAACCCACAAGAAACAGAGAATATAGAGAAGAAACATGTAAGAGGATATAGCATAAAATGAGAGAATAGATTTCAGAATAAACTAGAAAGGGATAGATGTATAGAGGAGGACAAATTTTTAAAACTCATGGGAAAGGACACCACAAAAGAATGTCATATAAACTAAGAGATTGGAGGAAGGAGTTTGAAAAATGTCTTCTAGGTGCAAAAAGAAAGGGGTCAAAAGAGGTAGCTCAATAAATAAATATAAAGAAAGGAAAAAAGGGGAAATTAAATCATTAAATAAAACCAGACAACAAAAGCTAGTTAGCCTCCCTAATGCCCTTAGGTTCAAAAATAAATTTCCCTGGCATTTAAAATTCTCCATAACCTGGACCCAATCTACCTTTCCAACTTTAATATGCATTACCTCCTTCCACTTACTGCTTGTTCCAGGTGTATTCATTTACTTGCTGTTCTTTACACAGAATACTTGAGCTCCTATTTACCTGGACCCCCTGCCTAGAACACTTTTCCTCCTTACCTCTAAATTTCTTAATCATATCAGGTGCTGGTGTCCTCCTTCCAAATCTATCTTGTAATTACATCTTAAAGAGGCTTATTCACTGAATGTGCTTTGCTCACTCAAAATGAGAACCTAGAAAGATCTTAGTTTAAAAGGGCCAAGGTCTCCCACTGCATCCTGGGCTGTCTCCAGTTGTACTGATTGATATCTGGCCACTGGACCCAGATGGCTCTGGAGGAGAAAGTAAGGCTGGTGACTTTGCACAGCCCTCCCTCATTCAAATCAAAGTCAATTGCAAGTCATGTCATCATCAACCCGATGTCATGGTTCTCTTCAAGAAAGAAGGACAAACCACACACACAATCTTGTAGTTATTTTTTATATATCTGTACACATTTACATATATACATATTCACTTTCCCCAATATAATGTAAATTACTTGAGGGCCGAGATGTTTTCACTTTTATTTTTGTATACCTAATACTTAGCACAGTGAATGGAATATAGTACATCTTAATAAATACTTGTTAATTGATTGATTCACTTTATATCAGATCATATGAGTCTTCCTATGCCTCTTTTTATTTTTTGATTCAACAATATTATATCACGTTACATGCACAACTTGTTTAACCATTCCTCAATCCATGGGCATCTACTTTGTTTCCAATTCTTTGTTAGCACAGCAAGTGTTTCTATAAATATTTTGGTGCATTTTGGATCCTTTTTATCCCCACTTTACATTACCCAGAGAGTCATCCTAGGGAGAGAATTCTTAATTTTAAAAAGATAGCGGAGATTGTTAAAGATAAAATACATAATTTCAATAACAAGAAGTTATTCCTTTTTCATGAAAACAATCAACACAGCTAAGAGAGGAAGGGAATCCTTTGATTGGGGAAAAACAATTCTATCTTATTCTATCAAATATCTCTGATGGTCTGCACAAGGTATATGTTTGTGTGTGTGTTCATGTGTGTATGTATGTGTATATATGTATGTATGTGTGTACATATTTATATTGTTGCTATTTGTCCTTCATTTTTAGAGAGAACCAATGATATCATGGGGTGTATCTTGACTTGTACATAAATTGGACTTAAGTGAAGCAAAATTGTTCAAAGTCATCAACCTCACTCTCTCTCCCAGAGTTATTGAAGTCCAGTGCCAAGAAAAAAAATCAAGATGACTGGTGATGATCCAGGAGGCAGTAGGTGACCTTGGTATCTTAGATGTTTGACCAAGCTCTGAGAGATACACAGTACCTACTTCAGCCACTTTAGTGGCTGTTGGAACAAATTGTTTTCATCCACCTATTCCACTGGGGAAATCTTCACATGCTTGGGGTAGACACTCACTGATGGGTTGGAGGCCCATCAATGCCCCTCAACCTAGTTTAACCCATCTGTGGAGATGGTTTACTGGGATATGACTGCTGCATATGCTATAGCTTTTTGTATATGTGTGTATACACATGTACACACATGTACTCTACAAAACTTAAGATGCTTAGGTTAAGTAGTCTCTACTACTTAAGAGAGATTCATATTTTTTCTTGCCTGATCTTATCTCACAGGCTTAGCTAATAGAGGTTAGTGACTTGCCTGAGGATGCATAGTTTTCAGATGATGTCTATGAACTTCAAACTCTGGTCATCTGACTCTAACTGCAGTACTTTTTCCAGTACAACATAATCTCTCTCAAAGGGAAAGAGAAAAGAAAAAGGAAGAGAAATGCCATGAAAAGACATCTTCTGATGATGGTGTAATGTTGAGGAACTATTCATTATATTAATAGGATCATAGATTTAGAACTGAAAGGGATCTCAGAGGCCATCAAGTACTACCACCTCATTATACATTCTAGTTAGACTGCCTCCCACCCCCCCCCACACACACACCTCTTCTGACTTCCTGCCTTCAGGGGACAGAGAAACCATTTCTTCCTTCTCTTTCTGCCTATTGCCTACCTGTAGGAATAAGAGAGAAACAACATTCCATCATTTTCTCCCTAGTGGTACCCTAGTCTTAATTTCCTAATACCCTGAGAAAATTACACCATGAAGTTGACCCTTTAGTTATATCAATAACCTACTTGAACTCATTTGTCGAAGAATAACAAACTCATACTCTCCCCAACCCAGCGACTCTGAACCCCTGGCTATTATTATTCAAATACCATTCTCCATCCTCCAATGACCATTGTCCTATTCTCGTGCCCCCCGCAACCCAACTCCCCCCAAATCTGACTCTAAAGTTACTCATCCTTTCTACTCTGCTCTCTGAATGTTTGGATCAGGCATTGGGAGCTATATAGTTGTGGAATAACATGTATACTTTCAGATTTCATTGATGTATTGATTGGTTTTGCTGGACTGTTTATTTTTCCTTTTCATTTAAAACTCTACTAAAATAAAAGAATGGCTTCTTTTGTAGGGTAAAGAGCCAGAATGCAGTCAGAAATTAATATGATACAAAAATATTAATCAAAATACATTTTAAAAATAATTATATTCTGAATTTTTGGCAGGTTATTTTAGTGGACATATGCTTGCCCTGACCTAGAATTTGCCCCCAAACTACAAATTTGCAAGCTCTTACAGTTGCAAGATACATATATCTTGCCCACGACCAAAAGTGTGATTCTCTAATCCTATAATTTTTCCTCCATAGTCATGAGAAATACTAGTGCACTTGTCCAGATGTATTATTCCTTAGGAATAACTTTTTGGCAAGTATGTGAAGGAAGGATTGGAAAGGTGAGATACTGGAGGAAGGGAGACCAAATAGAGTTATTACAATAGTCAGGATGAGAGTTGATAGAAGTTTGAACAAGGGTTTTGACTGTGTAAATGGAGAAAAGGAGACAGAAGAGGAGGTAGAAACAAAGATTGATAACTGATTGAACATGAGGATTGAGAGAAAGGGAAAGAATCAAGAATAACTCTGAGGCTATGAACCTGGTTAACGGAGAAGATTTCTAGGATGCAGCTGGCCATGAAGTACTAGAATTCAGAAGAGAAATTAAGCTTATATAGATAGCTTTTTAAAAATAAATTTATTATTCTTAACATTCTTTTTTTTTCATTTTGAGTTCTGAATTCTCTTTCTCCCCTGCCCTTTCCTCACCCATTGAGAAAGCAAGAAATGTGATATAAATTATACAGGTGAAATCATACAAAACACATTTCCATTTTAGTCATGTTGCCAAAAAAAGGCAAGAAAAATAAAGAAAATGAAAAATATATGCTTCAGTTTGCACTCAGAGTCTGTCAGCCCTCTCTCTGGAAGTGGATAGTATTTTTCATCATAAGTCCTTCAGAATTACCTTGGATCATTGTATTAATCAGGATAGCTGAACCATTCACTGTTGATCATCGTACAATATTGCTGTTACTGTATACAGTGTTCTGCTAGCTTCACTTTGCATCAGTTCACATGTCTTCCCATTTTTTTCTGAGACCATCCTGTTTGTCATTTCTTATAGCATAATAGCATTCCATCATAATCATATACCATGACTTGTTCAGCCATTCCCCAAGTGATGAGCACCCCTTCAATTTCCAATTCTTGCCACCACAAAAAGAGCTACTATAAATATTTTTGAACATATACATCCCTTTTCACTGTTTCTTTGATCTCTTTGGGATATAGACCTACTAGTGGTATTGGTGGATCAAAGGGCATGTTTTAGTTTTAGTTCTAAAGTGTTCTCCAGAATGGTTGGACTGGTTCACAACTCCACCAACAGTACTTTGGTGTCCTGATTTTCCCCTCCAACATTTGTCATCTTCTTCTTTTGTGATATTGACCAATCTGATAGGTATGAGATTATCTTCAGAATTGTCTTAATTTGTACATCAATCAGTAGTGATTTAGAGCATGTTTTTTCATATAAATATAAATAGTTTTAATTTCTTCTTCTGAAAACTCCCTCTTCATATATAAATAGATTTTTAATAAAGAGATGATTTTTAAACCACCTGAAGCTTACGAGATTACCCAAAAAAAGAGAAAGACAAGATAAGCAGGCCCAATATAGAGCCTTGGAGAACACCTTTGCTTAGAAGTTGGAAGTCTGATGATGCATGAGGAAAGGAGACCAAAAAGTAGTGGCCAAAAATGTATTTGTAAAACCAGTAGAGAGTAGTATTGGGGAATACAGAAGAGAACCTCTGTTTTAGCCTATGTGCTGACACTTGCTATATAAGCTCAAATAGTGAAAAGATTCCTGTGATATTAAGACCTAAACATATCATAAGTTAAATGAGCAAAACTAAACTAACTAGCAACTTTTGCTTGCCCAGTGTTTTTTAAGTGTTTCGCTTGAGGTTGTTGTCCTGGGGATTCAAATCTATTTTTCTCCCTGAGGTTTCAAGCCATATAATAGAGATGGCTGCAAACCATGTTTTGAGAATCTTTGCATGTCTTCAAGGCTAACTGAAAATGTAAGGGCATATTTGACCCATGACACTGCTGTGGAGCTAGTTTTGATGTTGGTTTTTTAAATAAATCTCCATTTGTATGCTTTATTCATGTAGCTTACTAATATGACCACAGCTTTTTTTAAATTAATTTTTTTTTCTATAATATAATGAAATGAAGATTGTGCAATTAAATCTGCTGCCTTGCAAGGGTACTGCCTTTCCAGAGTCATTGGTCCCATTGAAGTATTATTTCATAGTAAATAATATATTTTATACATTGTATATGATAAGATTACATAAATAAAGGAAGTGTTCATTGTTTTTATTCAGTCATTTTTAGTCATGTCTGATTCTTTGTGATCTCTTTTTGGACTTTTCTTGACAAAGATACTAGAGTGATTTGAGATATCCCTGTCCAGCTTATTTTACAGATGAGGAAACTGAGGTAACAGGTTTAGGAGACTCACCTAGAGTCACACAGCTATTAAGTGTCTGAGGCTAAATTTGACCCTAGATCTTTCTAACTCCAAGCCTGGCACTCTATCCCCTGTGCCACCTACTTGTTCCAAGTTCTTTACAAACTTTGAAATTCTACATGAATTTGAATTTTCAAAATAATGATGTTTTTCTAAACTAGATCTGTGGCTTAGTCTATATATCAAACTTCTTTGACCAATGCAGATTGTCATCTATTGAGAAAAAGATTTTTGAGAGTGTTTTCAATGAGCATTGAGAGATTAAAGGGCTTGTCCAGGTTACCACAACCAGCATGCATTAAAACGACTTGACACCACATGTTCCTGTCTACAAGACCATCTATATTACAGCCACCTCAGTAATAACCAAAATGATTATCATCATCATAGACATCTTAATGGCATTAAAGCTTTTTATCAATCAATATAGAAGTATTGATGAACAAAAATCAGAATACTCTAAGCCAGTGCTAATTTGAGGGTAGCACTCACTAATGGATGAAAAGGAGGGATGTGTAGGGGAAGGCTGTTATTAACATTTTCCTACTCAGTGGGATTTTTACCCTCAGGAATTGTCATTACACTTGTTCAAAAGACTGTCTGGAAATGCTTGACTAGCATTTCCACATTATTAATTGCTCTTGTTTGGGTAAAGTTTGAATTATTTTTATTAGCTAGACAGCTGATATGTTATTAGAGTCAGGCTAAAATTCAACTTCAGACAGTCCATGCAGCTTTTGCAATCATTCACTGTCTCTTTATTCTCACCTACTCTACCTCCTGACCTTTGACTTTCCCCTCCCCAGTCTCCTTTGTGCTCTCCACTTAGGTCCCCTGAGATAGAAAAGACAAGGAAGAAGTGGATGGTTCAGGTTAGTATTGCAGATCCCAAGGACAGAAGAAGTATTACAGCCTAATGTGTTGTCTCTCAGAGCAGAAAAAGGGATAGTTTATTGTAAGGCAGTTATTTTTGGTGATATTAGATATTGCTTTCTAAATTTAGCTGCTAGATCCAGGAGGAAAATACTGGTTTATAAGCTCTCTCTAAAGATATGTTTGTTTTATCTATTGAGAAAAGCCTACATGTCTGAGAAATTTCATTCTATCTTGTAGTAACTACATCTCTCAGAAGATACTCAGATATCTCGTGATCCAACATATTAATGTGAGGCCTGCTGATGTAGAACTTTTCTAGATATATGACATGGGATTATGGAAAAGGCATTGGCCTGGGAGGCAGGAGACCTTGATTTGAGTTTAAGATCTGCCAGTAAGTAGCTATTTGGCCTTGAGCAAGTAACTTCAGCTTGGTTTCCTTATGTATAGGATTAGATAGATAGATAGATAGATAGATAGATAGATAGATAGATAGATAGATAGATAGTGTTAGATATATCATGGATCCATAAACATGTCTATGGACAGATATTTTGGGGTAAATGGTCCATGAACTTGGATAAGGAAAACTTTACTTTCACCAACTTTTGATTTCCTTTGTAATGCTGTTTATTTTAATTTATACATTTAGAAACATCATTCTGAGAAAGTACCCAAAGACTTCTCCAGACTACCAAAGGGTCCGTGACTTAAAAAAGGTTAAGAACATCGCTGATCCATAAGGTCCATTCTGCTCACATTTTATGATTTTGGATTACATTTTCAAAAAGCAACAGGTAAAACTGAGTATTGCTCAAAAGACATCTAAAATATTATATCCAATTCTGGTCACCATATATTAAGGAAGAAATTAACTAACTGGAATTCAATAAGTGAAGGAAACAAAAAGACAGAATAAGCAGTAGTTGAAGGAAATGGTTTTTTAAACCTAGGGAAGAATAGACAAAAAGGAGATGTACTAGCATCTAGTAGAAAAGGGAACTTTTTGTTGCTGGGCAAAAACTAGCAGGTGGAAATGAAAAAGAGGGTGATTTTGACTCAATACAAAGAACAGAAAAAAATTGAGCTGTTTTAAAAAAAAAGGGATGTTGTTGCCTTGTGTGGTAGTGAGTTCTCTGTCCCTTTAGGGATAAAGTATTGGGCAGGCATTATGCAAAGGCTACTGGATAGAGTTCCAGGCCTGGAGTGAGGAAGACACATCTTTGTGAGTTCAAATCCAGTCTCAGAATTTGCTAGCTTTGTAACCCTAGATAAGTCACTTAACCTATTTGCCTCAGTTTCCTCATCTGTAAAATGAGCTAGAGAAGGAAATGGTAAACTACTTTAGTATCTTTGCCATGAAAACCCCATGGACTTTAGTCCATGGGGTCATGTAGAGTCAGACACAACTGAATGACTGAACAACAACATAAGGGATAGGACTTAGAGTCAGTAAAGACCTGACTCTCCCCTAATTACTCTCTGTGTATCTTGGGCAAGTCATTTGACTTATTTGGGTCTTAGTTTTCTCATCTGCAAAATGAAGATAATACTATTTTTACGACCTACATCATAGGCTTGTCAAGAAGATTAAATGAGATAATGTATATGAAATGTTTTATAAATTCTAAAACAAAATGTAACTATAAGTTATCATTTTGAATCTACATAAGCCAAAGATAAACTAAGTTGCTTGAGGACAGGGACTATTTCTTTTTAGGCCTTGAATCCCCAGTGCCTAACCCAATGTCTGGCACATAACAAGTAATTAATAAATGTTTGTTAAATGAATGTTTAATTTAAGCACAGAAGCACAAACATCTTAGCAATCAAATGTTGCTGCACTACTTCCATTCTTCAACCTCCACTTCATAAACATGCCTAAAAATTTGCTTTAACATTGAAACTTCTTTTTCAGAACATCTTGTAAGGTCAAAGGGTTATGGACCTTGAACAAAAATAGGAAACTTTCTCTGTCCCTTAGTCTCCCAAAGTTTTTATGGTCCTCTTTTGAAATTGTTGTGACAATATTAGAAATTCCATGAAACCCTGGGCATGAAAGGTAGAGAAAAGTAGAGTGAAGCAATTTTAAGCTGTGAGAAGCAAAGGAACTCGTTATATGAGGCCTTTGGTCTTAAATTAATTCCTACCCCAGTCCTCCACCTCTCTCAACCATAGAAGACTGAGGCCATTGTCCTTAACATGGAATGTTTCATGATCCCTCCCCTGATCCCGACTGAGAGCCCAAAGCCTGACCTCCCAGTTTGACTGGTAAGGTGCAGTGTGTGATCTGACCAAACCAGCTTGCCGGGGCAAGTCAACAAAGTGGAACTGGCCAAACATTTTCTTCTCACATTCCTCAAATATTTTGCTGTGGAAAATCTCTTGAGATCCAACATCTGATTCTTCAGACTGTCCTGGGAGAAGGAAAAGGAAGTTGGTGTTAAGTCATACATATTCTGATATAAAAATAAATAAACATGAATTTTTAAGAGAGCTTTAAGAAAAAAAAAAGTGGAAAAAGATGATGGACAAGAGAAAGGATGTCCTTAAAACTATAATGTGTTTGGTCTCAGAAACTTTGAGGCAACAAGGAATTTTATATCAAGTTGTGACAAAATTCCACAGATATAGGAAAAGATATAAAATGCTCCTCTGCAAACATTCACTTTGGCCAAGGAAAGTTTTCTCATCTGAAGGCAATGCACACTGTGTGGCAAAGGATAATATAAATAGATAACTACTCAAGCATGTTGCTTTGCATTCATTTTGGGGCCAAAGCCACCAGCATAATATAATCGCTACCAATTGAAGACAAAGTTGTTTGGTTTCAAGATGACCACACACAGAGATTTTCTTCCTCTGCAAATGGGAAGAAGGCTCCTTACTGTCTTGATGGTCTCTAGTACTTGGCAACTAAGAGCTCACCTAAATACTCTGTATCTGATTGTACCTTTAACTGAAACTATCCCCAGTACTTTGGTTTTCTGTGTGCTGGGCCTCCTCCTTTGTGCCTCTATAGAACATGCCCATGGACTATCCCCCAATACCTCCACTTAAGGATGAGGTGTTCCCTTTGTTTTAAGTGAGGATGGCCATATCCACCTGCATCTTTGATTCCATTTTCTCCCATCTTCCCCATGATTTGGCTGTATCTTCTTTATTGACATCTTCCTCGTGTCCTACAAAAATACTTACAAAAATATCCTACAAAAATGCTCGGATCTCCACAATTGCAAAACCAAAACCAGAACAAGAAAAAAATACAAAAAAATTCCTCACCTTCCTTGACAGCTTTTGGAGTGATCGCTCTATCATTCTTCTCCATTCCATTACCAAACTTCATTTACCGCCTCTATTTCCTCTCCGTCTTTTCACCCCTTCACTTCTCAACTCCTTGTAATCTAGCTTCAGTCCCCACTCTTCTACTGATACCATTAAGGACGTCTTGCTCAACAAAACCAATGTCTTATTTTCAGTCCTCGTTCTTGACCTTTATCTGTAACATCTGACACTGATGCCCACCCCTTCCTTCTTTATATTCTCTTTTATCTTTGCCTTTTATGGCTGCCTCCAGAATCTTCTTCTACATTGTTTACCACTCATTCTTTCAATCCTTTCTGGTTCTTCTTCTTCTTCCTGTGCATTTCTCAAAGCTTTGTTCTTAACCCACCTGTCTTTTCCCTTTATATTTAGTGATATCCACTTTCACTCTAGGACTGTTGTGTGATTTGATAGTGTCCTTATCTGTAAATAGTAGGCCAAGACTAAAAGATCTCCAAGTCACCTCTGGTGCTATGAACTATTGCAGCTCTAAATCAATGATCTTAAATCTTCTGTGTAGAAAGATGGCTCTCATATTTTTCTTTCTTAATCCATGCTCCTTCCTATTAGTTCTAGTCTATATTTCCAACAAGTAATGGACAATTACACCCAGAAGTCCCATCAACACCTCAAATCTAACATGTCTAAATCTGAACCTGTCACCTTCCTCCATTGACTTCCCCCACTCCTACCTTCTTTATGATAGTACCACCATCCTCCCATTTCTCAATAGTCCCTCTCCCTTACTTCCCACATCCTTATCTTTGAACCATCTTTTATATGTATTCTTTCTCTTCTATCCCTACTACCATCTCCCCAGTTCAGCTCCTCACCACTTCTCACCTGCACTATTGTCCTTCCAACTGGTCTGTCTCTCTTAAGTCTTATTCTGTTCCAATTCTTCCATAGCACTTGTACTCTTCTAATCTTCCTAATATGCAATACATGATGCCTCACACATAGTTAGTGTTTATTGAATGCTCTAATGACATCACTCCCTGTCCTCACAATTTTCAGGTCCCCCATTGCCCCATTTGTTTGTTAAATAAAGGGTAAATTCCTTAGCTTAGCAGTCAATGCTCTTCACAAACTGGATCCAATTTACCTACAATCTGTGAAGGCATATTCCCTTTCTCTTTCCCATTGATTTAAAAGGATTGCAGCATCTTCAGGTCAAAAGTACTTTATGAAGATACCTCCCCTACAGTTAATCATTTGGTTGCTTAGAATATTTTGAATAGCCCCATTCATGTGCTTGGAAAGAGTAAATACAGAAATTAATCAAGTGCATTAGCAGTCCTAGAATCAATGGGGAAAGGTCATTTAGGAAAGGACTCTATTTAAAATTTCTTGGAGCACCTATCTTTTTGCTTCCACATGCTCTACCTTGCCTTGTATTGGTGGTAGCTCAAGGCCCTGTTAAACATGGGTCTTTGAAAATGACACCAAGATTCAAAGAACATTTTGGGTAAGCATCTACCCGAAACACATTACGCAAGCTTTCCATCAGATGATTAAAAAGACAAAACAGCAACAAATCAGAAGACACATTGACTCAAAGCAAGGCGTCTATTTAAACAGAATAATATTTTTAAAGTAGAAAATTTACACACCACTCCTCCACAAATACTGGGGCACACTATCCCACGGATTGCCATGTCACTGGTAGTAAAGTGAGTAGGTATAGCCCATTCATCTTATATTTCTAAGGTTGTACACGAGTTGGGAGACCTCTCTGTCTAGGACTTTCCTACTTGCTGCTTCCTTGAAGAGATGCTGATATCATTCATCTGCTGGACTGCTTTCATTGCCACAACTGCCATCTGCTGGTTCCCCACTGAGTTGCTACAGCCTGCTGTTGGTTCTCCATTGAATAGTAGTTGATAATCAGCCTCTTCTCTATTGAATGTTGAAAGCTCTTTTATGAGTCTAGACTAGACTCTAGTTCATAACCTCAAAGTTATTCAATCTCTTTTGTGAGTCATTCCTAGAGCTACAATAAGCCAACACAATGAGAGTCTCTCAAGTCAAATTTGCATTCTTTGAATTGCTTTTTATTCCTTTTCAGTATCAATTTCCTTAGGCCTGCTTTCCATTTGTGTTATGGTGAGTAAATTCCTTTGGAATACCCTCATGTTCTGGAGCAGCTAGCGCTTGGGACATGCAGATTATCCTTGGGCTTCACTTAGTAGGAATATAAAGGGTAAGGTGGAGCTGCAGATATTTACCTTCACATTCACAGCTCTACCTGAATTACTGCTGTCTAAGTATTTTTAATTTTTTTCATCAATAAAAGTAATCATAGATTGCCCTCTTATAATAATCTTGCTCAGGTTGGATACAAATATATAAAAATTACATCTTCATTTATCATTTTTTCTTAACTCTCTTCCTAGCATGAAAGAAAAAAAAAACATCAGGAAGCAAAAAAGCTAATGCTGACTGTATTTGTTTTTTTCATAGTGCTTTGAATCTAATAGCTATTGCCCCCCTCCCCACATATTAATTTAATGAAAGAATGAAAGAAAACTGTAATCCCAGTACAGAATTAAAGAGAATTAGAGAGAATTGTGAAAGTTAAAACTCAGAAAACTGTGTCAAGCTAGGGAAAGCAGGAGGCAAAGTATCTTTTGAGAACATACCAAGTTCAAACTCAGTGAACCCACTACATATAACTAGTCTCAGACAACCACCCCAAAATTCTTGTCTTTGGCCATACCAAAGTCCCTCTCCCCCTGCCTAGAACAAAAACCTCAACACTAAACCTCCAGAGTATACATCTCCTTTCCAGAGAGAGTAATTCATTCAGCTTTGGAGTTGTATGCTGGGTCTGAGCTGTTCTGATTGGTGAGTGAGTGAGTACAAACTCATCTAATCCATCTACCTGCTCTTAGTCTATGCTACATATCTAGCCAACCTGGGCATCTTGCTAATTTTCCTACCACTACACATCTCTCTCCAACCCCCAATCCCAGTACCACCTCTAGGAACAGTAATTAAAACAATAGTACAATTACTTCAGGAAAGTATGGGACAAATAACTCTACTCACCATTTTTATGGCTCTATAAAACTTTTTTTAATCCTTATTTTTTAAAAATTTCCCTATATGTATTTACTCACATATTAGAATGTAAGCTCCTTGAAGTCAGGGATGGTCTCACTTTTGTATTTGGATGCTGAGAACCTTGCACATTACCTGGAAAATAGTAGCCATGTAAATATTCATTCATTCATTCATCACGGGAGCCAAGAGAAGAAAATATGAATGAAAAATAGTCCTTTTCAAAAAGTAATTTTCCATTTTTAAAACTTATTGTTTGTAAATAGCATATACATGCAATGTTTGTTCATCCATTCAATTTTTCCAGTTCTTGAGCATTAAAAGTTGGAAAATATTGATCATCTACTTTTACTGTGAATAAAGCATTTTACTAAAGCTGGAATAGAAAGCTCACAGAGCGTGAGGTCAAAAAGACCTGAAGTCAAATCTGGCTTCAGGAACATGCCAGTTGTGTGACCCTGGGCAAGTCACTTGATCTCTGTCTGCCTCACTTTCCTCATCTGTAAAATGAGGATAAAGATAACACCAATGTCCCAGGATTGTTGTGAGGATTAAATAACGTGATATCTATAAAGCATTTACCATAATGCCTGGCACATAATAGGCACTTTAATAAATGCTAACTTCATTCCTTCCTTAATTGGCTTGAAAGAGTTAATTTATTTTCCAATTAAGACATATACCTCTATTCAACTGCATAGATTAGGTCATATTTTTAAAATGCATAAACAAGCATTATATACATATGTTAAGATTAAACACAATTCGCTACCTGCTTAATATCAGTTTTTGTTACCAGTATTAACTTGATCTACATCTATTTATATTCCACACTGTACCAACTTTTATTGAAGCTCACGTCTTCTATAAGTAAATGTGTAACCATGCTCCATAGATATGTTGACTTGGCTTTGTCTAAATTTGGAACTCAAATCAATTTTGAGCTGGTAGGGACATCAAAGATTCTATCATCCAATGCTTTCAGTTTACAAATTAGGAAACTGAAGTAGAAAGAGATTAAGGGAAATCTAAGGTCACAGAGCTAGAGAAGAGCAAAGCCAAGATAAGAACCCCAATTTCCTGGGTCCTACTTTGAGTTATCTTTCTACTGTATTATCTAAGTATCTACCTTATTATTGTTGCTGTGTATTTTACTTTATTGACTGCTCACTTTGCACATACCTCTTCCATATGCCTACCAGTCCTTGACAAGCAAAATATTCTACAGTTGGTCTTTGTGGTAATCAATTGTCACATTGGTCAAATAGGTATTTTGAAGAAGGTAAACAAACTTCTTATTTCTATAACACTTGCAAAGTATTCCTTCACCTATTGGCAGATATTCTCATGTTCCTAACAATGCTACCACTGTCAAATAATGTTCTCAAGTAAATAAAATAAAATGAAATCTTTGTACACTTACAGTTTGGGATTGAATTCTTGTGTATCTGGAAAATAGCATTTTGTTGCTGATGTTGTTAGATGCCATATCTTTCCCCACTCCAAAATTCTGGAAGTAAGGAGGCAAAGTAATGGCAGGCAAAAGGCTAGCATGGAGCTAGCAGATCATGTCCAGTTAACCACAAATTCTCTACCATAGTCACATAGCTTTCCACGTGAGATCTGGGAGAATTGGCACTACATATTTTACAGCATTCTACTGTGGTGGAAAGAGACATTTGTGGATTGGGAATACTTTCCCCATCTATCCACCCACCCTTTGATTGATGTTTTGAATATTTAGAAACTCTGTAAGCCTGGAAAAGTATTTAACAATAAATAGGACCACTTTCTCAGCAAAGAGTCATAGGAGTGGTCGTAAGAAGACAAACCCTGTACTCTTGAAAATTCTTAGTTTGTGGAAATACACTCATTTGACCCACCCAAATGATGCCCCATTCCCAAATTTGACACAATGGAGGTATGACAATTTAACAAAGCACCAAATTTCCATCTTTCTTCTACGGATATATATTTTAGCTGCCCCATTCCCAAATGAAAAATAAAAAAAAAACAAAAGATCTGTTGATTAAGTCACCTTGGTTTTCTTACTCCTTGACCTCAAAATATGTGCACTGTATTCTAGGCTACTCCAGCAGAGGTAACAAGAGAACTGTGACCTTAATTGCCTTGCTGGCTCTCAAGCCAAAACAGTAGGAATGGTCCAATATGCACTCACAAGCCCAAATTAAAGCTTATTAGGTTTACAAGTCCTGATGATGTCCCTTAAAAGACACTGTAGGGAAGAATTCCCAGACTGTCTGACTAATATTTAAATACTTTACCCCCCTTCTGATCCTAGAAGCTGATGTAACTTCTTTGAGCCAGCCAATCTGAAGCGCCAAATCAAACCACAAATTGCAGGATGTATAATTTGAGAATGATCAGATAGTAGCCAGATGTTAGAGATGTGTCAAGCTAATGGCAATCAGGTCTTTGCAAGCTCCAAGTAACTACTCCCTCCACTACTCATTAAAAAAAAAAAACAGGGGAAGGGTATATAGTTCCTGCTCACAACTGGCATTCCTATTTGGGTTTAGTTGATGGGTTTTGATTTAGTAATCTGGGCCACCTAGGAGACTTCTTCAGAATCAGCTGATGTGGAAAAATTTGCCTTTCACTGCTAGAAGTAGGAATTGCTTGGAAGATTCCTTCCACATTATGCTAAAGGCAGTTCGAGGAATTGATATTTTCTTTAAAACAACACTAGTCCTAAACGTACCCCAAATTAAGTTCCCAATCCCTTTGAGCCAAGAAAAAGTTTGGCTTCCTTTTTTTCCTCCTATATACTTCCTGTTTCTTATAAAACTATGGAGTACTCTAGCCAATTAGTATGTAAATGAAATGGGTAGTGCCTGGAATCCCCTCCCTCTTCTAGCTTCCCTGGCTTCTTTTGAGATTCAGCTCAAACATCACCTTCTGCAAGAACCCTACAGGATAACTCCTTCCCCCTCTCTCTGAGATTACCTTCCAATTATCCTGTACATAACTTTTTCATACATAGTTATTTGCATGTTGTTTTTTGCATTAGAATGTGTGCTCCTTAAGGGCAGGGATCATTGTTTTGATTTTCTTATTATTCCCAACTCTTGGCATAATGCCTGAAAATTAGGAAACCTCTGCCTTCCCCCTACCTAGTGAATCATCCTTTATAACAAAATAAAAGAAAGGGGATAAGAACTGTTCAACTAAAGCAACCTATACAACTACATCTGATAGTATTTGTGATATTCCACATCCCTAGCATCCCACCTCTTTAAAGAGAGGAAGGAATTGAATTTTCTCAACTCTGAGGCTAAACGTGAGCAGAATAATTATATAACATTCTTCTGTGTGTGTGTGTGTGTGTGTGCGCGTGTATGTGTGTGCATGAGTTTTCTTTCTGTTTCACATGGTTAGAGTCAGATTATCACTCATTTTAATTAACAAGTACCTCACATGAAAATCTCAAGTTCCAATATTTGATTGGAGTGTGTATTATTAAACTGAGAAACTGAAAGGTTGAAAAAAGAAAAGAAATATTCAGTTTGAGGTTGCACATAGAAAAGACGATAGCTGCCATTTATATAGCCTCTTGAGGTCTGCAAAGTATTCTTCATAGAGCATTTTGTCTGGCTATCATAACCATTTTATGAGGTCTGTGCTATTGTTTACTCTCATTTCATAGATGAAACTCATGTTCAGAGAGGTTTTTATGACTTGACCAAGGGTCACATAGCTAATAAATGAGGCAAGATTCAAATTCAGATCTTTCTGACTTTGAGGCCACCATACCTAACATCAAGTTTGCCTCTTTGAAGGCTAAAAGCCATATAGGCATGTTTTTGTTTGTTTGTTTTCTGGGTCAACAAGCACTGCTGCCTACAGGTAAACAGATTTGAAGTGAGTACATTACAAATGAATACATAAGTACTCTGGATACCAATACAAAAGCAAGATAGTCTCTTCATTTAAGGAATTTATAGTTTAATGGGGAAAGACAAAGTGCCCAAGAAATCATTTGGCCAGAGAAAGATGTTTGGTTCTAAGGAATCACCATAATAGTGAGTGGGATATCCCTTTTCAAAGGTAAAGGTGGTTTGGGGGTATAATTCTTAGAATGGGGGATAGGAAATATGGTTGATGAGGATGGTCTATGGGGATAGGGCAGGAAAATGGTCAGGGAGACAATGGGGATACATGGGACTGATGAGTTCAGAACTGAGTGTTCTTGTTATATCAGGGCATTATCTCTGGAGGTCAGACTTTTGCTTGGATCTAGCATGAATGTCCTATTTATCATGTGGTGTGGAATACAAGGTGGAAATGATTCCAGAGAATTGATGGTGAAACATGCTGCTCACCCCCTGACAGAGAGGTTAAGTGTATTTCGGATATGGCCAACATGGTTTTTGTTTGCTTGACTTTGAATATTTGTCACAAAATTTTATTTTTCTTTTCTTTTTCTATTCCCCAATTGGGGGAAGGGGAAAAATAAATTTCTTTATAAATTGAAAAAAATAGTAAATTAAATAAATGAAAAACTTTTAAGGTAAAAATAGAAGAAGCAATTGGTACATGGTTTCAATGTTTCTATCTGGACAGACAGTTGCAATGAGTATTTAATACAATTATAAACCTAATAAAAATACTTTACAATATAGTTGATTTGGCAACAATGACTGAATTAGTTTTGCTTGTAGTCAGTCAGCCTGAGACTACACATCTAGGAAACAAGTATCAAAAAACACAATTAAGTCATATTCCTGCTTGCATTCATAGTATTTTTTAAAAATGTAGAAATAGCTCCATTAAAATGAGAAAGTAGTCATTTTTCTTCCACTTTAGGTAATCAGCAAGCATACTCCCAAGAGGCCTATGAAATGAGAAAGGTAAAAACCCAACTTCTCATTTTCAGTTTTTCTCTGTCACCGATTCACTGTAGTAGCAGTATAATGGAAACGATACTGAATCTGGAATCCAAAAACGCCCATTGAAACCTGGCAGACTATTTAGTTACTCAGTAACCTTAGATAGATAAGAAATTTCACTTTTTTTGGATTTTAATTTGCTAATCTGTAAAATAAGGGAGTGGAACTAGACAATTTCTAAGGATCCTCCCAACTCTAAAATCTTACAATCCTAACATTATTATTGCTTCAAGAAGTTTAAAGCATACTAGAGGAGACAGAAACTATACATACATATCTATATTGCAAAATAAAATGTGATCTATAATGTGTATATATATATATATACATATATATATATATATATATACATATATATAAACAAAGTACATTCAAATTACTAAGAAGGGAAAGATTCTCCGCGTCTAGGGTGTGATCTGTTGCTCCACAAAGGTCAAGGCTAACCCAAGAAGTCCTGTAACAGATTTGAAGTGCAACAAGATCAAGTTTTAGAAGCCAGGTGGGGAGTTTGGGGAGTGTATGGAAGGAAAGTTTTTTCTCTCTCCCATACAGTTCCCAGGCTTATTTTACAAATGAAGAAACTGATGCTCAAAGTCAATGGTGTCAAACTCAAATAGAAGTGGAGGGTCACTAAACCCTATATAAAGGATCTTTGCAGACTGCATATCGATTAAATTATAAAATGTAATATTAACTATGTTTTATTGTATTTTATTTATTTCATTAAATATTTCCTAAGTACATTTGACTCTAGTTGGGACTATATGTTGGAGTGCTGGGGGCTGCCCTCAGACTCATGTTTTACACCTGTGTTCAAGGTGATTAAGTGATTTTCCTAGGATAACATAGTTTGTAAGTATCAATATCACTCATTAGCTGGAGTTCTGGTATGCCTTAATTGCTTAGATAGGAATTTCCAGGTTATTTTGCTATGGGTTACTGAGGGAGCAATAGGAAAAACCTAATAGTAAAGGGTTACATTTATTTTTTTACTTTGGAGACCAACTTTTCATATTTTCTGTATAAGTTCATTCTAAATTCAAATCCTTAGAGGCCATAGATGTATCACAGAAATGGGAATATGTCAAATTGCAAGTTTTTATGGGAAAAAGTGAATTTGGGTGGTTTTTTGGCATAGTTTCTCACAATACCAGTGAATAAGATGAGGGGGAAAATAAACCCTACTTTCACAAAAATTTTATGTTGTGAAAAATTTGCCCTTGGGCAAATTAATTTTTTCCCTGGTTCCCACTTTTAACTCTCCTATATAATAATGGACATAACATGTGTTTGTTAAGATTGTGAGAGAAACCCAAAGGACATTTCTCTAAATGGGGACAGAAAGCTGGCCTTTTCTTACTTGCAGGTAACCCTTCCTGCCAACAGATAACAGAAAGATACTACTTCATCACCTGCTGGTATTTTAACTGTACCTCTTCCTGGCTGAAGGGGATGGAGAAAGATGTTATTCCATCATTCTCCTTCCACTGGTCTCCTGCTTGTGTGGCCAGACTACCAGGAAAGGAGAGAGATGTTATAATGCTCCCTCCACTGGCCTGGCCTGGCCTCTTGAAGAAGAAAGAAGAAAGAAGGAGGAGGAGGAGAGGGAGGAGGAGGGAGAGGAGGAAGAGGATGAATTCCATCAGCTCTCCTAACTTGTCCCTCATCCTAAGTTGACCAACATCCTGAGAGGATTCAAATCTTAAGCTAACTCCTTAGGAATCATCAATGATTAACAAATTCCCACCTGGTCATACCCTACCCAACCCACTGATTCTGAATGCCTGGCTCTCATTATTCAGACTTCATCCTCCATCCCCAAATGCTCATTCTCTTATTTCTATTACTCTCAACCCAAATCCTCCAATGCCCCATGCTAGTCTTCACCTTGCAATGTGCTCTCTGGAATGCTTGGTCCATAGGTAACAAACCTGCTTTCATCTTAAATCTTTTCCTTTCTCATTCTTTCCATCTTTCAGCTGTCATTAAGACCCGGCTCCCTCCTAATGGCACAGCCTTCTTGGCCACCCTTTCTAGCACTGGAGATGGTTTACACCCTTGATCTTGTCATCGCCCACAAATATACCACTTCCATGTTTATGAATTTTGAAATTCCTTACCTAGCGATAATCTGATATCATTCCACTTTTCTCTCTGCTTTGCAACCTCAACCCATGTTTATTTGTTTTTGTCCTTGTGGTGATTTCTAATTCCTTGACCCCTCAGTTCTTTACCAAGCTCTGTACTAGCTACATTCTCTTCTCTTTCTCATTTTGTCCATTTGGTGAACCAGTTCAACTCTTATACTAACCTCTTCTCTTAAGTCCCTTTCCCTCTTGTCCTATCTCTTATTAGGCCTTGGCAATACTCAGTCTTGATTTTTTTCCACCATTTCCTGCCTTCATTCCTGCTCGTATGCTAATGAATAAAGTTGTTTTTTTAAAAAAAATTACTAAACCATGCTGCCCAGATACACTATAAATATATATTACATATTCTCACTTGTGCCCTCACTGCAGCAAAGCAATCCTTTTACACCTTCCTAAATAACTCACTATCCCATTTTCCACATTCCTCATTCTTCTTGACCTCACTGTAGACTTTGACAATGTTGTTTGAAATAAAAATGAAAAGCTGTTCATGATAATCATTGAATACCATAATCTCTTCTCCAAAGAATCAAAATTTCATGGAAGTCAGGGACAGTGAAATATCATACAGAGTTACAAGTAGTCTGTAGCATATTACCTACAATGAATTGCATAAAGAAAGTGATGTGAAAGTTATCATCTAGGAATTTTTTTGTCAGAATAGACACTGTATGAGTCATTTATAAGAGTAATAGATAGGCAATCCCAGCGAAATTTGTGAAATGTTAAAAGACCTTAATGAAGAATAGATGTTCTGTGAAGCATTCACGAGAAACTATAGAAAAGAAGGTTTGAATGGGTCTATACTGCTGGGAGGTGGGGGGGGGGGGCGGGGGGGGGGAAACTACATAAATCAGTAAGGGACATTGCTGAATAAGTAACAAAAAGAAAAACACCCATGGAACCATTCAAGCATGTGTAACAATATCAACAACTCACATTTACATAACTCTTTAAGGTTTTCCAAACAGTGTCAGATTAGAATCCAAGGTCTCTGCCTAAATGGGCTGTTAGCTACTTTCACCATGGCATCTTGGTGTGTATTACAAGCACAAAATCTTTACATCCCCATCACATTTCTGCTTTGTATTATACTTATCATTGTAAATGCTGCATCATTTCTGGCAGAACTTAAACTCACTGAGAGCAGTTATTATTGATTTTCATTTTTATATCTATCTAAATCAATAGAGATATTCATTTTACACATGCATATATATGTATACATATAGTGCATTGAAATAGAAGGTACTTGAAAAATGGGTGTTGAATTAATTTTTGTTGAATTCTAAAGAGTTGATCATTTTTTCCTCATAGCGATTCCTACCTCCTTCATACCCCTGTACTAGAAGTCTATGCTATGGTTCTGGGATTAGTGTTAGGAGAAGAGGCCGGGCTAGTATTCCCCTACATAACCCTCTCCCAGAATGGGTTTGAGACTTGAGCTACTGCTGATAAAAACATGTTGAAAAGATTTGTATTTTAAGTTCTATAATCTTGTTTTCCTTAGGCTCCAATGTGAGAAAAATTATCACAAAGCTTCCTTCTGCCTCAACATCCTTAGCTGATAGTTGATAGTATTGATTATTTCGCTGATCTGAAACAACATTCGTTAAGTACAGGCCTGACCATGTCACTCATCTCCTGTTCAAAAATCCTCAGTGGCTCCCAATTACATCTATGGCAATCTCCAAATCCTTCATCTTGGCCTTTAAAGTCTATTACCACCTGACTCCAGTCTATATTTCCAGATGTGTTTGAGGGTACTACCTTTTACGCAGTCTATGTCTAGCCTAACTGGCTCTTAATCTGTTAGCCTCTATTTCGTCAACTGTAAAATGAAGATAAAATAATAGAGAACTTACCTCAAAAGGTTGTTATGAGGATTAAGTGAGATAATATTTGTTTAAAAAAAGTGGGAGGACTTAGCACAGTGCCTGGCACATAGTAGGTGCTACAAAAATGCATATTCCCTTCCCCTTCCCTATTTTTGCTTCTCTGAACACCATACTCCATCTTTCATTTCTACAGTTGGACATGTTGTCCCCTATCAATGGAGTCCATTTTCTTCTCAGCTCCTTTTCTAAGAATCCTTATATTGCTTCAAGGTCAAGTCAGGTGCCAATGCCTTCAAAAGGCATACCTTAGTAGCTAATACTCTTTTACTCCTCAAATTATATTGTATTTAATTTTCCATTTCCATGTTATCTTCCCTCAGTAGAACATGAGGGGCACTAGTCCTTGAGAGTTTGTACTGTTTTTCATCTGTTTCTACCCCAGTGCTTAGCACAGTATTTCACATATAGTGTGTACTTAATAAATGCTTGTTAAATCAAAATGAAGTATCAAGGTATAAAAATAAATTCAGGGTAAAATAAAAGCAAACCACACACAGTGCACCATTCCAACATTATAACTGCATCTTTCTTGGAAACAGCACTAGTGTTTAGGCAATGATATACCTGACTGCAATCCAAGTAAAACAACGGAGTCCTATTATTTTTGTGCATGCTGCAGGCTCTTAATACTCAGAAAGTATTAGAGTAAATGTGCAATCAGGTAAGTAAACCCATATTGCATATCTGCAATTCCCATCCAGTAGAAAGAAAATATTACATTACAAGTCCCTATAATTACATTTAAATGCAATCAAATACAAAGTTCAGGTCCTCAAATCCTTTGAGTTACAGGACCTCATTTTCTATCCATTTAAGTGTGCATCTAGCTTGGGGGAAAAGCCAAAATATTGTTCAAAGTTTAAAAAATAATAAGACCATCCTGTTGTCTGTAATTGTCAACTCCAGACTGATTGTTTCATAGTGTGGTCTCCAGCATCAGCTTACGTAGGCAGGTAATGCAGTCCGGGGCAGAGATGCTTTTCCAGAACTTGTATCTGTAGCTTAAAAGAATCTTTTGCAACCAATTGATGTTTCTTTTGGAGGAAAAAACCACCCTAGAGTAAACTAAAGTTTTAAGTTCCTTTTTAAATCTCTGAATCCTATATCACAAGACTTCAGTATTCTTGCTTAGAATTAGATAAGGTAATTTTGAGTATTAAACGATAGCCGAAGCAACCTGTGATCTCTCCCCTAGGGATTATATTTGTACCAAGTACAGCGGTACTTGCAAACCAGTCAGTCACATAAAATTTGTTAAGCATCAACTGGTGCAAAGGTACTGTGCTAGAATAATGAGGATATAACCATGAAGGAAAGATAAGGAAAGGGGAATATGAAGTGTGTGTGTGAGTGTGTCTAGAGGGTATATGGGTGTGGCTACTATTACTCAGCCTTAAATAGGTGAGTTTAAAATTCCCTGTTGAACTAGCAAATGGTACAAACATGTTAGGGAAAAATATGAGGGGACAGGAGCAAGCGACCCCAAAAATAAGATGAAGAATTTATATGTATACAGTGATTTGCTTTACATTTTCTGATCCTTACAACCACCCTGTCAGGTACAAGAATCACACCCGTTTAATAAAAGAAAGCATTGAAGCTCAGAGGTTTGTAACTTGTTAATAGATCACACTGGTATAAGTGGCAAAAGCAGGACTGGAAATCAGATCTCCTGGCTTCAATTTGAGCACTCTTCGCACTACACTATGAAGGATAGAAAATAAATTTGGAAAATCTGTTTGTGCAATAACGTTGCTACTCAAACATACATTTATCTTGTAATTGGTCCATACTGGATAGAAATTTATTTAAGTTAAAGAGATTTTTTTTTCTGAAAATGGGAATAGCCCCTGGCAGGGTCAAGTTTTTTGGTCAGTTACACTTAAATATGAATCAAAGGCAACTTTCTCTATCCCATTAAAATCACCCAGAAAAGAGAACAGCTGACTTAGCACCATAAAATCTTAGATTTCTAAATCTTAATCTTGATACTTTACCTCTCTGTAAGGAGGTAGGTGGCCTGCTTTATTGTTGGTCTTCTAGAATATTGTTTCTTCATTGCATTGATTAGAATTCTTAAGTCTTTCAAAATTGTCTTTACAATGTTGCTATTATCATATAAATTATTCTCCTGGTTCTGCTCACTTCCCTTTGTACCAGTTTTTGCAAGTCTTCCCAGTTTTCTCTCAAATTATTCCTTTTGCCATTTGTTCTGGTACAGTAGTATTCCCTTACATTCAATAATTATAGAACAACACTTCATGAATTTGCATGTCATCCTTGTCTAGGGGCCATGCTAATCTCCTCTGTATCATTACAATTTTACATGTATGATGATGAAATAATCATGATTGAATAGTTTTTTGTGGAACATAATCACAATGAGTAATAGTGTTTCTATGAGAAGATGTGCAATTTACAAATAAACACTTGAGACATAAAAATTCTCAGTAGGTTGGAGACTACCTCTTCTTTCCCCAGAGAATCTTATCAGCATCTAAACCAGAGTGGTGACACTAGGAAATGAGATATGAAGTGAGACAGACAGGAAGGGAATCAGCTAGTTGGGGTAAGAGAGTTCGGCCAGGGGACAGAATGAGGGCACCTTGAACTTTAATCATGGATATGTTTAACACTATTTGCAAAATTATGTAGTAAATCCTCCTTCACATCAATGGATCTGGATTTGGGAATTTGTGATGAACAAAAGTCCTGATTTCTCAAGTATGAAATTATACCCCACACAGCATACAGCTTGAGTTTGACAGGTAAAAATTACTTACAATAAGAGCACAAAAGGTGTTACAACCTTGCGGAAAGGACAGGAACAAGTATTATACAAGTTTAGTAGAATTTTAGAGCTGGAAGGTCCTCTGTTCAACATCTTTCCCAACCCTTTCATTTTACATGACCTAGATAACTAGGTGGCCTAAAAACGCTGGAACTGGAGTCAAGAAGAGCTGACTTCAAATTGTTCCTCAGATATTTACTAGCTTTGTGACTCTGGGAAAGTCACTTAACCTCTATCTGCTTCAGTTTCCTCACCTGTAAAATGGGGATAATTGCACCTATTTCCCAATGTTGTTGAGAAGTTCAAATAAGATAATATTTGCAAAGTGCTTTGCCAACATTAAAGTTCTCTATAAATGCTAGCTACTGCTCTTGAAGAAATGCAGACCCAAAATGATTTGTCCAAGACCTTAAAAGACCAAGCTGAAACTACAATTAAGAAATGTAAAATCATAGAACTCAGGTCATCTGTCCCCATATCCAGTAAACTTTTGACTACTCAATTCTACCTCATAATATTATTCTTGTTTAATGTATCAAAGAATCATCATAGTTGCCTAAAATCATTAATTAGCATTGGATAGAACTTCAGAAGCCACCTTCATGTTCTAAAGTAGGGCAGCCAATCCTTATTTGAAGGATACTTAACATATAATATTCAATATGGGTGACAATCAAATGTTTGCTTGAAGACTTGTAGTGACAGGGAACTCATTACCTTGCCAGATAGACAACTTAAATCTGGGATACCTCTAAGCACTAGCAAAATTTTCTTTCTGTTGAACTGAACTTTGGCTAATACCTACCCATTAGCCATAGCTCTTTCATTTAGAGTTAAGCAGAACAAATCTGATTCAAGTTCCACACGTATCAATTGGCAGTATGAGTACAGTATCCATATGGTTGTTAGGTGCGCCTCCAATTTATGACAGATTTGTGATGAAGTAAGAAACCAGTGGCAGTGAGAACTTATTTGAATAATCCTCTAAATCACTTCCATATGGTGACCCTGTGACTGGTCCTTTCAGGCAAAAAATAAAATAAAACAAACTAATGACATTTCTCATATGACTTTCAAGTTTTAAATCTGTATTCATGTAGGCTGGTTTTTCCATTGCTGTGCGTACTCGCATAAAGAAAACATGGTTCTTTACCCATTGTAAGAATGTGTCTGTGCATATATGTGTGTGTGTGAGTATTTACATATGTATGTATTTCTTTTTCAGAGTAGATTCTTTATATACTTAATTGCTTCTTTTCAGTAGATATTCCAAGATTTTTTTTAAATCTCATTTCAAATATTTCCTCTGTCCCTGTGAGATTGGCTAAGACCTTTCTTTGAAATAAGTTATTAAGATCTTAACCTATACCAAATATTACATTATATTATTACACTACAGTTCCTAGTACAAATGTTACATTGTACTATTACAAGTACAAAGACATGATCCTCATCTTCATGAAGTGGTACACTCAGAAGCAAAAGAATAGTATATTGGAAAGTACACTGGACTGCAAACCAAGCCACAAGGGAAGAGATTCAAATCCTAGCTGGGTTACTGAGTCATCTTGAGCACCATTTGTTTGGCAACCTGGGACCTAGAATCAGGAATATCTGCATTTGAATCTACCCTCAGAGACTAACTGTTGAACAGTGGGCAAATCACCTCAGTCTCAGTTTTTTTCATCTGTAAAATAGGGATAATAGTAGCACCTGCCTCACAAGGTTGTTAGGATCAAATGAAATAATATATAAAAAGTACTTTGCAAACACTAAAGTGCTACATTAATTGGCTATTATTAATATTATTGTTGTTGTATTGGTTGTTATTATTATTTTATCTCACTTACATGTCCTAGTTTCTCATGTGAAAAATGAGGGGTTGAATTAAATGATAGCTGTCGTCCCTTCAAGCTCAAAATGTGTGATCATATGAAGTAGGCTATGTTGGAAATATGCTAGATATGGAGTCAGGACACATGGCTTTTAGTTCTGGCACTACCTAACATCTACTCAGAGTGAGACCTTAAGTGAATCTTTGTACTTCTCTTTGCATCAGTTTCCTTTACACTAGAATATGATCATTAAGGTGTCTTCTCCCAGCTCTAATTAGCTCTGTTGAAGAAAAGTCAAGATCAGAATAGGTTTGAAATACTGAAGCCATTTTTACTGGGATGTTCATTGGTCAGAGGCCAGCTGAAATCAATCCAGAAGTGCTGGCAACTTTCCACTTACTAGGAAGAGAGGGAGCTTTTACTTTTACTTTGGTAACAGAGGTAGTGGTTGCAGGTTTTTAAAATTCAATTATTATTATTTTGATTAACCAGACCTATTATTTCTTCTTTTTAGGGAAATCTCAGTGAAAAACTTCCTATGTCAACGCACATTGGCTCCTTCCTACTCTGCGACATTTTGTCTAAGCGAGTTGCCTGGGCCACTGGTAAGTTAAGTGACTATCCAGGATCAAATGGCCAGGATGCTATTAGTTAGAGGGCTTGAACTAAGGGCTCCTTGACTCCAGGGCTGGCTTTCTATCTACTAAACTCCACTGACCTTGGTGAGAGGAGTGAAAAAGAGGTAGTTTTATTTTTACCAGACCACTGTACCTTCCATCTAGAACCAATAACAATTCAACTCCTTTTCCAAGATTAAAGGCCTTCAAGATTCAAGTAATAATAATAATAAATGCCCAAATGTGTAAATGCCAATATCATATGGTCTTGGGGCAGCTAGGTGGCGCAGTGAGTAGAGCACCAGCCGTGGAGTCAGGAGGGCCTGAGTTCAAAGCTGGCCCCAGACACACTTACTAGCTGTGTGACCTTGGGCAAGTCACTTAACCCCAATTGCCCTGCCTTCCCCCTGCAAAAAAAAAAAAGAAAAAGAAAACCAATATCATATGGTCTTTATTGTGCAGAAAGGAAAAATCATTCCTTTCTCACATAGTTTTTTTTTTTATTGCTATTAATATGTTGTGGTTCATTGTTGTTGAAAGCTCCTGGAGTCCAAGGTCTGACAGTGGTTAATACTGATGTAAAGGGATTCTGGACACCTAAACTATAACAATTCTGCCTGGGAATTGTCAATTAGCTGCAGTTCTCTCCCAATTATGTTTCCATGCTTCCTACTAGTGATATAATTTAATAGACACATAAAATACATCAGGGTTTCATTTGGAGTCCAATTTTTAGAATTACTGACTATTGTACTGTTTTTTGAATTTGACATTTTACCAAGGAAAAAAAAGGAAAAAAAAATTATGTAATTTTCAGGCCCCAAGGAACAAATTCAGTTCTGGGTTAGCCATACATACATGACTCCCCTGCTTCAGTGATTTGTGTTGCCTAGAGTGAAATTTCCACCATGGGGTATGACTTTAACTATATTTGAAGTTGGTGGGAATCCTGGGAATGTTTCTGTACACAACTTCACCCAACTCTTCTGATCAGCTGCTACCATAATAATATAAAACAGCAACAAATATGGCCACTATGAAAGCCATGCAAATGCTAGTTACATTTATTCAAGCAAAAATAGCGAGTGAGACAAAGAACATAGAAAGACATCCCTTTATCATCTCTGCCATGTGGGGAACGTGAGAATAATTGGCATGCTTGTTTGTCAAAAGTGATGTCAAATACAATGGATGGCATAGCATTCTAACACAAATCTATTCCAAGCAGCATTTTTAAGGAAAATGTTTTGTGAAGATGTAGCCTAAGTAATGTCAGTTGTCTAACCTCTATCCACCCTGAACCTCTCACAAAACCCCTTTCCACAATTTTCATTACATTTCTAAAGGTCTGAATAAATTATCTTTTATGAAAAAGTAGTAAGAATTCCTTTCCCCTTGCTCTACCTTGCAAATTTATAGATCACAGAGTGTTTTAGGCAAAAGAGGCCTTAGACATCATGTAGAGGCAACCTCTTATTGTATATGTGAATCAGGATGGATTGGACAATGCTCAAAGCATATGGAGATATTCCTTTCTCAGTTTCAGCACAAGCGTCTACATGTAAGTTTGGGGTAATATTGCTTCTGGCCATGATGATTCAGGATTTGGTACTGTGTGATGACAAAAGTCTTCCAAATGTCAGCAGAGCCTGAGGAATTGATGACTCAGGAGTTGTAGAGATGGAATGGAGTGTACTTGTGAAAAGGCTGACTTGCCCATCTCTTATCCTGCACCTTGACTTTGAAAAAGGAGAGCTGCATTGAGTTGCTTCTTAAGAGTTGGATGGACAAAAAGGTGTTTGCCTGGTCTTTCAACTGGATGAATGACTACTTCAAACATATATCTTCTTTAGGGTAAATCTGCTGGAATGGGTCCACTTCTCTTTTACGTTTCCTTCCCTGAATAAGCAATCAACACTCTCAGGATGAATGTGCTCAGGTAACAACTGTGTGAGTTCAGAAGAAACAGTGATCTTAATTGAGATCTAATACAGTCACAGTGGTCATCAAAGTAGAAGTGCCCAATAGCAGTAGAAGCATCAGCAAATTGATGTGGAAAGGTTACTGAGGATGGTTATGTTTTAACAACCCAGCTAGCAGCTTTGGTGGGGGCGTAAGATCCCTTCCCCACAGCTGGCACCCAGGAAGCTGCCGGGGCCCAGGAGGCTGCCAGGACACCGGGAAAGCACAGGTTCTTTTTATCTGCTTAAACAAGGAAAGCATGGTGAAGGGGTTGACCAGTTTACTTTAATCCAGCATTCAGTTAGCATACAGACAACATTCATTTAGTTCAGGGGAAAACGCCAGCACCCTGAGGTTCAGAACATTCATTTAGTTCGGGGGAAAACAAACCAGCATCCCAAACCTCAAAACCAAAATACAAACAAGTTACAAATATCAACAGACAGACCCAATACAATTCATAGTTACCAACATCTGGGCTCTGCCCGAGAGCAAGGGCTGGCCCAGAGTCACGCTCCTCGTTGCTCCCACACTAGCCAGAAAAGGAAAAAGAGCTCTTCAAGCTGTCCTCTCCCCTCTTATAGAGTTTTTGACATCATCAAGCGCCGCCTGAATGACCAGGGCTGATTGGTTCTTGAGTTGGCCCCTCCCCCTAGGGTAGACATTAACACCTCCCCTCAGCCAGCCCCATGACTCATCACACAGGAAGTTCTTTGCTTCCTGGCATGCTCTCTGGGCTTCTTGCCCCAGAAGAGCAAGCCACAGCGTCCAGAGGCTCAATGAGGTAAGCTGAGTCATTCAAAGAAAACAAAGGCCATTCTGGTTACAGGTTATTATTTCAGAAATCATGACACAGAGAAGTAATGAATGAGGACTTAATAGTCAGGCAATAAGCATTTTTAAATGCTGATTTTGTCCCAGCAAATAAAGGAAAAGCATAAAGTCTGCATACTCTTGGAATTCACATTACAATTAGAGAGAGAATGTGCAAAATCTATGTACATACAAAATATATACAGGCTAAGTAGGAAGTAATCTCACAGAGGAGGCACTGGGTTGGAGGAGGAGGAGGAAAAGACTGAGAAAGACCTCTTGAAGAAGGTGAAATTTGAGGTGTCGCGAAGAAAGCCAGTGAAACCTGGGAATCCAGAGGCAGAAGGAAAGTATTCCAAGAATGGGGGACTGCCAGTAAAAAAAAAGGCACAAAGTTAGGAGATGGATTATTCTGTGCAAAGACCAATAAAATCAATGTCACTGAATCACATAGCATGTAAAGAGGAGGAAAATATAAGAAGACTGGAAAAGTAGGAATAAGTCAGATTGTGAAGGGCTTTAAAAGCCAAGGAAAGGATTTTATATGTACCCAAAGGTAATTGCCCAAATTATGTTTAATTATTATTATGCATTATGGAATTATATATTATGTAATTACCCAATTATATTACCTAGAAGGAATACAGAGTCATGGAGTTTATTGAGTAGAGGAGTGACAAGGTCAGACCTTTGTTTTAGGAAGATCACCTTGGCAGCTGAATAGAGGATGGAATAGAGTAGGGAAAGACTTGAAACAGGAAGACCAACCAGCAGGCGACTGCAATAATCCAGGTGTGAGGTGATGAGGGTTTGCAACAGGGCGGTGGAGAGTGAGTTGAGTGAAAGGGACAAATAGAAGAGATGCTACAAAAGTAGAAACAAAAGATGTATGGATGCTGTGCCCAGCAAAGTTACATCTAAGTAGAACTTCATGAATATTCTACGAAGGAAAAGGAGAACTTCCAGGGCCAGGGATCAAGAGGTGCCCCTTTGCTATGTGTTCCCTGTGTGTGTGTGTGTGTGTGTGTGTGTGTGTGTGACTACCACTACATTTTAATTAACTCCATTTTCCCTAAGAACATTGTCTGTACAAGGAGAGAGAGTGGCCCCCTTTTGGGAGGAGAAAGTTTAGTACTTGCTATACCAGCTTAGTAAATACACTTTCTAAAAGCTAACTGCAGTCTGGCTGACTGATTATCAGTGGGAAACACACCAGTTTGGCCTTTGAATGACAGTACTAAAAACCTAGCTACTTACAGTGACCACTAAAACCCTTACAATAGTAGTAGCAGCTACCTTTGGGACCTGACCTGTGAGTGTGAGTGCACAGTAGGGGAGTAAGGAGGAGGGAGACTGTCTTGTTGCTATGTGTAGATAAAGGCACGGAGTATCAAGGAATAAATGTTTAATCTATAGAAAGAGGACCTCCGGTGCCTGGATCTTCATTTTTTTTGTCTTTAAAATGAAAGAATTGGATGATCTCTAAGGTCATCTCCACCTCGAAATCCATGATCTAAGTGACTTCTCTAAAGTCACTGCTCAGAGATTAGAAACCAGATGTCTTAATTCCTAATACAATGGTTTTTTTTTTTTGCCTACTCTTAGGTAGTATGTCGGCCTACCTATAAATGGAAAACAACAAGTGAACTCATCTGGTTTACTCAGATAAGGAAAAGGACAACAATTAGATAGATATCTTTGATTTTCCTGTGTCCCCATACAAATAAAATAACCCCGTATGACTTATCCAAGTGCTCCAACTGAGGATCATATGATCATAGATTTCAAATGGTACATAACTTGGGAGGCCATCAAATACAATCCTCCCATTTAATAGAATAAAAAACTAACATGCAGACAGTTTAAATGAGTCATATTGTTAGTAAGTGACCCAGGCAGAATCTGAGCTCAGGTCTTTTAGACTCCAAGTTTAGTATTCTATCCACCTAGCTTCCAGATCAAATATTCTTTCCCTATTAGGTTTAAATTATGAGATTAACTTGAAAAGCTATTTTGAAAAGACATAAAATAGGAAATCAGAATACCAGAGTTTTAGTTTCAGTTCTGCCAAGAAGTAGCTGTGTAATGTTGGACAAGACACTTTATTGCTTTGAACCACTGATTTCTAATTAGTAAAATGAGGAGTTTTAACTAGATGATCTCTCAGGTACCTTTCAGCTCAGACATTTTATGAGCCTATGCTTGTACTTTCTATTTGTCCTATTTCACCTTTCTTTTTAATCTGTTTTAGCCTTCTCTCTCCAAGAAGGAAATGTGATTTCTCTAATTCTTCATCATTCTGGTTTCTTCCATCAGCCATCTGGTCACTGTCGCCATCATCATCATCATCATCTTCTTCTTCTTCCTTTTCTTCCTCCTCTTCTTCTTTCTCCTCCTAATGATAATAATGATACTTAGAAATTTACAAAACACTTAAAGTATGTAATCTCATTCTAGTTTCACAAGAAAGCTTTATGGTTAGAACCATAGACGTTTTTATCTCCATTTGACAGATGATGAAACTGAGGCTTAAGTAATTAAGTGACTTGCTTAGTTTCCCAGCTTAGTGAACAGCAGAGCCAGGTTTGACCTTATACTATCTGCCACAAAATCCATTGCTCTTCTCATATACTACCTACTTCTAGGAGCAAGGAAAGGAACCAATATTATTCATTTTTTCCAGAAATTCATACCTTAAGGATGTGATTTGTACCAAGAATGTAAAATGAATTCCATAAGATCTTACTGCAAGAAAGTAGCAAACCATACAATGCAATCCAAAATCCAACATTTCATTCCAAGAGTATTCAACCTTAAAAAATGGTAGATGTCTGTAGATTTTCTTAGTGTTAGAAATACCAATACTTTCTCTATCAAACTTCTATCTGGATGAGCTATAAAGATTTCAAATTCACCATGTCTAAATCAAAACTCATTTTTTAAACTCACCCCACATTTTCAATAAGTTGCCAAACATTATTGACTTTACTTCCAGAATATCTCTGACATTTTCTTTCCTCTCCAACCACATAGGCCCTAGTTCAGGTCCTCATTAAACTTCACCTGGACTATTGTAATAACATTCTAATTGGTCTCGCTGCCTTCATCCTCTCTCTTCTCTAAGCCATCTACCACACAGCTATCAGGCATATATCTGACCATGTCACTCCCCCGCACAACCAAAGTACTAATATGATAAAACACAAACTCTCCCTTGACAAAAGATCTATTTAAAATGAAAAAACTTACAAGTGTGCATTGACAAGTATAAAACATGATATACAGTAACCCATAGTAATTCCAATTGTAGTGTGTGTCTGTTGGAGGTTGGGGGGGAGGTGAGGAGGAGAGGAAGGTCTAAATACTCCTGGGAGACTTGTGAAACTACTGAAGAGATATTTCCCTTTCACCTTTGACCTGCACTGTCTGTGAAGCTCACAAGGGGCCTAGCTTTGGCTTTCTTAGTTCTTTTATCTCCTCTGTGAAGTTGTTGCAGAGATTACCTGCTAAGAACCAGCACCCAGGAGCTCCTGACCTCTTGAACTCACTGAGTGAAAGCCAAGGCTCGAAACAACCATATCAGAATTGCTCTGTGGTCACCTGTGCCCAGAGGAAGAAAGATAATAAAGAGGCATCCAGTCTGGATGTCTAGGCTCAGACACCTCTAGGCAAACATCTCTTCCCAACTGCCATTTGTGTTTAACCCTAGGAGCTGTCTGCTAGGAAATGAGGAGAAAGGATAGCCCCTCATCTCTCACTCACAGAGTCCCAATATGCTCAAAAGAGATGAAGGGAGAGCCTCTGTTTCACTTGTAAAGCCTAGCACAGTCTGCTCCAACCTACCTTTGTTTTTGCACATTGTTCCACATACGCTATGTTATAACCAAACTAGCCAGCCTGTTGTTTACTGTACTGTATTTGAAAGATGTTCCATCTTTGCACATGCTATCCCTCAAGCCTGGAATACATCTCCTCCTCACCTCTGCTTTTAGGATTATCTTGTTGTTCAGTCGTTTCAGTCATGTCTGACTCTTCGTGACCCCATTTGGGGTTTTCTTGGCAAAGATTCTGACGTGGTTAGCCATTTCCTTCTCCAGCTCATTTTACAGTTTAGGAAACTGAGGCAAACAGGGTTAAGTGACTTGCCCAGGGTCACATTGCTAGTTAGTGTCTGAAGCTGGATCTAAACTCAGGTCTCCCCCATTCCCTCCATCGTGCCACCTAACTGCTCTGAGAAATATCTAGTTTCCATTAAACCACAGCTCAAGTGCTAACTTGTTCAAGAAGGCAATCCTGATCCCCTGAGCTGTTTGTCTACCCCTACTTTTCCCTAAATTAGTTAGTATCTATGCTGTATGCATTTAATTTATTTATCTGTATTCCTGTTCTGCTCCCAGCCTCAATAAAATGCAAACTTCTTTGAGGGAAGGGGCTTTTTCACTGATATCTTTGTAAGCACCCTACCTAGCACAGATTTCTGGCACATGGCAGATATGTATTAAATGTTTGTAATATGAATTAATGAGTGAAAACTTGAACTTAAAGCTGAAAAAAATTTGTGGGATATACTTTTTGTAAACTTACATGACAATTCAAAATATGGATCAATTTCTACTAATTAAAATTAAACCTTTGGTCATAGATTATTTTTTTTCTACTTTCACCAGAATTAGTAAAGACCAGATTTTCTTTTCAAGCCTGTCCTAGTAAGACTTGGACTGAGGAAATAACAGCATGGTATAATGAATAGAGCACCAGGCTTAGATCAAGGAAAACCTAAACCTTAGAGTAGAAAATCCTTCAATAGATACTTATTAGCTGTGTGTCTCTAAGCAAATTACTTAACCCCTATGATCATCCTGTACCTCTGTGGAGGCAGATCCTTCAGTTAATAAAATCATTGATCCTTTCTGAACTCTGATACAGTCCAAAGAATATTACATGGTCCTCATTCTCTGAATATATTCTTAACAGCATTTTTTTTCTCTTTCTGTTTTCCTCATCATTGAGTGATTTGTTACTTGAGACATCTATTCTTGCTTCTTTTGTCTCTAAATTGTTGGCACATCATGTTTGACTTGGTTGTCTCAGAATGATGGCTTCCTGGAAACTTATTGTCTAAAACAATGATTAAATTTCTTTCAAATAAAAAAAATATACATCTTACACAGAATGTTTTTAAGGTACTTCAGAGAATTTAATTATTAAACAACACAAAAAACCTTTCTTTAAAAAGTAAAATTCACTGACCTCAGGATTAAAAAAAATATGCAACATCTTTTCTTCTTGAAAGAGGATGCAATCCATCATTCAATTTGTTAAATGCCCACAGGATGCCTGGAACTTTTATAAACATTAATAGATGACGCATCCCTATCCTCAAATATGAGCAGGACTCACATATTTGGAATGTAATGTACTTGGCAGTTTACATCAAACATTCTACTCTGGGGAAATCAGAATAGCCTGATAAATTAGAAATTAATACTAAGTTTGAAAAACTGGATGTTATAACTAACAATATCCTGAAAATCATTAATAATAAGTCTACGTGTCCTCGAAATAACTACATTGGTTTTCATCTTCCCTTTTCTTTACATTCAATGTTCTTTATGAATGTCTCTCTTAGTGCCTTAGCCTTAACTTTTAATCAGGAATTCACTCTTGAAGTCATCTTAACATGACCATTATCCTATTTTTGAAGGCAAAAATACTTCAATGGTTAATACAGTTCAAGTGGATTGCTACCAATAAACTGATAGTTTGAACTGATCATTCAGTCATTGAAACATTTATTAGCCACCTACTATGTGCAAAGACTTGTGCTAGACATTTAGCAAGGCAAGAAGAATTTGCTAAGTTTTTACTATATGTCAGGCACTGTGCTAAGTTCTGGGGACACACATTCAAGCAAAGGAAAGACAGTTCCTTCCCTCAAGCATCTTACATACTAATGGAGGAAGACAACACAGAAAAGAAAGCTTAAAATCAGGGAAAGCAGGGGGCAGAGCCAAGATGGCGGCTGGTAAGCAGGGAATAGCTTGAGCTCTGTACCGAGTCCCCCCAAAAACTTATAAAAAATGGCTCTGAACCAATTCTAGAATGGCAGAACCCACAAAACAGCAGAGGGAAGCAGGCCTCCAGCCCAAGACAGCCTGGATGGTCTCTGGGTGAAGTCTATCCCACACGGATCTGGGAGCTGGGAGCTGGGAATGGAGTGGAGCAGAGCCCAGCCTGAGCTGCGTGTACCAACAAGACCAGCAACCGGGCAGAGCATGCCCTAGCGCCCTGAACCACTGATCTGCGGCAGTTATGAGACTTCTCAACCAACAAACACCAAAGACTGCTGAGAAGGTTAGTGGGAAAAGCTGTGGGAGTGGAAGGAGTTCCCGGGGGCAGTGGAGGTGGGGCAGCTACAGTTGCTGCTACTTCCGGCCCTAGGCCCACCTGGTGGGAGGAATTAAGTGGTGGATCAGAGCAGGGGTGCACAGCCTGCCAAAGATCTAAGCCCAGTTCGGGTTGGGGGTTCTTGGGGAAGGAGCAGTGCTGGTGTGGCAGAGCTGGCACCTCCCCCCCAAACATGGAACATAGAACTCTGTAGTCTACAAGCAGTCATACCCCACTGAAAAACTCAAAGGTCAGGTTAGCTGGCTGGGAATATGGCCAGGCAGCGAAAATGCACCGAGATTCAATCTCAGACTTTGCATTCTTTCTTTGCTCACAAAGAAGACCAAAACATACAGAGAGAAGAAATTAATAAAGTCAAGGAGCCTACAACAGAAACCTCCAAGAAAAACATGAACTGGTCCCAGGCCATGGAAGAGCTCAAAAAGGAGTTGGAAAAGCAAGTTAGAGAAGTAGAGGAAAAATTGGGAAGAGAAATGAGAAGGATGTGAGAAAACCATGAAAAACAAGTCAATGACTTGCTAAAGGAGACCCAAAAAAATACTGAAAAATACACTGAAGAAAACAACACCTTAAAAAACAGACTAACTCAAATGGCAAAAGAGCTCCAAAAAGCCAATGAGGAGAAGAATGCCTTGAAAGGCAGAATTAGCCAAATGGAAAAGGAGGTCCAAAAGACCACTGAAGAAAATACTACTTTAAAAATTAGATTGGAGCAAGTGGAAGCTAGTGACTTTATGAGAAATCAAGATATTATAAAACAGAACCAAAGGAATGAAAAAATGGAAGACAATGTCAAATATCTCATTGGAAAAGCCACTGACCTGGAAAATAGATCCAGGAGAGATAATTTAAAAATTATTGGACTACCTGAAAGCCATGATCAAAAAAAGAGCCTAGATATCATCTTTCAAGAAATTATCAAGGAGAACTGCCCTGAGATTCTAGAGCCATAGGGCAAAATAGAAATTGAAAGAATCCATCGATTGCCTCCTCAAATAGATCCCAAAAAGAAATCTCCCAGGAATATTGTCGCCAAATTCCAGAGCTCCCAGATCAAGGAGAAAATACTGCAAGCAGCCAGAAAGAAACAATTTGAGTATTTTGGAAACCCAATCAGAATAACCCAAGATCTGGAAGCCTCTACTTTAAGAGATCGAAGGGCTTGGAATACGATATTCCAGAGGTCAATGGAGCTAGGATTAAAACCTAGAATCACCTACCCAGCAAAACTGAGTATCATGTTCCAAGGCAAAATATGGATTTTCAATAAAATAGAGGACTTTCAAGCTTTCTCAGTGAAAAGACCAGAACTGAATAGAAAATTTGACTTTCAAACACAAGAATCAAGAGAAGCATGAAAAGGTAATCAAGAAAAAGAACAAGAAAAAGAAATTGCAAGGAACTTACTAAAGGTGAACTGTTTTGTTGACATTCCTACATGGAAAGATGACGAGTATGATTCATGAGACCTCAGTATTAGGGTAGCTGAAGGGAAAATGCATACATATATGTTTATGTATATATATGGGTGAATGTGTATGTATGTATATATCTATGTGTGTGTGTATATATATATATATATATATATAGAGAGAGAGAGAGAGAGAGAGAGAGAGAGAGAGAGGACACAGGGTGAGTTGAAGATGAAGGGAAGATATCTAAAAGAAATAAAATGAAATTAAGGGATGAGAGAGGAACATACTGAGAGAAGGAGATAAGGAGAGATAGAATGGGGTGGATTATCTCGCATAAAGGAGGCAAGAGCAAGCAGTTTTGTGGGAGGAGGGGAGAGGGTGGATGAGGGGGGAATGAGTGAACATTGCTCTCATCAGATTTGGCCTAAGGAGGGAATACCATACATACCCAATGGGGAATCTTACCCCACAGGAAAGAAGAGGGAAGAAGGTAAAAATAAATGGGGGGATAATGGAGGGGAGGGCTGATGGGGGTGGAGGTAGTCAAAAACAAACACTTTTGAAAGGGGACAGGGTCAAGGGAGAAAATTCAATAAAGGGTGATGGGTTGGGAAGGAGCAAAATATAGTTAGTCTTTCACAACATGAGTATTGTGGAAGGGTTATACATAATGATACACATGTGGCCTATGTTGAATTGCTTGACTTCTTAGGGAGGGTGGGTGGGAAGGGAAGAGGAGAGAGAATTTGGAACTCAAAGTTTTAAAAACAGATGTTCAAAAACAAACAAAAATGTTTTTGCATGCAACTAGAAAATAAGATACACAGACAATGGGGTGTAGAAATTTATCTTGCCCTTCAAGAAAGGAAGGGAAAAGGGGATGGGAGGGGAGTGGGGTGACAGAGGGGAGTGCTGACTGGTGAACAGGGCAACCAGAATATACGCCATCTTGGAGTGGGTGGGAGGGTAGAAATGGGGAGAAAATTTGTAATTCAAACTCTTGTGAAAATCAATGCTGAAAACTAAATATGTTAATTAAATTTAAAAAAATTTTAAAAAACTATTTAAAAAAAATCAGGGAAAGCAGTGAGGAGAAGGTACATGGGGGTGTCAAAGAGGTTACAGTGTCAAAGTCCAGAAATTCAGAAGCAGAGGAGGGAAAGCAATAAAAGGTGATCAGTCTGGGCAATTCCCCAAAATGAAGGCCATAAGAAGAACTTGCCAATAGTATGGGGGGAGTGGGAGTGGGTCAATACGATAGAAGGAAGTTCCAGGCTAAGAAGGCAATTGAGGCATGGTGTCAATTTCCAGGACGTCAAAGACAGAGTTGGGAAGGGAATGTAAAGACGAACAAATCATTTTTTTTTCTGACCTCAAGAATCTTCTAATCCTTTCAGAGAGCTCTATTTAAAAAAAAATGGCAGTAATAATACGAAGTTTGATCTCACATCCTAATTCTTTTACTCAAATACAAAAAACAGTCATTTTCTCTATCTCCATAAGAATCCACAGAACATTTAACATAAAAGAATGACAGGATGGGACCTGACACAGGATCATTTTTGAATGAAATGATGATGATGACAATAACAAAAAAATTTGGAAGGTAATATAATAAAAATGAGTATAGGCTTAATGAAATATAGATCTTATTGCCCAAAGGCATCTGGAGAAACACTATTCCTTGTCAAAAAATGAGGAAGAACATGATTAGATCTCCTCAGAACACATAATAGACAAGGTAGAAACTTATAAATATATATTTTAGAGCAGACATCACTGTAAACCCCTGCCCCGCCCCTCCCCCCCCCCCCACCACAGTAAAGGCTGACAATAAGAACAAATCACTGATTTGTTGAATATAACCAAAGAGGTTTATTTCCTGATCAGAACATGGGCAACAACCACATGAAGTAAACCAAGAATGTGGTGATAAGCAAGCACTGAACAACTGACTGTGTCATTCTGATTGGTTTATTAAAATGGAAAGGTTTAGGATTGCCATTTAGGATCAGGCCATCTTCACCAAATATCACAGAAGGGTTATCTTTAATGAGTCTGAACTAATTGACATATGTAGATTATACAAGAAAGTTTTAAAAAAACACACACCTGTGCAACATGTCACTGTAGGTTACAAAATTTAGCATCTACTGATACCTGGCAAGACATAATGTAGAGTCTAAATTTATACTTCAGAAGCTCATTATCTTTCATAATAATCTTCCAAGTTCTGGATATCCTCAGAACAAGCAGATCTCTTGATATAGAAGAAACATTCTTTGGCAAATTCACAATACACCATACATGCATATAAATGGCCTCCAAATACTAATATAATAGTTCAAAATATAGGTTGAAGATACAGTATGAATGAAGGAAATCTTGTTTAACATAACTTAACATAATATTCAAATGCTACTACTATATTGAAGTGACAACATAGTGATTAAAATCTTAAATAATCTGGGACATAGGAATATGTCTTATATAGAGGTAATTTTATATAAGTTCTCTGTAACAGCAAAGCATCAATAATAGAATCTAGACATAGCCCATTATATAAAACCAGATGTTAAGGAATCCATACTTCTATATCTGTTATTGTTGTGTTGTTGTTCAGTTGCTTCAGTCACATCCAACTCTTTGTGACCACATTTGGGATTTTCTTGGCAAAGATATTGGAGTATTTTGCCATTCCCTTCTCCAATTAATCTTACAGATGAGGAAACTGAGGCAAACAGGATTAAGTGGCATGCTCAGGGTCACACAGATAAGTGTCTGAGGTCGTATTTTTGGACTTAGGAAGATGAATCTTCCTGACTCCAGGCTCAGTACTATATCCACTGCACCACTTGGCTGCCCTGCACTATAGTTGTAGGGACTACCAAATAATCCGTGTGACTTTGAACAAATCATTTAACCTCTCTAACCATTGGTCTACAGCATTTTAAAATGAGAGAGTTGGACTAGCTAAATGATCTCTACAATCCCTTCCAGCTCTGAAAGGGAGGATTACCTTCTGTTCTGTTGCAATGATCAGAAAAATGAAAAGGTAAGCAATATTAAGCTTCCATGGTTTATTTTTAAATGCTAGGATTTTGATCTTTAGAGAGCCAAATTCTAAGCAATAAGGAAGGAAAAATATATATCATGATTTAGTTAAAATTGTATGGAGTTTATGAAAGGGCTTGGGTCATCATTCCTGGAGAAGTTCAAATGGTTTATTGAGGATTTCATTGTGAAGAAGATATTAGGATAATGATGGTCTAATTTATAGTACCAGACCACAGTAGTACTCTGTGGATCAGCACCTAGTTTTAGTAGCATGGTATGATGGAAGGTGCGTTTGATTTGGAGTCAGAAGACCTGAATTTAAATCTTCACTTTTTACTTAGTACTTGTATAACCTTGAGCAAGTCACTTTTCTCTGGGACTCAGTTTACTCATGTGTTCAATAAGAGAGTTGGATAAGATGATATCAAAGATCTATTCCATCTTTAAATTCCACCATTCAGATAATAGGAATCATCAGGCAGTAGACACTTAAGCCTAGTCTGTCTCTGTCTCTGTATCTCTGTTTCTGTCTCTGTCTGTCTGTCTGTCTGTCTTGCTCTCACTTTCTCTGTTTCTCTCTGTCTCTCTTTGTCTGTGTCTCTATTTCTATCTCTGTCTCTGTGTCATTCTGTTACTCTGTATCACTCTATCTCCGTCTCTTTGTCTCTGTCTCTCACTGTCTTTCTGTCTCTGTTTCTCTCCTGTAAGTGGTTTGTTATGTCTTTTATCCCTTCATTCATTACTCTGTGATTCTTTGTTTTATCCTGTCTTTGCCAGACTTTTTTCTAATAAAATAAAGATGCTTTTGTTCTTAATATCCAAAGATGAAGTCAGTGAACACATTTTAAAGGATCAGTGGACATGACATAAATGTATTTATGTTAATGGGAATTTTACCTGTATAACTAATGCCGGATGGAGCTGGGATTAGATGCCATAAGTAGTGTTGGGGGACAAATGGACTTTTTACAAAGTGTGAACATTTTCAGAAGTATCATATTACAGGAGCCTTAATTTCTTCCAAAATGTATTACTATTTGCCACACACAATGACCACCAAAGGGTTGTTCTCTGTCCGAAACATCAGTTACAAATCTACCTTAAGTAGTCAGCTTTCAGTTTAGGTTCTCCTAGAGCAGGGGTGGGGAACCTGCAGCCTCGAAGCCACATGTGGCCCTCTAGGTCCTCAAGTGTGGCCCTTTGACTAAACCCATACTTCACAAAATAAAAGGATTTGTTCTGCAAAACTTGGATGGTTTGTAGAAACCATCAATTGCTATTTAATTTTTTTTTATCAGATCTCTGAATATTTCAGTAAAATACCATGGCGTGTCAATAGGGATGATTGTGATTCTTCTTCATCTATATTTAGTTACTCAGGTACTCGTCCTTCTCTTATTAGTATAGCTCATATGTCTGGAAGATATATAAAACAATAGTGGTAACAAAAAATTTCCTTGATTTACACCTTAATGGAAAGTCTTCTAGTGTTTATTCCAAATAATGCTTACTTGTCATTCTAAATAAACTTTATTATTTTTTAGTTCCACTTATTTCCATGATTTTTACTATTTTAATACAAATGATAGATATTTGTTGAGTATTTGTTGAAAGTTTTTCTTCAGGTAGAGAATTATTATTATTTATAGTTTTGTCATATTGGACCATTCCTGTATCCCTGACATGAATCCCACTTGGCCATAGTGAGAAACAATATTTTTAATATATCGTTATAGCTTCTTTACTAACATTTTATTCAATATTTTACATAAATCTTCATGAGTAATATTGAGCAATAGTTTTCTTTTTCTGCTTTATCTCTATATGCTTGGGATTCTGGATTATATTGATCATGTAGAAGAAATCAAACAAGATTTCTTTTATATATGCTGTGCAACAATTTGTGTGTATAGATTTTGGCTGTTACAATAAATGTTTGATAAAATTAACAAGAAAATCCGGACCCAAGTTTTTTTATGACTTTTAAAATTTATATTTCTGAAATATGGCTATTAATATTAATTATTTCTTGCCCAATTAGCCTTGTATTTTATATTTTTATAAATAAATATTAAAAAGAAATTCATTTACTACTTTAAAATTTTTGGTTTTGTTGGCATAGATTCTGGTAATTCACTTTCTTTTATTTTGGAAATTTGATTTTACTCCATTGTCAAAATCAAATTTACTAATAGTTTTCCTATATTAGTAATCTTTTTCCAAGTGTTTGGTTTATCATATCAGTAGTCTTTGTTTTCAATGTAGTCACTTCTTTGTTTTTTCCATTTTCTCTTTTTGGTTTGTTTAGAAGTTAAGTGTTGATTTTCTGTTTTTTTTGTAAATTGTGTTCAGAATACATTGATTTTTGTCCTTCCTTTTATCTCTTTTATTAATGTATTTAGAGATATAAAATTTCCTCCTGCTATTGCTTTGACTATTTCTGCTAAGATCTGGTATGTTGTTCTGGTATGTTGTCTTATTGTTTTCACTTTCTTTGATATGATTTACTGCTTACATTTTCTTTGTCCCAGTGATTTTTTAGGATTAAACTAAAAACATTTATGAGTTTCATCTATTTTATGATTCGTTCTTCAAATTTCCCTTATTAATGATCATTTTTCTTGCATTATGGTCAGTAAGACATTCATTATTTCTGACTTACTGCACTTGTTAATAAATTATTATGTTGGTGGGCATGGTTATTTTTGCTAAGACACAATGCAAAGCTGAATGTGTATATTCCTTACAATCATCATTCCATAATTACCAAAGTCCTTTTACATCTAATATTTCTAGTATTTCTAATGTACTGTTTAGATCCTTCATATCCTTTTAGTTGGTTTTTCTATTATATTTGTCTATGTTTAAAAGAATCATGATGCATTTCTCAATAATTATTGCCTTGCAGTTCAGTTCTCCCTGTATTTAAATTAACTATTCATTTAAGTAGCTAGTTATGATGCTATGCAGTGGTTTCATATTTAATTTTGATATTATTTCTTTTTCTACTGTGTCTTTAAGTTTACTGTAACTTTCCTTATGTTTACTAACCATGTCTGTGTTTACTTGTTTTATTTGAACTCATGATTGATATCTATGGTTTTTTTTGCATTCAGCTGAGACATCATAGATTCTACTTTAGTTTCTCATTTTAACTTTTTATGAGTCTTCATGAAATATGTTGCTTTTAAAGAACAAATTATTTGGATTTCTCATCTACTTTGCCACCCTAATCCACTTTATGTGTGCACTTATGCCATTTGTATTTATTATGCGGTCTGACACCAGACTTCTCCACTACCCTACTTTACTGGAACAGAAACAAATCAGTGACTCTTAATTATTTTTCTTTTTTTAATAGCATAGCAACTAACTACTTAAATGAATAAGTTAAATACATCATGTTCCTTTTAAACTTTTTTTGTGTTTGCTAAATTTTTGGTTTCTTTCAAGTGGCCTAAAATGATTCTCAATCATTGTCTTCCACAACTTCTTTAAACATAATAAATAAGTTTATTTTTCATCATGCTTTGGGAGGAGGGAACTTCTTAAATTAACCTTCTTAATCCTATGATACTGGTTCACTGTTTTTGATAATATTTGTTGTGAATGTTCTTCCAATTTTTTATGCTGTTGATATTTCTCTAACATTTAGTATCATATCATTGAGTTGTTTTTTTTTTAGTTTTGTTTCTTTCATTCTTTTTCAGAGTGCTAACTACTTGGTTAGTTTTCTAGCTTCTATTATTAGCTATTTAGTCTCTTTCCAAATCTTTCTTGAAGAGCTCTAAGTTGACCATTTATATCTTCTTTCATTAGGCCTTCCTTCTACTCTTACTTCTTGTGGTCAATCTGGTCTCTGTTCAGGTGATGTAATTGTAATTATTACAGATTATTCTCTTTTTTGAGTTTCTTCATGGGATTGCCTTGGCCCATAGTACTTGTATTTGGAATTGCCTTATGTTTGCTCATTTCTTCAGTCTCTCTACTATGAATTGGTAGCAAAAGCCATCATACTCCTTTAATATGTCCCTTGAACTTCTCTTGTGTTATGAAATTTTTGGACTTACTGACACACTGACCCCTCAGAGCAGGGATGGGTGGTGAGGTGGGGCAGGAAGGATACTAATAGTCACATATAGTATTTGGTCCTTGACTTAGAGTAGGACATTCAGAAATTTTAGCATAGCTTCTGGGCCCTTTTTCTCTAGCACTAGCCTAGATAACGTACAGGTTTAGTGTCATTTTCAAGACATTCTCCTTCTATCACATTCACAGACAGCATGGATGACATGCCAGAAGGTGGTAGCTTTCAATTTTTTCCTTTTTAGTCCAGTAGCAAACTAGATTATAATGATCTTTGGTCCTTTTCCTCTTGTTACAGAATCAGAGCAGGGCTGGCAGTGATATAGAGCAAATAGGATGAACCTTTATTGTTTTGTCTTTTTTCCCTCTTGTAAGGACTATCTTATGGGAGTTTTTTTATTTCACATCTTTTATTTGCTGATCTTTTCCTTTATTTCACATAATTTATTAGTGTTCTTGAGGTGGATTTGGAAAAAGCTAGATGTGGCTGAAAATTTTCTATCTTTACTGTATTTCCATTCAGGTAGACTTTTTAAAAAGGCATTTAAAGTTGCATGGCTTTCTGACAAAGGAGAGTTCCAGTAAAGACTAGAGAATGATGAGTTCATCAGTCTTTCTCTTGAGTTCTGCCTTTCTATATTGCTAAGTCAAATAACATTGATAGCTGGATTTTTAATGGAATTAATGAATATCCCTTGACTCCCCACAACTATCTCTCCCTCCCTCAACCTATTACCTTTATCTCCATAGCAGTTATTTCTGGCAGTTTCACTGTGCGTTCGCAGATTTTAAAATTGTTAGCACGATGGTTATAAGAGACACTTAAACTGTGAGTAGCGGCTCTCAACTCAGGCATGAGTTTTCCACCCGTGGAAATGGATGAGACAGCTTACAAAGTCAGTGTGTGTACTAAAAGTCATCCCTATAAGTGTAAATGAGCTTAGATCTGTTGTTGGGATTTACACAACCAGTAGCCACAAGATATGATTACTGGAAATGAACTTAGATTGTGGGTAAGTGATAGGTAATGTTTTTAGATGAAGAAGAGGTTGAAAAATTAAAAGGCATGCCAGATGACTTGGAGTAACAGGGGGGCAGGAACAAAATCCCACAAGAGAGTGGGACCTCTCTTTCATCTGCTAGCACAGTGCCATCTAGGAAAAAGGAGTCAAAATCTACCCAAGAACAGGGACAGCTGTTATGGTTCTCCCCAAGTAGCCCAGTACAGAGAAAGAAAAACTGAGATATTAAAAAGGAGCAAAAAATATCTAGAGATGGTAAATAACCCAGGAAAATACAATTGTTCACAGTTATACTTTTAATCATATCTAGGCAAGTCAGAAGCTTATTCTCTATAGAATTTTCCTTAATATATTGCTTTCATTTTTTTTTCAGTACTTTCATGTGGATCTTTGATTTCAACAATTTGGCGATTTCTACCAATAATGCAAATAAGAAATCATCTATGTCTGATCATTCTGTGAGGCTCCTGTCCATGTTCCCCCATAAGTCCTTCATGTCAATGTGCAAAAGGTCTTCCTTGCTTTCTCTTGCCATAACAAGTTTCCCAGTGGAAAACCGACTGTCCATCTGCCATCCATTGTCTTCACCACTTGACCAATCTTTCTTTTCTTCCTATCATGCATTTCCTTGATGATATATTTTATTCCTATTCTATGAAATTTCTCATTCATTATATGTTTCTATGTGCTTACTCTCACATGGGCTCCTCCATTGTCCTTTACATTGTGCTTACTTTCAGTTCTTCACATACAGTTGGATCCCAAGTCTCACCATTGCCATAAAATCAATAGTGGCATTAAAATTGTGGGCCTTTGTTTCCATGGGAGCTTTGCAATTTTATGAGGGCAACTCAATGTGATCTCCTCTTTCTGTCCAACTTTGTCCATCTTTACTATATATTATAGATATACATACTGATAGACAAGCTCTATTTTCCCAGGTGTGCTTGTAAAAATTATATTACATTAAAGAGAACAAAGTTGAGAAAAGCAAAAGTATCAGATGTAGAGTCTACAGGGGAATTCTGTGTTGGATGAGGCTCAATTGTAAGATTGTTTAGAATTGATATAAAGGGTATCTGAATGAAGTAAAAAATAATAAGGACATGGAAAATATATGATTTCATTAAAACAAGGATAACTAAGAAAATATTTTTTAAAATTACTAACATACATACCTACTTTCCCACCTACAAAATCTTTACATGAATGATCTCTCTGCTAATCAAGGACAACATCAATGAAGACATTGGAAAAAAGCAGACTTTCATAAGTTATAATCCTCAATGTGCCGTATCTTTATCATTTTGCAATTGACTGAAAGGTATAGAGAATATAGGACTTGATTATATTTAATGTTTGTGATTATGAAAAAGTATTTGATTTGGTAAAACAAAATGTTCCTTTAAAGATTCTTTTCAAACAAGATGTCTCACATCCTTTCATGAAAATAATTTAGGTTTCCTTGAAAGATATAATAATGGAAATAATGTTTAATGGCTCTCTGATCATAAAATTCAAGCAAGGAATAAAACAAGGAAATGTTTGCTTAGCAAAGGTGTTCACCACTGTGATAGAGTAGATTCAATCCATATTCCAGGTCAAAAATGCATTCCATTTGGATGAAGACATGGATCTTCCAGCTGAACATTTTTAATGGATGACATTGTCTTTTTATTTTTCTACTTAGTAATATTCTCCCCTTAAAAACTTTGTCATCCACATATGGATAATAGAGGACAGTTGAACAGGAGAGAAAACAAAAAGGTAGAATTTTCCAAGTATGAGTCAAAGAAAGGGTATTTAGAGAAGGATTAGAAAACCTCAAATAGTTGAGCTTGGTAGTAGCAGCAAACCTGAAGTTCAAAAATTAAATACAGAAAGAAAGCTAGAGAAATGAAAAGGAGAATTGTCAAAGTCAACAAACATTTATTAAATGCCTACTATGTGTCAGTCACTGTGCTAAGCAAAAAGAGGCAAAGACAGCCTCTGCTCATGATTTAATGGGTGAGGCAACAAACAAACAAACATTGCAAACAAGCTACATAAAAGATAACTTAGAAAGTAATGAGAGGTAAGGTCCTAGAATAAAGAAAGATCAGAAAATGATCCCTGTAGAAGACTGGATTTTAGGTGGGAATCAAAGCAAGTCAGAGAAGCCAGTAGGCAGAGATGAGAAGGGAGGGCATTCCAGGCACAGGAAGAAACCAGAGAAAATGCCCAGAGAATGGTCCAAGAAAAGTGGCTAAATCACTAATGCCATTTGTGGCAGAGATCTCACTATTAGGAGTATACCTCAAGGAAGTAGAAAACAAAAGAGAAAACTATAGTACATAATAAATATCCATAGTTTTACCTCGATTTTTCAAAGAATTGGAAAAATGCTGATGCCTAGCAGTAGGGGAATAGCCAAAAAGACTATGGTAAATGAATGTAAAGAAAAGTTGTTGCACAATAAGAAATGGCAAATATGAGGAATAGAGGAAAACAAGAGGAAAATTTGTATGAACTGATGCAGAGTTGAAATAAGTAGAATCAAAAGGACAATGTAAACCATGACTACAACAATGTAAATGAAAAGATCACTAAAAGGAAGCCAAACTCTGATTAAACAAAAAAAATTGAAATTTCAGAAAATATAATAAAAACACTTTTCTCCTAATGTCAGGAAGATGGGGAACTACTAAGGCAGAATATTGTATATGTTGTCAGATGCCACCCATCATAATAGAACCTATCCACTGTGTTCACAACCAAGAGGCATCATTTGGCAGATTTTTACATGAACTTAGTCATTTTTCTCTAATAGAATAAAACCTATTTACCCTGCCTACACTTCCTCTTGGATAGTTCATTATGGGCTGGGGTAGCCCAAGTTCTTGAAGGCTATGACAGCAGAGTACAAGTTTGCATGTGTCCTTTCAAACTAGAAAAGCTTTAGGTACAGCCCAATGAAAAACTATTTGTCTGTGGCCTGTTGTCTGTTTCCAAGTATAAAGAAATTCATAACAAGTTGGGCCACAGGGTAGCAAATTTTTCAGCTATGGCAACTCTCAAAGAACATCTAAATTATAGAAGGTTATCAGTTTACTTCAGTGAAAGGAGCAATTACACAAATACAACTCCAGATTTTAAAACAATAAAATAAAATAAATAACATATCATATTTATTTAATTTTTTGTTTTTCAGAATATATATATATATATATGTATATATATTTACACATGCATAATCTCATTTAATCTTTACAACCATACCATAAGTTGGTGCCATAATAAAACCCATTTTACAGTTGAGGAAGCTGAGGCTGATAGAAATTAGGTAACTTGCCTAAGGTTACCTAGCTAACAAGTGAATGATGAAGGAATCCAACCCAAATCTTCCCACTTCCAAATAAGGAAGGAAGGAAGGAAGGAAGGAAGGAAAGAAGAAAGGGAAGAAGGAAGGACCGACCAGGAACTAAGACATTTGTGTGTTGGTATTATTAACTTATTTGAAAAAAAATTGATGTTTTTCCTTCCTATATCTGAAATTCCCCATCATAGACCTTACCCATCACAATATAACAGCTAAAGAAAACTCTTTCTAAACAACCCAGATGGGCAGCTGGTGGACACAGCAAATTACCAAATGATGCCTCTGATTGTGAACACAATGGATGGGTTCTAACTACTTAGAGATGTTGTGTTTGGCCTCTTTTCCAAAGCCAAACATTTACATGAGATAACAAGGGCAATCTATTTACATATAATGACTTCTCTCTCCAAAATCTTTTGAGGCTAGTTACTCTTTAATAATCTTTAGCCCTTACAAGATAAATTTCTCTTCTGAGGAACATTTTCATTAATGTAGCCAGAGTCTCTTCTTCACTTTTGTCTATACTAAATTTTTATTGTTCTCCTATGTATATCTTAGCCAGCTATCCATCAGAAGCATTTTCCTCCCAATAAAAGGAAACTAAACTCGAGGGAAAACCTTGATTATTAGTACAGGTGTTGATTAATTTCCAAACATTAGGCTTCCAAACATGGGTAAATATTTCAGAGAATTCAATAGCTACTTCCATAGCATTTTTATTACAATCATTCAATGTTGACCAAGAATCAGTATAATCGGATACAAATGTGTGTAGCACTAGCAGTCATCTGTGCATAGGACCAAAATACGCTTGTAAACTCTCTCTGATCCAAAACTTGAGGTCATATGAGACAAAGATTAGTTTAATGCTAACTAGAGAAGAGTGATCTGTACTGGAAAAAATTGTATCGAATCTTCCTAAATTGTAATGACTCAATAGTTACTGAGTCCCCAGATCATTGGAGGTGTTCAACTGGAGGTTATATATTCACTTGATGAGGAATGTGACTTTCAACTATATCTTTGATCTAAGGATTAAAAAATTGGTTCGATTTTAAACCAAGTATTCACTTCTACAAAAAAAAAATAGTGAATATTATGACTCTATTTCCCCCCTCCAAATACAATGGCCATTCTGCTATTCTCAAAGATGGGGGACCAGACTAAAATTCTAGCTTTCTGCCCTTTAAATATAGGTAGTCTAAGGGGGAAATTTGATGGTCCAAATTGCTTGCCTGATCACTATCCTTTAAAGATGATGTAACCCAAGCCTAAATTGAACTAAAAGGAAAGTAAAGAACAAAATAAGGTGATCTTGGGATAAAAAAGACACAAGGTCTAAAAAAAATTTTTTTGAGGGGGGAAGGCAGGGCAATTGGGGCTAAGTGACTTACCCAAGGTCACACAGCTAGTAAGTGTGTTAAGTGTCTGAGGCTGGATTTGAACTCAGGTCCTCCTGACCTCAGGGCCTGTGCTCTATTCACTGTGCCACCTAGTTGCCCCAAGGGCTAAAGATTTTTAGGTGTACTTAAAGATTCAGTTGAAGGTTAGGATGAAAAGCTGAGTTAGTATTCCATGGACTAACTGCTATGATTCTCTTATAAGTTAATTAACATCATTTGTGAAAAGAATAGCCATGAGAAGTTGTGTTAATAGAGAAAGGGGAGATATGAGACAAAGGGAAGTCAGAGATACCTTGTCCATAGTAAGGAGAGAAGTTAGAATAATTTTTAGGATAACCTGGACCTGGGAGTAAGAATGATCTAGAACTGAGCCTTACGACTCAGAACATGGGGACTTGCACCACGAGACATGCTTCCATTTGACATTATTCCCCATGAAATGCTGTTTCTAAGAGTGAAGATAGCAGAAAAAGAGAAAGAAGTAAAATCTATAAATTTATTTATATAGAAATAGAATAGAAAAGGAAATTTTAATTCAACATTGCGTAGCTACCCTTATGATAGATAAGGAGAATAAATAAAGAAGAGTATAATCCATGATTTAGAGACTAGAATTCAGAATAGATTATACATGGAGACAAATGACAATGACATAAAAGAAAACCTATTACAAAAGAGGCAGCTATGGGATGCAGTTGTTAATGTGCTGGACTAGGAGTCAGGAATAGCTGAGTTCAAATCCAGCCTCAATTACTTATTATCTCTGTGACCCTGGGCAAGTCACTTAACCACTGTGAAACTTGCTTTCTTCATTAGTAAAAATGAAGATAATAAAAATATTTATCCATAAAATTGTTGTGAGAATAAAATTAGATCATGTAGAAGTTTGCAAAGCTTAAAATTATGTATAAATGTTATCTAGCCACTTGGGTTAGAGTCACTTCTAAGTCCAACCTTAGTCATTTACTAGCTGTGTGACCCTGGGCAAATCACTTGACCTCTCTTTCATTTTCCATAACTGTAAACTGGAGATAATAATAACACCTACTTTCCAGGGTTGTTCGAGGACCAAATGAAATCATATTTGTAAGGTATTTAGCACAGTGCCTGGCAAATATCAGGAACTTAAAAAATATTTTTATTCTTCCTTATTCCTTAATTTGGGAGAAGCAGAAGGAAATTTTTTTAATGATATGCCCAGTTGGATAGAGAAAGGGACATGTTAAAAGACAAAGGAGATGGAGGACTGGCTAGATAGATGATAGATTAGATAGATAGATGATAAGAAATCAAAGTTAAGAATTTTAAGTACATTAAAAGAACTCAGTATGGATCAGGTTAAAAAAGTTTGAGAAAATAAATGACAGAAAATAGCATAACATCAAAGAAAAACAAGAAAATTTAATTGCATGAGCAAAGTTCTGATTGGAGAGAGTAATGGAATAAAAATTAATAAGCAATAAATGAAAAGAAAAAACAAGATTAATAATTGCAGCCTTAAATATGAATATAACAAATACACTAATAAAATAAAATGAGAGTAGCAACACAGAGAAGAAAATAAAATTCAACAATTTGCCAGTTAGAAAGATATCTGACATTCAGCATGAAAATAAAAGTTCAGAGAAAATAAACTGTCCAAACAAAAATGAATAAACTACATTGTGTTTAAAGGTGCCATGAGTAATGAACGTAAATGCATATGCATGAAAGGATTTATCAATAGAACTCATTAAAGAAATGACAACTGATTTTCAGAAACAAATATTAATATGGTACTTAAAAGAGACTCTAATGTTACTTTCTTGGAGCTGGATAAATCAAACAAAAAGATAAACAAAACAATACCAAAAAGAAAACCCTATGGAATTGAATGGTTGGAGAAGTTAAAGCTCAAAGACTTATGACACCTTCTCAATAGGAATATCTAAGAATATGAATAATTATCAGCATTGTGCAGTACCTTCACAAAAATTGAGCATTTACATCTACGTAGAAAAAAATGAATAAAATTTAAAAAGCAGACATGCTAAACTATATTTTGCAGAAATAAAAATACAATTGATATTGGTATGATAAAGAAAAGATTGGGACATAAATGAAGATCATAATAAATCTTATATAGAAAAAATTATAACTACATTAAAGAATAAAAAACAGACAATATATTTTATGATTGGAATATAGCTAATCCATTCTACAGAGGAAGAATTATATCTCTGAAAAAATACATTAAAATAGAATAATAAGGTTTAATGAACTGAGTGTACATTAGATACCCTCAAATAAGTAGAAAATATTTTGAAAATTAGAGGGAAAAATGACATTTTTAAAAAAGGCTATATATAATAAAGTAAAAGCCAGTTCTTCAAAAATCCTTATCTGGTTAAAGAAAAGAAAAGAAAAATTTTTAAAAAGGTAAAACACAACAGAGAAGTAAAAATAATAATCAGAATCTATCATAAATAAGTTTATGTTATCAAAACCAATAATTTAAAGAACATGGTTTCTAAAATTCAATCTTAATCCTAATTCAATCTTAAAAGATTAAAATGAACACTCCAGAAAGAAACTTTCAAAGGAGGAAAAATTCTTGCCTGAATTTATTTTCAGGTTAATTCTACCAAATATTTAAAGAGCAATTAATCCCTATGCTACACAAATTTTTCTCAAATTTGAAAAAGAGAATATTCTACTAAGCTCTTTTGATGAATCAATTATGGTAGTAATATCTAAATTAAGGAAAGAGAAAGCAAAGAAAAAACCCTCTTTAGACTCATGAATATTTATAGAACAATTTTAAATAAAATTCTAAAAAAAAGAGTACCACAATGTATCCAAACATTATTGACAATGAATAAGCTGGATTTATGCCAGAAATGCAAGAATAAGTCAATATTAGGAAAACAATTAACCTGATTATGTTAAAAATGAAAATTCCACAAACTAATTGATCATTATAATAGATATCCCCCCCAAAAAAAACTTTGAAAAAGTATGACATTCATTCAAAAATCCTATAAAGCAGAGGCAAAAAGAAAAATTTCAAAATAATGAAAATTATATATCTAATCCCCAAAATTAGCATTTTTTGCAGTGAGGAGACATTATCCATTTTACCATAAGTAAAAGAGTAAAATAAAGATGCTCCCCCACCCCTGGACTACTATTTGACATAACCATAGTGTTACATTCACAAAAAGGAGAGAATTATCCAAATCAGCAGATAACATGATGGTTCACTTAGTAAATCACTGACTATTAGCAAAGAAGCTAAGTGAGAAAATTAATAGCTCAGAAAAGTAGTAGGATTATAAAATAAACTACCTTCTCCAAATATAGAAGGAAACAATAGTAAGAGAGATGCTATTATTTGATAATTATTTGATGTATAAAATATCTTAATCTTCCAAGACTCATTCCAGATACATACAAATAAAGACACGACAGTATTATATTTTGGTGCAGCTGTGACTTGGTCTATCCTTTCCAGATAAGAAGATGGAATTACATCCCCCCAAAAGCTAGGTGTATGCCCTAAGGAGGTTAGTGCCAAAATATTCATAAGAGTACTTCTACAGAAGCAAAGAACTGGAAACAAGGTAGGTGCTCATCTTTTGGGGGAATGGTTAAGCAAATTTTGGTACATGAGTGTAATGAAGTGTAATGAAACATTGTATTTTAAGATACAATGAAAAGGAAGAATTCTCAGAAACATAAGAAGACATATTTACAGATGCAGAGTGAAGGTGCAATAGGAAAAAAAAAACATACACAATTACTAAAAGAATATAAAAGGAGTAAACAAAAATTAATTTGAATGCTATGTAATTATTGTTCCCAAGCTTGACTCCTAAGAAAAGTTGAGAAAATGCATCGCTCTCCCTTCAATGCAAAGGGGTACAACACAATTATGTGTGTGTAAAATTGCATATACTGTATTGGTTGGTTTTTATAAATGGCTTCACTCCCTTTTTTGTATGATCTTTGTTTCAAGATGTACTAACTGTGGGGTTGAGAGGGAAAGGATATATTTAGAAATGAATATGATATAAAATAAAAGGCATCATTTTTTATATGTATGTTTCACCATTGTTGTGCCAGGAAGGTGCAACCTAAGTTTAGCCAATGTTAAAGATTCCCAACTGAATTGGAATGGGGGTTTAAGTCAATTGAGGCTCACTTATTTCCAAAATTATCCTGTACTGAACCCAGTAGTTCTTGTGAATCCAGACTGGAGTAAAGCAGAGGATATAGTTGAATTTAATTGGAACCATTATTTGCAACTCACAAACAATAATGGGAATGATTTATAATTGATTTGTTCTCAAAATCCTATAGGTACTACAATGTATCTGTCCTATTAAGAGACTTGTAACATGTTGGGGTCAGAATGATCAAGAACATAACTCCGCATGCTTCTCCAAAGTCTCTCACTTTCACTCCAGCTTGTAATTAAACTGCAGCCACCTATGTAAAACAAAGGCAGTGGCAAGAGTGGCATTGACTTGACCTAGGAATTTGGGACAGGAAGTGAAGAAATACCACCTCATAAATGTCAACCAACCATATGTACTTGCCACCCAAAGTGCACAATAACTTACCGCTATGTGCCTTGGGATGACTCAACAATTCACGGAATATTGGTACCTTTGAACTCCTTATGGCCTTAGAGTTGGCTTAGTGTGGTTACCCTTCCCACACCCATCCACCCCCACCACTGCCACCTCCCAGGATTTCCAGGAACTCACAAATTTGGTTACCATCATTTTCTTATCCATCTGGAGACAACTCCTCTGGCGAACCGGAGTCAAATTGGTAGTGGCAATTCTAAATGAAAAATTAAGGGAGCAGGAGGCTGAATTGTGTTAGCCTGGCACACTGCTCTGTAGGTCATTGTAACAATCTTCCAATGAAATCAGCCCCTGGTGAATTCCTGGCATCCTTCAAGAAGAAAGTCACCCCCCTCTGCCATCAAAAGTTTATAGGAAATTCCCATAGACCTGATACAACTCCACCCAAAGTCAATGGGTAAAGCTGGCAGCAAATTTATTTGCACTTCTGTGAGGATATGGCCTGTACATTGGACTCTTCCCATCTGGATGGTCTAATTCAGTGGCTGGGTATTCCCGGTTCCATTTTCCCCCATCATGACATTCAGTGGTTTCCAAAGGAGCAAAGCCACAGGAATGTCAGGGTGATTATTGGCCAACGTCAAATTTGCTTGCAAGTAGAGGTGGCTTAATTTCAGAAGACAGATTTACCTTCCATAGCCTGGCTTAATAGAATTAAGCAAATCAGCACTTCCTGCCAAAGGCCAGCTATGCTGTGCCTGAATAAGTAGTGTCATTAAGGCAGCACATGTGTTTGAAATAAAATTACTTCTCACAGCTTCAAATATCTGCTACTGCAGCATGCCTTTTGTTTTCCAGAAGGGCTCTTTAGGTATGGTAAGTTTAACCTTGTCCTCTGAAAAGCTTTTTTTTTTTACCTCCTTTTCACTTATCTACCAAATTAAACTGTTCAAAGGACTGAAGAGACCTTGAAAAGTATTGGAAAAACACTACATTGGTGGGATTGGTCAGTTTTGGTTTTGGTTTTTCTTCCCTCATAAAGCTTTACCCCCTTCCATTTCAGTCAGCTTATTGCAATTCCCCCAAGATCTAGGTTGAAAACCTTGAAGTCATCTTTGGCTTTTCCCTCTCCTTCATTCCCTTTATCCAATGACCACTTCCTGTTATTTATTCCTTTGCGATGAGCTTCTAATTTCCCTTTTTCATTTCCTCTTGCCCCTTAGTCCATGGCCTCACTAACATAGGCTAGAATCAGAGCAATAAGATTATTAACTGATCATCAGTTTCAGGGCTAGATGGTAGGGATCCTTTATTTAACATTTAAGGAAATGAAACCTAATGAAATTAAGTGACTTCCTTGAAGTTGAACAGGTGGTAAATAGCAGAGCTGGGATTTTAACATATCCTTTAATTTCAAATCCAGTTCTCTTTCTCTTGACTCTAGTTTCTCCCTGCTAACTTACTCTGCCTATAATTATGTCATTCCTCATCTTCTTGGATTATTCCAATAGCCTCAATGTTTCCCTACAGCCTACTATGTAGGGTCATATCTGGGAGGAAATTTAGAGATCATCCAATTCAACCCACTTCTTTTATAGGTGAGGAAATTGAGGCCCAATGAAGGGAAGTAATTTGGTGGATTACACCACCAAGATTTAAATCCTGGCCCAGTAAAACCAGATATGACATTTTTTGCATTGATAATTTACTTCCTTCTACCTCCCTTCCATAGGTCCCCATCCTCCTATGGGTGCAAATTAGTCATTAAGTCCTGAACTAATCATTTACATTCGAATAAAGTTCAACTATAGGCATTGATCAATGTAAAACCCAATCACAGTTCAAATACTAATTTCAAAAGTGAAACTATTGGGCCATTATTAATTTATCCTTTAAATACAAAAATGCTTGATTTTAGGAAATTGATAAAAGAAAAGACATCTACCCTGCTTATTACCACTTCTTAGAGAAGTTAAATAATGACCTGAAGCAATGGTTATTGGATCATTGAGTTACTGGGAAACTCAGAGGCCATTTAATTCCAACCTCTCCTTTTGCAGTTGGAGAAGCTGAAGTCCAAGGAAGCTAAATCAATTGCCCAAGGTAACAGAGGTAATAATTATGAGAAGCAGGATTTAAACCAGAATCTTCTCGCTCTAGAGATAGTGACCTTTCAAATGTACTATGCTGTTTCCCATCCTGTCTGGTTAGCTATATGACTATTGACCCTCCCAAGTCTTAAGTGTGTTCTATTTGTATCATGGGTCTCCAGAAGCCTCATTATATTACCTTTAAATCTGTTGGTCCATTCCTTCTTATTTTCACCCCTAACCTTGATTCCATCATCCCCTTCATCCACCCAACCCCCATACTGCATGTCTTCTTTCTGTGGAACCAGGCCAGAATGTGTGGATATCAGAATTGCAGTGAAAGGATGAGATCAATGTCTCTTGTGTTCCAAAAATTCAGAGTAGTTCAAACCAAATGATACCACCAAAAAAAAAGGAGTCAGCATGGAAAGATCAGTGGTAGTCGAGTCAAAAGGCTTTGATTCAAATCCTACTTCTTTCCTTTATGACCCATGTGACCTTGGACAAGTTCCTTATATCCTCCCTGGCCTTTAATTTCTGCATTTTCAAAATGAGAAGATTGGATTAGATGACCTTTGAAGTCCCTTCCAGCTCAAAATCTATGATCCTATGTGGCAGAAAATAGGAAACCTAGTGTACAAATTCAGCAAGAAAGAGGACTGATGTATAATCGCTAGCAGGAAGAAACTAGAGTTGGGTGTAAGAGAACTGAATAGAATCAGATGATGACATTTGGGTGACAAGAGAGATATCTAACAAGTATTTTAAACAGCTCTCATGTGGAATAACGGTTTGCCTCATGCTGTTCAGTTCCAGAGAACAGAAGCAACAGGTAAAAGTTGCAGCAAGACAAACTTGGGCTTTTGTAAATGGGAAAGATGAGAGAAATGCCAGGAGAAGTCATCAAGGAGATGGTTCAGGTATGGATTGAACTAGATGGCTGCTTAGATTCCTTCCATCTCTCAAATTTGGTGATTCTGCAAGACTCTAGCAAGAAATTGCCCATGTTCCCTACCAGATATTGAGAAATGAATTGGATCATCTCTTAGCAAAGGAAAGAGTTGTAATCACACAGGTCTTGCTTTTACAACAACTTTTAAGAGAAGAATAAATGAAAATATTGTTTAGCTCAGAGTATTTAGACAGATTAACAGTATTACAAACTTGACACATCACTCTTTGATATTCTATCTGTAAATAAAATAACATATTTACATAGCAATTATTATTAATAACAATAAGCATTAATAATAACATTGTTATAGATAGCCTTCATATAGGCCTATTATGTGCCAAGCACTACACTACTGAGAATAGCTGTGATTCAAAAGTACACATTATTCTGGGAATCTCTGCTACTTTGGATTTAAATGTTCCCATTTGTTTAAAGTCAATTTTAACATGTGGAAGATATCTATGCAAAAGAAAATAAGATTCAGAGTTCTCAGATCTCAAAATATTAAAACAAGCATCTAAGGATGCAAATGAATGGAAGCATATCAGGCAACAAATTTACTTTGGTGTTTTCCTTTTCCTTAGTCCTATGAGCAGGTTGTGGTGACCCCATCTTCTTAGAGACCAAATATCATGATAGGAATGTTGGCACTAACTGATCCAATTAGGTTTGAATGCTCATCTGACTTTGAGTTAGATTTGAAATTTGATATCTCCAACAAAAATTCACTAATCAGAAATGGCACGCAGATTAGAAACCTACTTTAAGCCACAATAAGAGTTGTGTTTGTTTCTCATTACACTTCTACACTTCTACAATCTAAATTCCTCTGACTTTCAAAACTCTTCATGATCTGGCCGAACTCTCACCATTTAAGCTTCTTTATGGCTACTCCATTGAAATATCCAGTCTTAGTCTGTAGGTTTTACTGATCCCACTTAGATCTCCAGAATATCTGCTTCTGCTTAGAATCACCCCAGAAGACATTGCCCTAGAGCTACAAGGCCCCTCCGAGGTCACCTCTTTTAATACTGTCATTTTATAGAGACATCTAAGAAAGTTTAAGTGACTTGCCCAAGGTGACATAGGTAGTAAATGACAACTTGGATTCAAACGCTGGCCTGACTCCAAATCCAGCACTTTTTAGATTTCATTGATCTCTAATCCCTGGATCAAGGCACTAAGACCCTTGACTTTCTAGGCCAGAAATCTCAGGCTCATTCTCAAAAGATCAGGAGCCATTCTTATTGTGGGCAGGCTTTTAGTGTTTTACCTTTTGCTTTTTGTTTTTTGTTTTTTGGCCTAAGGGGCAAAACTGAGAGAAATGCATAGAAGAATCTAAGAGGTCACTTTAATCTGTAAATCAGGAAAACCTTGTTAATTATGAATGCTGTCCAAAAAGGGAATGGGTTGCCATACCCAAGGGGACTAGGTGGCTCCTCACTTCCTTCCCAATTCCAAGTTATTCCAGTTATTCTAGTTTTTTTTGACTCTTAAAATCTTTATAATTTAGTCTATTAGGCCAAAGATGCCATTATTCTGTACATATACAGTATCTAAAATGTCTCAGGTTCCAAAAAGTATATTACCATTGAAAGAATTTTATTTCATATTTTGGTAATATAAGTGTTTAACAAGAAAAAATTATTCCACAGTAGAAATAGATTATTCATCACTTTTGAAGACGGATGTTTTTCTCCATGAACAAGTTCTTCGGTAACTGACGCTTGCCTTATGGAAGTGACAAAACTTCAACGAAAAAAAAATTAACAGTTTTTGACGGAAATTTCTTTCAAAAATGTTATACAGTTCACTGTGTAATAATAATGATAAAATAATTATAATAGCTCATATTCATAGTCCTTTAAATCTTACAAAGAACTTCCCTTCATAAAAATTCTGTAAAGTGGGCACTACAATTATTATTTGCCACATTTTATGAATAAGAAAATTGAAGCTCAAGGAAGTTAATGACTTGCCTGTGTTATACAAAAAGCATGTTCTATTACTGGAAATCAAACCTAAATCCTCTGACAGTTTGCTAAAGTATATTGGATTTCATTTCATTTTCTTGATAAAGATGTAATATCAGTCTTTGTTTGTAATGTGGTGATGGTATTTGAGGTATGGAGAGCTCTACTGAATGACCTCAAAGTAGTGTATTTTTTGAGTTCTTACGCCAGCTTTTTAGCAATTTTCTTATCTTTGTTATCATATTCAGTCATTTCTTGCCATAGGTGGTATATCTGCATGTAGAACTCCATTTGTCACAATTTTCTGTTTCTAATATGCTATGATCTGAGCAATCAGACAGCCAGGTTTGTTAGAACTGTGCCTTAAAAGGAGTAAATAAATGTTAAGTGAAGGGCTTAGTGTATAGTTTTTAATTTATGGACATTGTGAAATTTATTTAGACTACTCGGAGGCCCTTTTTGTTTTGGTTCATGGCTGTTTTCTGGATCCTGGTTGACAGATATGTGATATCTGGATATGTAAGTTTCTACTGTTTGGGAATTTCAATCAGTTTACCCTTTTAAATGTAGCCAATTCTTAATTACCTACATTGATTCTACAGAAATTATATCATAGGTAATTGAAAAGAACAGATAATGTTCCCACTTATTCTATTTGGCTTCATACATTGTGTGAATTTTTTACTTTTCTAATTGTGTTTTCCTTCAAATAATATTAAAATTTCCATTCCTTTCAGTTTGCATTCCTTGAGAACACATAAATTGATGGCCATAAACTTACATTTACATAGATCTCTTAGGCTAAATGCTTTGCATCTTTTATCTCATTTGATGCCCACAACAATCATCTGAAACACACAGGACAAAATATTTTATCTCCATTTTAGAGATAAAGAAACTGTGGCTCATTCTAGATGAAGGAATTGAGGCTTATATAGTGATATATAGAGAAAGATGTCCTGAACTAGGAGATCAATCAATAAACATTTTTAAAGCCCATTCTATACACCAGGCACTGTGCTGAATGTGCAGGATACAAAAAAAAGAGGCAAAAGATAGCTCCTGCCCTCAAAGAGTGTACAATCTAATAGGGCAAAAACATGCAAACAAATATATACAAATCAAGCTATATACAGGATAAGTAAGAACGAACTCTAAGTACTGGATCTTCCATGACTTAGCAATATGCCATTGGGCAAATTACTGAACTTCACCAGATTTAAATTTCATCTGTCAAAGTGGTTAAACTAGGTCATAAAATCACAAAATTGTAAAACTAGAAGGAATTTATTTTCCTAAATACCTAGTTACTTGCATTCTATACCTAAAATGCAGATCCTCTGTTAGAATAGATGCTTCTTAAGGTTGGGGACTGTTTTTATTTTTGTATTCCTGGGACTTAGGTCAGTACTTGGCTCTTGTAAATGCTTGTGGATTAACCATTTACCTCAAAAACTATATAATCCAACCCATACATGAAAAGAATCTCACCCTAACAGGCCCAACAAGAGACTATTGAGCCTCTGCTTAAAGACCTCCAAGAAGGGAAAAGGCTCTGGCTATTGAGACATCCCATTCCATTATTGGATAGTTCCAATGATAGTAGTATTGGATAATTAATAATAATAATAATAATATTGTATGGCTCCAATAATAAGTCATTCCTGACATCAATCTGAAATTTGCCTTTTTGCTCCTGAATGGAATATAACTCTTCCAAACTGAGAAATTCTATGATTCCCTATAGACAGCATAAAGTACTATAAGTGGCTGGAGAAAACCAGTCAAGGATTAAAAATAGTCTCCAAATTTATTTTCTTAACAAGAATGAGCATGAGTTCATTAAATAACTCTTATTTTAATTTGGAATTTGAATTTCCACGTATCAATTAAGGTTTCTTATCCTTACGGTGTAAGCAGTGACATACAGGGGAAAGAGTGTTAGAAGTCTTGTGTTCAAAAACCCACTCTGCTACTTGCCACCTGTGTGACCTTAGAAAAGTCATTTTTCTTGACCTCATTTCCCTCATTTATAAAATGAGGGGGTCTTCTGACTTCAAGACAAGTATTCTATCTACTGTTATGCTGCCCTTGTAGTGTCAACTTTACTATCTCTAAAATAGGGATGATATTCACCAATAGTGATACAGTGTTTGGTCCTTTCCAGGATGTGTATGCTAAATCTCTGCTATGATGGAACCAATTGTCTAGCTCTACTCCCTTTTTAGAAACACAGAGGGATTTAGTGACAAGAGCTTAAGGAAGGCCTGGGTTTGAGTCCCAGATCTGACACTTAACTAAGTGAGCTTTAGTTTCTTCATCTTTAAAATGAGGATAAAATATTTGTCCTGAAATATTCCCTACCAAGAATATTCCAATATATTCCAATGAAATCACAGGCCTGGTTCCCTCTCTATAAAATTTAGAGACATAAACACTAGACCAGTTAGATGAATAATAATAGCTAACATTTATATAGGACTTTCTGTGTGCCAGGCACTGTGCTAAGTGCTTTTGAGTGCTTATTATCCCATTTGATCTTCACAATAACTCTTGGAGGGAAGTGCTATTATAATCCCCATTTGACAGATGAGGAAACTGAGGCAAAGAGAGGTTAGGTGACCTCCCAGGGGTCCCAAGCTGTTAAGTGTCTGAAATTGGATTTGACCTCAAGTCTTCAAAACTGCCCATCATCCTTTTTGTATGACTCAAATAAAGGTATAGATATCAAATACAGGTATAGGTATCAAGTATAGGTGTAGATATCATATATATGTATGTGTGTATATATGTACATATATACATATGTATGCATATATGCATATATACATATACATATATATATACATATATATTTGTCCTGAGTATTTCAAATGACTGTTTGAGGATCAGATGAGATAAAATATGTAAAGCACTTAGGCTAGAAGATATATATATATATATATATATATATATATATATATATATACATATACATATATATATATATATGTATATGTCTTGGTCATTACAGGCACTTAATAAATGTTTATTGATTTGAGTTCAATACCGCCCAAAGAACTTCTTTTGTCTCTCCTTGGACTCCATGAAGAAAGAATGATTTAACCAAACTGATTTTATGTCCTTTTTTGCATTTCTTTTGTATACTAAATCTTTAGTAAATTTAAGTTTTCAATGTAAACTTCGATAACATTCAAGAGAGATTGGCCCACTTACTAGACCTTAGCGGTCATCCAATCTAACCCCTTCAAGAAACACACAACTCCATACAACATCTTGAACATGTAGTTATCCAGCTTCCTTCCATAGAACATGAAACTCACTATTTCCTTTTTTAAATTTTATTTTATTTTTAATTTATGGAACAAAACAAGTATTTCCAAAACAGTATGATAAAAAAGATGATTGCACGTGAAATTGCAAATCTATTATGTACAACTTGCTATTCCTTTTAGATACAGAATGAAGTTATCATGTAAATTTATTTTTTTCTTCCCTCCACCCTGTCCCACCCTAGTGATGGCCATCGTTAGACATAAATAGGTATATACATATATACATATATATATACACATATACATATATATATGTGAAATTATTTTATACATTCTTCTATTTATCAGTTCATTCTTTGGATGTAGACAGCATTTTTCTTCATATGTCATTTATTTTTAATTTGTGTATTTATATTTACTTGTTCTGTGAAGTTTGGATTGAATCAAATGGCTGTACTTGAGGACCAAGATGGCCACATGGGGCCTTGAAGCCACAGGTTCCCCACCCCTGACACTAAACATTTTAGAATAGATGCCATCCTGCATAAGTAGAGGAAGTTTCCTCTCTAGGAGTTCCCTATACCAATGAAATCACATCCATTTCCAAAAGAGGGAAGAACACATTAGCTTTTTCTCATCATTTTATCACATTTCTGGCTCATATTCCAATTGCTGTCCGCTAACCCCCAGCCACAGATCTTTTTCATATGAACTACTAGCAAGTTACATCTCCCCTATCCTATATTTGTATCATTAACAAAACAACAAATGCACACACATGCATATACACAAGTGTATGTGTATGTTTTTCAGTTGTCTCTGACTCTTCATGACTATTTGGGGTTTTCTTGGCAAAGATACTGGGGTGGTTTGCCATTTCCTTCTCCAGCTCATTTGACAGATGAGGAAACTGAGGCAAACAGGATTAGTGACTTTCCCAGACATAGCAGAGTAAGTATCCAAGGCCAATTTTGAACTCAGGTCTTCCTGACTCTCTACCTAAGTATAGATAGATAGAGAGATAGAGATAGACAAATAAGAATATACACACATACATACATGGATATATACATATGTGTGTATAACCCCAAAGTGTAGGATTTATTTAGCTTAATATCAATTTTGCCCTATGCTTTCCCATTCTCCCTATTTATGTTATATCTTCTTTGGCAATGAAAGGTTATTTGGATAATATTCTGCCTAGCAATGATATGACTACACTTATATTCAAAATGTATCATTATTAACATTTTTGTATTAAATAGATAGATAGATAGGTAGATTGATAGATAAATAAATAAAACAGGCCAGTAACAGCAGCAAGGTGTGTGGAGAGACAGGAGGCAGCAAGAACAAGTGGATGAAATGACAACTACCATCTCCCCCACAGAATGGCACAGGTAGAGACGGAAAAGAAAAACACAGGACAAGTAGAGACAGCATAAGAACCCTATGCTCCAGAGTGCTATGAGTACCAGTGACCTCAGGGCAACCAGTCATTCCTCTAGCCAGGTCCACCACCATTGCCCACGTGAGGAACTTCTGTGGACATGCAACCTGGGAACTGTTGTTACCAGAGCTGCAGCCACAGCTACTCAAGAAATGAAAAGAACGTTCTCATCACCAAGGTCCTTTGTTCTGTGAAAAGGTTTGAGATCAGAAATGGTTATGATTTAATATATAGAAACAACATTAAAGGAAACATGCATACATTAGCCTTATGTATTATCAGTCTTGAAAGTCAGTAAGACATAGTGACTGGGGCACTATACTTGAAAACAGTAGGACCTAGATTCACATATTGTCCTAGATACTTACAAGTTGTGTAATGTTGGGTAAGCTATTTCTACCTTAGTTCCTTCATCTATAAAATTAGGAGGGTTGGATCTGATGGCCCTTAAGTTCCTTTATAGCTCTAAAGTGGAAGAAACAAGCTATTATCCTACAATCTCCCTCCATAATAGAGTCTAAGTACACCACTTGTTCACCAGATCATCACCTTTCCGTGTGTCCTGCCACTGAACCCTCCTATTTATATCTCTTACTTGATGATAGCAGGTATTATCTTCTTTTTTTCCTATGTATATCCCTAGCAGTTAGCATACTTCTTGGCATGTAGTAAGTGATTAATTTTTTTCGTTCATTTTTTTCATCAAATCAAGAGAAAAAACAAAATCAACCATAAACACTGAAAACAAACAAACAAACAAAAAACAGTCCACAATAGCCACGGCAAACAAGTACAGAATAATTTGCTCTTTTTTTTTAACTCTTATAGACTTAAGCTTTTCTTGAATTCAGAATTCATGGAGCCAGATTTTCTGGCCTTACTTGACTACTCCTAGTTGAAAATTAAGTACCTATCAAATCTGTCAGCACTTTCAAGACTTCATCCTTAATCACTAGTGGGGTGATTTAGAAGCCATTCATGTGAAGCAAAATGATTTAGCTATAGTTAGGTAGTAGGGCCAAAGTATTAAAAAGATGAGGTGGAGAGACCTCTGTATGTTTGAATGCAGTTCGTCAAGATATTGAAGGAAAAGACACATTAATGATAAGATTCAAGTCAGGGGTGAGTATGAGGGTCAAGGGTTATCATTCTGAGAGGGGGGATATGGTCAACAAGTATGGTGTGGGAGTTCATCTTCCAAAGGAGGAGGGAAAGCTCTTAATCAGAGAGAGGTGAAAGTGAAAGGAAGAAAGGATTGGTAAATGGTTAGGAGGCAGGAGACCAGAGGCTGATGACTAAGTAAAGAGCTCAAAACTATTGTCCCCCAAAATTTTATGAGAAGAAGTCCATGAAATCATACTCTCCTAAGGTGAAATGGAGGAAAGATTGTGGGGTTTCCAGAAGGAGTTTTTTTAAGTCATTATTTAATTATTTAATATTTTTAATTTTCAGCATTAATTTTCACAAGAATTTGAATTACAATTTTTCTCCCCATTTCTACCTTCCCCCAAACACCAAAACAGAATATATTCTGATTGCCCCATTCCCTAGTCAGCCCTCCCTTCTGTCACCCCACTCCTCCCATCCCCTTTTCCCTTATTTTCTTCTAGGGCATGATAGATGTTTATGCCCCATTGCCTGTATATCTTATTTCCTAGTTGCATGCAAAAACTTTTTTTTGAACATCTTCTTTTAAAACTTTGAGTTACTATATATATATATATATATATATATATATATATATATATATATATATATATTCCCTTCAGCTACCCTAATACTGAGGTCCCATGAGTTATAAACATCATCTTTCCATGTAGGAATGTAAACAAAACAGTTCAACTTTAGTAAGTCCCTTATGATTCCTCTTTCCTGTTTACCTTTTCATGCTTCTCTTGATTCTTGTATTTGAAAGTCAAATTTTCTATTGAGCTCTGGTCTTTTCACTGAGAAAGCTTGAAAGTCCTCTATTTTATTGAAAATCCATATTTTACCTTGGAGCATGATACCTAGTTTTGCTGGGTAGGTGATTCTTGATTTTAATCCTAGCTCCTTTGACCTCTGGAATATCATTTTCCAAGCCCTTCGATCCCTTAAGGTAGAAGCTGCTAGATCTTGTATTATCCTGATTATGTTTCCACAATACTCAAATTGTTTCTTTCTGGCTGCTTGCAGCATTTTCTCCTTGATCTGGGAGCTCTGGGATTTGGCAATAATATTCCTAGGAGTTTTCTTTTGGGGATCTTTTTCAGGAGGTGATCGGTAGATTCTTTCAATTTCTATTTCACCCTCTGCCTCTAGAATATCAGGGCAGTTCTCCTTGATAATTTCTTGAAAGATGATATCTAGGCTCTTTTTTTTGATCATGGCTTTCAGGTGGTCCAACAATTTTTAAATTATCTCTCCTGGATCTATTTTCCAGGTCAGTGGTTTTTCCAATGAGATATTTCACATTGTCTTCCACTTTTTCATTCCTTTGGTTCTGTTTTATAATATCTTGATTTCTCCTAAAGTCACTAGCTTCCACTTGCTCCAATCTCATTTTAAGGTAGTATTTTCTTCAGTGGTCTTTTGGACCTCCTTTTCCATTTGGCTAATTCTGCCTTTCAAGGCATTCTTCTCCTCACAGGTTTTTTGGAGCTCTTTTGCCATTTGAGTTAGTCTAATTTTTAAGGTGTTGTTTTCCTCAGTATTTTTCTGGGTCTCCTTTAGCAAGTTGTTGACTTGTTTTTCATAGTTTTCTCCATCCTTCTCATTTCTCCTCGCAATTTTTCCTCTACTTCTCTAACTTATTTTTCCAAATCCTTTTTGAGCTCTTCCATGGCCTGAGACTAGTTCATGTTTTTCTTGGAGGTTTTTGATGTAGGTTCTTTGACTTTTTTGACTTCTTCTGACTGCATGTTTTGGTCTTCTTTCTCACCAAAGAAAGACTCCAAAGTCTGAGTCTGAATCTGAGTCTGTTTTCGCTGCCTGGCCATGTTCCCAGCCAACTTACTTGACCCTTGAGTTTTTTGTCGGGATATGACTGCTTGTAGAGTAGAGAGTACTTTGTTCCAAGCTTGAGGGGATGTGCTGAATTCTTACTTCTGCATAGCAACACCATCAACAGAACCACATTCTAAAGTGAAGAAGAGTGATATTTTACATGTGCATTGAAAATGTTACTGGTATGTGTGTGTAAATGTAGGTATAATGAGGGAAGAGTCACTAGAGATTTGTTTCAGGGCACCAAATTCTGGGGAGCATTCTTCCTTCACACAGCACTTGTCCACAATGTCACAGAAGCACTTCAATGTTCTCAATCATGTCTCCCTCACATCCATAGCTTGACTGCTCCCACTTCCACAGCCCCAGGGTGCTACTGTGAAGTACTTTGTCACCATTCTAGCCCTTTCCACAAACCAAGCTTTTCTCACATCCTTGATCCCTGTCTTCCAGGTACTAACAGGTTGATGGTAGGCAGACCTAAGAGGAACATGACTTGGCTCTGTGGAACAGGCCATTCCTACTTGAGTACCAGTAGACTTAACTGGGCTATGCTGTCACATCCACTAAGTACATGACAAAAATATGCACAAATATTCATTACCCACCATCTTATGCCTCATGCATAAGAATTTTGTGCTCAACATTAAGTGTAAAGTAATTCAATGTCTATGAAACATTATGTAGAAATCCCTCCCTCCTTTATAAAAAAAAAAAGCGGTAACAATCTATACAGATAATTGTTTCAGTTCATATGTTATTCAAATAAAAATTTCCCTATTATAATTTTTATAACAAACAAATATCAAATAATGGAAATAATGAAACAAACACAGATAATTGTTAATAAAATTCTTTGTAAACTTTATTTCTATCCAAATAATAACCATAAGATTATTAGTAATGTGACAAGTTGGATAACTTTTCAACACAAATTTCACATTTAGCAATAATAGAAAAGTACCCTATCCTCTGCCCTGGTAGCACATAAATTTTCTGATCTTTCCTTTTAATTGATGGTGGCATAATATGTAGATTGTGGAACTTAGAATCAAGAAGATATGAGTTCAAATCCTCCCACAGACACCTAATACCCGTATTACCCTGAGAAAGTTACTTAACTTCTCTCTGCCTCAGCTTCCTCACCTGTAAAGTTATTAAAATGTCTCCAAGGTCCCATCAAATTTTAACTCTATGATCCCACCATGACTCTTATGACAATTATAAATTGAATTTAGCTTTTCATTCAAGTAAAAGTACCTTTTAGTGAAGCATACAATATGTCCAAATTTCAAAATGACCCATATTTTTAAATTAATACTATAGATCAGCATTTCTCCCTAGCATCAACCAAGTTGTCAGTGCAGAATCCTATGCAATTTTCCCACATTATGTTATTTTCATTTGAAAAATAATCTGACAATTATATTGAAAAATTGTCTTGGTGTGTCATTGGTGTCCAAGTTTGTGAAGTAACAAATCTTCCCTAACATCATTTTCAACAACATATCATAAAGGTATAACCAAATGAAAATCTGTCATTTCATCCATTTGCAATGCAAAATTGGAAGAGTTTAGTTTCTCAGTTAATTGATCACAAAGGTCTTTAGACGATGAGCAATTCTTGTTCCTGACATATTATCTGCAACTAAGTACTTTGCATATATAACTTCCCCACCATTTTTCCAATGATATGTGTAGCTACAGTTAGCACCAACTTTTCTCTTATATTATCATTCTTAATAATTTGCAATTATGCAAGATATTTATATGTTGCAATCCTTTTGATGTCACAGCCATATTTTTTTTTGGAAAAGTCTCTTTTTGCTTACTAAAGGCATCAAATTTTCTCAGGAAAAAAAGTTGTGTATTCCTGCATGTACATTTTCAAGACATTTCAATGTTTTGTTTCATGCTATCTATAGCAGAAGTATTTCTAGAAAGCAAAATCATCTGTCTTTTATCACCATCAGTAGCAGCATTTGTGAATCCCTATGACAGAGGCAATTATTTTCCATACTTAGGCTTTTTATTTTTTTGCTATATTTCTGCTACTTAACAGATCTCTATTGTGTTTTCTTGTATCCATTTCATCAATTTTAATGTTTTTCTTTTCAATACAGTTATGTATTTACCCATCATTAAATATTTTACCTTTTTTGAAATGAAAGACAATAAAAATTGAAGGTAGTGGAATATAATTGGGCAAAAACTTATTATTCTTTAAGACTATTTTTGAATTATTTAAATATTTAATAGTTTGCTTTTTTTTGGAAAAGAGTTTATTACACTGTTGTTGTTCAATTTGGTTTTTGGTCATGCTTAACTCTTTGTGGCCCCATTTGGGGTTTTCTTGGGAAAGATACTGGAGTGGTTTGCCATTTCCTTCTCCAGATCATCTGACAGATAAGGAAACTGAGGCAAACAGGGTTAAGTGACTTGCCCAGGGTCACACAGCTAGTAAGTGTCAGGATAGATTTGAATTCACACAGATGAGTCTTCCTGACTCCAGGTCTAATACTCTATGTACTGCACCACCTAGCTGCCCTATTATATTATATTCAACAAAATGATTTCAGGAGCATGATAAAACATTATAGTACTTTTAACCAATACCAATATTATTTAACTTCAACTTTATACACTTCATGTTGAAATGTAGCAAGAAGTGTACTGACATAACTCATATGTGACATCAGCCTATACTGACTTTTAGGAATATGACAGATCACACTGCATTGAGATTTGTGCCAACAAAAATTTAGCCTCATTTGTACATGCTATATATTAAATAATCATTACCCTGCATTCACTGTCAGTTGGAGTAAATTTGAAATGTTAGTTTTGCTTTGTTGACTTCAATGTAAATTTAGTTTTCATTGCAAAATATGGATATGTTTATGTTTGAGTTGTACTAAAAATATAAAATAATTTTGGCCATCATTATATGTGCCTCTTGAAAGGGTCTCTTACTTTCTCAGTGGGGTACATCCCAACTTGGAAAACTTATGGAATTCAATTACACAAACATTTATTAAGCACTTATTATGTACAAACTTCTGTGCTAAGTGCTGAGGATCAGCCAGTCAGCAAGCACTAATTAATCCCCTAGTACATACCAGAAAATGTGCTTGTTGAAGAGTCAAAGATAAAAATTAAAACTGTCCTTAAACTTACATTTTCCTTAATGAAATGAGACACTTTCCTCAAGTCACACTAGAAATAGTTTAAATCCTTTATAATCATATGTGCTCATATGATAATGGGCCAGCTTGTCAAACATACTAAACCAGAAGTTTTTAATTACTTGGATGAGAATCCACAAAGCACTGAACTTTGAATTTGCAATAGGTTATAGTTTAAGCCCTAAGAGAATATGACTGAGGATCTTTACAGAGTTACAGCAAGAATAACATTTCCAGGAGCCATGGCACAGCTTTCTGGATACACCATTCTGCATCTTGTAGAAGAGATGATTCACTACATACCCCTATCTCATCTTCTCTTTCATTAAACACCTACTAAGTGCCAAGCACTGAGGAAATTAAAAACAAACAAAGAGTAATGAAACAACCTCTGCCCTCAATGAGCTTACATTCTACTAAAGGAGAGAGCATTTGTACGAATAAATATACTGAAAATGAATGCAATGTAAATGGGTCAGGGCATTGGTAGCTAGCTAGGGAAATCAAGAAAGACTTCATGATGATGTCACTTGAGCAGAGTTTTGAAAGAAATAAAGGATCCTAAGAGGACAAGATAAGGCAGCAATACAATCCAACAGTATGGGACAACCAGAACGAAGGGCAAAAGTATGGCTAGGGGATATGGAATATCACAAACATTCTCTGCCATAAATTTCCCAGTTACTCTGTTCCTCCATCAAAAGAGGAGATGGTTATGTGAAAATAGCTCTTTGGAAGGAAATAACATTCCCTTTACAATAAATATTCACTCTCCTCCTCTTCTCATTTCCACAGAGTTTTTATTTGATTAGTCACACCGGCAAATATATTCCAACCATGAGCCAATTAAGCAGCAAGCAGAATTGGAAGGGATAATCAGAGTAGAAGATCTATTTGGTTTGACTAAATATTACAGTTTCCACTCTGACCACCCCCACCCCCACCCTTGGGTGAATTGGGGAGAGAATAATAATAGATTCAACCCATATGTAACAGAGGTAACCAGGGGAACTCTCTTTAATCTGTTCCTCCCAGAAAGCATGCTTTGGAATAAGCCTGTGTTGTGGCCCCTTCTGGTGGGCCAATGAGCTCTGGTCCCTTGCTAAAAGATATAAAATTGCCAACCAATGGCTGCTGGCCACATATCTTTTAATGAGGGGCCAGAACATGTGTCCTACCTGAAGGAGTCAGAGCCAAGGCCCGCCCTTAAGCATGCTTCTTGGTAGGTGCCTTAGTCTTGGAGATAGGGAAAGCTTACACTTATAAGGTGGTTTGTTTAATTTTTACTTTTTCAAAACATTTTTACATTAATTATTTCATGTCACTTTTAAAACAACCTATGTACAGGATAAAGCAGACATAATCCTCAAGTTACACATGGAATTCCAGGCACAGATGGCCTCAGTTTGTTAGAATGTCAAGAGATCTGAAATTCAAAGCAGAAGACCTCTGGAGGTCTTGAATCCATCCATCCTGACTACAACATTTACTAGCTATAGGGACATGAGAAAGTCACAACCCTCTTGGGACTTCTAATTCCCCATCTAAGAGATAGTAATAATAATATTTGTACTGGTGACCTCACCAGGCTGTTGTCAGAAAAGCATTCTGTAACCCCTAAAGCAAGTTAATTGGCCCTCATATAACAAATACAATTTGTAAATGGGTCCATGCTCAGAGACTTTCCAGCTATGTGGGCATTTCTGAGTTTGTGTTTACTGACATAGCCTTCAAGAACTCAGGGTCACTTTCATGTTAGAATGAGATACTAGAGTAGTCCTCTAATGGAGGAATTTGATAGAAAGAGAAAGAAGAAAAGGAAGATAAAGGAAGGAGAATGAGAAGGAAAAGGAGATAAAGATCTAGGTGAAGGAGAAGGAATAGAAGAAGGAGGAGACACATTAAGTGATTTATCTAATGTCAGATCAGTGAATGGAAAAGTGAGCATAAGACATGACTTTTTCTTATTCTTTCTACTAAACTATGCTATGATTAGCAATAGTCTTGTTGAGTACAGCTTTGGTTCTTTTGACCAAACAGAGCTTATACATTCTTCCATCTTTCAAAGGACTAGGCATTATATAAAGTGAATACTGACCATACTGACCACGTAAGACATGTATGCCCTTATCAGATGTCTAAAAGTATAGACAGTGGGTGTGAGGTGAAATGTTAATAGTTATTTCTGGAATCTTGCTCAATCTTCTCCAAGGATAACTCTGACTCTTGCCTTTAGGGGAGCGAGAGGAGTTACATAAGGCTGGCATCTCTGGACTAAAATTATATTTGTTTGTCTCCCTAAATATTGCTAGTCTCAGAGTATAAACAAAAAGCTGCTTTTCTGCCCACTTTTTCTGAAGGGAGTAGGGTATCCCAAGCTTATATACACTATCATGGCCCTTTCCCACTAAAACACTGACTACACAAAAGATGATATATCACAAATATACAATAGCTAATAAACCCATTTATCCAAGCAAATAGCAAAGAGAAACTAGCCAAGTTATAGAGATTAGCATATACTAGAACATACAGAGTGAATGAGTTCTTTAGATGAAAGTAAGATGATTTCTCACTCAACTGCAAGAGAAGACCTAATCTCACCCAAGGAAAAATTCCCTGAAAGTTCTAGATAAGTAAGTTGGAAGTCAGGGATATGGTAAGCATCCATCTTCCTCTACATGTCTGTAAAGGTCCCAAGGAGTCTGGAATCACATATGTCTCTCTTGAAAAAGAAATGAAGAATATCTCTCCTTTTCAAAGCTCTTGGCATATAGTATCATGTCAATATGCTCTCTACCAGTTCAGACAGTTGCATGCAAAATGTTCCAGGCTTGCCTGGAAACCAAGATGACATGAACATAAGAATGTCCTCAGATATCGTTCAAATCCTGCCACTTCCTCTCCCAACTCCTTGTCTTCTGTCTCTTACTAAGAATCTCCATAGAACTACTCATACTCAGTAGATGAGAATTTCAAATAAGACTGTTCTTTGCTGCTTCATTCTGGGTTGGCTTTATTTTATCTGGTAATAGAATCATCCCATTTTAGCCCTGGAAGGGTCTTCGGAGTCCATCGAGCCAAATGCCATCTTACAGATTCAATGGTTAACGTCAGCACAAATGAAGTGACTTGCTCACAGTTTCACAACTACTTAGTGGCAGAGCCAGGGGTCACACCTATGCCTTTAGATGACTGACTTCTGAGTTTTTTCCAGGGTGCCTCACCTAGAAAAATCCTAAGCAATCAGTTAGATGACTCCTTTTCCTCTGAAAATACTTTCAGCCAGGTGAAGCACATCAGTTCCCATAACAAGACTAATCACATCCTAAAACACAAGGTCATGTGGTACAGTGGCAAAAGCATTGGATCAGAGACCTCTGTTTAAATCCCACCTCTGCCACTTACTGGGGCAGTTTGGTGGTACAAGGGGTGGATCACTGGACCTGGAGTCAGGAAGACTTATCTTCCTGAATTCAAATCTGGCCTCAGAAGCTTAATCACTGGGTGACCCTGGAAAAGTCACTTAACCCTGTTTGCCTCAGTTTCCTTATCTGTAAAAATGAGCTGCTCAAGGAAATGACAAACCATTCCAATATCTCTGCCAAGAAAACCCCCCACAGAGTCATGAAGGGTTGGACACGACTAAAATGACCAAACAACAGCAACTGCCAGTTACTACCTGTGTCATCTTGTACAAGCTGCAGCAACACTATGGCCATCAACTTCCTTTCTATACAAAAAAAGAGGTTGGATTAGATGACCTCCAAAGTGTCTTCCAGCTCTAAATCCATAATGCTTTCATCTTATCAATATGGCATAAACATGTAATTCTATGCTTCATTTTTCAGTGCACTGAGTTGAAAATTTATATATTATCCCTCTTATAGGGACTGGACATTTTCAGGCCTTTACAAGGCCAGTTGCTGCAAATAAGTATGTGTCATTGGTCCTATCAGGATGCATTGAAGCAAAGAGAATTCTTGATTGGATAAAATACTCCTGAAACCTGACAGTTATAGAATCCATTGTGTAGCCTATTGATTGTCCATTGCTTTGAGGTATTTGAATTGTCAGTTGAAGGCAGTCACTTTCAACAATTAGATGGAATATCTAAATGTATGTAAAATAGCATAATTTAATGCCTTAAGAGCAGACCTTTTTAAAACTTCCAGAGAGTTATCCAATAGCCTATTGACCAATGCAGTAGAACATATTTTGCAGCCTTTTTTGCTACAAATTTAAGTGCCTACATCATGGGGGTGGGGACAGAGCCCACAGAGCTTGAAAGAGGAAAAGATGATGGCCTAATGGATTCTTTAGTCATGGAAAAAAATGATATTTCTTTAATTCACCATTATTTGCCAGTAAATACTATAATTAAGAAGAAATTTCCCTTAAAAGTGCTAAATCAATTAATTACCCTCACACACTTGCTTTAAGATTCTGTGCTTCAGAAACAACTTCCAGATGTTGCCTTCATTAACTGGACTTTTGGTCATTGAGTTCATGTTAATGCTGTATCTTTTTAGTGATGGAAATAGAGGGTTGCAGAGACTCCAAACAAATTCCATTGCAGGGATTCTTTAGTCTTCAATGGAGAATCTCACTGCTTTTTTTATCTTGAGCTAATCATTTCCTCCTTCCCTGTATGCCTTGGTTTCCTTATTTGGACAGAGACAGAGACAGAGAGAGAGAGCTGGAAGTCAGGAGGGGGGGTGAGAGACAGAGAGACGGAGAGAGAATCAGAGAGACAGAGACAGAGAGAAAGAGAGAGAGAGAAAGTGAGAGAGAGAGGGAGGGAGGGAAGGAGAGAGGGAGGAAGGGAGAGACTAATTGGTAGCAGTAAAGAAGAGCTAATAAAATTGAACTTAAGGCATTTTATATTTTGTTAAGTAGTATACTTATGCTTAATAGTAATTGTGCTTTGATGTCTGCCACATTCCTGCATAAGAATGACCTTGTTAACTAATGTTCCCATTGAGAAAGTGTGCCTGGCAACATTGGTCTCTGTTTGCTATTACCAGGGTTCTTCTCATGTGTAGCCTAATCCCGGGTTCATTTTAGCGTGTTAAAAAATATATTATTGTGGCATTTCCCAAAAAAGTGTATTTCTGAAATCTGTTGCAAAGAGCATGAGCAGCATCATGTGTGCCCTAATAATAATTTTTATTAATCAAATGGATATTTACAAGATGTGGAGATACATTTGGAGTGCCTTGACCAATTTGGCATTTTCCAGAAACTTTTTTTAACCACATGACTGTTAGTTGAAATTATTCTCAAGTTTTGTGCATTTTCCTAACATGAAACCATGAGGGAAATTAGCCTTTAATATTTCTTTGCAGCCTTTGTGCCTTATTAGAAATAACTTGTTTAAAGAAAATCTTTACTTTGGATTGGTGGTGAGAATAAACACATAGTTCTCTGTGACTTTTATTATTTATTATAAAGTCATTTGGCAGGGTGTTGTGCAGGCAACTAAACAAAAGAAGAGATTAATCAGAACTACCAATCTTTTTCTGATTTGCAGGGTAACAGAAAACAGCAGCCCAGCCCTGCCTTACTCCCCATTGGTTTATTTCAGTATGTGCCAATGATGGAAAACATGGCCTGCCTGTAAAGCAACAATGGGGGCTGGTTTCCATTGACTTAATCAGTCAAATGTAAAAATACAAAGGAACAATATAAAATAAACCTTCTTCTATGCGGCTTCATAGGCCAGAAGCAGGAACGCAGTCAAGATAGGTTATGCCCTTGCAATTTACCATTGCTACTTCAGACTTTTCACCTTTGAAGGTTCCTATTTTCAGTCAGAAATTAAAATGTGAAGTTAATATACAACAGTGGCTTGCTTCAAAAGCCACAGAAGGGAGCAGGGGAAAGGATGTTGGTCTGGCAGTAAAAAGGCCTGAAAGTTTAGCCCTGCATTCCCTTACAATGTGAGTTCACAGTCAGTTCAGAGATCAGAGATTAGACGCAGAAGAGGTCTCAGAGGTCATCCAGTCTAACCTATTCATTTTATAGATGAGGAAATTCAGGGCTAGGGAAGTCCAGTGATTTACCCAGGGTCACACAATTAGCCTCATAAGGGGATTTGAATCCGGATCCTGTGACTTCAGACCCAAAGCTGTTTCCCCTGTACTGCATTTGTTGCCTGGCATTGCCTATCATGGCATCATAGATTTAAGGCCGATCGGACCTTAAAGGTCACATAGTTCAACCCCTCATTTTACAGATGAGGAAACTGATACGTTAGGGAGGTTGTAACCTACTTAATGTCACACAGGTGGGAAGCAGCATAGCCAAGATCTGGGAACCGAGGTCTCCAACTTCAAATCCAGAATGAGTTCTTTTTTTCCCACTAGTGTTCCCATTGACAAAGGCCTTTTCTCATTGAGGCAGCACTGATATTTTCCTCAGACACTTTCTTTACCTTGGTTTTCTCTTTAAAATAAAGATCATAGGATCATAGATTTAGAGCTGGAATTGACTTTAGGGGCCATCTAGCCCAACATCATTATTTTGGGGAAACTGAGTTAAGTTACTTGACCATCATCATACTGCCAGTGTCAGAGATGAAATTTAAACCCAGGTTTTCCTGATTCTAAATCCAGTGCCCTATCTTCTGCTCCATCCTGCCTCTGTTTTCAATTTGTCTGACAAAAATATTGAGAGGCTAAATGATATCCCAGCTAATGTAGCTTCAGCAACTGGAAGCAAGGTAGAATTGTTTTGTTTTGTTTTGTTTTGTTTTTGGCATACTTTAGAGCAGGGGAGGAGAACCTGTGACCTCAAGGCCACACGTGGCCCTCTAGGTCCTCAAATGAGGCCCTTTGACTAAATCCAAACTTCACAGAATCTTTGAGAACCTAGAGGGCCACATGTGGCCTCCAGGCCACAGGTTCTCCACCCCTGGTTTATAGGAATAATGCATCCTGTAATCAGCTCAATATAGAAGAAAGTTCATTGCACTAGAAATCAGACCTATGTTTAAGGCACAGCTCCATCACTTGCTTTAGCGAGACTAGAAAGACCACACAATTTTAGTTAGCCTCACTACCCTCTTTTATGAAATGGGGCTAATGATATATGCACTCCCTCTCTTATAGAGTTGTTATGAAAATCAAATGAAATAATGTATATAAAGCTCTGTGAATAGGGGTAGTATAGAGGTCTGGGCCTGTGATTTCATTGGTTTGGATAATTCCCAGTTTATCAAATGCTTTGTACCAGTGCAGGTTGGCCTCTTCTCTGCAATTTATTGGCTTAAAGTGTTGCCTAGATCACTGAGAGGTTAAACACTAAATAAATATAAGTTTTGGCAAACATTTACATACAAATGCATACTTATACTTAAAAAAAAACTCTCAAAAATAGGAAAAGAAGGCTTTCTACAAAATTTCTTTTGTGGTCAATATGACAAATACGGTTGTGATAGTCAAGCCAGGGAAAGGGAACGATAAGTCATTTTTACAAGAGAATAGTGAAATTGAATTGAAATGAATGGAATTGAAATTAAAGTGAATATTGAAAATACAAATATTTTCAATAAAATAATTCCTAGGAGACTATAGCAATATAGATCCAAAGTAGATATATAGGGAACAAAAGGAAAGTTCAACCTTTGGAAAATAAGTAGCATGATTAATCACACAAACAACAAAACCAAGCAAAAAACTCCCACATTATTGTATTAAAGATCCTGGGAAAGCATTTGACAAAAAAACATGATGAGCTAGTATTAATCATAATAGAGAAATACTAAAGCTTTCATAATACAAACAGGAGTAAAGTAAGGACTTGACTTCTCCCAGTTATTATTTGATAAAATTTTAAAAAATACTAGCTATAAACAATAAGATGAGAGTGAGATTAAATGTATAAGCATCCACAAATAGGAGATAAAATTATCCCTTTTTTGCGGATGACATGATGTTTTACTTAGAAAACCCCAGCGAATTAAAGAAGAAACTAATGGAGATGATTAAGAGCTTCAGTAAAGTACCAAGATACAAAATAAATGCACAAAAATCATCAGCATCTCTACATAGTACTAACAAAAAACAGGAGGATATAATAAGAAATTCCATTCTAAGTAACTACAAAATGCATAAAATTTGTGAGTTAATCTACCAAGACACATGCTGAATTTATATAAATCTAACTACAAAAGGGCCTTTACAGAAATGAAAGAATGCTTCAATAAATGGAGACATACAGTATTTAGTGCCATGGTTTGGACAGTATCAATATAATTTTTAAAATGATGATATTACAAAGTTAACTTACAGATTTAATATTATACAAAACAAATTACCAAGGGGATAATTTATAGGACTAGACAGACTAATAATAAAATTCATTCGGAGGAACAAAAGGTCTAGAATCTCAAGAGAGATGGTAGAAAAAGTAGGAATGAAGTGTTACCAGATTCACAATTATATTATAAAGCAGTAATCATCAAAACTATTTGGTACTGGTTTAAAAAAATAAAAAAGTAGACCTGAGGAGCAGACCAGTTAAATGAGAACCAGAAGTAATTTAAAAGAGAGGGAGTCTGATGCAGGGAAGGGTTGAGGGGGTAAGAAGAGGAGTGGAGCACCAATATTCAGAAATGCCTGTAATGGAATGTCATATAATTTTTAAAAGGCATTAATAAAACTTTTTTTTAAAGGAAATGACTGGCTTCCTTGTCCAGTGACCAGTAGACTTCCTCTCTCTGAACTCAGAGTAGCAGAAGTAACTTGTTCATTAAAAAAAGAAAAGTGTTTTCTAGGGCCGTAAAAAGAACAGCATGGTCATCCCCCAAATTCTCAGCCCAGTGACCTGGTGATAGAAATATCCTCACTCCACTCTCTGGAAGCTGATGACCCCAATCCAAATCAAAGAGAGTCAGAGAACATTATCACCTTTTAAGCCTGGGGAAGGGAATTTAATGAACCCTAAGATCCACTTGATTTCTTTTTCTTTGGTTCTAGAAGGTTTGCTTTAGATGAAAAGTTCTGAGTTCAGTCACAACGCCCCAGAATACCCAGTTAGGAAAATTTCCTAACATCTAGGCAGAGACTAGATTCTCCACCTACATGTACATGCATATAGATATAGATGTGGATGTGGATGTAGATGTCTTGTTAATCCCTGGTCAGTTTCTGGTTGAGTCAAAATTTGATTAATTGGAAAAAATTTGAATAATGAAACAATGGATCAATCAAAGATTACATACAGGTTCTGTTCATAATCAGTTGTGATCCTTTTGTGTGAGGTAAATAAAATGTGAAGACTTCACAGGGAAGATATGTGTATACACACACACACACACACACACACTAAGAAATGTTTAAAAATCAAGAAAAAGGGAAGTGGAAAAATTCTGAGGCTGTGGGAGTCTGATGGCTCAGACTCTGGGAAAGTTTACCCTGAAACTTTTTCTTCTTTCTTCTGGTTCTGGTTTAAAGATTTGCTTAGTAAGAACAGGGTCATAATGACCTGTTTTTCTCTACTGTAAAGAATAGAGAGGGTCTCCCCCTCCCCTTATCCTATTCTCCTTTTTTAGATTTAAAGATGTCACCTCAGTTGTAATTATTAACTAAGGGAATGGGAATTGGAGTTTCTGTACCTCAATTTCACAGTTCTTTGTCTAGCTTTCATGCTCAAATTGTAAGCCCACCTCCCAGCCAATGGTGAGAAGGGTCAGAGGTGGGAGGGAATTCTCTTGTGTTAGGTATAATTATGGGTGCTTTGCCTCTTGTAAAGTGCCTCCCTTGCTGGATTTGTTCTAGTGGGGGATGCCCAATTCTCGAGAATTGAATAAAATTTATTTTTGTTCCCATCCTGAGATGGCTCCTTATTATAAATTTAATTGGTGAGAGTCTTTCAACCCACACAGTTTTGGGGGTTTGTCCCAGGATCTGCCCATTTTGGAAGCGAGACTCCTGATTCACTCCGAGCCTGGTGCACACTCAAAAATTTCTCCGATAGTCTTTGAGTGGGTTCTATTAAATTTAATATGAATGTTGGTCCAGTATGTCACTTTAAACTGACCTGGTTATAACAGGTGATTCAAAATTGTTTGTAAAATTTTTGCAAGAAAATGTGGACATGAATGGGGAACTAAAAAATTAAGGAAATATATGAAATTGTGGATAATAATTTTTTTAAGGGCCAGGTGTATTAGAATTGTGTGGCCCTAAGAAAGTTAATTCACTGTTCAGTGAGGGGATGAGGGTGGAATTCACTCCTAGAAATAATATGGGAATCACATAATTGTAAAAGTATTTGGCATACTGATTGGCAAAAAAAAATAAAAACAAACGTTTAAGTTAAATATAATTGCTTTATATGTGAATTTTCTCAGATGTGAAGTTTACATCAATGGTGATAAGATGAAGGTAGAAACACATACAACAAGACTGGTAATTAATTAATTATGGTTTTAAAAGGTTTAAATACATGACAACTGTTTATGATGTTGTATTTCCAAAAATTTTGTTATATTTTTTGGTAAACAACTGAACTGTATCATCTGTGTTGTTAGAGAGGCAATTTCTCTAAGTGTTGTTAGGTTGACAATTGTACTGTTAAAATAATGAAGGGATTAGGAAACTGTTAAGTCATTTTATTTGACCATGTCTTTTAAAGAATTTTAATTTAAGAAATTATAAACTTCCAGGTTTTGTAGCAGCAGTTACTGGGATCCCTATTTGTGTAATAAGTTGGGAAAGCCTAGAAGTTTTACTGAAATAGAGAGAACAGTGGGGTCAGAAACTAGCTGACCTCTGAACTTGGCTTTTAAAGTCAGTAGGACTAATTTTTAGTAATTGGCTTTTAGGACATTCTTTTTAAAAATTAAAATTTGATTGTGAAGTCTTGGTAAAGCTTTAAAAGGAAAGGTATTTGTCAGAAAATGCTATTATTGTGAAGTTGTGATACCTAAAGACCTAGAAGGTTTTAAGGGGGGGAAATGAAAAATTTAGTCAAATGATTGGTTAAATTGGTACTCTTGTATAGTCATGTAAAGGATAACATTTTTTTAATATTACTGGGACCACCTAGATAAAAGGAGAAGGATATGAATGTAATGATGAATTACTATCTTATAGATTAAGGCTGGGGTTTAACATTACATTGTATCTATGTAGGATAAGGTTAAGTGTTTTAAAGTGGTGTAAGAGCAATTAGGTGTTACTACAGATGGTAATTAATTACCAGTAATTAATCACTGGAACTAAATCTGAGACATCTTCAGTTTAGGGAAAAGAATTTCAAAGTAAGTCTCTCTAAGAGAGATAAGTTGTAGAATATTTTTGTATTGATGAGAAAAGTTACAATTCTTTCAGATCAGGCATAATTAGAGAAGAATAGAAAAATAAAGGAGAAATTGATGCAAATGTGTTAGAGCAACGACTTATGTCTTAATGGGAAGATTTTATGAACAAGGGAGGACGCAAGCTATTTAGAGCTAGCTTTAAGGATGTTCCTTTAGCAATGTGAGATCATAGTCATATTCTAAACCGATTATTGGAACTTGCTATTCAAAGACTTAATGGGGACTGTTAACTGATTGTTTTTCTAAGTCTAACTCCAGGTGTGAGTATCAAGGAAGGCTGACCCGGGATGCCAGCAGCCCTGTGGAAGGGCAGGCATGAGCTAGAAGTATGATTTCTTGGCAAAGTTGAGAGGGCAAGTGTTCAGCATGTGCTGAGGTGGGACCCTCTTGACTTGATCCCCTTAACTGAAACCTGGCAGACTAGGCCTGGCTCAATGCAGCTTGCAGTTTGACACAACCTCTGCCTGGAGTTGATAGTAAGCTGAGGAAAATATGGTGCCCTTACTCTAAGTCCCTACTCTCTTGGTGGCAAATTTCTATAATCAGAAGGTTTTGTAAGTCTATTAAAATAATTGATTATGGAACATCTTAGGTTACCATAGGCCTGGGACTAGTGTTCCTGTGTGTGGCTCTGTATAAGTGAGGATAGTTTATATTTTTGGTAGTGCTATGGAAACAATTATTAGGTCAAGGGCTTGTGAGAATATTATTTTGTTATTTGGTTAATATCAAGCTTGTCTAAGGTTTTGTTACAAATAATAACATTAAAAGAACAATGGTTTGTGGCTTATTTTGTAATGCCATCAAAGAAACATGGCAGGACTAAAAGGTTGAAATTTATATGTACTGTTTTAAAAAAAATGGTTATTTAATGTATTTACATATGTACTGGAGTCTTATCCTCCTGGTGGGGAAATTAATAATGAGTCAATGTAAAGTATGTGAATTTGGGTTCTGATGTGAATTTCTTAAATTTGGCAATTGGCCAAGGTTATAATTTTGAATTTGTAAAAATGATCAGGGTATAATTATTAGAAGTGGCAACTTAAAATTGTGCTAAGGTAACTTTTGTATGAGAATGCACAGAAAGCTGGTTCCTACAAGAAGAAGCTGTGGAAGTGGCTGAAACAACCAAGGACCAGAAGACTTCATTGATGCTCCCTGCCAGACAGCTGTATGGAAGAGACTTTTGCAATTTAAAGGGACATTTGTATTATAGTTTTCTTTTGGGTCTCTGTATTTGTACTTATAAAGGGGACTGCCCCCTTTGATTTGTATCAATCCTTCCCACATTTATTAAAAGGGTAATGGAGATACCAGCAGGATGGGAAAGAAAATGTGGTATAAAGGTGTGATGGATAAAGAAGATACGGTGGATAATTCATATCAAAAATGGTGTGTGAAGTCTTCAAAATAGTGTCAAGAAGTAAGGGGGATTGTGTGATGTAAATAAAATGTGAAGACTTCACAGGGAAGATATGTATATATTATATATATATATATATATATATGTATATATATGTATATGTGTATATATATATAATATATATATATATTATATACACACTAAGAAATGTTTAAATATCAAGAAAAAGGGAAGTGGAAAAATTCTGAGGCTGTGAGAGTCTGATGGCTCAGACTCTGGGAAAGTTTACCCTGAAACTTTTTGTTCTTTCTTCTGGTTCTGGTTTAAAGATTTGCTTAATAAGAACAGGGTCATAATGACCTGTTTTTCTCTACTGTAAAGAATAGAGAGGGTCTCTTCCTCCCCTTATCCTATTCTCCTTTTTTAGATTTATAGATGTCACCTCAGATGTAATCATTAACTAAGGAAATGGGAATTGGAGTTTCTGTGCCTCAATTTCGCGGTTCTTTGTCTAGCTTTCATGCTCAGATTGTGAGCCCACCTCCCAGCCAATGGTGAGAAGGGTCAGAGGTAGGAGGGAATTCTCTTGTGTTAGGTATAATTATGGGTGCTTTGCCTCTTGTAAAGTGCCTCCCTTGCTGGATTTGTTCTAGTGGGGGATGCCCAATTCTCGAGAATTGAATAAAATTTATTTTTGTTCCCACCCTGAGATGGCTCCTTATTATAAATTTAATTGGTGAGGTTCTTTCATCCCACACACTGTGATCAATTTTTTTCAGTGTTTGTACCCAATCAAGGCACTTGCCCTTCTCTGTGTTTGTCTTTCATTGCATCAGGGAATTGATGATATGACTTGCAGTAGACTTTGATTTGAGTGAGGGAGGGCTGTATAAGGTCACCAGTCCCACCTCCTCCTCCAGAGCCATCTGGATCCAGTGGCCTGATATTCACCAGGACAAGTGGAGATGGCCCAGGGTGTGTTAGGAAACCCTGGCCCTTTCTGGCTAAGGTCTTTTCAGGTTCTCACTTTGAGAGAGGTAATGCCAATTCAGTGAATAGGCCTCTTTAAGAAGTTAATCAAGGGATGGCCCCTTTAATAAAAAAAAAATCAAACTGGGAGAGGAGGACCTTCAGGGTTCCTGGCCAAAAGAGAAAGTTACTATTTGGTATTTACATTCACTTTGTGCTAGGAGGTCAGGGGCCTATTGTCCAATCTATGGCTCCAGTGTAAATTGGGTTTAAGGCTTGGTTTTTGAGAAAGAAATCAGCCAGTAATCCCAAAGTTAAGGAGGCAGCCTTCTGCCATCAAAACGTACCTTCCTTTGGGTAGAGCACCCTCAGGTGAGGAGAGGAGAGGAGATTAGATGAAGGCTTCCTTTACAAGAGCTAAAAAGCAAACCAGGAATTTTGTTTAAGCTTCCTCACTACCAAGTTTTATTTATTTCCTGTTTTGGAGTCAAACTTTCTACATTGTTACCCATCTCTAAGTTTTTATGAGAGACTTTTTATTATGAGAGGCTCATCTTATTAATAAAAATTGGAACCTATTGTGGAAAATTCTATTTTATTTCTTCTCAGTTTCCTCATCTTTTTTTTTTTGTTAATGAAGTCAGATAGAAATGCTCTGGGAATATTTCTTAGGTGGATAAAATAACCATTTTGTTTCATAATTGAATAAAAGTACTTGGTATGTAAGTTCATTTTCTCTAGCCTCACCTAAGCATCCCCAAGATGACTAAAGTAGTTGAGACCCTACTGGAAACTTCAGAGCTTCAGGCAATGGATTAAGAAGATAGGTGGGGGCAAAAATTAGTGTATGTGGGGTGGGGGGAGTAGGGGAGTGAGGGAGTGGGGGAGATATATATATATATATATATCGGGATTTTTTATTTTATAGACTTAAGAAAGTGAAGGAAGAAATATTTAATGATTTATATTAAACTTAACAGTGTACCATATCCACATTTTTTTCCTCCAGAGAGCCAGTTGTTAAACCATTGCCCTGACCTGAATGGGATCTTGCTTCCTGAGACATTTCAGCTCCATTTGTTCTTTGCTTCAGTATTGGAACAAGTATCCATTTAAATGCAAGTGAGGGGTATATCTATGGGGTAGAGAGGGGTTCCTTAGACACCAAAGGAAAGGACCACTTCCCTGCTCCTGGAATCAATCAAAACTACTGATTGATTCACCCCCTGGTGGATGTCCTTCAAGAGAACAGCTGACCAGGGCACTGTTATCTGCTCTTTGTAAATCCCAAACCTTCTTCTGCCAATATCTGGGAATTTGAGGTCTCAGATGATTTTCTCTCTTTGGCAAACATAAGCCTCATCCAGGGCTGAGTGCAATGTAGTCAGTTAAAAGAATAAAGTATGGGTAGAAAGCCAGGGTAGTTAGATGGGCAAGAATTATCTCAGTCTTCTGAAGCATACAGTGTGAAAGGGGGAGATCAGAAGAAGGGTCTAGAGTCCCAAATCCAATAACTTACTAGACTAGCTGAAAAAGCTTTTGTAGAAATAGTCAACAGTCAGTAAGCATTTATGAAGCACTTACCATGTACCAGGCCCTGTGCTAAGCACTGAGGATACAAACAAAGCGGGAAAAAAAGCCTCTGTCCTCAATGGTTGATGGGCAAAGCACAGTCAGGAAGAATAATTTGCTTCAAAGAAGTTCTACAGACAGAATTCTTTTATCTTGTATTGTTCAGGTCTAATTAGTTTTACTCCCATTCCCTCATAGCCAACTCCTCTCCATGTAATCCCATCTTTAATGGCTAGTTGGCTTTAATACCTCAAGTTCTTCTAAGGCAGTTTCTCCTAAATTTTATGTTGGAAAATCCTAGTGACCCTTCACTTTTAAAAAAAAAGTCATCTACCACATTTTTTAATAAAATGCCTTACACAACTTTCTTTGCTCACATCTTATTCAAATAAAGAACTTATAATTAGAACAGCATACAAATTTTAACATAAAAACAACATCTAAGATATATATTAAGTAGATGCTATATAATTTCCACATTTATATTAAAATTAATAACCATGATAATAATATTAATGTGATGGGCAGGCTTGTTTTTCAGCCCAAAATTTTTTAAAACATTGTGTTCTTGATGATCTTGCTTCTTGTAATTCTTTTTGAACTATTAATTGAGATTGAAATGTTGTCTTTATAATAAGTAGAGCAGAAAACCCCAAATCACACAAATAAGAGGTTGTGAATGGTGGTTACAATTTGTATTGCTTTGTTTGATAAACCAGAGGACTCTTCATTTACCCACAGTCACAACATCATAAGATGTTCACATTTGAAACTCATCTTTCAACATACCATTTTACAAGACATCTATTAACTGTTCTTGTCATAGGGAATAAAACCAATTATTTGTCTATGACAAATGTGTTCCTTATCCATTCACATTTAAAACTATTTAGGTATTTCAAAGAAAATGAAGATTGTTTCTACAGATTATTTAGATGATAAATAAGTTGTTACATCTATTTCATTTGTAAATTGGGTATTTTTTAAATTGAGAAATATTTCAGAAGTATATTATGCATAACTAATATTTTTATAATTTCATATTTTCTCTTCCTGGATTACAGCATGAATTTGAGAATCTTCCATTGACTTACTTAGGGCACACAGTTATTTCAAAAAAGTTTTTGTGATTAAATGAATTTACTTCCTCTTTATTATTATCACTCTGAAAAATATACATTTCTTCTTTGAAATGCTTTGAAAAAAAGAAGCCATTCAGTTTACAGTAAAATTCTCTATATGATGTCCCAACATCATCATTCATTTTTGCAGGTATCAACATTTAAAGGTTAGAGAGGATCAGCTTTTGATTCAACATATGATATCCTCTCCATAATATTAGAGTTGTCCAAAAATGTTAAGGCCTAAAAATAACTGTGCCTCAATCACTCACTCATAAAATTGATTTTACCATATTAGTCTGTCAAGGTTCCAAGGAATGTCCTTAATGGCCAAGAGTATTTTCTCCATGTTGCCTGGAATTCTTTACTTCATTTTATTAAATTGCCTAAAGTTTCACCAATTAGAGATCTATTTCAAGTAACATATAAGTAATCCTGCACATGCTAAGTGATAGCTATTCACACCTTACAGTACGTCATTTAATTAGATTGCTTTCCTCTTGTTGCCTAATTGATATAATCTCTGGCCTCTACTGCCCCAAACTCTAAACTCACATAGACTGGGTGCAATCTCTAGAATTATTCCAAAAGTGATTTTTCTCTTTGATTCTTATGTAACAAGGCAGCATTTTCTCTAGGGAATACCTAAAAAAAAGTTTGTTTGTTAGTCTCCAGGTGCCATACAAAACAGTTAATGTGACAAGTTTCATGCTGATTGACCTGCCTGCCACAAATCTCTCCCCACTCCTGTTCATCCTCCATAGGCTACCAAAATGATTTTCCTAAAGCGAAGGTCTGGTCATGGCACCTCTTTAGTCAATAAATTCCAGTAGCTCCCTATTGTTTCCAGATCAAATTAATACCCTGTATTTGGCATTCAAAGCCCCCATTCCTCCCATCCAGTCTTCTTACAACTTGTACCACCTCTATACACACAAATATATATATATATATATATATATATATATATGTGTATATATATATACATATATATATGTATGTATGTATGTATATATAGATATAGATATAGATATAGATATACACTATATACTTCCAGCCCGTGATACTGGACTCCTTGCTGTTCCCTAAATAAGACAGACTATCTCTTGGCTCTGGGCATTTTTTCTGACTCTACCCCATGCCTAGAATCTTTCATCTCTAGCTCCTGGCTTCCTTGGCTTTCTTCATGTTCCAACTAAAATATCAACTTCTACATGAAATTTTTCTCAATCTCTCTTAATTCTAGTGCCTTTCCTCTATTGCTAATTTTCCATTTGTCTTGTTTATAGCTTCTTTGTACATATTTGTTTGCATGTTGTCTCTCCTATTAGATTGTGAGCCACTCAAGGCCTTCCTTTGTATTCCTGGCACTTGGCACAGTGCCTGGCACGTAGTAGATAATAAATGCCTATTGATTGAACAACTGACAAATGCTTTGCTTCATCATACAGAAAACTTCAGAAAGTGAGAAGTATTAAAGGAACTTTATAAATAGATATAGAAGACATACAGAGGATTTATAGTTATTCTTAAGGATCTCTTGGAAAGGAAATGAGTTTTAGTTTGCCATCAGAATAGCAACCTGACATTCTGGAGAAATCCTTCTCTCCCACAGCATCTTAACAATTCTTCCCATATTAATTGTCCCACTCTATGGTTTATATCCCCTTAGAAGGGAAATAGAGGCAGTTAGGTGGCAAAATGGATAGAGTGCTGGGCCTGAACTCAGGAAGACTCATCTTCCTGGGTTAAAATCTGACCTCAGGCACTTAGTAGCTTCGTGACCCTGGGTAAGTCACATAACCTTGTTTACCCCAGTTTCCTCATCTGTAAAATGAGCTGGAGAAGGAAATGACAAACCACTCCAGTATCTTCGCCAAAAAAACAAAAAACCGGGACGGGGGGGTCACTAAGAATTGGGCATGACTGAAAAGTCTGAACAACAACAGGGAAGTCTATCGATAATTAAGGTAGGACTTTTTTTACTGTTTTCTCTTTTGGAGCACTTATTTAATCAAGTGCCTTGGCTTTTGCCATGGTGGGAGGCTAGAGAAATTGACTATGAGATACTCTTATGTAATAAGAGCGTGGTGAGTGAGAACATGTAACTGCCATGTGCTTCTGTGTATATATCCTATATACATGCATAAGCTTCCCCTACCAACCCTATCCATGAATCCCTATTGCTGAACTCTGGTCTATCCTTTAAATAGGGGGAAAAAAAGATTCAATCAGTCTTTCAGTTTACTTTTATATGCCAGCATAGAGAAATGGTTCTTCCAATAAGTCCATACCCTCAAGAATCCTAGACAACAAAATTATCTTGTAGCCAAATTTATTAACTGAAATCCATTCCCTAGGATGTTCCTTGGCATTTCTAACCAGTCAATTCATCTTGAGGGGCAGCATTAGTCTCTGAAATCTTATGAGTGATTGTCACTTTCCTCTCATGAAGGATCAATGGACGTATTCATATTCTACAAGAGAGATAAGCTGATCAGATTGATTGGGAAATGCCTTTCATCACTACCCCTACAGAGAGAGAGAGAGAGAGAGAGAGAGAGAGAGCGCAAAAGAGAAATTACGTACTACATTGAATTAATAGAAGTTTTGATATTGCAAAGGGGAAGAAAATGATAGAATAATCCTGGAAAATGACATACTCCAATGAAAGTAAAGTTTTTATGATATACTGCTGGAAGGGATGGGTGTGACTATCACATTAGGAAGAGATTGACTGCCCCATCTAAGAGGTGGGTGGGAAAGAAATACAAAGAGAGGTGGGAAGTCACTATAAACAACTTTTTCTACTTTTTAATTAGTCTTCTCAGTTAAGATTTCTAAAAAGCCTTCAAAGAGATCTTTACTACTCTTTCTGCAAGGCTATTGACAACTGATTTTTTTTCTGACATTTCACCAGTTTAGCCAATCATCCAAGGCTTACAAACAACTTCAAAGCCAAAACTCAGAGTCCAAGTTTCCAGGGATACCACACAAGAGTGAACACCAAAGAATATGGTTTCAAACAACCTGGGGCCCCCAAAAGAGGGTGAAGAAAGGGAACCCCATAATGAGGGTCCTTTTCTACAATACAGAAGCTATTTTTACCTAAATAACTGGTCAATTATTTGGAAAAAAGTATATAAGCTGGAGTGGGAATAAACCTTGAATCTACTACTTTTTTTAAATCTTTCATAGTATTGAAAATGCATTCTACATTGTATAGATTCCTAGACCAGGTGCAATATTGGGGGCCATCTGACCTGATAGAAGTCTAGCCCTAGAAGATGGACATGATGACCACATGACATTGAGGAGGGTGGGCAAGTGAACAGATGAGTTGGGTAGCTGCAGAGGAAGTGTACTATTGAGATGTGGGAGGCAAGTGAGCATACCCCACCAGAGGCTGGCAAAAGCAGCAGGGTCCCATGCCAGTTCCAGTTTGGATAATTCTAAAATCTAAATATTATTCCATAGTCAAAATCCATGAAAATCTTAATGATCAACATTGCTGAGTGGGAAGTTACTTTGTTAACAAAGCATCAAGTGACTGCCTAGTGACCTCCATTTCAATCCCTGGTTCTCCAGTCCAAATGTGATTAGCTTTGTCTTACCACTGGACTCTGATGACTCTGGAGGAGAAAGTGGAGCTGATGATTTTGTGCAGCTCTACCTCACTCAAATCCAATTCACACATAAGTCAAGACATCATGCTTGTGGTGCCATTGGTCCTCTTAGAAGGAAGGATGAAGGATGACTAACACGAACAGCAGGTTGAGTTAAAACACCCCACCCCAAATACTACATTGCCCCATCAAAACAAGTTCTCAGTCATTCTACTGGGGAGGAATTCTTATCATAGGGAGAAAACATCAAAGAGGCCTTGCTCTGTTTCTAGGAGAAATGATGCCTTCCTCTCTACTCTCTATTTTCCATGTTCCCAAATCAAGTTGAATGTCAGACAATAGTAATTAATTTAACTTATGTTAATGTTATGCTTCACAGTTGTGCTGATATTATTGCAAACTTTGTTCATTGCTATAAAAATGTTAAGCACAGTTTTATGTGGAATAGAGGAAAGGGCGGGAGGATGGATCTGGACCTCAAATGACTTATAACATTCCTTCCAGCTCCAATGTATGACTTCATCAAGGTGAGGGAATTCTAATGTGGAAAGCACTTCTATTGATGTAGATGACAATTCCTGTGTAATATTTTCTTTAGGCAGAGGTTCTTAACATTGCATGTGTGTATGTATGTGTGTGTGTGTGTGTCTGTGTGTGTGTCTGTGTCTGTATCTATATATGTGTGGCAGCCTCCTGTGGCAGTCTAGTGAGGCCCATGAACCCCTTATCAGTATAAAGCTTTTAAATATATAAAATAAAATACATAGGATTACAAAAGAAACAAACTGTATTGAATCAAGACATGATTTTTTCCCTTCCAAGTTTAAAGATCCCCCAAAATCTACCCATGGAACCCTTGGGAGATCCATGGACCACAGATTAAGGACCCCTGCAGAGCATTGCTGGGAAGAAGGTCTGAAAGGTTCAGGTTCAGTGACTTTTCTATCATCACACATGTTGAGTTTAGACTTTAACCCAGATTTTGCTGACTACAAGGTCAAAACAACAGTAAGACAATAACAACAAACATTTTATGTAGCATTGAAAGGTTTGCCAAAAAAAAAATACACACACACACACATAAAATTTCATTTGATCCTTATAGCAACTCTGTGAATTAGATGTTATTATTATCCTCATTCTATAAATGATGAAATAGAGGGTGAACAGAGTTAAGAGTTTGCTTAGGGGAAGCATTCCCGACTTGGAGTCAAGATATACATATGTGTGTGTGTGTATATGTGTACACACATATTCACATGTATGTATGTGTATAGGCATATATTTATACCTAAACATATATTCACATATATGTATGTACAGATATGGATGTATGCATACAAATATATATGTATTTGTATATGTAGGTATGGGTGTATTTTTTTTCAGGAGGTCCATGACCAGGAAAAAGAAAATTTATATGGGGAAAAAAACTGCATTGTTATTTTTACTAAACTTTGGTTTCTCTAGTAATCCTATGTGTTTTATTTTATTCATTTAAACACATGATTCACCAGACTGCCAAGCAGATCCATGAAACTAAAAAAAGGGTTAAAGTCCACAGATTTAGGGTTACATAGCTGGTTCCTATCTGAGATAGGATTCGAACTCAGATCTATCCTGACTCCAGGTCCAGTGCTCTGACCACTATGCTGCACTGGCTCAGTGTATAGTAGAAGTCCACTAATGGTGAGCTCCATAAATGAATATGGAACCTTTCACCTGAAGTGCTACCACGACCTTTTGGATGCTCTCCCTATGTTGGGATCCATTCTCACTTTAGTGAAAGAGTACAGCTGGAACATTACCAACATCCAAGAGAGGATGGGAAGTGACCAAGAATGCCAGAAAAACTAAAGAAAATCACTGAACTAGAAATGTTACTTCCCAAGGCTGGAGTTAGAGAAGCATAACTATAGCTATAAGAAATGCTACTTTGTATGAGACAAATTTTTGAAAACATCTTTGCTGTTGTTGGGGGTGGGGGGCATTGGGGAGGGGACAGTTAAAGCTGGAAGCGAAATTCATCTCATGCTCAAACTGGGTTTGTTCTCTTCACTTACACAGATCAAAGGAAACAACTGCTAACGATGGGGTGTAAACAGGTGCTATAAAACCTTTAATGAAATGTTAAGCCCATTCAGCTGGGCTGCTTGTCTAGTCATGCCCACAGGATACGGCAGGAGGAAAAAAAAAGTATGGAGCATCCTGAGACCACGGTACCTAGAGATGTCTTGTATGTATAAATACTATTCCTAGTCTAATCTTATCATTGTAATCATTAGTGGAATTCCTGGTGAAATATGCCACATTCAAGAATTCTTAACTAGAGCAGATCATGTTTTGCAATAGCATTTTTAAAAATTCCTGCATTTTGCACAATGGATAGAAAAAAAAATCATGTTTTATCAACTTTGGGGAAAACATTCCCTTCACTCAGCTGTTTTCAGAAAGAAAAATCTTACTTTTTCTGCTTCCTTAGTTCTCTCCAGCACAAATTACCCTTATGCCCTCTCCTTTTGCTGGACCAAGACAGGCATGTTCCCTGCCAGATATCCTCTAAATAGATGCCAGGGTCTGTCATCTAAAATGTGTCTCATGGCTGGGGCTTCTAACACCACAATCCAAGATAATACAATTATTCTGTGACTCGACAGGGGATTTTCATTGTAGACTCAGTGCTTTCAGGATTACCAACCCTCAAAAACCAGCACAAAAAAAATACACAGTTTAGACCTGCAACCAAAGGAGTACATGGAGCATAGGGAGAAAAAAAAGGAACAAGTTATCTTCAAAGGATGGGGAGAAGAGTTACTGTTCATCCTGGCATAAAATAGGCTGGAATGAAAATCATGTCAGGCCAAATTCAGTAACTAAGCAGTACCAGTGATTAAGTTCAAATCATGGAATCAGAGAGCTAACAAGGATCACAGAGTCATAGATCTAGAGCAAAAGTTCTTAACCTGGGGCCCACAGACCTGACTGAATCCATGGATAGATTCCAGGGAGTCCATGAACCTGAATGAAAAAAAATCCATTATTATTTGAATATAAGTGAATTCCCTGGTAATCCTAGTTATTAAAAAAAACACATTCAAAAGCATTTCTTCTGAGAAGGGGTTTATAGATTTCAAAAGGCTACTTACTAAAGAGGTCCATGATGCAAAAAGGTTAGGAGCTTCAAAGAGCATCAGACGCTATGGTCAGAAAAGCAATAATCATCAAAATAAGGTTATGAAATTAGGTCCTCTGACTCCAGAACCAGAGCTCTTTCCGCATTATCACATTAACCTTATCTGGTACAATACTCATTCTATTTTACAGATAACAAATGGAGATAAATCTGGGACTACAACCCAAATCTCCTGAATACTAACCCCCATCTCATAAGTAACACTACACAAAGATAAACCATAAAATTCAATATATTGAAATAGGCTTTGCACTCTTGCACTCTGAGAGTATACTGTAAGGTTGGACTATGCTAATTATCTACTGTAAAAGAAGACCTAAGCAGAGAGTGAACTGAGTGGTCATTCATATTGATTTCTATGTTGTGGGGCTAGATTGTAGCCCCAAAGATATTAGAAAGAAGAATTGTTATGGTGGTTGTTCAGTCATAACGGTCCTATCCTCCAAGTCTTTGACCATATTGCATGTTGCAATGGTTTGAAATTGCAAATATTTGCAATTGCAAAGCATATTGCAGTGGTTTCATATGAGAATTTCTTGGCAAACATATTGCAGTGATTTGCTATTCCTTCTGCAGCTCATTTTACAGATGAGGAAACTGAGGCAAAGATGGTTAAGCGACTTGCTTAGGGTCCAGCTAGTAAGTGTCTGAAGCCGGATTTGAACTCATCTTTCCTGACTCCAGACCCAGTGCTCTATTCATTGTACCACCATTGTACCACCCTTCTGAAGAAGGGACTTCCTACTAATTCCCCATTGGAGAACATGGTACTCTCCAAGTGAGTACTAAATGATTTGGTGACATGTTTATTTTTACTTCATGCAAATTATCTACTATAATAGCAAAAAAGTGATTAACTAATAGTCCACCAATGCCTCTGCAACATGAGTTTGAGGCATTCATAGAATGGCAGATTTGGAAGGGGTCTCAAATTACACCTAGTCAAATCCTTACCAAATCATTAATCCTACCTAGAAAGTCCCCAGTAAGAGGTCATTCACCTGCTGATTGAAGAGTCCAAGTGATCTGAAACTCAGCACCTACTGGTAAGGAGTTGTTATTTTGTTTTGTTTTGTTTTACAGTTTTTGCATAATTACAGACTCCCAGTATTCAAAGGGACCTCACGTGCCTGTTCTTGAACATGAATCACCACTAAAACATCCCTGACATACAGCCATCCATCATCCCCTTGAAGACCTCTTAGCAAGAAGTCACCATAGTTTCTCCCTCCCACTTTTGAGTAGCTCGAATAGTTACATTTCCCCTCTTATTAAATGGGGTGAAAACTTTTTCTCTAAAAATTCCACCCATTATTTCTAGTTCTGTCCTCCAGTTTCTGGTTTTGATTTGTTTGGTGTATCTCCAGTACTTTGCACATAGTAGGTATTTAATAAATGCTTGTTGAACTACATTGATTGGGTTGGAGTTAAACAGAATAGGGCTAATTTAATCAAATAACTGTCAACTGGGAGGAGGGGAGATTGCATATAACCTATTTTAAAAAAGGTTTGGTTTTGTATTCACTTTAAAACTGACTATTGGCATCATATAGAAATGTCCTTAGTTCGTCTGGGAAATGAGATTACAAGATCTCAACTGTGTTTTTGTTTCCTTAATGCAATAGATGAAACAGTTTTCAATTTTGCTTGCTTCTTCTAAAGGCAGTGAAATCTATAATCCATCATTTTTAAGAGGGCTCTGGTTCCAGAAGTACTGAAAATTTTTGCATATACAAAGCACATTAGAGTTTAGGGGAAAACATTATTGGTTTCGAAGAAAGATGAAAACATTCTCCATGTAATACAGATGTTCAAATAATGATTAAATTAATTATTGGCAAGGAATTGAGTAAGGGATAAGTAGAAAGGAAGGAGGATAATAGAAGAATAAAAGAAACAACTAAGACTGACTATTAGGAAATAGCTTGCAATCATGGCTGTCTACACAACAGTTAAATAGGTAATTAATCTAAATCATTCGGTCAAAAACTTGGCAAATTGAATGAAAAAAAGTCAATCCAGTTCTTGGATGTCGTTTTTTTTAAACAGTTGATTGACTATGTTTTAAACTTTTAAACCATTTGTTTGAACCTAATCACAAACATAACCTGTGAGCTCCCATAGGAGTTTCAGAAGTAAAGAATTAACTAAGAGAAGTTACTCCTCAAATCCATAAGTATGAATTTTTCTGCCTGGGGCAAGCACCACAAACTGTATTTCAGAAAAAAAAGAGAAAGGGAAGGTATCTCTAGGACATCAACTGAGACAGGTAAAGAATGGGATTTGGAAGTTGCTCATCCCAACCTGTGACTTGGTACCTTCCTGTTTAAGCTAGTTATTCTTGCTAGCTAGGAGCTAAACTCTGTTTTCTACACTATCAGGGACCTGACTTTCCTCACCAGTAGCCCTCTATGCTAATGAAATCAGAACTCCAAAACAAAAGAGAAAGAAAGAAAGAAAGAAAAGAAAAAGACTAAATGTGTTAGCAATACTAAATTTGGTAACAGAAAGAAAAGCCCTAGTCACTCCACCCTAGTTCCAGCCCTTTCATATCTTATCCAGAGATGGTAGTGCCTTACAAAGCATAAGCAACAACCACTTGCTTCCTGAATGAACAAAATTAACTGATTGCTTTGGTGTCATTTATATATAGCTCGAACTGACAAGGTTTTTCTTTAATCTTAGAAAAATAAGGAGTCATACAAGAATCTCCCCCACCCCCACCCTGAGCCCTTTCTGGATTTGATTTTGCAACAAGGAAAGGGCTGGGCCCTGAGTTCTGAGTTAATCCAAAGCCACTACCCATCTCCAGTGACTTTGCACAGCCCTCTCTCACTTAAAGGCAATTCAGTTGCATATCATGACATCACCTCCCTGGTGTCATGGTTTTCTTTGAGAATGAAGGACAAATAACAACAGCAGAGATAGTCAACTAAATCCTGGACAGAGATTATGAGAGAGCTCTTTAAACCCAGGACTAGGTAGGTAAGAAGCCACTGAACAGATAAAGATGACCTTGAAAAACGACTGAGATTGAAAGGGAGCAAAAAAGTCTCCTGGAAGTTGTTAGAACAACTATTATTATGAACTGTTTCCAAAAGCTAATCCTTCAGAAGGCTTTGCTCTATTAAGTCCACACCTTGAAGTAACCAATCCATAGACTAATAATGACTTTTTCTCCTTGATATGATACCTGGCTTGATAGTGTCTAACCTACACAAATACTCCTGCTTTCCCTGAAGCCCTCTCCTCTTTGCTTCAACCAAAGAAATCCAGACTGTGTATTCCTAAGCTGATTACTTAGATATAACTCTATTAATGTAAAGAGCTGATGATTTTTTGAAAGACAAAAAAAAAATCTCCCTTTTCACTTAATTTAAATTTTGGTTTTATCAGCTCCCTAAATTGGCTGGTCTTCTTGGACAGATTTTTTTTTTCTTACTTGGTTTCCAATAGGCTTTTATGATCTCCTTGCAAAGATTTGACAGATTTAATCTTAAATTAAATGACAGATTTAATCTTAAATTGTCTTGATCAATTCTTCTAGGTAACTTCCCAAGATTAAAAAAGAAGGTACAAACAAGCTCCCTGGAAGATAATTGAGCCGCTGGCATTTTAAAAAAAAATGTTGGGATCATATATAAAACCAGAAAATATTTCTACTTGGGCTTGACAGAAGAATTCGATCAAGCTGAGATTTTACAGTAGAAAATATGGGTTGTCTTTTTCATTAAAAGTGACTAGTGCTATTTCACAGCAATGTGTGCCGTGTGCAGAAGATCACGAAAGTACTCTTCAATTTCAAAGTAGGAGATCTTATCTTTTGTTTTGTTTTAGATATTTTAGTGAGTGTAGTAATATGCTTCATTCCCCCAAGTTATTTTTTAACCTTTCATTAATGAAGCAAGGCAAACATGATTAAAATAATAATGCATGGATAAAATTGTTGATATTGTTTGTGGGTCAATGCCTTCCTTGGGAAAGTAAATGATGCTGAATAATGTCACACATTACCTGCAGAAGGAGGCAAAAAAGTCAACCAGTCAATCAACCAAATGACATTTATCTAGGGCCTTCTTGCCTTAGGCGCCGTGCTGGGCACTAAGGATAGAAATAAAAGGTTAGTCTGTATGTTCCTTTCTTTCAATGCCTTACATTCTATAATGCTTGGAAATGGAGACATCTTCACAGATCTGTTACAGGAGACACCCAAAAGAAATGCACAGTGCTGGAGGCAACACTAACAGCTACATGAATCTGAAAAAAATAACTTGAAGTAAATGACATTAAAGCTGAGGGAAGGAAGGAAAGAAGGAAGGAAGGAAGGAAGGAAGGAAGGAAGGAAGGAAGGAAGGAAGGAAGGAAGGAAGGAAAGAAGGAAGGAAGGAAGGAAGGAAGGAAGGAAGGAAGGAAGGAAGGAAGGAAGGAAGGAAAGAAGGAAGGAAAGAAGGAAGGAAGGAAGGAAGGAAGGAAGGAAGGAAGGAAGGAAGGAAGGAAGGAAGGAAGGAAGGAAAGAAGGAAGGAAGGAGGGAAGGAAGGAAGGAGGGAAGGAAGGAAGGAGGGAGGGAAGGAAGGAAAGAAGGAAGGAAGGAAAGAAGGAAGGAAGGAAGGAAGGAAGGAAGGAAGGAAGGAAGGAAGGAAAGAAGGAAGGAAGGAAGGAAGGAAGGAGGGAAGGAAGGAGGGAGGGAAGGAAGGAAAGAAGGAAGGAAGGAAAGAAGGAAGGAAGGAAGGAAGGAAGGAAGGAAGGAAGGAAGGAAGGAGTGAGGGAAGGAAGGAAGGAAGGAAGGAAGGAAGGAGGGAAGGAAGGAAGGAGGGAAGGAAGGAGGGAGGGAAGGAAGGAAAGAAGGAAGGAAGGAAAGAAGGAAGGAAGGAAGGAAGGAAGGAAGGAAGGAAGGAAGGAAGGAAAGAAGGAAGGAAAGAAGGAAGGAAGGAGGGAAGGAAGGAAGGAGGGAAGGAAGGAAGGAGGGAGGGAAGGAAGGAAAGAAGGAAGGAAGGAAAGAAGGAAGGAAGGAAGGAAGGAAGGAAGGAAGGAAGGAAGGAAGGAAGGAAGGAAAGAAGGAAGGAAGGAAGGAAGGAAGGAGGGAAGGAAGGAGGGAGGGAAGGAAGGAAAGAAGGAAGGAAGGAAAGAAGGAAGGAAGGAAGGAAGGAAGGAAGGAAAGAAGAAAGGAAGGAAGGAGGGAAGGAAGGAGGGAGGGAAGGAAGGAAAGAAGGAAGGAAGGAAAGAAGGAAGGAAGGAAGGAAGGAAGGAGGGAGGGAAGGAAGGAAAGAAGGAAGGAAGGAAAGAAGGAAGGAAGGAAGGAAGGAAGGAAGGAAGGAAGGAAGGAAGGAGGGAAGGAAGGAGGGAGGGAAGGAAGGAAAGAGGGAAAGAAGGAAGGCAGGAAGGAAGGAGGGAAGGAAGGAAGGAAGGAGGGAGGGAAGGAAGGAAGGAAGGAGGGAAGGAAGGAGGGAGGGAAGGAAGGAAAGAAGGAAGGAAGGAAAGAAGGAAGGAAGGAAGGAAGGAAGGAAAGAAGGAAGGAAAGAAGGAAGGAAGGAAGGAAAGAAGGAAGGAAAGAAGGAAGGAAGGAAGGAAGGAAGGAAGGAGGGAGGGAAGGAAGGAAAGAAGGAAGGAAGGAAAGAAGGAAGGAAGGAAAGAAGGAAGGAAGGAAGGAAGGAAGGAAGGAAGGAAGGAAGGAAGGAAGGAAGGAAGGAAAGAAGGAAGGAAAGAAGGAAGGAAGGAAGGAAAGAAGGAAGGAAAGAAGAAAGGAAGGAAGGAGGGAAGGAAGGAGGGAGGGAAGGAAGGAAAGAAGGAAGGAAGGAAAGAAGGAAGGAAGGAAGGAAGGAAGGAAGGAAGGAAGGAAGGAGGGAAGGAAGGAGGGAGGGAAGGAAGGAAAGAGGGAAAGAAGGAAGGCAGGAAGGAAGGAGGGAAGGAAGGAAGGAAGGAAGGAAGGAAGGAAGGAAGGAAGGAAGGAGGGAGGGAAGGAAGGAAGGAAGGAAGGAGTGAAGGAAGGAAGGAAGGAAGGAAGGAAGGAAGGAGTGAAGGAAGGAAGGAAGGAAGGAAGGAAGGAAGGAAGGAAGGAGTGAGGGAAGGAAGGAAGGAAGGAAGGAAGGAAGGAAGGAAGGAGGGAAGGAAGGAAGGAGGGAAGGAAGGAGGGAGGGAAGGAAGGAGGGAAGGAAGGAGGGAGGGAAGGAAGGAAGGAGGGAAGGAAGGAGGGAGGGAAGGAAGGAAAGAAGGAAAGAAGGAAGGAAGGAAGGAAGGAAGGAAGGAAGGAAGGAAGGAAGGAAGGAAGGAAGGAAAGAAGGAAGGAAAGAAGGAAGGAAGGAAGGAAGGAAGGAAGGAAGGAAGGAAGGAAGGAAGGAAGGAAGGAAGGAAAGAAAAAAGGAAGGAAGGAAGGAAGGAAGGAAGGAAGGAAGGAAGGAGGGAAGGAAGGAAGGAAAGGGGAGAGAAGACAAGAAGGAAAAGGGGAGAATAGGAGAGAGGGAGGAATCAAGAAAGAGAGAAAGGAAGGGAGAGAAGGAGGGAGAGATTGAGGAAAGAAGGGAGGGAGGGAGAGAGAGGGAGGAAAGAAGGAAGGAAGAATGTAGGGAAGGAAGAAGAGAGAGGGGGAGACAGAGAAGGAGGGAGCAAGAGAGGCAGAGAGGGAAGAAGGGATGGGTTGAGAGAAGGAGGGAGGAAGGAAGGGAGAGAGGGAGAGAGAAAAAACATTCCTATTAAGCACTTAGACTGTGCTAAAGGTGGGGGCATAAAATTACCAAAGTATGTCAGTGCTGGAGCTCAAAGAGCTTTCAGTCTAACAAGAAGACACAAAACATAGGGAAAATAATGTCCAAGTCTTTTAGTTTTTGAAGTCACAGCGTGGTATGAATTGAACCACAAGGAAGCAAGACAAACCTTTTCCGGAAGTGATAGTGATATTTATTTGTTGACAGTTTCCAGAGCAAGAAGTAGAAAGTGTATGGGTTTACTGTAAGGGTGAGGGTGGGGGAAGTTATACTGTGCAAAAAGCAAATAACAAAAAGGGAACAAATAGTTGGATTGGAAAAGAAGTATGGTCTGGATTCTAGGACCAGCTAGCTATACTAGGCCAGGAGAAGTAGAGCTAAATTTCTGTCAGTTAACATCCAATTTGAGACAAGAATTGTTTTCCATTGAGGATTTTTCGTTTATTTTAAATGCCTTTGAAAACATCACTTTAACCTCTCTGTTCCTCAGTTTCCTCACTTATAAAATGAGGAGGATGGACTAGATAATCCTCAAATTTCTTCTCAGTTCTAAAATAATAGAATTCTATGTTGTATGATGGAACTCAAAAGTATGCCCCCATATGGATTGCTTGAAGACTTGAGGATGTTTAGCCTGGAAAAGGGAAGATTGGCGGATGTGTATGATCACTATCTTTAAGTATTTGAATGTTGTTCAAATTGAAGAGAGATTAGAAACAATTTTGAGATTTTACTTCTTATTCAGCAAATAGGAAAAAATTTAAAAAGCCGATGTTTGAGAGATTGCAGAAAGATGGGCACAACAAAACACAGTTGGAGGATCTTTGAATTGGTCAAACCATTTTAAGAAGCTTTTAGGAACCATGCTAAGAAAATGTACATAATACCCATACCCCTTGATTCAGAGATCCCCTCTACTAGGTATATATTCAAAGAAGGTTAAAAAAATTTAAGGTCCAACATACTCTGATGTACAGTGATACTTTTTGTAAAAGCAAGGAGTTAGACAATAGATGCTCATTGATTTTGGAATAGCGAAAGGAATTGTAATATGTGAATTTGATGAAACGTTGTATTCAGTTGTTTCAGTCCGGTCTGACTCTTTGTGACCCCATTTGGAGTTTTCTTGGCAAAGATACTGGAATGGTTTGCCATTTTCTTTTCCAGATCATTTTACAGATGGGGAAACCAAGACAAACAGGCTTAAGCGATTTGCCCAGGGTCACACAGCTAGTAAATGCCAGTTGTCAGATTTGAACTTAAGTCTTCCTGCCTTCAGGTTCAGTGCTCTATCCACTGCACTACCTACCTGCCTTAGGAATATTACTGCTCCATAAAAAATCATGAATATGAAGGATGCGTGGAAATACATATGAACTGATACAATGTGAAGTAAACAGTAAAAAAAAAAAACATGCACAATGATTGCAACAATGTGTAAAGGACAGAAACAAAAATGGAAAATGACCACTGTGAAATTATCATGACCAAGCTTAGGCCCAAAGAAGAGAATGCACTTACCTCCTTTGTTCGCAGAGATGAGGGACTATTGGTATGGACCACAGCAGTCTATTGTTGTACTTGCTTGATATATTGATTAGTTTTACCAAACTGATTTTTTTCTTTTTTTTTTTGTTCCTTGTTATAAGGGATGGCTATCAGCGTCAAACAAAGAAGGATAGAATAGCAAATAAAAGTGAGGTAAAAAGCAAAAATTATAAATGATACATTTTTTTTAAATTGCCCAACTAGATATTGAATCTTTCTTCCCCTTCAATAAGTCAATACAGAATGAACTCTCAAATGAATGATCTCCACTTAAAAATAAGAAAATAAAATATTACATTTTGATTGGACACTGGTATAAAGTTGCTGGAGTGTCCTACAATGCTTGCCTGTCACTTCTAAGATAAAGATTAATATTTGCAATGCAAGCTGGCACTATAATCCCCAAATGTCACAGTTGAGTTCTTACCTGCCAAAACCAGGCATCTCTCTGGAATATCAGAGCTTTCAAGACACAGATCAAATGTTAATCGCCGAAGCCATCGGCCCAAGGACATCCATTCTCAGCACTCTGTTGCCTCTCTGGTCACACTTTAACAAGTAACATTGGTGAGGTTTGGTACCATAAATGACAATACAAGAATAAAAAATTATCATTGACTGGTTTCTTATACTCATGAAGAATGAAACTTTTATCACTTTCAGCTTTGCTATTACATCTGTTTCCTGGAAAGAAGGAATTCAGTGCCAGTAACAAGTATGCTAATTACAATTTGGGCCATAGCTTCAAAATCTTTAAGTAATGCTGAATACTTGAGCTTAGTCAGGAAATTTGCTAAGACACATTTCTTCTGACAGCTGCCAAGGAGAATGTCTGTTTTTAATACTTAAAAAATAAACCAGATTTGCACTTTTAAATAACCACAGTTTTACAGCTCCTATTGGACTCCTATTGAGCTTTGACTGCATTTTCACCATAGAATGAGAGAGGTAGCCTGCTTCAAATGATTTTTTTTCCTCTGCCCACCATACAGCTTCTCTGGACAACACTTAATTCACAGTCAAAAGAACTAATTGTTACGTGGTTGTTTTGTTGGGTTTTTTTTTCCTTTCTAAGATTGTATGACTCACAGCAAGAAAAAAGATGGAAATGAATCTCCAACCTGCTAAGCCCAGAAAATAGAGGCAGAATCATGAGTCAAACAAGAACCTGGCCTCAATAACTTTTTAAACCTTTTCATAGGTGACCCTAGATTTCTGCACTTAAAACCATTATGTAGTGATACTATTTTAAGACTGCCTAGATGACAAAAATGTCTGAAACAATCATAGTTCTTGTCCCTCGGTATTTAATAAATTATCTTTTATACTACACCAAACCTAGCCTAAAATTCCAAATGCAGGTTACCAAACCGGTGGGATAACAAAAAGCTATAGAATATCCATGTCTAATTTTGGTTTTCTTGTGTTTTTTTTTTCATAACAAATAAATAATTTTTTCATCAAATGCTTACTATGTACCAGGAACGAGGTTAATTGTTGAGATACAAATGCTAGTATGCAAGACAGTCTCTGCCCTCAAGGAGCTTATATTCCAAAGGAGGAAGATGACCCTATAGAGAAAAAAAAAAACCAAGTATTTATTATACACTGTGCTAAGTGCTTTACAAATATTATCTCATTTAATCCTTATAAAAATCTTGGGATGTAAGTGCTATTTGATTCCCATTTTATACTTGTGGAAACAGAGGTAAGCAGAGGTAGACTTGTCCAGGGTCACATAACTAGTAAATATCTGAGATCAGATTTGACCTCAAGACTTTGTGATTCCAGGCCCAGGGCATTAACCAATGAACCACCTAGCTACCTAGGCAGATAAAAAAGTTTGGGGTGAGAGGAATGGTGCAACATGGTCTAGAAATATCCAAGAAGTGAAGAAGAGGCTTAATTTTGAACAAGATTATGTGAAAGCTCACTTCACAGAGTAAAGAAATTCAGGGGATAGATTCCATGGAGTAAAATGCTTTAAGGTGTGTCATCCCAAAACAAATAAAGGCTCAAGAAAGAAATTTTAGAATGTGTCTCCACGTTGCTCACTGCCTCTCTAACCTGGAATCCTTTTCCCAGGTTTTTGTCAATATGGAGACCAAGATACCATCCGTGGTGAATCTTTCATGGGATTCTGGGGCCATAGAAATGCATAGCTTTAGAATAAGAATCCAATATTTCAGGCCTAGTCTCCTAATCTGAACAGTTGCCTCAAGAGATGTCTCCCTCTAGCCGCCTAGGTGTTTCTCTTCTTGTTCCAAAAAGTAGGTCCTATCTAGTTTGGAAATAGTAAGTCCTAGGCAGTCTAGATTAAAAAACAAACAAACAAACAAATCTAGATTTTTCTTTAGAGTCTTCTGTGTTCAAGTAGATGGCCATTCTTTAAGCAAACTTCTCTTATAATTCAATTCTCTCTCTCTCTCTCTCTCTCTCTCTCTCTCTCTCTCTCTCTCTCTCTCTCTCTCTCTTTCTCTCTCTCCCTCTCTCCCTCACCTGTGCAGGGGAAGAAATCTATCACATGTCCATAAATTTAAGTTTGAGTTTAGAAGAAGCAGGTAATTCAGGATCAGAATATGTTTTGCTTCACATGATTTCTAGTTTTTATTTTTTCTCCAGTCTTCCTGAATCTGGTTTTCCACAACAGGTAACCTGAATGCTGTTGCACTCTAGGCTACTTATCACTCCTTAATTCCACCAAGATCTTATCACTGACCCTTTCTCCCTTTTTTGTATATAAGTATCAGTTCTATCCTCATCAAATTCAGAGATTTACTAGGAATCTGTCTGCCATACTGTTGTTACAATAAACCTCATTACTTTAACTGACAGAAGGCTTGAGTGATTGAACTCATTCCAGGCAGACTCACCCTGTACTCTCACATTTCAGGGTTCCCAGCACCCCAAATCACAATAATGCCGTTCTTTTTTCAATCACTCCTTATCTTTTGGTTCTTTAATGTCTGCCTTCCAATATGGCCCAGGAACTCCCTCCACTCTCAATTCTAAAAAACAAAACCAAACAAAACCTTCACTTGATCTTCCTAGCCCTCAAACTTTCATTCTGTATTTCACCTGTCTTTCGCAGCCAAACTGGTAAAAAGTGTTACCTATACTCATTGCCTCCATTTCTTGATTTTTTTACTTATTCTTCACCCTTAGTAGACTCCCTTCTGACCCCAATGCTATTCAACTGAAGTTGTTCTCTTCTAGTAGCCAATAAACTTTTCATTGTTCTTTTTTTAATAGTCTTTACTCAGTTCCTAACTAGATAGATAGAACTAGAGAGACCTGAATCTGAATCCTACATCTGACACTTAGTAGTTGTGTGACTTGGAGCAAATCACTAAACCACTGTCCACCTCAGTATTCTGTATCTGCAAAATAGTACCTACCTCTCAGTGTTGTGAGGTTCACATTTTGCAAACCATAAATCATTTTATAAATGTTAATTATTGTTAATCTTTTTTAAGCTTTTCATTCATTTATTAAACATACATTTATTAAGTTCCTATATGTGTGAGGCTGTATCAGTAAAGCAAGAAACACAACATCATTGATAATCATGAATATGCCTATGTACAGGTGTTACAACAATTCGGCTAGCAGCTGCTGTAGGGGTTAAAGACCAATACAAGCTCAACAATAAGAACACTGCCAGCACAGATTCTTTTGATCTGCTTTACTAAGGAAAGCAATGTTAAGGGGTTAACAATCTTATTTCAATCCAACACGCATATAGCATTCACTTAGTTCAGGGGAAAAAGCCAGCACCCTGAACTTCAGAGCAAATACAACCAAATTACAAGCATACATTATAAGCAGACCAAATACAATTCATAGTTACCAAGAAAGCATCAACACCTGGGTTCACAAGCTGGAGGGCTCTTAACTACAGCTGCCCAGAGTCTCCACATCAGCACTCCTCCAAGAGTCAGTCTAGCAAATGGCTCTGTTCTCTCTTTTTATGCACTCTTTAGCCATCATCAAACATCATTTGAGCAACCAGAACTTAGGCTCCTACTATTGGCTCTGGTCTTAGCAACTCTCCTTAGGACCCTGCGGGCTTCATACCCACATAGGCTTAGCACCTAGTAGATAGGGGTTTGGGCCTGGGGCTTTGTACCTAGTAAGGCTCAATCAAAGACACTTAATTAATTTATCATTCTAAAACAGTAAAAAAGTCCCAACTTAATTGATATTACAACAGGGTGCCCCTAAAGTCTGGATGCATAGGCAAAAATGCATATTTTGAAATATTTGGAATATCAACAGACCTTAGTCCCCTTGACTTCTTTTTCTGAGGTATGCTAAAGGAGAAGGTGTGTTCAATGAAAATCACAGATGCAACACACTTGATTGAATGGATAAAGAGTGAATGTGCTAGAATTGATGGCAATGTGGAGTTACTACATCGAGTTCATGTGAATCTTGCAAAGCGCGTAAACCTTTGCATCACAAATGATGGAAATCATATTGAAGATATTATTTGTTTATATTCCAATTATATAAAATATTGTTGAAAATTTCTTTCATTTAATTTCTTGAAAATATGCATTTTTGCCTGTCTGTCCAGACTTTAGGAACGCCCTGTAGTTCTGTATTGCAAAGTATGAGAGACTTTCCATATAGAAGGTAGAAGAAGTATAACATTTATTCAGACACCAGAGAACCGTGTCCCATAACCAAATGTTCAGCTCCCACAGCCAGTTAGCCCACTTTATCATAACAGCAAGGAACTTAAAACATAGTATCACAATATGGAGCCTCACCATCCCCAAACCTCTCTCATGCACTGCTGGGATCTTCCCACAAACAAACTCACAGTACAGCTAAGTCAGTCTGTTCAGCTCTAACTATCACGATGGACATTAGCAGCTATAACAGCTCTCCCTCCCTCTCAGTATTTCATGTGACACAACTTCCTATTCCTGTCAGGAAGCTCTTCCCACCACATGTGACTTAGGCTTCCTGTGACGTAAACAGGTCACATGGTCTATTAATGGGTGGGAAAGATCTTCAAATCTAAATTGCTATTATAGAGGCACTGTACTATGTTTTGCAAAAATAATGACAAAAGTGAAATAGTACCTTTCTTCAAGGAGTTTATATTCTATTGGGGGAAAGTAACATGAACACTGATAAATAAAAACAAAATGTAAACAAATACAAAACATATCTATGCTATACATTACATGTGTATATATATACTTTACATGTGTGTACATATATATGGTTTATACGTGTGACCTTGATATTGAACCATTAATGACTATTCTTTAAGTCCAGATATTCAAACACTTTCTAATCCATTAAATTGTATTATTGCCCAGTTCATATCCTTCCATCATTTCTACAAAAATAGCATGTAATACTTTATTGAATTCTTGATCAAATCTAAGTAAACTATATCTATAGTGGACTCTTGATCTACCAGTTTAATGTCTCTGTCAAAAAATAAAATAAAGTTAGTTTGGCATGACCTAATATTAATGAGGCCAATTTGGCTCTTTGCTTCTATCATCCTCTTGCATCTCTCTCCCTGAAGCTTGCCCTGGCATCCTATGCTCTGATAGGTGAGCTTTAACCTTATCTTGCATGTAACCTTCCATCATTTCCAACCATTAGAGTGTACCTCTCCTCCTTTCTCCTGGCTCCCCTTTATGTGTTGTCTCTACTCACCAAAATGGAAGCTTCTTGAAGACAGGGATCTTATTTAATTTTATTTGTATACCCAGTGCTGAGTTCAGTGCCTAGTACTTAGTGAATACTTTTTCATTCATTTTTTTTTCATTTGTGGAAGCCTCCTTTAGGAAGTGACACATGAAATGAGTTTTTTTAAAATATTTTTTATTTAATATTTTTAGTTTTCAGCATTGATTTTCACAAGAGTTTGAATTACTAATTTTCTCCCCATTTCTACCCTCCCCCCACTCCAAGATGGCATATATTCTGATTGCCCTGTTCCCCAATCAGCCCTCCCTTCTGTCACCCCACTGCCCCCCATCCCCCTTTCCCTTTCTTTCTTGCAGGGCAAGATAGATTTCTATACCCCACTGCCTGTATTTCCTAGTTATTTCCTAGTTGCATGCAAAACCTTTTTTTTGAACATCTGCTTTTAAAACTTTGAGTTCCAAATTCTCTCCCCTCTTCCCTCCCCACCCACCCTCCCTAAGAAGGCAAGCAATTCAACATAGGCCACATGTGTATCATTATGTAAAACCCTTCCACAATACTCACGTTGTGAAAGACTAACTATATTTTGCTCCTTCCTATCCTATCCCCCTTTGTTCAGTTTTCTCCCTTGACCCTGTCCCTTTTCAAAAGTGTTTGATTTTGTTTACCTCCTTCCCCTATCTTTCATCTCTTCTATTGTTGCCCCTTTTTTATCTCCTTCCTCCTTCTTTCCTGTGGGCTAAGATACCTAATTGAGTGTGTATGTTATTCCCTCCTCAGGTCAAATCGGATGACAGCAAGATTCACTCATTCCCCCTCACCTGCCCCCTCTTTCCTTCCAACAGAACTGCTTTTTCTTGCCACTTTTATGTGAGATAATTTACCCCATTCTATCTCTCCATTTCTCCCTCTCTCAATATATTCCTCTCTCATCCCTTAATTTTTTAGATATTATCCCTTCATATCATATTGAACTCACCCTGTGCCCTCTGTCTATATATATATATATGTAGGTGTAAGGAAGGTGAAGGGAATATATATATATATATATATATATATATATATATATATATATATATATATATATATATGTGTGTGTGTGTGTGTGTGTATGTATATATATGTGTATATGTGTGTATATATATATATATATACATATATATATATACACACATATATATACTGAGGTCTCATGAATTATACACATCACTTTCCATGTAGGAATGCAAATAAAATAGTTCAACTTTAGTAAGTCCCTTATGATTCCTCCTTCCTGTTTACCTTTTCATGCTTCTCTTGATTCTTGTGTTTGAAAATCGAATCTTCTATTCAGCTCTGGTCTTCTCACTGAGAAAGCTTGAAAGTCCTCTATTTTATTGAAAATCCATATTTTACCTTGGAGCATGATACTCAGTTTTGCTGAATAGGTGATTCTTGGTTTTAATCCTAGCTCCTTAGACTTCTGGAATACCATATTCCAAGCCCTTTGATCCCTTAATGTAGAAGCTGCTAGATCTTGTTTTATTCTGATTGTGTTTCCACAATACTCAAATTGTTTCTTTCTGGCTACTTGCAGTATTTTCTCCTTGATCTGGGAACTCTGGAATTTGGCAACAATGTTCCTAGGAGTCTTCTTTTTGGGATCTTTTTCAGGAGGCAATCAGTACATTCTTTCAATTTCTATTTTACCCTCTAGCTCTAAAATATCAGGGCAGTTCTCCTTGATAATTTTTTGAAAGATGATATCTAGGGTCTTTTTTTGATCATGGCTTTCAGGTAGTCCAATAATTTTTAAATTATCTCTCCTGGATCTATTCTCCAGATCAGTGGGTTTTCCAATGAGATATTTCACATTGTCTTCCAGTTTTTCATTCCTTTTATAATATCTTGATTTCTCATCAAGTCACTAGCTTCCACTTGCTCCAATCTAATTTTTAAGGTAGTATTTTCTTCAGTGGTCTTTTGGACCTCCTTTTCCATTTGGCTAATTTTGCCTTTCAAGATGTTCTTCTCCTCATCAGCTTTTTGGAGCTCTTTTGCCATTTGAGTTAGTCTATTTTTTAAGGTGTTGTTTTCTTCGACATTGTTTTCCGTATTTTTTTGGGTCTCCTTTAGCAAGTCATTGACTTGTTTTTCATGGTTCTCCCGCATCACTCTCATTTCTCTTCCTAATTTTTCCTCTATTTCTCTAACTTGATTTTACAAATCCTTTTTGAGCTCTTCCATGGCCTGAGCCCAGTTGATGTTTTTCTTGGAGGTTTTTGATGTAGGCTCTTTGACTTTGTTGACTTCTTCTGGACGTATGTTTTGGTCTTCTTTGTCACCAAAGAGAGATTCCAAAGTCTGAGTCTGAATCTGAGTCCGTTTTCGCTGCCTGTTCATGTTCCCAGCCAACTACTTGACCCTTGAGTTTTTCGTTAGGGTATGACTGCTTGTAGAGTAGGGAGTACTTTGTTCCAAACTTGAGGGGCTATGCTGTTGTTTTCAGAGCTTTTTCTACACGGCAAGCTCTGCCTCACCAGTGTTCCTCCTCCCCCAAGAACTTCCAGCTGGATTGCAACTCAGATCTGAGGAGGCTCTGCATTTCTGCTTGGATCCCCCACTTAATTCCTCCCACTAGGCGGGCCTGGGGCTGGAAGCAACTGCAGCTGTAGTTCTGTAGCTGCACCTCCTCCGCTGCCCCGGGGTGGTGGCCAAACCATGAACTTCTTTCTTTTTTTTTTTTTATTAAGTCTGGGAACAGCTTTTTTGGTTAAAGTCTGAAACACTGGTTGTGGCGCCCACTATAAAGTGGACAGGAGTCAGGGTGCTGAGCTTCCTTCACCAGTGGGAGGGACTCCCTGGTCCCCAGAGTGCTGTGAGAGCTTGAGCTAGTGGAGATGGGGGACAACCAACTGCTAGGCCAGGAAGTGTTTAACACTGGTCATGAAGTCTTGGGGTTGGTCGGCATGGATCCAGTGGCCGGTCCCTGCGACAGACAGGATCTGGGCTTGAGGGAACAGATGCTTGATCTCGGAGAAATGATCAGGCTGGATGAATTTAGACTTGGCATATCTTAAGAAGAGTGTGGGACCAGGGTAGGATTTCTGGAGCTGAGGGAAGTCGAAGATCTTGTCCATCTGGTGGATCAGGGCTTCAACGTTGACCTTCCACTTGAACTGCCCACTGCTGGCTTTCACCGGATTGGCGAGGAGGAACTGCCGTATAGTGGAGTCCTTGATGAGAGGACTGAGCTGCTGGTCTGCTACTTTGCATGTTTGAGAGAGGGGCTGCTCCTCGAGGATCTGTACTGACTTCATGGCTGCCAAGTAGGAAGAGAAGTCTGAGATGGCTATGGTTGGCAATGGGTTGATGTCCACTGAGATCAGTCCTCTGCAGTGCCAGTGTCATGGCTGTCTTGCCCCCCATGCTGTGACTGATGAGGATGCAGGGGACCAGGCCAAGATGGGGCAGGAGGGCCTCCATGTCGGCACTCATGGCCTCATAGCTGGAATCAGGGCTATGTGTGCTGTCTCTATGGTTCTGGGCATCCACTATCACCACCTTCCTGCCCGTTTGCTGCTGAAGGGTCTTATCAATGGTCTGGAAATTAGTTTTGCTGACAAACAACCCATGCAGGAAGACCACGGGTCCAGCAGCTTGTAGGAGAGGGGCACCAGCCTGGGGCCACTGTTCCTGTGTGCCGCTGGGGCGCCAGGGAGGCCGGCCCCCGGGAAGGCAGCGGGGGCTTGCAGGTCACACCCCAGAGGCCCCTCCAAGCCCGGCTCCAGCGCCACATGCTCTGTGCCATCCCGGCCCAGCCCAGGGAATTGCCAACCCCAGCGTTGATCCCCTGCAGAGGTGAGCTCCACCTCCACCAGCCCGCGTCCACGAACTTCTTTCACTCTGTTCCCACAGTTTTTTCCCCACCAACCTTCTCTGCTGTCTTTAGTGTTTGTGGGTTGAGAAGTCTGGTAACTGCTACAGCTCACTGCTTCAGGGTGCTAGGGCCTGTTCCGCCTGGCTCACGGTATGGTTGGTCCCAGCGCAGCCCATGCTTGGCTCTGCTCCACTCTGCTCCCAGCTCGGTGTGTGCCAGAGACCATCCAGGCTGTCCTGGGCTGGAGCCTTGCTTCCCTCTGCTATTTCGTGGGTTCTGAAGTTCTAGAATTTGTTCAGAGCCATTTTTATAGTTGTTTGGAGGGTCTTGGGGGAGAGCTTCAGGCACGTCCCTGCTTTCCAGATGCCTTCTCGGCTCTGCCCCCCTGAAATGAGTCTTAATAAACTATGGATCATTCTCATATTTGGTACGAATGAGCAGAGGAATATATAAGAATATGTAACCATAGAGGAAGAGTTGGGGAACTAGGCAGAGGACTCTCAGTCTTATCTGAAATGGACAAAGGAGGATTAAACATCTATACTTACACTATCAAGTGGTTCAACAGAAGTTGATATGTTTTTATCACTGGAAATATAATTAAATAAGATGCCTTCCCACCTGTTTTGCACCCCAAGAATCATGGGGTCTTTCTGTCTGATTTGCAGGTGAAACCTGTGATGTTTGTTGTGTCCATCTATTAAAATGTGAGCTCTTTGAGATCAAGGACTGTCTTGCCTTTCTGTTTCTATCCTTAGGATATTGCTTTGCTGATAATAAGTGCTTAACAAATGTTTTTTTTTTATTCATTCTTTAAATTATGTTAAAATACTCATCTGAGGAGAGAAATAGTACAGGGTTACAGAAGTTTGTGTTTGCGAGCATCCATTGTGTTAATGGCAATACTTTAACATATATGCAATCAAATCCTTTTCAATGGCTTAAGGATAACATTATACCCACACTTAAGTAAATTTAGGTTTATATTCAATATAATCTAAGCTTTTTGAGGGCAGGAACTATTGTCCATTGGTTTTTATATCACTAGGACAGGAGGCAGTATTTCATGAAGGTTAAAGATCTGGACTCAAAAGTAGGAAGACCTGGGTTCAAGCCCCATCTCTGACACATACTAACTGTATGACCCTGGGGAAATCAAGTAACATTTAAGAACCTCAGACAACTCTCCAATGCTGTGTTTGGCAAAATGGTTGCCTTGATAGAGGGAGTTTTCTCGTTAGAAATTCTCTACACTGTTAAAATCATAAGTCAACACCCCCCCCAAAAATTTACATTATAGACTCCTTCCCAATTTGTTTGTTTGTTTTACTTGAATTACATGTTGATGTAATATTTAGGATTCAGTGTCAGGATAGACCAGGAAAACTATTTAGCATCCAGGGATACCTTTCCTGTTCATGGTTGGAGTAGATTGGAGTTGGAAATCATGGAAGGAAGAAAGGAAAGAAGGAAGGAAGGAAGGAAAGAAGGAAGGAAGGAAGAAAGGAAGGGAGGAAGGAAGAAAGGAAAGAAGGAAGGAAGGAAGGAAGGAAAGAAGGAAAGAAGAAAGAAAGAAGGAAGGAAAGAAGGAAGAGAGGGAGGAAGGAAGGAAAGAAGGAAGGAAGGAAGAAAGGAAAGAAGGAAGGAAGGAAGGGAGGGAGGGAGGGAAGGAAGGAAAGGAGGAAGGAAGGAGGGGAGGGAGGGAGGGAGGGAGGGAGGAAGGCAGGAAGGGAAGGAGGGAGAAAGGGAGGGAGCAAAGAAAAAGCAGAAAGGGCTAACAGGTACTTCTTAGAAACTTTACCTCTCTTAAGCTTTAGGTCACTTTGGATGACAGTAGCTGGAACTTCAATCTCTATTCAGCCATTCAGGAACTAGCAGTCAAAACCTAGTCTACTGACTGCCCCTGTTTCTGTTTTCTTAAAACTACAATGACAAAGCTATTTTTCACCTCCTGCTGAGTTTTTCTCCCAATTCCCCAATATTCAACCTCAATCTCCTGTCTCCTCTCTCCTATTCCTTTTGGTGGTTAAAATCAGTTATCTCTGGTCTTCATTGACTCATTTCACTTAAGACTTTATTTTTCCAGTGTTTACTTAATATTCTTCCTCTGCCTATTTAGACCACCAAACTATTTACATATAAACATCATCCCACATTTTTAGCAAAGTGATTTAATTCTTTATATTATTGTTCCTTCTGTCCAGAATTATTCAAGTCCCATCTGAAAGTTATGTTCATTCATACTTATATTTTAACAGTTTCTATTAAACTGAAGTTCTTTTCTTATTCTTTTTCAGGATCAAAGGGACTTTTCAACACCAAACCATTCTACATCAAAAGTGTCTTAAAAGAAGAGTACCTTACACTATAAATATTTGATACTTTTACAATGTTACATGATTTAGAAAGGGCTTTACATTCATGATTTCATTTAATCCTCTTTACAACTCTATAAAGCAAGTAAGTATTATTGCATCCTTATTTTAAAGATGATGATGCTGAGATTGGGAGAAGCTAAGTAGCTTGCCCACACTCACATAACTAGTAAGAAGGAAAACTAACAATGTAATCTAGGTCTTCAATTTCCAAATACAACACCCTTCCATAGCACCATGATTAAATTATCTAGGATAGAATAAAAATCTCTTCTTTTTGATTTGGAATCAAAGGACTTGGATTTGAATCCCAGATCTACTGTTCATTATCTATCTGAACTTGAGCAAGCCACTTTATTTCTCTAGGATTCAAATCACCAATCTGTAAATTATGGGCATTACTAGGTCACATCTAAGATCTCTTTCATCTCCAGATACATGATCCTATTATCTTTCAGTTTAAAGGAGCATGTTTACATAGCAAACATGTATACAATGGTAAATCAATCAACCATCACATATTATTGAGGACTTGTTATGTGGAGGAGGTGAATCATAGAAATCTTGACATTCTTGATATAAATGAAACCAGAAGAAAGAAGGACATTACAGCTAAATAAAAGGATAGCTCACAGATATTCTTTGGAAAGGCAAAGAAAGGATTTGGAAGACTAGGTTTTGTTGAACGCTCAAAGTCAACAAGAAATATTTTTTCATGGATATTTAGTTATCACAAATAGTAGCATTACATATGTATATGTGTATATATATGTATGTACACACATACATATATGTGTGCATACATTTTATATATATATATATATACATATATATATATGTTTGCAAAAAAGACTATCATGAAAATAATTTTAGTTTATGCACCAACATTGGTTGTTGAGAATGAAGTGAGCGAGAAATTCTATGAAGAATTTGATTAAAATCCTCCAAATCAAATCAACTTATACCCTGATACTTGGAGACTTTAGTGCAAAGATGAGAAACAATGAAGAGAGAAAGATATGGGAAAGTATGATTCAGGAATAAGGAATGACAGAGGTAAAGTCATAAAGATTACACACAAGCCTTGTGGCCCTAAGTCATGAAAACTACCTTCAAGGAAAGAATTGTCAGGCACCGGACCCAATAAAACCATAAAGATTCAAATAAGTTCTATTTTAACAAAGAAGAAAACAATTTGTTATTGATGTGGGAGTTATTCTTGAGTCAATTACTTGTATATGGTCAGAACACTGACTCATCAGAGCTAATATCAGCATCAGAAAAAAAAACCACCAGAAATATATGGTATACAAATTTTAAAAACCTATTTAAATAAAAAATTGGAAATGGACAACAGAAATAACATAGACACTGAATACAAAGTTTTCAGAAGTTTTGCTAATATAAATAACCACAATGAAACAAAAGAGCCCAGAAAATGTTTCATATAAAATAGATATAAAAAATAGATATTTCAACTTTTTAAATATTTAATGAGGTATATATTGTTACACAGCAGATAATAATATATAATAGTAATTTTTCATTTGAAATTCTTGGCTACTATGAAAGTGTATATGGCAGTTTAAACATGTAGCTTCAGCATATTAATAATGAGAAAGCTATCAGGTATTTGCTGTATATTTGAAGCCCAAGAATATGGGTAGTTTTAATTTATAAGTAAAGGATAAATGAAATGTTAACTGTTAGGCAAACATCAGAAAAGATATTCAAGCCCTAAGTTGTGGTTAGTGAAATTTTTCCATTTAAGGTAAAAATTCCTGGGACTGTAGCTTATTAATATTTTGAGCTTTTATCACAGTGATAGTTTTCTGAATTGTCACAAAGTCAATAGTAGAAAATGGCATATGCTGCAGTATAGGAACTACTAAAGGTGGACATCTGTGCCTGGGAAAAGTTTTGGTGATGACCTGAGCATAACCTAGGTAGGATCCTCCTGATTCTATTGCCCCATTGTGTTATTTCCTTGCTGAAAAGGAAATTTCCCCACCTGCTTAATTCTGAGCCTTGCTTTTAACACCCTTCAACAACACAATTGGCTGTCAGATGTGACTCATGCCTAAAATGAAACAGAGCTAGGGGACCTTTTCCCTCTGTTATGATACATGACATTGTTATAACTATGTCTCTCTTTTCCCTTTTATAGTAAATTTCTATAATCAAGAAATTTTGTAAATATGATGCTAAATCTATTAAATAATAGATTGATACTGGAACATCTCTGAGTTACTATAATAGGATGCAAGTCTGAACATCTTACAATTTTAACCCATATTTTTGGTCAAATTATAATATATGGATGATATCCTCCTAAGGGGAAAATGATTAGACAAAGTAATAAGAAAAGTATGTAATGTAAAATAAATGGAATAAAATAGATGGAATAAAAAAATTTTAGAAAGCAAAAAGATTAGACTGTTTTTTCTTGGAACTATGTACAGATGTATATGATTCGATTCCAAATTTATCTATCATGGAAATTCAGACTTTGAGCATGTTTTGGTAATAAGTTTTCAAAACTGAATTTTACACATAAATTGTATAGATAATGGTAAAGAAAGTGAAATTATTTTCCCACTATTAAAGAATCTGTCTGATAAGTTTAAAGGGCAGAAGATTTCATTTTGCACTTGGACGCTTATAAATTTTTACAAAGATTCTTTTACCAGGTACAGGATTTAGGTAAGGATAAAAATAGCAAATGATACATAAACTGAAATTCTCTAAAGATTGAAGAATCAAATTTAAGTGATAGTACTAAATTATATTAAGTCTGAATCATCTAGGAACCTCTAGATTTGGAACCAGAGAAACAGAGATTTTTTTAGAGTTGTCCTGAGAATAAGCATATTGTCCAAGAAAAGATATCTAGGGACCAGATGACTTACATTAGTGTAGTAACAATTTAGATTTGAAGATCTTTCCCACCCATTCATAGGCCATGTGACCTGCTTACATCACAGGAAGCCTAAGTTGCTGTGGTAAGAGGAGCTTCCTGACAGGAAAAGGAAGTTATGTCACAGGAAATGATGAGGGGGGGAGGGAAGGAGAGAGAGAGAGCGAGAGGGAGGGAGGGGGAGAGAGAGAGAGAGAGAGAAAGAGAGAGAGAGAGAGAGCAGTTATGGCTGCTAATGGCCGCTGTCATGATAGTTAGAGTTGAACAGGCTGACTTAGCTGTACTGTGAGTTTGTGTCTGGGGAGGACCCCAGCAGGGGTTGAAGAGATTTTGGGATGGCGAGGATCCCTGTTGTGATATTGTGTATTGAATGGCTTGCGGGATATGGTTCTCTGGTGTCTGAATAAATGGTTTACTTCTTCCACCTTCTATGTGGAGAGTCTCGTATACTTTGTGATACAAAACCACATAGGCATTTTGACAATTGTCATCTATATCGCTATTATTGCCTTACTGATACAATGAGCCAACTGGTACTCAAAATGTTCTTGTTAAATGATATTGAGAATGAGTCACTAGAATACAAGAAAAGTTGATTTTAGTTATGCTTAACCTTTCTTGGTTAACTTGGTGATGTAAATCTCATTCTCAGAACTGGTCTAGTGTAAGACTTCTAAGCAGTTTAATCAGTACCTGGCAATATAATTATGCAATTATGGGAACTGTGAGAAAACTTTACTCCATTGTTTGAACCTAGCCCTGCATGGCTAGGAAACTGAACCATCTTTATGTGTTGTTTAGAGACTCTTAAATAAGGCCCTATGTTATGCTGATCAGAAACTCACATTCAAAGATTGATGCAAGGAGTTTTCTTTAAGGGTCTACTAGCTCTTCCTGACTACTCCCACAGCTTCCAAACTTGTGGATATGCACTCCTGGATCATCTGAAGAAAGCCCTTGCTCCTGAGTGGACAACAAAACCCTCCAGGGACCTCAAGGTTCACCTAGTATGGACCCAGGAGTAGCTGACAGCCAGATGAGACAAATGTCCCAAGATTCCAGATGAGGGCTGAGTATACTGTCCTAGTTTCCCCGCCCCCACTTCCCTTTTGTTATGTGTCCAACCACCAAGGCCCTGATTCAAATACATGTTGGTGTTTTCTTCCTCTGCATTCTTGTCCTGCCCCCTCACCCACCTCCACCTTTTCTGCTTGCAAATAAACAATGGTTAGCAAGGATACCTGGGACATACTTCCCTAATACGTCCCCTCAAGGAACTAACCCCCTGGGCAACATTTTGTCCTGGCCCAACCATTCTCTCAAGGCATCTTGCCTTATACCTGCATCTCTTTTGTTGGCCAGAAGGGTAGGGGTTCTTTCAGACCCCCTTTCTTTGGCCAAAAGGGGGAAATGTCAAGATATTAAGAGATACCCTGTTTTCCAGAGCTAAGGCCCAGCAAGCAAACTATGCCTTGAACTTGGCATAACAACAGTCTTTCATACTCACATTCTGGATGATCTCAGCCACAACAAAATCCCAGAATTGTTTCTGCTCATGAAGCCCTGCTATGAATCAAAGTTGTCAGGTTATTGCTGTTACCGCTCATTGTCAAGGTTGGGGCTCACTGTTCAGCTATTGTTATAAGTATTGTGATTTCTCCACACTAAAGTGGTCCCCCCCCCACTCCCCCAGGGAGAGGGGTCCAGGCACATGTGTCCTTGCTTTCCCTCACTTTAAAATTAAACTTCTGTTTGATTCTTGACCCTCCTGTCTCTAGTCTACTTTGTTCGGCTCCCGCCACCAACAGGTTGAAGGCTGGTTAAGGGCCAGTTGACAATATATAAATACAAATAAAAGTATAAATATATATGTATATGTACTCGTATATATGCATATTTACACATATGTTTATGCACATATATATGACTTTGATAGCTATATTTCAATATTCTTGGCTTCTCTTGTAATATTTTATGCATTAAAAGACATTATTTGGAAAAATGGTCTATAGGCTTTACCAGACTACTATAGGTGTCTGTGACATGGAAAAGCTTAAGTATCACTTCTCTAGAAGACACATATGACCAAACAATCTCATCAGCATTGTACCATATGTTGTGATGGATGTCAAAGAGGTATAGTGGAGGTCAATGGAGCTAGGATTAAAACCAAGAATCACCTACTCAGCAAAACTGAGTATCATGATCCAAGGCAAAATATGGATTTTCAATAAAATAGAGGACTTTCAAGCTTTCTCAGTGAAAAGCCCAGAGCTGAATAGAAAATTTGACTTTCAAACACAAGAATCAAGAGAAGCATGAAAAGGTAAACAAGAAAAAGAAATCACAAGGGATTTACTAAAGTTGAACTGTTTTGTTTACATTCCTACATGGAAAGATGATGTGTATGATTCATGAGACCTCAGTATTAGAGTAGCTGAAGGGAATATGCACATACATATATATGTGTGTATATATACATGTGTATATATATATATATGTGTGTGTGTATATATATATATATATATATATATATATATATATATATATATAGAGAGAGAGAGAGAGAGAGAGAGAGAGAGAGAGAGACAGAGGACACAGGGTGACTTGAATATTAAGGGATGATATCTAAAAAAAAATCAAATTAAGGGATGAGAGAAGAATATATTGTGAGAGGGAGAAAGGGAGACATAGAATGGGGTAAATTATCTTGCATAAAAGTGGCACGAAAAAGCAGTTCTGTAGGAAGGGAAGACGGGGGAGGGGGCAGGTGAGGGGGAATAAATGAATCTTGCTCTCATCGGATTTGACCTGAGGAGGGAATATCATATACACTCAGTTGGGTATCTTACCCCACAGGAAAGAAGGAGGAAGAAGATAAAAAAGGGGGAATGGTAGAAGAGAGGGCAGATAGGGAGAGGTTGTAATCAAAAGCAAACCCTTTCAAAAAGGGACAAGGTCAAGGGAGAAAATTTGAATAAAGGGGGATAGGTTAGGAAGGAGCAAAATATGGTTAGTCTTTCACAACATAAGTATTGTGGAAGGGTTTTACATAATGATATGCATGTGGCCTATGTTGAATTGCTTGCCTTCTTAGGGAGGGTGGGTGGGGAGGAAAGAGGGGAGAGAATTTGGAACTCAAAGCTTTAAAAGCAGATGTTCAAAAATAGTTATTTTTACATGCAACTGAGAAATAAGATATATAGAGAATGGGGCATAGAGAACTATCCTACCCAACAAGAAAGTAAGGGCAAAGGAGAATGGTGGGGAGTGGGGTGGCAGAAGGGAGGGCTGATAGGGGAATGGGGCAATCAGAATATATGCCATCTTGGAGTGGGAGGGAGGCTAGAAATATGGAGAAAGTTTGTAACTCAAAATCTTGTGGAAATCAATGCTGAAAACTAAAAATATTAAATAAAAGAATTGTTTTGGGAGAAAAAAACCAAAGTGGTATAGTGAAAAGAATACTAGTCTGGAAGTCAGAAGATCTAAGTTTTCATCTTTGTCTATCACTAAATCAATCTCTGTCAAAGCACCTATATGTATCAAACACCTACTGAGTGCCAAGAAAGACACTAAACCCTTGGGGAGAAATAAATTTGAGATAAGGCATCATTTCTGCCCTCAAGAACTGTTTATCTAGCAGCTTTATAAGACACCAAAACAGCTACCTCTAAGACAGAATCTTATATGACGAATAAATTAGAGCATTATAAGTCACAGCAGTACATGAATGGGAAGGTCATTTCCAGGAAGAATAGTATACTAGTTAGGGCACTAGACTTGAAGTCAGGAATGCCAGCATTCAAATTTTGGTCAAGTCACTTAACTTCTTTGTACCTCAATTTCTTCACCTGTAAAATGAAAGGGGCTAGACTCAATGGCCTCTTGCAGTTCTAAATCCATGATTCCACATAAAGTCTGGAAAGGATTCCTGGAGGCAACGGCATCTGAGTTCTACTTTCAATAGTAGGCAAAAGGTTCAGCAGGTGAAGATGGATCCAGAAGGCACTACAACAATGGTTAATATTATGAGCAAATGGTGCAGTTAGAAGACAGAGTATTATAAGCAATATCACATAGGACTGAAAAAGAGCCTATTAACCTTGGGCCAAACCCCATTCCTTCATTTGTAAAAGAAAGGAGAAGGATCAAATCAAAGCTTCTTAATCTTTTTTTGTGTCATGGACCCTTTTGGCAGTCTGTTGAAATCTATGGACCCCTTCTCAGAACTATATTTTTCAATGAATAAAAATAAAACATGATTACAAAGGAAAACATCTATATTGAAATATAGTTATCATAACAAATTTTTAAGTTTCTGCACCATGGATCGAGAACCTCAAGATTAGATGATATCTCAGATCTCTTCCAGTTCTCATATTCTAAGATTTGGAAGAAGCATCAGACATGACATCTAACCTCAAGGAACTTCAAATCTAGGAGAAGACCCGAAATAGCGACAAAATGAGTAAATAGTAATTAGCTGCCATTCTATAGGAGAGTCCATTGTCAGTTACTTGAGAGTTTCTTGATAAAGGTAAGATTCTAGTTGGCCCCTGGACCCTGGATTGATTAGGAAAAGGCTAACACCTGAAATATCCAAGACTTGAATCATCATGGGGAACTTTTACTTCCCACATTTACTCAGTCAGTAAAGGCAGAATTGTAAAGGCAAGTTCTCTTCCCACCACTGTTTACGAAGCAAATAAAATTCCAATTTTCAGGGAGGGAAAGCTGCAATCACTGAATCAAATCACTGTCCTCAGCCCAACATATCTTGATGCACACTGTTTCAGGAGTTGCTCACTAAGATGTTTTTGTTAGGCCCCTCCAATTTATCTTGGCTTACCACTCACTTTGACAGTTTCCAGGGAAGAAATAATGCACTCTTCTTTCTCCAGCACATGTGCTCTAATGGAGAAATGAGGGAAAGCAGCAGGTATTTATCCAGTGCCTACTATGTGCCAAGTACTTTGCTAAACATTTTACAGATATTAATCTCATTTAGTAGAAGAAATAATAAAAAGTATTCCAATGTGTTGCGCTATGGTACATTTTGTGCTGACATTTTTAAAGATAATAAGCTAAAGTGATGTGGATGGTTCTGGCTCGCTTCCTTTGAAAACTTCTAAAACCAAACTCTTGGGCTGCGGGGAAGTGGGGGAGAAGTGTTGCCTTCTATACAAAAGAGATAGTCTTTAATAAAATATTTCTCTCCATAAATAGTGATTTTGCTCAAAGGCTGTAAGCCTAGCTTATCATCTAGATTTGCACTTACATTGCTAAATTAGGCTAGAGATGGAGAGAAAGGAATTTGGAACGCAGGCGGCGCCGGCGTTCTCTAATCCTGCAGCGGTCTAGTGGGTCCGGGACAAAGCCGGGTCTCCAGCCATGGCGCTCAAAGTGCATGTGGTTTACTGCGGTGCCTGAGGGTACAAGCCCAAGTATCTGTTGCTGAAGAAGAAGCTAGAGGATGAATTTCCTGGCCTCCTGAACGTCAATGGTGAGGGGACCCGGGAGGTCACCGGCTTCTTTGAAGTAACAGTTGCTGGAAAACTTGTATATTCCAAGAAGGCCAGACATGGCTTCGTGGACTCCTCAGATAAATACCTGAGTATTGTGGCAGAGATCAAGGCTGCCCTGGGAAGTTGAGGCCTGAAGGCAGAGCTCAGGGGCCTTGTCCCCATCCCTGCCCATGATGCTTTATGATGGGAAGGACTGAAATGTCCTCTGGATCCCAGGTTCTTCCCTGAATCCTTGCATCCGTTGGGCTGGGGCTGGGACGGGTGCCCCTGGATCCTACGCCAAGTGTGTGTGTATGTGTGTGTCCGGCCCCTTGTCCAAGGTCTCTCTGTTCTCTGGGTCTATTACACTCCTCTTGGATTTCTGCTTCTTCCTACACCAACTCAACCCAAATGCTGTCTCCCTCACTGAGATCTTCCTTCCTTAGCCCCTCCTGGGTCTCTTGTACCTTCCCTCTTCCCTGCTCAAGGGTTAGCTCTCCTGCCCAGCCTTCTGGGTCCTCAGACATCCCTTCTGCAAAATGAGAGGGAGACAGCCTTAGAGTTGCCTTGTACATTGGAGAAGGGCCTTTTCCACCTTGACTTGAGATGGAGGGAGGCTCCCCTGCCTGGCCTGGTGTGGCCCAGGAAGGCCCATTGGAAACCCAGGAAACAGTATTTACCACAAGGGCTAATTAATAAATATAAAAAGAATTATTAAAAAAAAAAGATGGAGAGAAAGAAGAAAAGGCAGGGCAATGGGTCCTAATAAGACTCCAGGTTGGTTACTGTCTATGCATTATAGGCTTAGTCATTAAGTCCATTCATTAATAGTTGATCAGTAGGACACAAAACACAGAATTTGGATCATAGTAGACTAGATTTAGATCTGGAAGGGTCCTTGGAGTCCATGCTCCTCATTTTACAAGGAAACTGAGGCTGAGAAGTCAAAGTCAAACAGGAGTAAGTAGCCAAGATAGTAGCAAGAATGAATTCAATCATCAATATTTATTAGCTAAATAGGCTAATTCAGTAGGGAGTGGGTTCCTCCTCACTAGATGTCTTCAAGAAATGTCAGGAAGCTTGCTCAGTCATCAAGGATGTTGTTAATTTTGATCCTTGTTGAAGTACAGGCTGGGAGATCCTGTGGCCTCCAGGGTCCCTTTCAGCTGGGGAAACAAAGATGAAACCTCCTTCTAGGAGTTTACAGTCTACTGCGAGTGGCAAATGAGAGAATACAGATACAGCAACTCCCTTGGCCAATGCAGATTAGTACCTGCCACCTTCTCAGCTAGGTATGTTCTTAGAGGATTGCCTAGAAGCACTCAGAGATTAACTGGGGGAAACGAACAAGCATTTATATAGCCCTACTCTAAATCAGGCACTTTACAAACATCTTCTCATTTGATCTATACAACAAAGTTGAGAGATAGATAAGTACTATTGTTATCCCCGTTATAGCATAGAGGAAACTGAAGTATGCAAAGGTTAAGTGATTTGCTCAGCCTCTCCCACAGCTAGTTGGGCAGCTATGTAGTGCAGTGGATAAGGCACTGGGCCTGGAGTGAGGAAGACTTGAGTTCAAATATGGCCTCAGACAGTTACTTACTGGCTGTGTGACCCTGGGCAAGTCCCTTATCCCCATTTGCCTCAGTTTCCTCATCTGTGAAATGAACTGAAAAGGAAATGGCATAACACTTGGTCACAAAGATTCGGGAGCGAACAAGATTTCTAAACAACAAACACCACACAGCTAGTTAAGTGTCTGAGTCTGGATTTGAACTCAGGTCTTCTTGATCTCTGGCCCAGCACTTTATTTACTGCCCTACCTGGCTGATTAAATAACTTGACCATGATACATCAGAGACATCGGAGACAGGACTTGAACCCAGATCTTGGTGTCTCTGAGGCCAGATGACTATTCACTATACCATGCTACCTCTCAATTCTAGCAAAATTGCTCCTTGGTCCCACTTAATAAAAGGTTTAAAAGTGCCATTAGCCACAGCAACCACACACTCAGGTGAAGGAGGCCAAAGAAGGGCGTCTGAGGAGACAGCCTCATGGCCACTGCCTATAGACACTTGGTAAATTGAAAGAGCCATGGGGAGGCCATGAACACCATGTGTTTTGCTTGCAGAGAGAATCTCAGGATAATCCTGCTTTTCAAATGTGCAGTAGCAGAGGAATACAGTGACCTAGCATTTGAATAGCATTACTGAGTGACCTTGGGCAAATTGCTTAATCTTTCTCTGTCTCAGACTTACACATCTAAGAAAAGAGGTTAAAAATTCCTGTTTGGAGACTCCTTTATTGATCCCTAATGAAATGAGCTAAGCACATAGTTAGGTACTACCAGCAAGACAAGTGTGTTTTTAAGGGGAATAAAAAGATCTTAAAATTGGAAAATAAGCATTAAGTGTTTATACATGCACATATGCATGATATAATATTTATATGTTTCCAATGAAATCAAGAAGAAAAGAAAGCTCAAAAAGAAATTGGGATAGGAAGGAGTTGGGAAATAAGAAAGCTCAAAACTAGAATTTATGGATTACTCTATAATTTAAACATCATTTGAAGAAAAAAACCAACAGCAACAAAACTCTTGTTAAGCATTCTTTAAAAGCATACTAAAACATTTCTAAAGAACTATCTTTGCTTAGAAAGCTACCAATTTGGCAGAGTGTCCCTCATTCTCCTCCTACTTGAAATGAACAAAAACAAACAAACAAAATACCTTTGATTGCAAATGGACAAGTCCATGATCCAGGAGCAAGAGGGGTCATCTTGGTCCTTTTCACAATGACAAGCATTAAAATCTAGGATGCAGGTCCCTCCATATGGGAGCTACCTCATTCCCTCTGACATACCCTAAAAAGGGCATGTATTAAGAAAGGATCCTGAGTTCTCCCATTGGAGTTATTATAAGGACTTGTCAGCAAAATCTGCTTTTGCCAATAAAATAAACTTTCAAAAGACAAACAAAACGTAGAAAGATTTTACTTAAGTTAGCGATGGTTGATTAATACCCAGTCACTTTGTTCCTTAATGCTAAGATATCACTAGAAAAATCTCCATGCCCTTGACACAATGTCATTTATCAGTCATTATTGTGATAATTTGATTTTTGAATCATATCTTTAAAGTAGTATTTATAGCAACCCAATTATGCTCAGACTAATTTGATTTCGTATCATAAACCCTGCTCTTATGTTGCCTGTGGTATGCAGAGAGCAGTCGGGGAGGTTCACACAGGAGACAGGCAGGCAAACAGAAGCTGCAAAGCCCCAGAACAAAAGGATTAATCCAGCCACATAGAGGACCCATGGCCAAACACGTTGTCAAGAGGTTTCCCATTCGCAACATGTGTTTGTCTTATTTGTCCTTACAGAACACAACGGAAAGTTGTCAACTCCACTGCAGGTGAGGAAAGTATGACCTAGAGGTACCAGAAATAAGACTTTGTAGCTCATTAAACCTTTATGATAACTCCCTAATATGCTTTTAATTTTGTAAAACCTCTTCAGATTTGTGAGAGTATGGGGTACAGCGTGTAGAATGCTAGGCCTGGAGCGAGGAAAACCTGAGTTCAAATCTAGCCTCAGATGCTTACTAGCTGTGTGACCCTGGGCAGCTCACTAGACCTCCGTTGGTCTCAGTTTCCTCATCTGTAAAATGGAGATAATAATAGCACCTATGTCCCAGGTTGTTGTGAAGATTAAATAAGATAATATTGGTAAAGCACTTAGCATAGTGCCTAGCACATAGTGAGCTCGGTGTGGCCTTGCTGTTTCGTTGTTTTTCAGTTGTATCCACCTTGTCATGACCCCTCTGGGGATTTTCTCAGCAAAGATAATGGTTTGCCATATGAGGAAAATGAGTTAAGCGATTTGCCTGGAGTCATACGACTAGTCAGTGTTTAAGGCTGGATTTGAACTAAGGAAGAGGAGTCCTCCTAACTCCAGGCCAGGCACTCTATCCACTACATCTCCTAGCTGCTCTAGCGCCACATAAATATTAGTTATTATTATTAACCATATAGCAACCAAGTAAAGGTGATACAGCAAGTACAATCGGCCTTTATTTTTTCAATAAAAAAGTAGGACTCGGAAAAGTCCCACTTTTACCTAAGATCACACAGCAGGTAAGGTATAGAAACAGGAGCTAGACTCAGGATTTTTCTTTCCACTACCTTGAAAGAAAATGGGAAGGGGATATGTAACGAAAACCCTCAACTTAAATGAGGATTAGAAAAGGAAGCATGTATTACCCTTCTTAAAATATTCTGAAGGCACTCAGCTTTTTAAGGCCGAGTCAGTGATTTTTTCTTCTTTCAGTACAGAAAAGTTCTTGCAGCTCACAAAGTTTCATTGACTGTCATTTATAGTTTTTAGTTTTCATCACTCCAGAGGAGCTGAAAATGTTCTCTTGTTTCTGAGAACATCAAAGCCGGAGCAAATGTCTTAGAGGGTCTGTAACTAAAAGTTACTTTTTGCTAATATGGGTTACTTTTTCAAATAAACAGAAGAATGTCACTGTCTGAAACCTGCTTGCTAATTGGCAGCTAATTTTGAGTGTGTGGTTTCCTATCCTAACAAGCCCTACCTGGTCCTACCCACCCATTAAATTTCTTGTTTCATAAACAGATTTTCTACAGGTCAAATATGAATCAGTCCATCAACATGCATTTGTTAAGCACCTATTATGTGCCAGGCACTCTGTTTGGTACTGAGGATACAAATAAAAAAGAATAAAACCATTTCCCACTTGCAAGGACCTTACATTCTAATGAGAGACCTTAGGGAGCCTTCCCTGCCTATCCTTGCCCATAACGCCAGACAGCTTTACTCTCTGACCTCTTACAGCACTGTGCTCTTGTATCCCTAATCTGACAACGAATCATAGAAGAATGGTGGTTTAGAGATAGATTGTATATCAGAGTTTACAAAGGCTTTTCTCACAACTGCCCTTTCAAGGTAGAAGGTGTAAACATCATCGTGACCATTTAATAGATGAGAAAACTGAAGACTTGAAGAAATGAAATAATGAGAATCATCCAATAAGTGTTAGAGGCAATCTTGGTCTCCTAAATACAGCTTTCTTTCTACTACACCTTCCTGTTCCTCAATATGGGGCCTAACGCTGCTATTTGTCTGTGGCCTCTCTCCCCCATATAGATTCTTCAAGGGCTCACATTGTACCTGGTACTACTTTCTGTCTCCCAACCCAATGCCATGTACGTAGATTAAGCTGTTCATTAAATATTTTTGGTAGAATGGGAGGTTTTGAGTCAAAGTACCTGGGTTCAAATCCCTACTCTGACCTTTACTACCTGTGTGACCTTTGGCAATTCCCTAGCCTCTTTGGGCTTCAATTTCCTACCCTATAAAATGAGGAGTTTGAATTAGATGCTTTTAAGGTCACCATAAGCTCTATATCCATGATTCCTTCTGTGAGGTCCTCTTCTGAAATACTTTTGGGAACTTGAATCTCACCTTCTGTCAGAAGCCTTTCCTGGTTTCTTAATCCCTTTCCTCCCACAAAGTGCCTTCTCTCCAGGATTACCTTGTATATGCACTATATATATTTTCTATGTACAGTTAGTTATACACTAACTTCTCCACTGGAATATAAGCTCCTTGAAGGCCGGGACTGTGATTTTGCCTAACTTTATATCTCATTTAAACAGACTGCCTGTATTTAATAACTGCTTGTTGAATGACTGACTGATTCTCTCCAGTGATGTAGATTGCAGCCCATCAATGACTCTCCACACTCCGTATCAACTGTGCCCTTTCCTTAATTCATTACAGGTGTTCTACCCAGCATCCTAACAGTTTGGAAATGCCAGTGTAGTACTTTGGTAGCTTCCCCCTTGCTCTTCTCATGTGATAATCCCCTCCATTCCCCACTTTCTTTCATTAATATATTTCTCTAATGAAAGACTTGGAAGACTGAACACATTCACACTAAGATGTCCCTGCCCTCTCTGATTCATTTTTCTCGAGACAAGAGAGAGAGCTGAGGCAGAATTTAATAGGAAGAAGACAAGAAGAAAGAAAAATGGTGGGTTAGGGTTTAGGGCTAAGTATCAAGGCAAAACTTTATTTATTACACAATTTTGCCTAGAATTAGTCCTGAGATACTGAAGGGAAGTACAGAATGAGAGGGGGCTATGTCTCAACAATGTATTAGTTAGAAAAATGAAGTTTCACTAGAAATATGAAATATTTCAAAAACAAATATCATCAGTGATTTGAAAATGACTGGAAATTGTGGAAAAGAAGAAAGAGAACCTGACAGATAACACACTACCTCTTTGACCACAGGACTGTATTTTTGGTTCACCCGGACATACTCAGTGCAATTCTGTAGGATGGGTGGTCTCTGTAAACAGTAGTTCATACAGTATAACAAAAAACACCAAGTGTAATTTAATACAACATGCAGCCTCAACTCAGACATGGCCCAGGTCTGATCCAGCATGGAGATTGAATTACCTCTCTGCTCCACAGAGGGACTTCTCCCCATTCATTGGCAGACCATGTGGGAAAACTCACAGAGCAGCTGCTTCTACCTTGTCTAGTTAAGGAAGGCAACAGATTCCAGCACTGTCACTTGTTAAACTTATATAAATGTAATGCAAATCACGGAGTATTTAGTAAAGACACTTAAAAAGAAAATATGCCTATGTTTTTGGAGATAGCAGTTAGAATGCTAAGCATTTACCCCTGGAGGAAAAACCTCAGTACAGTAACATTAAGCTATTAAAACCAAGTTCTTTTGGAGGTTTGTCTACATTTAGCTTCTACCCTAATGCTAAGAACTCATTGTCAGAATATTCTAAAAGAGAAAGCAACTACTACAAAAAAAATCTAGTTAAAAGCATTTGATGATCACTTTTCATATCTTAATGAAAAATTGATACCGTAATGTGCTCATCTTACAATAAAAATGGCTCCTGACTGCAAAAGGTAAACTACCAAAGACAGCATGCAAGGTTCTCAGTTTTTTCATCTGTCAAATAAAGGGATTAGACTATATGATCACTATTCTTCCTCTAAATTCTATGTTCTGGCATCGCACACCATGTCCAGACCCTCTAAAATCCTGTACTTGTCATCATGAATTATTATGCTCCAGCTAAACTAACCTACTTGTCATTCCTGGTACATAATGTTCCATTTTCTGCCTCTACACCTTAGCATAAAATATCGTTTCTCTCTCAGGAATTAACTTCTTTACCCTTGCTTCTGACAATTCTTGAGCCTTCCAGGCTCAACCAAGCCCACCCTCCTACAAGAGACATTTTCCTGATTCCCTCTAACTACCCAAAGTACTTTCTATTTACTTGCTATACATTTTGCACTTACTTATCTGGGTACCTTTTGCCTCCCACCAGTAGACTGTGAGCTCCTTGAAGACAGGGATCGTTTCATTGTTGTCTTTGGATTCCCAGTGCCAGACACTGTGCCCGGCACATTGTAGAAACTTAGTGAATGTTTGTTGAGTTGAATTGAATTGTATCAGAGACTTGTACCAGTCACCTTCCTTAGGCGATGTTTAACCAAAGCCCAGATAAGTTGAGATCACATTCACTGTGTATATGGGACTCTTTCTTTTCAATTTTCCATGAGAAGTTGTTGAAGGAAAGGTTAATACAGTATCCATTTCAAGTTCCAGTCCACTTTAAGTTTTCTATTGGTTGGGTTTTCTATGTTAGAGCTAATACCCAGTTCTATTAGTCCCTGTGAGGGGTGGGGATGGGGGTGGGGGAATAGATAAAGTCCCACTACTTTTAAATAACCTTTTGGGGCTGATGTCACCAAAACTCAGGAGACTGACTCAGTGTTTGATTCTTATCTTTGGTTTTGTTTACCAGGGACTTAGAGCTTAAGTTCCTTTGGTCTAGGACCTTATCTTTGATGGTTTTTGCTTTCTGAAGTAATAGAAACCCTCCCAAAAGTCTATAGTTAATGTTGCTGGGTCACCAGAAGGCACTTCACTTAGATTTTCTCACAAAGCAGAAAGTGTTTTATATTCTTCGGCCTCAAGTATAATAATACTAAAGGGGGGCATGCCTAATACTTGGGGGGCACACCTAAAACTTGAAGCAGGTGTCAGATTTCCTATGATGGGCATCAATGGATCTATAAGTAGAGAAACCGAGGCACAGAAAGGTCAAGTTCTCAATATTAGGCAATAGCTGAATTGTGGCGAAAATACAGGAAACCAACCTGTTGGCCTTTGTTTACTTAGCAACCAATAAAACCAGTTAAACAGTGAAAAAACTCAATAAACCAACCATTGAGCTCAGAAAGGGGGGAAGTTAACATGATGCCCGATAATTTGTTTAATTTGTTTAACCAATTTGTTTCTTACTGTAGTATGAGCACAAACAGCCCAGGCCTTTATTTTTCCAGCACCCAGCACAGATGATGTCAACTTTTATGTAGATTGTCACCTGTTGGATAACTGAGGAAGAGAGCATGGGAAAGGCAGAGAAGGGAGCAGAAAACATGAAGCTGATATCATGCCATCAATCAATTATTCTGCCAGGGCAGTCTGAGGGCCATGGCAACTGGAAATCATCTCTCCAAGAGCAACTTTAGATTTCCTAGAATCTCTGACACTGAAACAACTGGGCATATGTGACATTTCTGATGCTCAAATAGCTTAAAGGATGGAAGGTTAGTTCTTTGAAGGTGAATTATGTCCTGGGCTGAGCACACATTCACCAAGTTAAAACAAGGTTTTTTGGAGTTGCTTAAGGCTAAACAGGGAATTTTTCTCAGACATGGATAAGGGAAAGAGAAGCAGGGAGGGAAGACATAATCCATAGACCTATGCATTCTATAAAACATAAATAATTTTTCAGTGAGAAAATAACATATAATCTGATTATTTTGTTTCTAGCTATAAACAACTTAATTCCCCAGTGAAAACCAAGGCATAAGAAACTCCCATTGATCCTCACACTTCACACCTTATTCCACTTGGAGTGTATACCCAGAGGTCTTTGACTCTTTCCTAATAACCATAAAAACCAGTTAAAAACCGAAAAACTCAGTAAACCAACCATTTGTTGGGCTGGGACAGGTGTGGGTAAGTTAACAGGATGGCGAATAATTCATTTGACCAATTTGTTTCATAGTGTGGTAGAGCTATGATTATATACCTGTGGACACAGGTCTATCTACATTCAATAGTACAAAATAATTAACAATATTTTAATACTTGAATGATTTCTTTTGATATGGTTGCTCCTTCTACCGATGCAGGTCACAAACCCTTTTGGCCTTGGTAGATAGTGTCCATAAGTTTTGTACCCAGGTTGTGTCCTTCCTCTTTAATATTTCTAGTTCTTCCTTCAGGCTTCTTGGAGATTCAAAACAATTTGCAGGGCTGCACATAATTTATGGGGTTAGGCAGGAAAAGGGAGAATGTCAAGTATGACAATAACAAATAAAAAAGAGGTAGCACTGTTAACCTTCAAGCCCAGAAACTCTCCTCATGAAGGGGTGAAAGTTTGGGGGGCACCAAGCCTAAAACCTGAAGCAGAGAACAAATGAATGGAATTCAGTCATTCTAACCTAACTAAAGGCATGAGCTACAGGAATCTTCCATTCAGAATGGTAACTCAAAAAGTCTTGTAGCATTGTGAGCCAAGTTGAGAATAGAATTGAAAATGTCTTGAAAGTGGTTCAAGTAGTCTCCCCTTCCCTGAAACAGCAACAGCGGCAGTGAGGGCAGCATTGGAGAGAAATGGCATCAGGGCAGAGCTTCACCAGAAGGCATCAGGGGTGTGGTGGAGAACCAACAGGTTGATGCAGAGGATGGAAGTGGGGACTGTAGCAGGATGCTTCAGTAGATTGATGGCTAGGAAGAGTAGCTAGGTGGTATGTGGAGACAGTGTGGAGTCAGGAAGACCTGAGTTGTAATGTAGCCTCAGACACTGACTAGCCGCATGACCCTGGGCAAGTCACTTAACTTCTGTTTACCTCAGTTTCCTCAACTATAAAATGGGTGTCATAATAATACTTACCTCCTAGAGTTGTCATGAGGATCAAATGAGATAATAATTGTAAAATGCTTATTATGTCTGGTATATAGTAAGCTCTATATAAATATAATTATTATTATTAAAAAAAAAAAACAAGGTTGCACAACCTGAGCCTGCAGGCTACTTGTGGCACACCAAAAGTTTTGGGCCGTGTCCTCTACAGTGAATAGAGCACCGGCCCTGGAGTCAGGAGGACATGAGTTCAAATCCAGCCTCAGACGCTCGACACTTACTAGTTGTGTGACCTTGGACAAGTCACTTAACTCCAATTGCCTTGCCTTTCTCCCTCCACACACACACACAGGCAAATGTCCTCTACATTTTTCCTGGGCCTCCCAAAATCCTTTGGTGTGCCACAAGCAGTTGTGCAGGCCTCTTGAGAAAGAATGGAGTAGTAGTATCTAGAGAACTCTCAAACAATGCCAAGTTGCTGTGGGAGGCAGTGGCAATAAGCAGTAAGGTATAGCTCACTACCAAGGGACAAAGATGTGAAAATATAAGCAGGAGATGCTTTTCCCATATGTTATGTGATGCCACATCGTCTGAAAGCAGGAGTTTTCTCAAGATACAGCTAGCATTCATGCAGTGTGCTTTAAAGGTTGCAAAATGGTTTACAAATAATATCTCATTTTATCCTCCGGATGCCTCTAGGAGCCAAGCACTGTTATTACTCCCATTTTACAAATGGGGAAACTGAGGCAGACAGTGACTTACCCAGCTAGGAAGTATCTGAGACTGGCTTTGACCTTAGTTCCTGACTTGAATTCCAGTACCCTATGTCCTGCATCACCTGTCTGCCTTTCACCTCAGTAACTTCAAGATGCATTTCCTTCCTCAAATATGTTCGTCTATGAGAGATTATAATCATATATATATATATACACAGAGAGAGAGAGAGAGAGAGAGAGAGAGAGAGAGAGAGAGAGAGAGATGGAAAATGATCCTACTGCATGTTTTTTTTCTTGCTGTTTTTCTTGTTGCTCTAATTAATATTTTCCCATTTGGTTTATGGTATAGTATACTGAAAGAATAGACACCCGATGGGAGCTCAAGCTGTATTTGTCCTCCATAGTGAACTTAATATGTGATTATAAAGCAGAAAGAGATACAAGAAGAGTATTGGACTTAGAGCTGGGAAGCACTAATACAAAAGCCTTATTTTACAGATAAAGAAATGAAGGAGGAGGGAAAGATGAGAGGAGAGAAAGAAGGAAGATAAGCAAAGGAGAGTCTGAAGTTGAGAAAGAACTGTAAGTTTTGAGCTAGAGCTAAAGCCTAGAAGGCCTACATTTTTTTTGGTGAAATATGAGATGAAGTTTTCAGCTGAGAGGGTGGGGAAGCAAGAGACATGGGAGTTTTGAGAAGGGATTCAAAGGTTTTGAAGAGCCACTGGTGTAGAGTGGGATGAGGAGTTGATAAAGGCAGATTACCTAGCACAGTGATGGCCCAGTTGAGGTCTTGTAACATAAATTAGGAGTGGACCCAATCAAAATGTTTATGGGATTTTCTCACCATCCCACTTTCCACCAACAGAACTTCATATTTGACAGGAAAAAAATGGAGGCCTTTGGCCCTGAGCTTCCTCTTCTCTCCTCTTCTACATCTTATATGGCGACTATGCTGCTTGCCACTACCTCTTCCCTCACCCTTGTCTCATAAAAGGGTTGGCCCTACTCAACTCCTTTACCTGCACAAGCAATACCATTCCCTCACATCTCCTCCAACAGATTCCCCAATCTGTCATCCCCACACTCTCCCTTATTATCAAACTCTTCCTGTCTACTGGCTCCTTCCCTGCTACCTACAAACATGTCCATGTCTCCCCCATCCTCAAAAACCCCTCACATGATTCTTCTATTCCTACTATCATCCTTTATCTCTTCTGACCTTTGTGGCTAATCTCCTTGAAAAGGCCTTCTGCAATAGGTGCCTCCACTTTCTCTCCTCTCTCTCTCTTCTTGATCCTTAACAAAATGACTTCCAACCTCCTCATCCCTCTGAAACTTCTTTCTCCAAAGTTACCAGTGATCTCTTAGTTGTCAAATCCAATGGCCTTTTATCATTTCTAATTCTTCTTCACTTCTCTGCAGTCTTTAACACTGTTAATCACAATCTTCCCCTTGACAGTCTCTGCTGTCTAGGTTTTCTAGGACACTGTTCTCCCCTAGTTCTCCTTCTACCTATTAGATCACTCCTTCTCAGTCTCCTGTGATGGATCCTCATCCAGATCACAACTTTTTACTATAGGCCTTTTAGAGTTCTATCCTACACCCTTTTCTCTTCTCCTTCTATACTATTTCAGTTGGTGATCTTACCAGCTCCTGTGGATTTAATTACCATCTCTATGTTGATGAGAGGCATGTCATAATTGTTAGAATTCCAGTCAGGAAGACCTGAGTTCGAATTCCAGCTCAGACATTTACTAGCTGTGTGACCCTAGGTAAGTCACTTAACCCCAATTGCCTACAAATTTGCCTCAGTTTTCTCATCTGTAAAATGAGCTGGAGAAGGAAATGGCAAACTGCTCTGGCATCTTTCTCAAGAAATGCCCCCAAAGGGTCACAAATTATTGAACACAACTGAAAAAAGTGACTGAGCAACAACTTGCTGTTGATTCTCAAGTCTACCTACCCCACCCTAACCTCTCTGCTGACTTCCAGTCTAACATCCCAGACTGCCTTTTGGACATGTCAAGCAGGATGTCCAGTAAACATCTTAAGCTCAATATATCCACAACTCAACTCATTATATTTCCTCCTAAACCCTCCCCACACCCAATATTCCTTATTACTTTGGGAATTATACCATCATTTTCCCAGACTCCCAGGCTCCCAAGCTATGTTTCCTCCTCAGTTCCTCACTATATCTCACCCACCACCCCCATATCCAATCTGTTCCAAGCAAGACCTTTTGATTTCACTTTGGCAACATCTCATAACTATATCTCCTCTCCTTTGATACTGCCACCACTCTGTCACAGGTCCTCATCACCTTGTACTATTATAATAGGCTGCTAATGGGTCTATGTTCCTCAACTCCTTCCCCTCTCCAATCCAACCAGCCATTCCCTATTGCCTTCAGGATCAAATACAAAATCTTCTAATTGGCACTCAAAGCTCTTTATAACCTAACCCCATCTCCACATCTCCAGTCTTCTTATACCTTACTTTCCAAAATTTACACTTCAAGCTAGTGACACTAGCCTCCTTGCTATTCTATGAACAAGATATTTCATCTCTTGGATCTAGGTTCTTTTATTTTTTTAATGACTGTCTACCATGCCCAGAATACTCTCTTTCCTCATCTCTGCTTCCTGACTTGCCTGTCTTACTTCAAAAGTCCCAACTAAAATCTCACCTTTCAAAAGAAATCTTTCCCAAAATCATCTTAATTCTAGAGCCTTCTCTCTTTTAATTATTTTCTAGTTATCCCATATATAGCATATTTGTACATGTTTATTTGCTTGTTGTCGCTCTCAATATATCACGAGCTTTTTGAGGACATGGACCATCTTTTTTCCCCCTCTTTTGTATCCTCAACACTTAACTTAGTATCTGTCAGATAGCAGGTGATTAATAAAAGCTTGTTTACTACTGACTAACAAAGAACCCAAGATCAACTGTACATCACAATGAATTATCAGAGTAGGATTTTTAGTGTAAATTCATTAAATGTACCTTAAATAGTTCTATTAAACTTATACTGGACCATACTTCACATACATAAAAAAGCACAAGGAAAATAATCAGTCAATAAATATTTATTATGTACTTACTGTATGTCAGATGCTATACTATGCCCTATGGATATGAAGAAAGTTGACAGACAGTCCTTGCTATCAATAGCTCACAGTTTAATGGGAGAGACAACATGCATACAACTATGTAGAAACAATCTATTTATAGGATAAAAGTTAAGTAATCAGCAGAAGGAAGACACTAGAACTTAAGAAATTGAGAAAGGGTTCCTCTACAAGGTGAGATTTTAACTAAAATGTGGCAGAAGACAAAGTAGTAGAATGTGAAAACAAGAAGAGAAAGCATTCCAGGTACCCCAAATTATGAGAAAGATAGAAAGTATCTTCTTTGGTGAACAGCAAGAACACTAGTAACAGGATATCAGCATATATGAGATCTCCACTCATAATTTAGGTTAAAATGTCAAAAGATTGGAAAGGTGGGGATTTCAGGTTATTAAGGAATTTAAATGACAAACAGAGGGTTTTATAGATTGGTTTTGGTTTTCTGGAATTGATAAGGAACCCCTAGAGTCTATGGGCAGCTAGGTGGCAAAGTGCCTAGAGTCCCAGGCCCAGAGTCAGGAAGACTTCTGGAATTCAAATATGGCCTCAGATACTTACTAGCTATGTGACCCTGGTCAAGTCACCTAACCTTGTTTTCTCATTTGTAAAATGAGCGAGAGAAGGAAATGGCAAACCGCTTTAGTATCTTTGCCAAGAAAACCCTAAATGGAATCACAGAGGGTCAGACAGGACTGGAAAACTACTAACCAACAACAATTGGAGACTATTAAAATGGAGGGAGGGGGGGTTTTGACCAAATCAGTTCATAATCAGTGATTTTAGGAAGATAATTTTAACAGCTGAATGGAAGTTGGATTGGAGTGGGGAGAGAATTATGGCAGGCACCAACTAGCAGGCCATTGCAACAGTTCAAGCTTGGTGGTAGCTCTGTCAGAGAAGAGATAAAGGTGTATTGAAGATATGTTACAAACATAAAAATCAACAGGCCTTGGCTACAAATTGAGTACAGGAGTTGAGAGTGAGGAGTGATTGTGAGCCTAGGAGGCATGGAAGATGATGGTGCCCTTGATAGTAACAGGCAAATTTAGAAGCAGGGCGGCTCTGTGGGGAAAGATGAGTTCAGTTTTGGATATGTTAAGTTTAAAACATCTACTGGACATCTAGTTTGAGTTAGCCAATAGGCAAATAGAGATGTGACTGGGGGATTGGGGAAGGATAAAAAGATTTGAGGATAAGTAGATCAGCATAGATGTGATAATTAAGTACATGGGAGGTGATGTGATCACCAACTGAAATAGTATAAAGGGAGAAGAGAAAGAGGCCCTGGACAGAGCCATGTGAGATACCTATAGTTAAAAGGCAGGACTTGGATATGGATCCATCAAAGAAGACTGAGAAGGAGCAGTCAGATAAGTAGGAGGAGAAAGAGGAGAGAGTGGTGTCACAACAACTTAAGGAAAAGAGAGTATCAATCAAAAGAGGGTGATCAAGGATGTCAAAGGCTTCAGAGAGATTGAGAAGGATGGGGATTTAGAAAAGGCCATAAGATTGGCAATTAAAAGATCAATCTTTCCTTAAATACACAAATGGCAACATTCAATCCTCAGTTCTATTAGTGCATCACTTACAGATAAAGTTCCACAGCATCTACCTTTACTCTTTGAAATGTCTATGTACAAACCAGGAAAATTCTCACTTTTCCCAAATTGGAAGCCATGATCTTTAACATTCAGGATATAATCTAATACCAAAGTGCTTTGTCAGCCTTTTAATGTTTCTTCAGGTCTTAAAGAGTACAAAATTCTGCAATTCTATCAAAGACAAAGGTTTGTAAATGAGTGGAGGGGTGAGGGAGGGATGAATCTGTATAGGGGGAAAGGTGAGAATGTGAAAGGAATTTTGTAGCCCAGGTAAAATAAATAAAGGAAGGAACTTGTGGGGTTAGTGTTAAACAAATCAGACTATTTTCCAGAAATAGTCCTAGTCTACATTTAGACAACACAACAGGATTGTATAACCAAAGTTTGATTGTAAGTCATACAACTAGTTTTTTTATTAGCATTTAATGGGTTATTTAATGTACTACAATGCAATTCACCCAGTTGTTTCCAAAACAACCAGTTGTTTGACTGAATTTCACAGACTTTGCCATACAGGTTTGTCCACATCATTAGAATGCTTAAATACATACCCACTTCCCTTACCTTTATTTTAGAAATTAGTACTGGGTTTAATTGCTATTAAACATTTGAACATTAATTTAATTCAACAAATCTTTTACTAAGTGCCTTCTGTGTCCAAGGCACTGCACCAGGAACTGGAAATACAAAGACAAAAATAAATTATGCTTGCCTTCCAAGAACTTATATCCTGGGGACAGGGGTAGGGAGTGAAGGAGGAGAGAAGGGGATACAACATGTAAGCATATAAATAAATAGGAAGTAATATCAGGAAGGAAAAAAAGCATTAATACCTGAGGAAATCAGGGAAGCCTTTGAAAAGAAGGGAGAACTTGATTTGAGCCTTGAAGGAAGCTAAAGCCTACACAGGGCAGGACTGAAGAGCCAGTACAATTCACTTAGGAGAAGACAAGTCGTACAAATGCACCGGAGTAGGAGGCGGAATTTGGTGCACAAGGAACATGTTGTACTTCATTTTGACTAAAAGAGTGAAGAAAGCAGATTAATATAAAAAAAGGATTGAAAGGTAGATTTGAACCAGATTAGGATGGGAGGGAGGCTTAAACAATAAGATTTTTACATTCTGTCCTGGAGACATTAGGCAGACACTAAAGATTTTTGAATAGGGGAATGTTAATTGCTTAAATATATCATAATCATCTTTGTTGGAGGATAAATCTATAGGTCATATGACATAATGTCACCTTTCTATGGCTTCATCTCACAAGAATTTGTTTTCATCCCTCAATTAGAACTATGTAATTACCTTATTTTTTTTTTGGAGGGGGGAAGGCAGGGAAATTGGGGTTAAGTGACTTGCCCAAGATGACACAGCTAGTAAGTGTGTCAAGTGTCTGAGGGCGGATTTGAACTCAGGTCCTCCTGACTCCAGGGCTGGTGCTCCACTCACTGTGCCACCTAGTTGCCCAAACTACCTCATTTTTAAGATCTGCTTTTTATTATTTATTTGTCTGTTTATTTCCTTTGCTTCACAGTAGCGTCTACACACTTGTTATTTATTAAGTTGATGAATTACAAATTGATCGTTGGTCTGGAACTTTCATCTTCTGTCATAGATCTGTTTCAACAGAAGCTATTTTCTAAGAGGACACAGAAATATGATACATTATAATTAATTTCTAACATATTTAAAAATTTACTACTGATATATTGTCTGAATGTTATAATTTTCTTGGTATAATCTATTATTATCTAGTCCCTGGGTTCTAGTATGGCATGTCATTTCAAATACTACAATAGTCTTGGACACATAATTTCTACATCTGTAATGTTGGGAAAGGGGTTGGGGTTTGGACTGTGTGGCAATTTAAGTTCCTTCTAGCTTTAAACCAATGATCCTCCAATCCGAAGCCCTTCTCTCTCGAAAGAAATCCTTCAGTCTTATACAAAGCTTTTTTCATATAAACAGCTTTCAGCTAAGTCAGGCATAATTTTTGCTAGGTCAACATCTAGTCTTTCATCTGACTGAAGGAAGTTATCGATAATTTTTAAAATTTGTGAGTTTAATGTTTTCCTCATTTCCAAGAAATGATGATTGGACTTTGTATTCTTACTTAATGGAATGTATGCATATACATATATGTACATATATGTATGTATACATATGTGTATGTGTATACATATATGTATATGTCTTCCCCTGTGTATAAATGTATGCGCATGACGTGTGTCTCCAAGTCCATGTTCTATTATGTGAAGTGTAGTCTGATATAAGTGTGATGAAAAACTATAAAGGTATATTTCAGGAATTTCCACTAAAGCCTTACTCCTTTATCTTATTGAGGTTTGAAGGTAACCTTTCATTCTCAAAGGCTATACTAACTAAGCAAAAATTGGCAAGTTTTAAAGTTAGAAGGAACATGAGAACATCTTGTCCAAACTTTACCTAAACAGGAATCCCCTCTAGACCATTCCAAACAAGGGATTGATCCATCTAGCCTCTACCTGAAAACCTCCAGAAAAAGAGAATCTACTACTTGACACAGCAATCCATTTCCATTTTGAATAGTTTTAATGGTTAGGAAGTTTTTCCTTACATTCAGCTGAAATTGACCTTTCTTAAACTTCCACTCATTGTTTCTACCTTTTCCCAGGGGATGGGGAGGGAGCAAGTGGAAAAATATTAGAATTCTTCTTCCATGGTATAACTATCCATAAAGACAAAGAAAATGCAACTATCCAGACAGGAAAATTAAAAATAATTATCATGTTCCCTCAAGTCTTCTCTTCTCTTGGCTACAGATCCCCAGGTCCTTGTTTGGCATATTTTCTAGTCCTCTCAATATTCTGATTGTACTCCTTTGTAATTACCCCATCTTCTCAATGTCTTTCCTACTATGGGTCCCAGATTAATCACAATACTCTACATGTGATCCAGCCAATGTACAGTGCCAGAGTTCTTCAGAGAGACCTTGAAAGTGTCCTTGTATTCCATCTTCTGATCACTACATGAGCACCTGCCTAATGTGATATGGTCTTTTAGGCAACTGTACATTTGGCATTCAAACAACATGGCCAGCTCATTGGAGTTGCACTCTCTGCAATAGAGTTTGAATGTTTGGCAGTTCAGCTCAGGAAAAGACCTCAGTGTCTGGTACTTTATCTTGCCAAGTGATCTTCAGAATATTCCTAAGACATTTCAAATGGTTACAGTTCCGTTTCCTGGCCAGGTGCTGGTATACTGTTTAAGTTTCCCAGGCATGTAACAATGAGGTCAGCACAATGCCTTTGTAGACCTTCAGTTCAGTAGTCACTCTGATACCTCTTCTCTCCCACCCTTTCTGTCTAAGCCTCTCAAACACTGAGTTAGCTCTGGCAATTTGTGCATCAACCTCTTTATTTACATGTACATCCCTGGAAAGTGTACCGCCAAGGTAAGTGAAGTTATCCACAGCATTCAAAATTTCTGATGCTGCCACATATGGATGGTGTGGTACTAGCTGGTGGAAACCCTGTGTTCTCATGATGTTAATTGTTAGGCCAAAATTAGCACAACAGCAGAGATTTGATCCATATTTCGTTACATATCAGCCTCAGAGGCTGTAGTGAGTGCACAATCATCTGGGAACAAAAATAGAGCGTCAACTCTCTCTCCACTTTAGTCTTGACTTGTATCCTTTTCAAGTTAAATAATTTACTGTCAGTGTGGTAGTTGACCTTGGTGCCATTTACATCTTCCTTGAAGGCATCTTGAAGGCTCCCATAGTGAAAAGCATGGGAGCAAGTGCACAGCCCGGTTTCACTCCATTGGTGACTGGCAAAGCAGAAGGTCATTGTCCATTATCTAGAAAGCATACAAACTTGCTGTCATGAAACTGATATACAATACCGATGAGCTTCTCCAAACAACCAAATTTTGCCTTGATTTTTCACAAGCCCTCATGACTGACAGTATCGAAGGCTTTGGTCAGGTTGATTAACATTGTGTACAGACCTCTGTTCCGCTCCTGGCATTTTGCTCTCTATACTCTCTTGCCACCACATCAGTTTCCATGGGTTTAATTGTCTTCTCCACATAAATGACTCACAGATCAATATATCCAATACGTCTCTCCTCTGAGCTATAGCCCCATAGTACCAGTTACCTATCAGACATATCAAACTGGATTTACAAGAGATAGCTGAAACACAACATGTACAAAACAGAACTCATTATTTTTTCCCCAAAATTTGCTCTTCCAAATTTGCCTATTTCTGTTGAAGACTCACTATTGTAGTGTTCCAGGTTTGAAATCTTGATGTTATCCTCAACTCCTCACTCTCTGTCACCCCACATATACAATTAATTGGTAGATCTTGTCATTTCTTCTTTGCTGCCCAAGTATTTCTTACCTCTGATCTTTTCTCTCCACTCACAGAGATACCATCTTAGTTCAGGCCCTCTTTGCTTCTCACTTGTACTGTTTCAACAGCCTCATAGTTGTTGCCCCTGTCTAAGACTCTCTCTACTTAATTTTGCCAAAGTGATTGGCCTTAAGCAAAGATCTGAGCACTTCACTCAATACACAAAATAGATCCAATGGCTGCCTATTACTTCTAGGGTAAAATATAAATTTCTCTGATTTGCTCTTAAAGCACTTTATCAGCCTATATTTTCAGCCACATTGTGCATCATTGTCCCTCTCTTACAATATTGTCTACCCAAGGCCTTCTTCTTTCCATTCCTCATACACAACATTCCATCTCCTGTCTTTCTGGCTTTACATTAGTTATCCCTCCTGTCTGTGATACACTCCCTACTCATGTTTGCATTACAGAATTAATCTTTTCCTTCAGAATGCATCAAAAGCATGACATTATTTTATGAAGACTTTCCTCATGCCCCAATTGCTAGTGCCCTCCCTTTCTAACTACTTTATATTTAACTATTGTATTTATTCTCTACACATCTATTCTGCATATATATGCACATCTGTATATGTATGTATGTATATATATGTATATATGCATGTGTACATATACTTGCCTCCCTCCCTCATGAACTCCTTGAGAGTAAAAATAGTATCATTCTTTGCATTTTTATCCTCAAGCTTGGCACAGAGTCTGGCTCATAGCACGTGCTTGATAAATGAATATTTATTGATAGTTGATGAATATTTTGAGCTTCAAGTCATAATCCTCCTTATACTGTTTGTCTTATCCTTTTCAGATCTCCTTGGAACTTCTGTTAAATATGGAAGGGAAAAGATTTTGTGCTCCTTCCATTTGACAAAAGGGTGAATTTCATTGTTTGCTCCTAGAAGCAAGAAAGTTTTAAGGAGAAACATTGAAGAGATCTAACCAAAGTATAAATATACACATGCAGTCAACAATAAGGCACCTGGTTCTACTCTAGGACTCAAAGTTCTTCTTTTCCTCCATCCTATGTTGATTCTTGGAGATGATTAAGGCAACCAATTATACCTTTAATATTACTCAAGGAGTCCCTCAAATAAGCTCTCTGGTGTGATACACATTTATACAGCATTTACTGTTTGCAAAGAACTTTCTTTACAATAGCGCCATGAGGTAGGTTGAAAAAGCTTTTATTATCCCCATTTCATAGATAGTTAACAAAACCAAAACACATAGCTAGTATGTACTCTAAGACAGGTTTTTTGAAAAAACAGACCATATTACTAAGTCTCATGTTAAGATTGAACAAATAGGGGGCAGAGCCAAGATGGCAGCTGGAAAACAGGAACTTGCTTAAGCTCTCCCCTGGGTCCCTCCAAACACCTACAAAAAATGGCTTTGGATAAATTCTAGAGCTGCAGAACCCATGAAATAGCAAAGGGAAGCAGGGCTCCAGCCCAGGACAACCTGGATGGTTGCTGGGAAGGGTCTATTGCATGGAGCTTGGAGCAGAGTGGAGCAGATCCCAGCACGGGCCATGCCAGGACCAACCAGACCAGGAGACAGGCGGAAGAGGCATAGCTCCCTGAATCAGTGAGCTGTGGCAGTTACCAGACTTCTCAACCCACGAACTCCAAAGACAACAGAGAAGGTAAGTGGGAAAAGCTGCTGGGACAGAGTGAAAGGAGTTCGCGGTCAGTTGGCCACCACCCCAGGGCGGTGGAGGTGATGCACCTCTGAGGCTGCTTCCAGAGCTAAGGTGCAGTTGTTTCTGACCCCAGGTCCACCTAGTAGGAGGAATTAAGTGGCAGATCAGAGCAGGAGGGCACAGCCTGCTTTGCCCTGCCTGGATCTGGGCCCCAATCCTGGTTGGCAGTTCTTGGGGGACAAAGAGTGCTGGTGTGGCAGAGCTTGCTGTATAAAAGTAGCTCTGAAAATAGCAGTGCATCCCCTCAACATTGAGACAAAGTACTCTCTATTGTACAAGCAGTTGTACCCTGACAAAAAGCTCAAGGGTCAAATAGTTGGCTGGGAAAATGAACAGGCAGCAAAAATGGTCTCAGACTCAGACTCAGACTTTGGAATCTTTTTTTGGTGACAAAGTAGACCAAAACATACAGCCAGAAGAAGGCAACAAAGTCAAAGAACCTACATCAAAAGCCTCCAAGAAAAATATGAACTGCTCTCAGGCTGTGGAAGAGCTCAAAAAGGATTTGGAAAAGCAAATAAGAGAAGTAGAGGAAATATTGGGAGGAAAAATGAGAGTGATGCAAGAAAACCATGAAAAACAAGTCAATGACTTGCTAAAGGACACCCAAAAATACTGAAGAAAATAACACCTGAAAAAATAGACCAACACAAATGGCAAAAGAGCTCCAAAAAGCCAACGAGGAGAAGAATGCCTTGAAAGGCAGAATTAGCCAAATGGAAAAGGAGGTCAAAAAGACCACTGAAGAAAACACCACCTTAAAAATCAAATTGCAACAAGTAGAAGCTAGTTATAAAACAGAACCAAAGGAATGAAAAAATGGAAGACAATGTGATATATCTCATTGGAAAAACCACTGACCTGGAAAATAAATCCAGGAGAGATAATTAAAAAATTTTTAGACTACCTGAAAGCCATGATCAAAAAAAGAACCTAGATACCATCTTTGAAGAAATTATCAAGGAAAACTGCCCTGATATTCTAGACCCAGAGGGTAAAATAGAAATAGAAAGAATCCACCAATTGTCTCCTGAAAAAGATCCCAAAAAGAAAACTCCTAGGAATATGGTTGCCAAATTCCAGAGCTCCCAGATCAAGGAGAAAATACTGCAAGCAGCCAGAAAGAAACAATTTGAGTATTGTGGAAACACAAACAGGATAATACAACATCTAGCAGCTTCTACATTAAGGGATCAAGGGGCTTGGAATATGATATTCTGGAAGTCAGTGGAGCTAGGATTAAAACCAAGAATCACCTACCCAGCAAAACTGAGTATAATGCTCCAAGGCAAAATATGGATTTTCAATAAAATAGAGGACTTTCAAGTTGTCTTGTGAAAAGACCAGAGCTGAATAGAAAATTTGATTTTCAAAGATAAGAATCAAGAAAAGCATGAAAAGGTAAACAAGAAAGAGAAATCATAAGGGACTTACTAAAGTTGAACTGTTTTGTTTACATTCCTACTGGGAAAGATGATGTGTGTTATTCATGAGACCTCAGCATTAGGGTAGCTGAAGCAATATAGACAGAGGGCACAAGGTGAGTTGAATATGAAGGGATGATATCTAAAAAAATAAAATCAAATTAAGGGATGAGAGAGGAATATATTGAGAGAGGGAGAAAGGGAGAGATAGAATGGGATAGATTATCTTGGATAAAAGTGGCAAGAAAAAGCAGTTCCTTGGAAGGGAAGAGGGAGGCAAGTGAGGGGGAATGACTGAATCTTGCTCTCATCGGATTTTACTTGAGGAGGGAATAACATGCACACTCAATTGGGTATCTGACCCCACAGGAAAGAAGGAGGAAGGGGATAAAAAGGGGAGGGGGACAACAGAAAGGAGGGCAGTTAAGGGGAGGAGGTAAGCAAAAGCAAACACTTTCAAAAAGGGACAGGGTCAAGGAAGAAAATTGAATAAAGGAGGACAGGGTAGGAGGGAGCAAAATATAGGTAGTCTTTCACAACATGAGTATTGTGGAAGGGTTTTGCATAATGATACACGTGTGATCTGTGTTGAATTGCTGGCCTTCTTAGGGAGGGTGGCCAGGGAGGGAAGAGGGGAGAGAATTTGGAACTCAAAGTTTTAAAAGCAGATGATCAAAAAAAGTTGTTTTTGCATGCAACTGGGAAACAAGATATACAGGCAATGGGGTATAGAAAAATCTATCTTGCCCTAGAAGAAAGTAAGGGAGAAAGGGATGGGGAGGAATGGGTGACAGAAGGGAGGGTTGACTGGGGAATGGGGCAATCAGAGTATATGCCATCTTGGAGTGGGGGGGAGGGTAGAAATGGGGAGAAAATTTGTAATTCAAAATCTTGTGGAAATCAAGGGTGAAAACTAAAAATATTAAATAAATTATGAAATATAAATTAAAAAGAATGAACAAAAAAATTACTAGTCAGAGGTATTAAATTTTTTTTTATTCCTTAAGAGGTTGTCTTTAGATGGATGAACGTGGCCCTCCCTTCCCTGCTTAGCTGACACATGGCTTCCATTTCACAGCTTTTGTAACATGGGCAAGCATCTATGACAAGCACCAGAACTCCATAGCCCAAAACCATCAGGTCAGTGCAAAGTAGTAATGAGCCGAATCCTTAAAGAAATGCAGCTTTCCTCTTAAATTTTTTATAAGGCATTATTATCAGGAAAAAGAGAAACACATTAAAAATAAACAGAACTATGCTGTGATTCCTTCCAAAGTACTTTATCTCCTGAAAGAAAAGTCATTTCTGAGTGTTAAATGAATTCACCCTCAACAAAAATTCAACAATCCTCCCATGCTGTCATTGGAAACCATTCTCCCCCTCTCAGACATAAGCCAGACTGGTGGAGAGAATCTAAGCAGATGTAGATCTGCTCTCTTACACCCCAGAAGGGCCCATTCATTATATGCTTCTGGGCATGATGGAAAGAATTGGATTAGCCTTCCCCCACACTTTTACACAGGCATATCTTTGCCTTGACTGCTGCTGCCTCCCCCCAAACAAAACCAAAAACAAAACCTTTTTTGTTTTCTGGAGTGGAGAATTGGCCAATGAGCTCAGTCCTTATAAGCATATTTACAATTGCTCAACTGATGCAATCCCTATGGTGATTTGGAGCAGGTGTAGACATTTTGTAACTGGTTACAGTCTGCTTACAGGTGATGAAGAGGACCCTTTCTGATTGGCAGCATAGCCAAATGGAATGCCCCACATCTATGCGAGCCTTGCATCAGCACATGCTCATAAGGAAGGAAAGAAATAAGCATTTATTAAGTGTCTGCTTAGCGCCTAAGTGCCCCAGGCACTATATGAAGTTCGTTGGTCAGTCCCTTGTTATTCTTCGAAGCCTAATTCAAATGTTACCTCCTCCAAGAAATCTTACCTGGTTCTCTCAAGTGACCCTTCACAGTACTTTGCATAGCAAGGTATGACACCCCCACTCCCCAACACATAGCATGGGGGTGTCATCATGTGACTCAAAGGAAGGCAGAATAGACATCTTTGATCTCTTCTCTTTCCACCTTTCTCCAAAGGATAGTTTAATTCTTGCCAGGGGTTTGGGGACTGAAGCTTGGTCACTTTGCTCTCCTCAAAGATAGGAAGTGCCAGGCTAGAAGTATATCTATCTACTCCGTTAACTATTATTAGTCTAAGGAATATGGTTTTTAGGTTCATGCTAACTTCCTTTTTAAAAAAAATCATGTTTTATTTCTTCCCCAGTTATATCTTAAAAGAATTTTAAATACTTCTTAAAAAGTTTTGAGTTCCAAATTCTAGCTTACCCTCTCCTCCCTCCTCCGTGACTTCTGATTGTTTTAATTAATCAGGCAGGCTTTATAACTAAGACTTGACACCCTTCCCACAAAATACCATTTCCACAATAAATACACATAGTAGGTAGTCAAAGAAGCCCATTTATCCAAATCCATAGCAAAACAGAAATTAGGGAAAGCATACACATGAGGATATATACGAAACAATCCATAGTGAAGGAACTCTCTCATTGGAAGCAAGGTAACAGCTCAACCAAGAAAGAAAGTCCTAGATCTCACCCCAGTAGAGGTTCCCTGAAATTTCTAGTGTAACAGGATGGCAATAGAGAAATTATATAGACTACATACTCTTTTCTTTCTTTCTTTCTTTTTTTGACATGAGTGTCAACTTCTTCCTGCAGTATTTTCTTTTAGCAGCCTGCAGTGAGATTGGCCTTAACCATCTTCTCTCTTGATGCCGGAGGCTAGAAGTGTCCAAAATGACTGCAATGCCCAAAGTCTGAAGGTACTAGTAAGACTCAAAGACTGTCAAAAAAGTGAGGAGGCTCAAAGCAAACTGAAGAGCTCTCCTCTCTCCTGTTCTTACCAACTCTTCCCTGCTCTTCATGAAGGCTAGGGTCACTGATCTCCACCACTGAAAAGAGAGGCTAAACCAATGGGCTTTGAGATGGGTTACATTTGCATTTCTTTGATGAAATTTCTATGCATTGTTTTACATAGAGCTAGTAGGGACCATATTTATGTCATCTTCTCAACTCAACCACAGTAGATTAAAATGTACATTTGCATAGATGCTCATTTTTACCATATCTTCATATCTACCATTTGAACCTCTCCCCCTCCCAGTTTTTTTTTCAGAAAGGACACAATAAATGTTTATTGAATTCAAATTGATGGATCAAATATATATACAGAAATAGGATCAGAGTGATTATGTGGCTGGGCATTTTAGGGGAAGAGAACAAATAACATACCAAATCAGATATAACAAAGTCACAGAATCTGAGAGTAGAAAGGACCCCTAGCTGTCATCTACTTTAACCTGTCTCAGAACATGAAACAAACAAAAACTCTTCTATCATCTGGCTGAGAAGTGGTCATTCAGCCTTTACTTGAAGATCTCCAGAGATGGGGAGCTCACTGCTTTCTGGCAGTTCATTTCTCTTTGATAGCTCCATGTATTATTGAGTTTTTCCTTACACTAAGCAGAAATATGCTTCTCTGCCACTTCCACACATTGCTCCCAGTTCTGTCCAGTCCAATTCATAAAGAAACTATTTGTACTGTTTATAGTGGATTTACCTGCTTTTTTCCCCCAAGCAATAGATCAATTCTATAAAGAACAAACAAAATTGAAACCAGATGTTTGGCTGTCCTAACTGGTCATTTCACTTAAATCCAACAAATTTCTCATGAAGGCACAGCTTCAGACTGATGAGGGGTCCTCAACAGTGTGAAAGGGCTCAAGAATTCTGAGTTCCAATTTCAAAGTGAAATAGAGAGAGCGTCAATTAAAAATCACTTTGTTCTCTACTCTCTTATCAGACATACCTAATAATAATAAGTGTAGCTAACACTTATGTTGCTCTTAAAGACATGCAAAAAGCACTTCTCCAATATTGTCTTATTTTATCCTCACAACAATCCTGAAAGGTAGGCACTGCTGCTATCCCTATTTTGCAGATGGAGAAACTGAGGCAGATATAGGTTTAGTGACCTGTCCAGCATCACATAGCTGGTAAGTGATGAAGCTCTGAACTCAGGTCTTCCTGTTTCTAGGTCCTGCATTCTATTATCTGTGCCACCAAGCTGCCACTAAAAACTCTTACCTGTGTGTGAAGACCTGCTAAGTCTATTTGCAAAGCTACAACCAGAGTAGGGTTAATGGTTTCGTCCCAAGCGTAAACATTTATGACGATACTTTTCAGTAGCACGTTTCCTAGCCTACCTACGTATTCCTCAATAATACTAAGTGCAGCCTATCCTAGGATGTCTTTCTCCTTAAGAAGTATAGTAACGAGGGCATCTAGGTGTCACAGTAAATAGAGCACAGGCCCTGGAGTCAGGAGGACCTGAGTTCAAATGCGAACTGACACTTGATACTTACTAGCTGTGTGACCTTGGGCAAGTCACTTAACCCCAATTGCTTTGCCTTTCCCCTTCCAAAAAAAAAGGAAGTATAGTAGCCTCCTGACATCTCAAATAACAGTGCCTCCCCCCAAGTAGGATAGAAACTTCATCTCACCCTGGGGTAGTCTTTCTCCCCAGGGTTTACGCCTCAAGTAAACTTGCTCCAGGTATAAAAATTGCTGGTAGAAGCTCTGTTCCAAACAAGAAGCACATGGCAAGGCCCAGCTTCAAAAGCACTTGTCACAGCATCACAGTCAGTCTTTCTTCAGGTCCTCTTGTACTTATAATTCTGTGCATGTCTCAGTAACTGCATCCTCCCCTTCCTATTCAGTCTCATAGATTGAACCACAATAGCTCCCTGCCCAAGCTCCACTTAATGGCTACATTTTGGGCCCTCCTGGCTTAGAGTGAGTGTAAACGGTAACTGTTTCTCTTTGGAACAGCAACCCTGAGGGTCTTCTCTTCCCAGCTTGATCTTTTTTCTTTTTTTCTGGTTAAAGGGGCCATCCCTTGATTCACTTCTTAAAGAGGCCAATTTACTGAATGGGCTTTACCTCACTCTACTTGAATACCTGAAAAAGTCTTAGCCTAAAAAGACTAGGGTCTCCTATTACATCCTAGGCCATCTCTAGTTATCCTGATGAATATCTGGTCACTGGATCCAGATGGCTCTGGAGGAGAAAGTGAGTCTGGTGACCTTGCACAGCCCTCCCTCACTCAAATCAAAGTTAACTGCGAGTCATGTCATCATTTCCCTGATGCCATGGTCCTCTTCGAAAACAAAGGACAAACACAACCTTAGTATCTAGAGTCCTTTTCTGCTGACCAATCATTCTGTGTCTGGGTCCTGAACTGTTGCTGAGTTCAGCTATGCTACTTCCCTTTCTTTTACCCCAGGCCAAGAGTGGGGAACCCGCAGCCTGGGCCTTTTGACTGAGTCCAAGTTTGACAGAACAAATCATTTTATTAAGGGGATTTGTTCTGTGAAGTTTGGATTTAGTCAACAGGCCACACTTGAGGACCTAGAAGGCCACATGGAGCCTCGAGGCTACAGGTTCCCCGTTCCTGCCCCAGGCTATTCCCCAGGTCCTCCATCACTGTTGCCAATATCCTAGACCAAATTGCTCCCAATGACCATCTCTCCTGGATGTCCCAGATGCTAAGGCATTTTTCCCAGACTATTGATATAAATTCTTTTTTTTTTTTGCCAGTTTCTTTCTTCACAGCACGGACTTTTGGATGGGGATCCTTGGCCCATGTATTCTTATCAAACTTACACCTATGCCCTCCTGTCTGGCCTTAACCTTTGAAAGTTTACTCCCCCTGTCTCCACTGTAAATCCTGACAAGGTTTCTGCATAGACCTTATGCTCAGCTTCAACCTAAGCTCACCCTCTTCCTTAGACTCTCGACCTCGCCTGCTTCCTCAAATTTGGCCTGACACACAAGATTATGACCTGGCTTTTGCCCTAACATCTCAGTAATGTCATACCCCTTCTCATATTGACTGTTCTCTACTTCCTCCGTCTGTGACCTATCAATAACTATTTAAGTGCTGGCCAACATAAACATTTCTGACTCACTGCCTCTATGAGAGTGTCTTTTTAGGCTAGGTTCTTAGAACTCAGTTGACACTAGAGTGAATATACTACATGCAGGGTTTTAAAAAAAGTTTTATTGATATATTTTGTTTTTACATTATAAACATATCAGATTACCCCCACACACACACTTCTTGAGAAATCTCTTGAAACAAAGTTAAACAATTAAGAAAAATTAACAATAATGACCTTATCTGAAAGTGCACACAACATGTGTAGCTCTCCCAGAACCTCTCAATTTTTTATTTTTAATTAGCAGATATCTATTTTCTCTCCCTCCCACTCTCACCCAAATGAAAAAGAAAGAAAAGAAAAGCCAATTCTTAATAATGAATATTAACAGTTAAGCAAAGCAAATTCCTTCATTGCCTATGTACAAAATATAAATGTCTCGTTCTGCACCATAAATCTGTCCCCTTTGTCAGGAGGAGAATAGTGTATTTAATCATGAATCCTTTATAACCATGGACAGTCGTATCGATCATAGTTCTTATAGCTTTAAACGCTGTTTGTCTTTACGGTATTAACATGATTATTTACATTGTTATTTTGTTCATTTCACTCTTGATCAGTTTATAAAAGTCTTCAAAACTGTCCATTTTTATAATGTCAGTGTCGTAGTATGAATTTTTCTTCCGGTTTTACTTATTTCACACTGTATCACTTCATATAATTTCTTCCTTGTCTCTGAAATCATCTATCTCCCAATTCCTTAAAACACAATAATACTCTATCACATTCATAGACCATTGCTTATTCAGTCATTCCCTTAGTTAATTAGAGGAGAAAATGGCATGGTCAGACCTGTGCTTTAGGAAGAACGATTTGATAGGATGGTGATTTGATAGTGGAGGATGGACTGAAATGAGGAGAGACGTGAGGCAGAAAAACTAACCAGATTTTTGCAATAACACAGGCATGAGATGATGACGGTCTGCACCAGAATGGTGGTGTTATCAGAAGAGAGAAAGTTGCAATAGCTTAAGTTCCGAGAGAGGTCACAAAGGTATAATTGACAAAAATTTGCATCAGATCTAATATGGTGGGAAGCTGAGATAACATAAGGAATCAAAGATGATACCTAGGTTTTAAGCCAAGATGAATTGGGTTACTGTGGTTACCTTAATAGTAATAAGGAAGTGAAGAGGGTAGGAGGCCTTTTTTGGGGGGAGGGCAGGAGAATGGAGATCATGAGTGCAGTTTTAAACATAATGAATTTATGATATCTATAGGACATCCAGTTTGAGATGTCCAATAAGCAGTTGGAGATGTAAGTCTAGAATTAAGGAGAGAAGTTAGGGATAGAAAAGTGGATCTGAAAATCATCAGTACAGAGATGATCATTGAATCCATGGGAGCTGATGAGATCACCAAGCAAAACTGTAAGCCGATAGAGGTATTTTGGAAAACAATTTGGAATTATGCAAAGAAAGAGACTAAAATGTCTATAACCTTGGACATAGAGACTCCATTACTCTGGTATAAAGACAAAAGATAAAAGGGCCCAGGACAGAACCCTGTGTGACAATAATAGTCAGTGGGAATGACCCACATGAAGAACTAGCAAAGAAGGCCACAGACCAGTAGGAAGAGAAGCAGGAGAGAGTAGTATCATGAAAACCAAGAGAGAAGAAAGTATCAATCGAAACAGGTTGGTCCTTCAGAGTATTTTTAAATTCTAGTCTTACTACCATTTAAGAAAGAATGAGAGGAAAGAAAGTGAAGTTATCAATCGCATATAGCCTTTTCAAGGAGGTTAATCAAAAATGGAGGAGAGATACAGGACATTAACTTGAAAAGATGAATGGATTAAATGAGGGGTTTTTGAGGATAGAGGAGATATGGGGAGGTTTATAGGCAATAAGGAAGCAGTCAATAAACAGAGAAATTGAAGATTAGTGAGAGAGTGGGAATGATAGAGAAGGCAATCTGCTGGAGAAGAAACCAACATGCTGGAATAGAATCACTTGTGCATGTAGAGGAGTTTATCTTGGCAAGAAGAACTACATCTTATGAGAGAGGAATGAAGGAGAGAACAGTGACAGCAGGCATCTGGTTGATGTGAGGTAAGAGACAGGGGGCAAAAAGATCTATAAATGGCCTCAGATTTTTCACTAAAATTTCAGGTAAATTTCTCAGCTAAATGGGTAAGAAGAGGAGGAGGCATGAGAGGTTTGAGGAAGGATGAGAAGATGTGGAGCAGTTGTGGTGAATGAGATAACAATTGATTAGGGAGGTCTAAAAAGATTGCCTTGCCACAACAGAGGTTCAATTAAAGTTATTTGACATAAATTTGTAGTGGACTCAATAAGGTTTTGTGATTTTCTCCAACTTCATTTTGGAGCATGTAGGAGAGAGGACACGAGTATGTGTGTGTATGTGTGTATATACACACACATATGTATACAATATATTGTGTGTGTATGTATAGCAAATTTTGGTTTATTACTATGCATTTAATCATGTATGATTTTTTTGCATTTAAAAATAAAGGAAAAACAATTACCACAAGTACTAAACCAAAGCTGTGCTCCCTTGTAACCACACCAAAAAATGTAAGGTCTTTTCAGCATTGGCCAGAAGCAAGGTTCAAAGTCAATCCCTTATAGTTGATCCATAACCAGAAATGACAGCTCTGAGCATGCTCTGTGTGATAGCTGTTGTATGCCAATTCAACCTCATTGTAATAGTTAAGTTCAATCAGTATTCATTAAATGCCTAGCAATGCACTAGAGGCCATCATCTGGGACATGCCACACACATATAGTGCTGTATTCTTTTTTAACCACATTAAAAACAACACAAAAAAGGATATTTTAGTTGAATGAGTTTACTGCAGAATACAGTAAAAAAAAGACGACAACAACAAAAAATGCCTCGTAGATGTGGACAGAGAACCATTACTGGTATTTTACACAGAAGGCAGTTCCTAACACATTACTGTGTGAACATAAATAAGTCACTTGCTATCTCTGAAACTCAGTTTCTTCATCTATATGTAATATGGGCAGAGATGACATCTCATCTTTAGTGAATATTGGCCATTACAGCTTTGGTTAGCCTGCAGTTGAAAGTGGACCTGCCACTCATTGCCAAAAGTTCTAAGGACAGATAAGTCCAAAAGAGCCTAGACCCTAGATGCAACGTTACATAAGAAGGAATGAATGTAGGAGAAAATAAGAGATGAAACACAGTTGTGGCACTACAGCTGAAAGCAGCTTCATGGACTTAGAAAGAGGGTGATGAAAAGCAGAATTGGGTAGTTTAGGTGATTTAGATACAGAAATAAGAATCAGGGCAGTAAGAGCTCTCTGTAAGAATAAATAGAGGAAGCTAGGAGCTGAGTCACAGGACCTACAATGAAGACAGGACAAGGCAATGTTACATACAACATGGCATAGCCATAACATGATTATTCCATAACCACGACAAGAGGCTTCAGTCTCTAGCCTGACTGCCAAAACCGGATGTAATGAAACTTAAGAGATGGACAACACAAGAACCCAAGCTTTCCCCTAGGCCCAGAGATTAGAATTGCCTATATCCTCCTCCTGCTATTCAATAGAAATGAAGTGATTCCTCCAAAAGTACAAGAAGGTACCCACTTTTTGTATGTATGCCAAGAACATCTGCTATCTGTCTGCTTCGCTTTTCTGTGGTTTGCCTTGCTAGTGAGTCTCAATTAAATGTCCGTTTGCTGTCCATGTCTTGGAATGGTCAGGCAGGTAGTGACTTTATTGGTGGGGGCTGAGCCCAAGATTTTAAAGAGTTGGTGACCTAAAACATCAAATAAAACCTGAGAAGTCGCTAAGACTCTCCAGAGTCATGTGGATTTTTTTATGGAAACAATATTACATGTGAAACATAGATAATATTTAAATTACTTACCTCACAGAGTTGTTATAACATAACCATTTTGTAAGCCTTCAATCATTATATGACCAAGACCTACTACTATTAGCAGTAGTAGTACTAATACTAGTAGTTAGTAGTAGTATTTAGCAGTAGTAGTAGTAGGCAGTAGTAGTAGGTAGTAGTTGTAGTAGTAGTACTAGTAGTTAGGAGTAGTATGTAGTAGTAGGTAGTAGTTGTAGTAGTAGTAGTACTAGTAGTTAGTAGTAGTATGTAGTAGTAGTAGTAGTAGTAATAGTTGCTGTAGTAGTAGTAGTACTCAGTCCATCAACGGGTCAGGCATTCCATTAAGTGCTAGAGATACCAAAAAAAGTAAAAAATAAACAGTCTTTGCTCTCAGGGACCTCACAGTCTAATGGGAAACAACATAAAAATAGGAGGCAAGTTGGTGATAATCACAGAGAAAACGGCACAAAGATTAAGGAGGAATGGGAAAGGCTTCTTGTAAGAGATGAGGCTTTAGCTAAGATCAGAAGAAACCCAAGTAAGCCAGGAGGCAGAGATGAGGGGAAAGAGAAAGTTCCAGCAAGGTGGAAGGTGGTCAGTGTCACTGGACTGAAGAACAGGAGGTAGGGATATGGACTGTTCGATGTAAGAAGAATGGAAAAGTAGGAAGGGGCCAGATTATGGAGGACTTTAAAAACCAAATATTATTGCTGTTGTAGTTGGCATTTGATAAACACTGTCTGGTTTGAATTTTGTTTCAATTGACATGATTTGATAGAAAATGTCCATCCTTAACCTCATCTTTGCCAGATATTCTGTTCTGAATGAAAAGAGGTTTCAGGATATAGTAAGAATACAGATGATATAAAAGTCATGGCTACTGGAATCAGATTTTGCTAGGTCTTGATAGCGTTATTAAGAACGAGATAAGGACTGGACCTCTGAGTTCATTGATATAGGCAAAGTGAAGATGAGGAGCCACCAACTACCAATGCAGGTGGGCACTTTCTCCATAACTTAGAGTCTTACAGAGTTGCCCAGGCCAATTAGAAGTTAAGTGACTTGCCCAAAGGCACACAGCCAGTATGTGTCAGGACTTGAATGCTGGTCTTCCTATCTCTGTCTCTTGCTCCTATTCTCTATCTGACATTCCACACTGCCTTTCATGGTTGTAAGTCTAGGGGTTGGGGGGAAGAGAAAGAAAAAGAATACTTCTCAAGTGATATCCCCTTGAAGGATGACTGCATTTACATATATATGGCTTGTAATGATTTAGTACCACAATGTTTATGTAAAAAAAAAATAAGGATAGATGTGTAATATGATGGCTATGTGTAATAAGAAAAATAACCTATTTTAAAACATATATATATATATATATATATTTTAAGACAGCAATGCCTTTACATCATTATTGAGTGTAGCTTTTTAAAAATCACATATTAGTCATTAACTGTTGTGCCTTCCTTCAATAAATTCCTTGACATGAAAGAACAAGGGGACAGTGCTACTAACAGTACACCAGACAGTGCTATAAAGCAGTCAAGGATAATAAAATGTTCTACTTTAGGGGGCTTTACTTATGTACAGATCAGCTTATCTACACATACATACATATACCTAATATATTTTATAGGTCATCAGACAACAATAAAAACTACAATAGGATACAGTCAAAATAACACCAACAGAGGTCTTTAAAAACCAGGCTCTCCGGCAACCTCCTGGATTGCTATAAAAGTCCATCAATTGAAATAGCAGAGATCCTGGGTCATATACTAGAATCTCATAAAGGCAGCTCTTGGCCATATTCCCAGCATCTCCTTTCACCCAGGTTTCTTTGTGAGTGCCCCAGAGACAGCTTTTTCAGCCAACTCAAACCCATAACAAGCACGTAGCTTCTAGACAAATTTGCCAAAAATGTCTTTTTCTAGCCCCGGCACAATTCTAGGTGGGACCTGGAGTGGCCCAGAGGTGGAACCAGACCATTAATTCTGCCTCTGGGGGAGGTTAACCAGAATGGGCATCTTCGAAATATGGGGATGCCTGGAGAGGTCTGGATCTCCTTGGCACATAAATACCAAGCCAAAAATACTATTTAATCCTTACATCCTTTTCCCTCTTCTCACCACTACCAGCTTTCTAATACTAGACTCCTACTGCTGAAAATAAGGCCTTTTCACCTATTTCTTCTTTAAATTCACCTTATATACTTTCATTTCCTTCTTTTTTATTTTTATATCCTCTCACTCTCCTTTTCCCTTTCTCCTGGCTTCTTCCTCTCCTGTGTTCCTGACTTTTGTTCCTTATTTTTAACTTCTTATCCTCTTTTCTTTCTTTCGCATTTTGAGCTCCATTAGGCTTCCCCATTTGCCCTGCTACTGAACCCTTAGGGCCATTGGATCTTATAATTTACCTTGCCACCTTATCCCCCAGACCCCAAGGCTATCTGCCCTACATTCTACCCTAAGGACCCTTAACTACCAGCCCTACAGCTAAACTCTGCTATATTTCTCCTCCTCTTAGAATTCAAGGTCCTTGAGAGCAATTCTATTGGTTTCCCTAGCACTAGCATAGTTCTTGGCATATAGTAGGCACTTAATAAATTCTTTTTCATCTCTTTTCATCTCTTGTCTTTTACAACTTATTATTCAAATTTATCATGGTCTCATCTGCCAACATTTGATACTGCCAGTTCTAGGGGCAAGAAAAATACATCTGTCTACATCACTTTCCATTTCTATTCACATCTGATTTGGGCATTAGCCCAGTTCTCCCTCCATCTCTTCCAGTACTCCTATAATCTTGAAAGAAAGTAATCTCCTCTATAGAATATAAGCTCCTCAAGGGAACAGCCTTTTTCATTTTTGTTCCTGTATTATATCCCCAGCATCCAGCTGAGAGCCTGGCATCTAAGGTGTGATGAATAAACACTTGCTGGTTGTTGTCATTCCTACTATTACATACCACCTCCCCGGACCACCCACCACAGCTATTGACCAGCATTCTCCTATAGGAATTGAAGGAGAAAAAGGTCATACCAGGCTTGCCTACAACATCCACCCCCTTACTCTGTCACTTTAAGATAACTTTGGAAGAGAGGTGTTGGTAAGTGTAAAAGCACAGTACCAATCCCTGAAATGTCTCATATTACTAAAGATGTTGCACAAAGAACCCTGAAGTATTGAGCTTAACCCACTCTCTTCACCTCTCCCTCAATTCCCTTTCAACTGATTTTTCTCATATGTCAAATGAACTGATGGAATTGTAGCCTTTAGTTTATCTGGAAGTAGAATTTGGGTTGAGTCAAGGACATTCTGCAAATAAGTGACATTCAGTTTGGAGGGGATTCCTGAATCATTAGATTTTTATATGGCCAGACATTAAATGATATTATCATTGATTATGAGATAATAGCTCATCCATCAGCATTCTTTCTCCAGAATTTCATCTGGGTAAAAGAGCTTACTTAGACATCATTTGCAACACAGTTTCTACCAAAAATATAATACTTGAGGCTTGGAGAACCCAAACACAACTCTTCTATAAAAGTTCACCAAATTTTGGCTAGCTAAACAGATAGAAGAAGATAAGATTCTAAATCATGTTGTAGAGAGAGAAAATTCCCAAATTTTGAAATCTATTTTAGTCTTTCCTAGCAAATGGCAATGACTTTGGTCAAATAATTTAACCTCCCTCTATTTAAATTTTTAATTGTCAAAAGGCAATGTGTGTGTGTGTATGTATGTATGTAAGTATGTATGTATGCATGTATGCATAAATAAATGTAATAAAGGACTGACCACTGAGTCCAGTACATATGAGCATGCATAGAAAGTCACTTATACAGTCACCAAATGGAAGAGGATAAGAGGCATGCTTCCAAGACAGTCATGACGACATGCAATGGAAGTGACTTGGAGAGATTTGGAATATGCGCAGACATTCTGTAATGGGTTCCCGTCTGCTAAATGCATAATGAATAATGGCCTCTTTGATAATCTTTAGTTCTAGAGTTGAAACTTTGAGGAGAGGACATTCAAAAGTCAGTAGCCAACCTCCTCCAGGCTTTTTGTTTTATTTCATTTTTTCAGCTGATTCCTTCCTACCTGACAGCACCTGTGGGAGGTGATGCTGTAAAAGAAAAGGCATCAGGCCTTCTCCTTTTCTAAGACTGACACATGGCTGGGTGAATATGGGCCTCAGTTCTTTGGCGTGGCACTTGTTCTTTCATTTTAGGTGAAAGAGATTGGAGGTTACAACTTTATTGGTTTCAAAAGGTCAAAAGAGTGAGCCACCCTAGGGTCTGGAGTCAAGGAATCAAGCCTGTAATGGGTGTAAGAGAAAAACCAGCATCAGTAATCTGAGGATCAAGGAGGGAGGAGCAATCTTCAGAAACCTGAAACCAGGCCAGTCTCACTGAGATGAAGACTTATCTGGCCACAATATTGCAATTGAACTTAAAAGTAAGTCTAAGTTCACTCTCCTCAGAGACCAAGGTGGTATGGGGGAGTGTGCTCTCCAAATTATTTTAAAACATTATTCTGAGGAGACCATATGCTTCATCAAATTGTCAAAGGGGTCCATGTCTATCAGAAAGGTAAAGAACCTCTGATATAATCCAATCAACTCATTTTACAGATGAGGATATTGAGGTCTACAGAAGTTGGGTGACTTGTCCAAGGTCACAAACGTAGAATGTGTGAGGGCTGGGATTTGAAACCAGGTTCTCTGACTCCAGAATTAGGGATCTTCCTATTACATGTGCACATTCAAATTGGCAGAGTGGCTTGAGAGTTGGGCTCAGAATCAGAGAAATCTGTATTCAAGTGTCACCTCTGATGCATACTGGTTATGTGTCCCTGGGAAAGTCACTTAACTTCTCAATGTGTTACATAGTTCTCAGACTATTAGTTGAAAAATAAGTGTCGATACGCATTGGTAAAGGGAATTTATTCACTCAAATTGCCCTATATCACTGAAATCTTGGGTCCAGTCTAAGATACCGCTCTCCCTATTTAGCGTTAGGTATCCTCATTAGCTATAATCAGTTCTTCAGCTGAAGAGCATTCTATAAACACACATTACTTTCTACACATGTATCTGTGCCTCTGGCCATTCACAGATTTTATAAATTTTTCAATGATTATCCTCAAGCATCTTAAAAGTTACAATAAAGTTAAGCAATAGAGCTCACCAACTGTTCTATACCATCTATCATATGGCAACCTAGGAAAGATATTAGAAAATGTACATTAATACACTCATTTCATTTCTGATAGTCTTGCTGAATGAGTCAAGATTGTTCCATGTGACATCTTTTTGCTTGTCTCTATACTCATAAAATGAAAATGCCTTGGTGGTATAGGACATGTAAAATGACGGGAAGAGAAAGAGAGACAATTAGTATATGATTACATAGGCCCCAGCTGTGCTTAACTATGAAATGGGAAAGCATTTATTAAGCTCTTACTATATGCCAAGTACCCAGCCAAGTTCTGGGAAGGTTAAAAAAAAATGAGACCATCACTGATCTCAAAGTTCACATTCTAATTGGTGGAGACAATATACATAGGAAAGTTCTGCTGCAGGGAAAATGGCAGTATCCAAGGATGTCAGGGGTATAGTGATAGGGTAATTGACAAGATCAAGTAGTCTTTAGAGTTCAGTGACAAGGTAACAACATGTAATAAAAACAAAAAATAACAGTAATAAAATTGTGGTCTTCCATCTTACCAGAAGAGGCGTGAGTCTCCATGTCCATTCAGCAGCAAGGTTTCCTCCCCGCAGGAGGGGTCTGGTCCCAAAATGTTGGTAAGAGGAGATCTTTGTGAGTTCTGGATTAATAGGGGTCAAGTATGAGGCCATTGGGAAGAGAAGTGCTATCTATGCCTGGTGGAATGCCCAAAGAGAAGAGAGGATGCAATGGCAACAAATACGAGCAGCTTTGGAAGGTGGGGGAAGAGAGGTATATTGTACATTTTAAGCCTCTCATGTAAATATCTTCTTTTTTTCCTTTTCTTTTCAACTTATGAAATAATGCAAGCATTTCCACAACTAATAGAATTTTTAAAAAAGATGATTGCACATGAAACTGCAAATCTATTGTGTGAAACTTGCTATTCCTTTCAAATATATAATAAAGTTCTGTAACATTTTTTTTCTTCCCTCCTCCTCTCACTCTAGAGATGGCTACCATTTGACATAAATCTGTATGTATGCATATAGGTGCATGTATATGTGTATGTAAGCATACATACAGAGATACATACATATGTATGTAGGTATACACACACATATGTATATGTAAAATCAGTCTGTTCATACTTCTATTTATCAGTTCTTTCTCTGGAAGCAGATTCTCCTTAATGTTCATCATCTTTCAGTTCAATTGCCTTTATTAAGAAATCAATTTTCCAAAGGTCTGTTGTAGGGTACAGAGTCAAACTTTCTGTTATCTAAACTATACAAGCTCTGTAAAGGCCTGGGGCTAGTAGTAGCAGCTGCAGAACCAGTAGATATATCTCTACTTCACTGGACTTTGCAACAACAACTATAGAGTGAAGAAGGACAATAAGGAAGCCACAACTTGCAGTCCCAAACAGATTGAGAGAGAAAAACAAAGTCAAGGAATAAAAGAATATACTCAGCTATGACCCAAGGAAAATATTCGTCCCTATCATAAAAGGCTTCTAAGAAATAGATTTTATCTGAGTCATTTGGATGACGCTCTTGGATAAATCATAACTAGAAATCCCAGAATCTGGGTAAAAACATTGTGGAGATTTTTTGGGGGGAAGGGGGAAATGGACAAAACATTTTTTAGAAAATCTAACCTGTCATTAGTATGGAGCCAACATGGTAGAGGGAAACCATCATTTTTGCTAAACTCTCCCAACACATTCCCTCTACAACAACTTAAAAAACACACCAAACAGATTTCTGAACAGAAAGGCAACAAAAAGGCAGTGAGTCATTTTTTTGCATCCCAGGGTAGCTCAAAAAGACAGAATGAGAGGTCTGGCAACATTGGAGTGAGGGCTGGCTAGAAGGATGGCACTGAAGAAGCAGCACTGGCTGTTGACTATTGGGTGGCAACAGCACCTGGGAAAATAAGGGGACTGAACACCTGTACAGAAACAGATCCCAGGGGACTTCTGTACTAGCAATGCAAGCAGGATCCTTTGTTGTTTTTTGTCCTTTGTTCTCAAAGTGGACCTGTGACACCATGAGGGTGATGTCTTGACTTGCAAGTGAATTGGACTTAAGCGAGTCAGGGCTGTGCAAAATCATCAGTCTCACTCTCTCCTCCAGAGTCATATGAGTCCAGTGGCAAGACATAGGTCAGGACAATTGGCAAATGCCACCAGATGTGGTGGGAGACCTTAGCCTTTCTAAGCTAAGGTCTTTTTCAAATCTTAGTTTGTCTTAGGCAAAAGATGGCCTAGTTTTCCTTCACAAAAGAATCAGTCTGGGAGGGGAAGAACTCATCCCAGGCTTTGGTTATGTTTGTTTCAATTCTGATTTAGAACCTATACCCTTTTCACAGATAACAAAGGTTTTCTTTTGCCAGGATGGTTGCCCCAATCAGTGGAATGTATTACTGCATACCACCCCCACTTCTGGGACATGGCAACTGGGAGGCAACATGTTGCTAATTATTTTTAATATTATGATCAGAGAGCCACCATACATGAACAATAATCTCTAAATATTGAACTTACTTATATGACACATTTGATGGCATGCTATATGGTAATTTGAAATGGTTGGTAATTGATTCACATAAATGACAATAATGAGTCAGACAACTTCTATAAAGATCAACATTTCAACTGTCTTTCACTTCATTAGTTCTCCATCATCCATATGTATCAATGTTGATGGCTTTCTGTGATATGACATTCCTACATCACTCAAATTCACACATATCCATATACTTTAAAATACAGTTTTCTTGGATCTAAAACTTCAACAATTGAAGTTCCCTTGGCCAAGCTCTACTTGCCATCCCCCATATGGAGGGTCCCCTATACTTCTCTTTCACAAGCTTTCACCTATGTCATTTAGGGAATGGGGTGGAAAAGGGTAGGTCAGGGTGGCTCCTAAGAAGTGGTTGGTTATATTTCCTGTCTATGGAAACTGATACCGGTTCCATTTGTATGAACATGACTAGAGATTAACAGTACATATGAAAATGCTAGAATTGAGATTCAAAGCCATACTCGATTCAATTTAACAATAGGCAGTTAGCGGGGTTTTTAAAAGGCATTATCAAAGCCAGTCTGGGTTAGAATTCAGAAAGTCACCATACAAAGGAAAAGACAAAGTGTGATCTAGGATGGTCTAAGTGAGGAGATTGTTGTCCAGTTTCTGAAGTCCCTTCCAGACATAGGTCCATGATCCAATGAAAATGAAAGTATAACCGCACTACGAGAAAATAGACTGAAATTTAACTTAATTTAGTGAGGACAGTATGACAGGTATTGTGGCCTTACAGGAATCTTGTCCCCAATTGAGGTGAGATTCTGCCCTGTGGAGATCTCTATAAATCCTCATGTTCTTCTCATTTGGTACAATAGCTCTGTGATGTAGTCAGGGAGAGTATTATTGTTCAGCACTTTAGTGGTTCCTCCATTTTTGCATCATCCTTAAGTCTGATAAATTTTCCATGGCATAATGACTAGACTTCTGGACCCAGAGTCCAGAAGACCTGAATTTAAATCCTGCCTCAGACATTTATTAGCAAGGTGATTGTGTGCAAATCATTTAACTTTTGTTTGCTTCAGTTTCCTGACCTATAAAATAGGAATGCTAAAAGTACCTACCTCCCAGGGTTGTTCTGTGGATAAAATGAGATAATATCATAAATCACTTTGTAAATCTTGAAGAGTTATATGAATGCTAGCTATTATTATATCTTCATGTAGGTCATCAATAAAAATATTGATGAGAAAGTCTAGGAAGAGCCCAGGGATTCACCCCTAAAGACACCAGTCCAAATCGATATAGATCTACTAATCAAGGCACATTGATCTGGTGTTCAATTAAGTATGATTCTACCCAATTGTACCATGATCCAGTACATAAGAACCCAGTTTTTCATTACTCAGAATTGAGGCAAATATATAGGGTATGGGGTAGACTGAGCCTAAGTGACACTAGCACCTGCACATGCAAAATTTTCAACCTTTAAGCACTTTGGCCTAGGATGAATGGGTTGATGATGGTGTCACAGATAGACTTGAAAGGATCAAGGATTTTAATGATTTTTATAACTTTGTCAAGCTATTGAAACTAATTCTATAAACATAACCCTAATATTAGCTAATAATTATTTAACTCAAGCTGGGAGGTGGTGCCAAGATGGTGGCTGAAAAGCAGGGACTCCCTTAAGCTCTTCCCTAAATCCCTCCAAACACCTGCAAAAATGGCTCTAAACAAATTATAGAGCTGTGGACACCACAAAATAGCAGACAGAATCAGGTTCTCAGCCCAGGACAGCCTGGATGGTCGCTGGGAAGGGTCTATCACACCATGCTGGGAGCAGAGCACAGCCCAGTGTGGGCTGCGGCAGGGCCAAACAGATGGGGAGTCAGGTGGAGCAGGCCTTAGGGCCATGAATCACTGAGCTGTGGCAGTTATCAGACTTCTCAACCCACAAACAAAATGACTGGATGGGATGAGAGAAATGCCCAATCCAGCCCTGGCCCTGGGGAGGGGGGGAAGAGGTGGCACAGTGGCAGTGGCAGCAGCAGGAAGCTCCTATGGCTGCTTCCAGAGGTCCATCATCAACTGCTTCCAGAGTTCCTGGCCTACATGGTGGGAGGAATCAAGCCTCAGATCAGAGCAGGAGTGTAGGGAGTGCTTTGCTGGCACAGAGATAGGGTTCTCTTGCTTTGCCCTGCTTGGATCTGGGTCACAGTCATGGTTGGCAGTTCTTGGGGGAGGAAGAGTGTTGGTGTGACAGAGATTGAGGTGATAGTGGAGTAGAAGTAGCTCTGAAAACAGCAGCACTTAGACCCTAAAGCTTGGGACAAAGTACTCTCTACTCTACAAGCAGTCATACCCTGACAAAAAGCTCAAGGGTCAAGTAGTTGGCTGGGACCGTGAGCAGGCAGCGAAAAAGAACTCAGACTCAGACTCAGACTATAAAATCTTTTTAGTGACAAAGAAGATCAAAGCATACAGCCAGAAGAAGTTAACAAAGTCAAAGAGCCTACATCAAAAGCTTCCAAGAAAAATATGAATTGGTCTCAGGACATGAAGAGCTCAAAAAGGATTTGGAAAAGCAAGTTAAAGAAGTAAAGGAAAAATTGGGAAGAGAAATGAGAGTGATGCAAAAAACTCATGAAAAGGAGACCCAAAAAATACTTAAAAATAGACTAATCCAAATGGCAAAAGAGCTCCAAAAAGCCGATGAGGAGAAGAATGCCTTAAAGGGCAGAATTAGCCAAATCAAAAAGGAGGTCCAAAAGACCACTGAAGAAAATACCACCTTAAAAATTAGATTGGAGCAAGTGGAAGCTAGTGACTTTATGAGAAATGAAGAAATTTCAAAACAGAACCAGAGGAATGAAAAAATGGAAGACAATGTGAAACATCTCATTGGAAAAACCACTGACCTGGAGAACAGATCCAGGAGAGATAATTTAAAAATTATTGCACTACCTGAAAGCCATGATCAAAAAAAGAGCCTAGACATCATCTTTCAAGAAATTATCAAGGAAAACTGCCCTGATAGTCTAGAACCAAAGGGTAAAATAGAAATCGAAAGAATCCACCAATCACCTCTTGAAAATGATCCCAGAAAGAAAACTCCTAGGAACATTTGCCAAATTGCAGAGTTCCCAAGTCAAGGAGAAAATACTGCAAGCAGCCAGAAAGAAATAATTTGAGTGTTGTGGAAACACAGTCAGGATAACACAAGATCTAGCAGCTCCTACATTAAGAGATTGAAGGGCTGGGAATATGATATTCCAGAGGTCAAAGGAGCTAGGATTACAACCAAGAATCACCTACCCAGCAAAACTGAGTATAATGCTTCAAGACAAAATAGGGATTTTCAATAAAATAGAGGACTTTCAAGCTTTCTCAGTGAAAAGACCAGAGCTGAATAGAAAATTTGACTTTCAAACACAAGAATCAAGAGAAGCATGAAAAGCTAAACAAGGAAGAGAAATCATAAGGGACTTACTAAAGTTGAACTGTTTTGTTTACATTCCTACATGGAAAGATGATGTTTGTAATTCATGAGACTTTTCTCATTATTAGGGTAGTTGAAGGGAACATACATATATATAGACAGAGGACACAGGGTGAGTTGAATATGAAGAGATGATATCTAAAAAATAAAATAAAATTAAGGGGTGAGAGAGGAATATATTGAGAGAGGGAGAAAGGGAGAGATAGAATGGGGTAAATTATCTCACATAAAAGTGGCAAGAAAAAGTTCTATTAGAAGGGAAGAGGGGGCAGGTGAGGGAGAATGAGAGAATCTTGCTCTCATTGGATTTGACTTGAAGAGGGAATAACATACACACTCAATTGGGTATCTTACCCCACAGGAAAGAAGGAGGAAATGGATAAAAAAAGGGGGGGATGATAGAAGGGAGGGCAGATTGGAGGACAAAGTAATCAAAAGCAAGCACTTTTGAAAAGAGACAGGGTGAAGGGAGAAAATTGAATAAAGGGGGACAGGATAGGATGGAGGGAAAGAGTTAGTCTTTCACAACATGATTATTGTGGAAGGGTTTTGCATAATGATACATGTGAGGCCTATGTTGAGTTGCTTGCCTTCTTAGGGAGGGTGGGTGGGAAAGGAAGAGGGGAGAGAATTTGGAACTCAAAGTTCTAAAAGTGGATGCTCAAAAAGAAGTTGTTTTTGCATGTGACTGGGAAATAAGCCATACAGGTAATGGGGTATAGAAATCTATCTTGCCCTACAAGAAAGTAAGGGGAAAATGGTGGGGTGACAGAAGGGAGGGCTAACTGTGGAATGCGGCAATCAGAATTTATGCCATCTTGGAGTGGGGGGGGAGGGTAAAAATGGGGAAAAAATTTGTAACTCAAAATCTTGTGGAAATCAATGTTGAAAACTAAAAATATTAAATAACAAAATAAGAAAAAATAATTATTTAACTCCATGGTTAAAAAAGCATATTATTACACAAGTTATGTCATTTGATACCTACTATAGCCACATGATGTAAGCAGGATAGGTATTTTTACAAGTGAAGTAATTGAGATTCAGAGATGTTTAGTGATGTCAAAGACCTAGTTTGTGGTTTCTAAACAAAGCTTCTGGTAGATCCAAGTCCAGGATTCTTTCCACTACACTGTGATACTTATGGAGTATCATTGTTATAATTATTATTATTATGGTTCTTATTATGGCTAACATGGATATTTATTAAATAACATTAGTGATGCTATCTAAAAGATTTTTTCTATGATAAACCTTCACATTACATTATGCCGTATTTAAAGACTCAGAACTGAAAACACTATGTTTTTCTGTGTTCTTTTTAAATTTTCACTTAAACAACACTAGGTATAACAGGACATCATCGGCAATACCTATCCTCAGCCACTCTCCTGAATCATTTCTGCAATAAATCTTTAGAAATGTCTATTTAAGCAGTAAAGGTCATAAATATTTCATGGGAGCTATAAAACACAACGGAATTTTGGAAGTCATAATTTTAATGGATATAACTGCACTATAAAAGAAGGGCCTCTGGGACCTAGGCTAAGGCAAAATTTATCTAAGTGAGCTGTAATGCTAATCCATCTGCAAGTGGTAAATGATCTCTTGTCCCAGGTGTGACATATTATCCAAAGGGTGTCTGGTGATTAAGGCCACAAAGGTAAAGATGTGGCTGAAATCCAAGGGAGCGTTGAGCAATTAATGTTGACTGGAAATTGTCAACAATTCCTCTGGATGTTTGTTGGTTCCCTATGTGCTCAAGCTAGCCAAAGGTCGGAGTTCAAGGAGGTATCCCTGGTCAATCCCAGGCACATGCAGGCCCAGAAGGTGAGAAGGGTTTTTTTTTTCTTTGTACTGGAGGCAGTTTGGACTGGATGAGGGCACAATTATAATCCTATTAGCTATAATCCTCTTGGTGTGCTACAAAAATAATAGATGTACATTGACACCACAATTCGAAAACTCAACTAAAGCTTGTAAGTAATGTCAATATTCAATTACGTGTGTCCTCTTGCTGCTGCATCCTGCATTATGTTTAGTATACAGTTATATGAATGGTAATGTGTCCTTTTAATGTATGTCTGTGCAACTACTGCACTTGGTTGAGTGTCATGGATGAGGTCAAGAATCAACTTATTTTCTAAACTACACAGAATAGAATGTAAGGCACATTTGGTCACTTAGTAAATATGACATGATGATGATGATGACGATGATGATGATGATGATGATGATGATGATGATATGATGATGATGATGATATGATGATGCTCATATATGGCATGGTTTTTTAAAAAGTCAGAATGTTTGTAAGTTTGCCCCTAGCTACTTAATTCTGGATTCTAAATGCTGGCAGATATGTTTAAGAGAAAGTATCAAGCAACAGAGCCTCAGGCAAAACAACTCCATGTCAAAAGTCACAAGGCTTGCCTGATACTTACCCCAACCTTCCCATACAATGACTAACAACACATACGTTGAATTTTTGTCTGTGAACTTATTACTATACAAGGCCATGACACTGAATCATCTATCTTCTTTCAAAGTGTCCCTCTGCTTCCTAGCAAATGTGGTGAGTTGAGGAAGAAAAGTCTACAAATTATAACACTGGAGGAAAGTGACAGGGATTAGAAAATAACATTTTAAAAACTGTATCAATATATATTTCATAAACAACCCCAAGATCCTAGTTTTAACAAGAAAAACAAGAGAACCTTATTAGAAATGCTAAATTGCTTGTCAGTATTCTGGAATGTGTTAGCTTAAAATATCCTTCTTTCCCTATCTTTAAGGAAGATTAAAAGGCATAGTCAATAGAGAGATGTCCTCATTGTCAAGAACACCTGGGTTCAAAGCTTATCTCTGATGAATACTGGTCAATTAACCCTTTCAGTGCATCATGAAACTCTTTAGGACTAAATCACAGATAAAATGTCAATCTACATTAGTAGAGAAGTTTGCTCATCAGGAGCTCTCCATATGGATGAAACCACAGGTATAGCAATAGATGAAAGACAGACAGATAGACAGATAGATAGACAGACATGAATTAATGAAAGGATATTATGAGAATATGTTCTCATATATCTAAAAGACAATATGAATGATACTCTTTCCATTTTAGCTCTCAAAACTGGCAAAAGGGCAAGTTAGAGCAACAGTGGTGAACTTCAACTATTTAGATAATTCCTTCAGAAAACCTCACTCTGAAAAAGAGTAGAGAATAATAGTCACTGATAGTCTAATCCCTCTGCCAAAGGAGAGAAAGCAATGAGGGAAATTATCATTCTGGGTCTAATTTTCATCAATGAAGATAAAGAGCAACAATAATCCAAGAAACATTGTATGAAGAATCATGATGTTTTCAGGACTGAAAAAGGCCTTTTAAACTTGTTTTGTTTTAGCAAGGAAATGAGCCACTGCTTGAAGGAGAAGGAATAAGGTTAACACATGACACTGAGAAACTTCCTCAGCTGTTTTGCTTCTTTTTCTGTCAAAAAATCACAGAATTGCAGAAGCTTAGAGATATTATATCATGGGTCCTTGAGAGCCTTCTGGCCTAAACCAGACCTGATGAACAGCACTCTCAAAAATATTGCCCTGCGGTCATCTAGCTGCAATGAATTAGGAACCTATACATCTCAGGCCAATCTATTCCACTCTTAGATAGCTCTAATCATTAGGAAGTTTTTTTCTTTTGTGCACCCTTAATTTGTCTCGGTAACTTTTACCTATCACTTTTAGTTCTGCAAAACATAACAAATCTAATCTTTATATAAAGCCAAAATCTTTTTCTGTGGGCATAAACAATTGCAGTTGTTCTCCCACATCACTGACCAAATATTAGAAGACAGCTATCATGCCCATCTTCCCTTTCCCCCAGGTCTTCTTGCTCTATGCAAGCATGCTCAGTTTCCTCAACCCAAATGACATGGTGTCCAGATGCTCCGAAGCCACGCAGAACGTATGCTTCTTCCACATGACAGCTATTCAAAGACTATCATATTCCCCTAAATCTTCTTTTTCAGACTAAACACCCTCAGTTCTCTCAGCAGCTCCTCACATGACATGCTTTCCACATTCTTCACCACTCTAGTCACCTTTCTCTCATGAAAACTTTCACCTTTCTTGACCTCTCTTAATACGAAGCACCCGGCACTCCAGGTGTAGTCTAACCAAGATGAAGAACAGTAGGAGAATTATCACCTTGTCTTGAACATGAAACTATTAATGCCATTAAGACTACACAAGCCTTTGAGCCAGCCATGTTATATATCACTGTTGGCTTATGTTGAGCTTATGCCAAATGAAAACCACCATGCATTTTTTCATAGACTGCTTACTCTCTAACTTCTTCATCCTGTACTTAGTGATTTAAAAATAAAACAAATACATCATTTATTTCCTGCTCTATTAACAAATTCCTTTTCATTCTAGAAACTCTCATTCTGATGCTTTTACTCTTTTCTGATGTTCATGAAAACCCGGTCATCTCCTAAAAACATCTCATTACTTGCTACCTTCTCCAGTGTTAGGCACTCTTCTTATACACCATGACACGCTGGGGAATTGGTATATCACTTGGTCCCCATTGTTCCCCAAAGGTAGAGGACAGGCAGGACAAGAAGAATAGAAAGACAAGAAGGCATGATATTGAAGAGTGTTAACTAGAGGGTCAAGACTTTGAAGGAGGAAAGTGAAGCCAGAAAATGAGAGATTGATTAGGATAGAAAAAGAAATGGAGGCAGGGGAATTTCTGGTACATCCAACTTTTAAACAAATCAGATTTGGAGCACTGGAGATAGAAAACAGCATGCCAAACATCCGATGTGTCAATATGCAGGAAGAATTCTAAATTTCTTTTAGAAAGAGAGGAACATTGGGAAGCAAATAGCATGCCAACAGCTCTGCTACAATTACTTCAGCAATCTCTCTTCATCTGAGGTTCACTACATTTGATTTATCACCTGGTCCAGATCCTTATTGCTATAATTAGTCAACCTCTAGGTAAATCTTTCTCCCTTCTCAATAAGTTTCATACCTGATTCACAGTCTGTTCCCATTCTATCTTCTGTCCTTACCCTCTAATGACTTCAATATTCATTTAGATATTCTATTGAATACCTTGGCCTCTCAATTTATTAGTCTCCTAAACTCTCATGTCCTCTATCTCCACTTTACCTCAGGCCTTACTAAGGAAATCAAGACCTCACCATCACTTACTTATAATTATTCTATCTTGCTCTTGAACTCTGATCCCCAATTTGATCACAACCTCTTGTCATTTCCACTTACCTACCCACAACCTCTTTCCTAAACCCTGTTCTTCATCTTTAACACAAACTCAACTAATTCCATTCCTTCCTGTCCCCAGTTTTCACCCATTTGTGTTTCAATCTCCTTTCTTAAGTCTTAATTTTAACTAGTTCAACAAAGCCCTTACATGCTTTGTCTTCTTGTCTTTCTGTTCTTCTTGCTCTGCCAATCTTTACCTTTCAGTCACCTCCACCAGTCACTTCACTGTTATACATGATGCTGAATATTATTGGAAGAAATCACAATTCAGATTCCTGAAAAATAACATCTCCAGTCAAATCCAGCTTTCTCTAAAAAGGTCCCTGGAAGTACAGGATACTTTGCTGATTAAAGCAAAAGATCAAGAAATTGATGAGAAAAAAAGAAATTCCCGTAAGTTAATCTTCATGAATATGAAAGACAAAACAGTCAAGGACCACATTATCAGTCCCAAATCACTTCCAGTCCTTCTCTGGATCTAACATCTGCTCTGTTTGTGGCTCTGTTAAAGGAGAAAGCCCTGGAGATAATTTTCTCCCAATTTAGCTTCTAGTATATCTGCATCTATGGAGAGGAACTTAGAGGCCACTTTGACATGTCTCTTCTCCCTCAGGAATGTATTGAAGGGATAAAAGCCCAGGTAGCTTTTGTTTAGGTTAGCATCTTATCCATTCAGGATCATTCCAAGGAGGAAGAAGATGGGCCACTTACATCTGGATGAGCAAATGTCCTATCTTGGGAGAAGGCCCAGAAGTCATTATTCACCATACCTTCTGGGTTTTCCTATTTTCAGCTAACTACTGAGCTCAATGTGGTTGTTAACCACTCTCCATTCCTATCCTGTGGTACATCATAGTTTCTCCAGAAATTGCACAGAGAATGGAAGTTTAGAAGAGAAGGGGGTAAGTAGGTACTAGTCCCCTGGATTCCCTAGAAGTCCTAATATAGATTTTTTTTTTAGATTTTTTTTTATTTTTAGTTTACAACACTGGGTTCTACATAATTTTGAGTTCCAGGTTTTCTTCCCCCCTCCCCCCATCCCTCCCCAAGATGACATGGAATCCGATATATCTTTTACGTATAACTTCACATTTAACTTATTTGCACACTAGTCAAGTTGTGTAGAAAAACTATGACCAATGGAATGAATCATGAGAAAGAGGTAACAGAACCAAAAAAAACCAAAACAAAACAAAAAACCCCAAGACCAAAAACAAAAACAAAAGAGAAAAAAAAGGGGGGAAAGGTGAGCATAAAGTATGCTTCAATCTGTATTCAGACTCCATAGTTCTTTTAGTTCTTTCTCTGGGTGTAGATAGCATTCTCCATCGTGTGTCCTTTGGAGTTGTCTTTGCACCTTGTGTTGCTGAGAAGAGCAAAGTCTAGCACATGTTAGTCCTCACAGAAGCCATATATCTGTGGTTGTCTATAATGTTCTCCTGGCTCTGCTCCACTCACTCAGCATTATATCGTGTAGGTTTTTTCCAGGTTGTTATGAAGCCCGTATCATCCCCATTTCTTATAGCACAATAGTATTCCATTACCTTCATGTACCACAACTTGTTCAGCCATTCCCCAATTGATGGGCATCCCCTTGATTTCCAATTCTTTGCTACTACAAGAAGAGCTGCTATAAATATTTTTGTACATATGGGTGCTTTTCCCACTTGTGTGATCTCTTTGGGATACAACCCCATAAGTGGTATTGCTGGGTCAAAGGGTATTAACATCTTTATAGTCCTTTGGGCATAGCTCCAAATTGCTCTCCAGAATGGCTGGATCAGTTCACAACTCCACCAGCAATGTAACAATGTCCCAATTTTCCTACATCCTCTCCAGCATTTATCATTTTCCTGTTTTGTCATTTTAGCCAATCTGACAGGAGAGATGCGGTACCTAAGCGTTGTTTTGATTTGCATTTCTCTAATCAATAGTGATTTTGAGCATTTTTTCATATGCTTATAGATATCTTTAATTTCTTCCTCTGAAAACTGCCTGTTCATATCCTTTCACCATTTATCAATTGGGAAATTACTTGTATTCCTATAAATTTTGTTCAGTTCCCTGTATATTTTAGAGATGAGGCCTTTACCAGAGACACTGGTTATAAAGATTTTTTCCCAATTTTCTGTTTCTCTCCTAATCTTTGCTACATTGCCTTTTTTATACAAAAACATTTCAACTTAACATAATCAAAATTATCCATTTTGCATTTTGTAATGCTTTTATCTCTTCTTGTATCATGAATTCTTTTCTTTTCCCTAAATCTCATAGATAAACTATTCCTTGCTCTCCCAAATTGCTTATAGTATCAGCCTTTATTCCTAGATCTTGAACCCATTTTGACTTCATTTTGGTATATAGTGTAAGATATTGGTCTCTGACCAGTTTCTGCCCTACCATTTTCCAATTTTCCCAACAGTTTTTGTGAAATAGTGAATTCTTAGCCCAGAAGCTAGATTCTTTTGGGTTTATCAAAGAGTGGAGTGCTATAGTCATTGACTCCTCCATCTTGTGTATCTATCCTATTCCACTGATCCACGACTCTGTTTCTTAGCCAGTACCATGTAGTTTTGATGACTGCCGCTTTATAGTACAGTTTAAAATCTGGTATGGCTAGGCCACCTTCCCTAGCATTTCTTTTCATTAATACCCTAGATATTCTAGACCTCTTATTATTCCAGATGAATTTTGTTATTATTTTATCCAGCTCTGTAAAATAATTTTTGGTAGTTTGATTGGTATGGCACTGAATAGATAGATTAATTTAGGTAAAACTGTCATTTTTATTATATTAGCAGAGCCTAACCATGAGCAACTGATATTTTTCCATTTATTTAGATCTGACTGTATTCGCATGAAAAGTATTTCATAATTATGTTCACATAGGCCCTGGGTTTGTCTTGGCAGATAGACTACCAAATATTTTATAGTGTCTGCAGTAACTTTGAATGGAATTTCTCTTTCTATCTCTTGCTGTTGGGAATGCAGAGGATTTATGTGGGTTTATTTTGTATCCTGCAACTTTGCTAAAGTTGTTTATTATTTCAAGTAGTTTTTTACTTGATTCTCTAGGATTCTCTAAATGAATCATCATATCATCTGCAAAAAGTGATAATTTAGTTTCTTCTTTTCCTATTCTAATTCCTTCAATTTCTTTTTCTTCTCTTATTGCTACAGCTAATGTTTCTAGTACCAAATTGAATAGTAGGAGTGATAATGGAAAGTCCTAATATGGTTAAGAAATACTATAAGCTAAGAGATCGATAAGAATAAAGTTGAGAAAAGAATAATTCTGCAATGATTTTGAATAGTACACACCAAAAGAGATTGGATTAGCAACAAGGATTCTGAGAATGGATAGAAGGCTTACTAAAATGAATGAAGTCAGATTTGAAGAAAGGGATTAAGAGTGAAATTAGAATTCTTAAGGAAAAACTTAGAGAGTAAACTACTTGGAAAAGAAGCTGGAAAGACTTGCCAAAATAGTAGACTTTCTGAAGAGCAGAATGGAGAAAACATAACTTAAAAATTCAATGATACAACTTAAAATAGTAGAACAAAGTGAAAGCAGTAAGCATTAGAATAACATGAAAAATATCCTATATTTAAAATAATGAACTTAGGAACCAAAGAAGTAGAGAGAACATAAGAATCATCAAGCTTTCTGTAAATTATAATGAAAGAAATCTTGGATATCATACTTCAATAAGTATTAGGGAAAATCTAGCCAGAATTCTACAATGAGAGAACAAGGTGAAAATAGAATCCATAGATTACATTAAGGAAATTATAAATTTAACATATCAATAATTCTGATTGCCAAGCTTTAGGACTTCTGGTCCAAAGGAAAAAATCCTGCAAGTAGCTAGGAAAAGATGGACAATGTATCAAGAATCTCCAGTCAGAATTATATATTTGCATACAGAATATGGAAAGATATAAAGTAATATGCCAAAAGACAAAAGAAAAAATTATAACCTGCAAAGATGAGCTTAATTTTAAATAGGAACAATATTCCTTTAATAGAATCAATGACTTCCAAGAATTCCTGCTGAGAAAATCAGAGGTGTATAGAATCTTTGAAAACTCAGAAGACAGAAGAAACCCACAAAAGTAAACAAGTTTATATAACTTGAAAGGGCTGGATGTTTGTCTAGGGCTTACAGTTTGAGACAACTTTACTTTGAAAATCTCCCATCTCAGTGAGGTAATAAAGAAAAACAAACTCATTTTCTGTGAAAGCTAAAAGAGGAGAGTGGAAGAGAGGAGAGGAGAGGGAAGAGAAAAAGACCTTAGAGGCCTTTTAGCAATACCCAGATATAAAGGAATCCTCAATGACACATTGACAAGTGGTCATCCAGTCTCTATTTAAAGACCAAAAAGGAACCATCAACCTTTCAAGGCAGTCCATTCCACTTCTCCATAGTTCTATTTGTTACGAAGATTTTCCTGAGTTCAAGTCTAAATTTGCCACTTTGCAACCTAGCTCCTGATTCCATGCATTGCAGCCAAACAGAACAAATCTAATCCTTCCTACACCTGCCAGCCTTCTAAATACCTGCAGACAGCTATCTCATCCCTTCCTGACTGAGTTGTCTCTCCCCCAAGCTAAACATTCCCAGTTCCTTCAACCCATATTTATATGACACAGACTCAAGTCCCACTGAGTAAGCTTCTTGTTTGTGAGATCCTAAGAGAGCAGGATACAGACTGGAAAACAACAGAATTAAGAGCAGGAGAGTCCTGGAATCGTTAGAATATCTCCTCCCGAGATGAGGAGAAGCGCTTGTATATGCAGTTTCTTCCTGATTCTTAGAGATATTAATGGTTACCTTGGGTAAAAGAATATATGAAGTTTCATGTGATCAAAAAATTAAATTTAGTTTTCAAATCCCAGAATTCAACCTTCTATCAAGATAAGGGGAGCAGTGCCAGCTTTAGAGTTACCACACTAACAACCATAAATATGAAAGTTTGAGGGCCCAATTTTCTAGAGAGAAAAGGGGAAATTCCTGAGCAGTGCCAACCTTCTGGAGAAAAAAAGGGGGATACCAGGATCCCAGCTTTTAGTGAAACAAAAGGCTATTTCCAAACAGTGCCATCCTCTTAGCAAAAAAGAAGATAAAGATACGACCCCTGAAGCAGAAAGATCAACAAGACACTAAGTTGTATTATGGGAAAGTGAAAGATCTGGACTTTATCTTCTAACTATGAGTTATTCAGACAGTACAGGCCTGATGCGAAGAGGTTTACCTCTTAAGCAACTCCAAGTTAATTTCCCACTGGACATGAGGTCTCAGACAAATTAGCTGATCAGCTCAGTGACTTCTTTGATTCTCTGCTTTCAAACCATTCCTCTACTCAGATAAATTTACTCTCCAACAGCAACTGTAGTTCCCATTATTTTCCGCTTCAAATTTAGTTGATTTAATTATGGAATCTATTCTTTGACTTCTTTCTCTTCTCCCTTGGGGTTCAGACTATGGATCTCTCCTTGAACAATTACACCTTAGCTTACGATTAGTGATTGAATTTTCATCTTTCTGCTATGAGATAAACTACATTTGTTCCATAATCATGTTAGTTCTGGTAGCTGAATCTCTTCAGTATATAGCAGCTTATTACATTCAAAACTCTGCAACAATTTCCTCAGAACTCAGCCTGAGAGTAAAGATTTCAATAACTGTTTCTCTTCAAAGGCTGAATAGGCTTAATACAGCAACAAACCTTAAAGAGACAATCCTAAAGATTATACCTTGAATGCACTTGCTCATAATTTCTGTCTTTGAGAACCCTTATCATCCTTGAGCATTCAGCTTATGGGCCAATTCCTCTATTTGATGCCTTCTGTTATCCCCCTACTAAAGATGTTTTCTCTTCTTACATGTCCCTATACTGTTTTATCTAATGTTTCCTGTGTTGTCCTATACTTATCTGTGTCTGTCTTATATCATCCATAAAAGAATATAATTCCAGTGACATAGAGAACATTTTGTGGTTGTTTTTATACTCCTAATGCCCAGAACAGTGTCAAATATATAGCAAATACTTAACAAACATTTGTCAAATATGATTTATTTTCTTCTTGTTACATTTGACCCATTATTGCATCCTTGAAAATTCCACAGTGGTCTGAATGACTTGGGGAACAAGTCTCATGAGAAAATATTGTGGAAAGCATCATTACCAATTATTGACACACCACAACTCAAGTTTACTTCCTTCTTGTACATGCAGCCATTTGTGAATACTCTTTCGATTATTGTAGGTTCTTCTATGCTATGAACAACAATGATATTGGAGTGATTGCTTCAATTTCTGTGATGTGTTCTAGTCTCACTGGATTGGGGTGGTGGGGTCATTAAATATTATTGCTCCAAATATAATTCACATTTATTTTTTTCTCAAATATGGAATTCGGACTGGACCTATAATTTCATTGACGTAAGAAACTTCCAGGTGAGAAAATACCCTCTACTCATTTCATGTCAGCACATTTTCTGCAATGTAGATAGAGTCTCAGAGAGTTGTACAGAGCACTATGAGGTTAAGTGATTTGCCAAGGTTTCACACAGCCAGTACATGTCAGAAGCAAGACATGAATCTGGGTTTTCCTGGGTCTTTTCCACTGTCTCCTCCACACCTGGAATATCACTTATAATTGCCATTATTTTTAATATATATGCATATGTATGTATGTATATATTTTTCCTTTCAAAGATATCCCATTTTAAGAAAGTATCCTTTATTAAGAGGCAGCCTTGTATTTACACCAACACAAATTTCAAATTTAGCTCCATTAAGAGGTATTATTAGGGGTTGGGTGGAGGCTTCATCATGAAGTCCACTTAAAGAACTATTCCAAATAAATGCTGAATGAACATATGAAGGAATGAAAAAAATCATTTATTAGGTGCTTACTCTATGTCAGGCACTGTGTTAAGTGCTGGGAATGCAGTCCCATAGTGCTATCATCATATAGTTTATGTATGTATCTAATCATTCTGCCCACAACACTGCATCCCACAACAAGAAGGATATTTCTCAATATCTTCTATACTTAAACACTTGAGACATACTGAAATTCTGGGATATGAGTAGCTAGCTGACACATTTTGGGAAAAGGGGCAAGATGAGAGACCCCTTCTAAGGGTGGTGGCTAGGCTGTTGGAGAAGACACAGGGAATACAGATCCCCAAACCTGAGAGTTTTGGAGCCAAGAAAGGATAGGGGAAAGGATCAAAGGAAAGATGGGAATAGGCTCCAACTACCATGACTCTAGCTAAGAGGTCAGTGGTTTGCATACACAGGTTTCCTAAACTCTTGGAATTTCGTAGAGTTATAGTTCCAAAGCTGGAAGGGACCTCAGATGGCCCTTTAATTCAATCCCTTCCATTTTACAGATGAGAGCAGTGAGGTCTAAGGAAGATATATGACTTCACTAAGATCACAAATGGTAAATGTTAGAGACAAAATTTGAAACCAGTTCCTCTGACTCCTGATCTAGTAGTTTTTCTTTCCATGACATTAGATATCCAGAATCTAAACTACATTTCCACTGAAGGTTAAAATCAGATTAGTCTTTGGCCTAATGTGGGACCTGGGGAACAAGTCAGGTAGTGAGAGTGTTAGATTCTTGACAATTCAAATAAGTAGAGAAAAAGCAGAGCCAAAATTAATTTATTTACTGAAAGGTCACTCCCACTTTCCTGCCAAAGGTAGTGAAAGGGTGAGAAGAAGAGAAACCCCAAGGTACTAAAGACAAACACCAGTTACTTCACTGTTTTGTCAAAGGTAACACTCCAACTGTGCTAAGACACTTCCAAACTGCAGGAAAATTTTTTGTTTGTTTTGTTTTGTTTTGTTTTGATCACGATCTGCAAAATGTTCAATTCCAGGAACTCACCATGCCATTCTACATTTTTGTCTCCTTTTTCCAAGCTATCCTTCAAACCAGTGTCCAAATAATCCTAATAATGCTCTGATTATGTCACTTTATCACCCAAAGACATTGAGTAGCCTCTTGTTGCTTTCTGAATAAGGTATACAATGCTTACCCCTTGTATTCAAAGCCCTCCATAATCTTATTTCAACCAACCTCTCCAACCACATCTCACAGTACTCACCATTCCCATATCCTACAATAAGCCATGAGATTCCACGTTTTTTCCTGATTTTCCTGCATATCGATATATCAGATGTTTGTGCCTTTGTTCTCCTCACCCCTCCTGCCTAGGTATACTGGGGGACCCTCCCTACCCATTGCTGTCTGTTGTACTCCTTCTCAGCCTTCAAGGACAATCTCAGATGCTACCTTCTCCATGAAACATTCACTAGGTTCCTTCATGGCACTCTCCATATCAAAATGATTTCTCCCTTATTAAATGGGATACATATGTACACTTTGCAAATCTTAGCAATTTAAATGCTCATTGTTATAAGCTATTATTATTCTTCTCATATTTTGAGTAGCATTTTGCCTGATTTGTACTGATCATGTCCTCTCTTGTATCATTGTTCTTTATATATTTTATTTTCCTCCATTAAAAAGATTGCAAGTTCTTTGTGGGCAAAGACTTTAGTATCTATCTTTATTAAAGGTTTGCTGACATGAATTTAATTCAGAGGGTTTGTGGTGATGCATCAGTTAATTTAAAGAAGAAAAAATACTCTTTAAAATTATTTGTGTATCATAAGGGGGAAAGGCCTTTCTGTGGAATACTGTTATTAATCATTTTTTAAAATGAAAAAATAAACCACCGAGAGGAATGAGCTGAATTGGTGCTTTAATTCCAGCTGTAGCAATATTGGGCATACAGAGGATCTGCTGAAGAATGTTTAGCAGGGGTCCCTACAGTAATATATTTGGGCAGTGTGCATACTAAATATTTCCATTTCTATTTACGTAGCACTTATCACTGACACCATTGAGAGATTTACTGAACAGAAACACATGTTACTTGTTATTCTCATTTTATGGGTGTAGAAACTGGGGCACAAGGAGATTTAGTGACCTTAGAAGGGTCACTCACAGACCAGCCTCAGCTAGCTGATTTATCCACATTATCTTACTGCTTCTGAAAAACTAAATATAGAACTTTATCCAAAAGGAAACATTTTCTGTCTCTTCTGTAAATGTCAGGTGGGAAGTGTCCGATTGCTCCTTTATTGTTTCTTTCATCAGGATACTCTCAGTGCAAGTGAATGGGTTTCCTGCTCACAGTGCTATGGCCTATTAGATAGTACCAGCCTTGGATCAAGTATTATTTGAGATTGCTTCAGCACATATAGAGAAATCTGACCAATATCCTCTCTTCTACATAATAAAGGAAAAATGTTTACTTGATAAAAAGCAACACAGAGGAACAAATATCTAACATATATATGTATAAATATATGTATATGTTCCTAAAATATGAGTTTATAATATTCCCTGCATACCTGTATAAGGTCTAAATCCCTCTGATGTCCCAGAAATTCTCTTAATTTAAAAAGGAGAAACATATCCCATCTGGACAATCTCTCATTGACATCAGGAAAAGATTCATACACACACACACACACACACACACACACACACACACACACACATCTGAGCTTTGTCATTTCCAGGTGTTGGATATAACACACACTCTCCTACCATGAAGATACTTACTCCCAACAGGCTGAAAGAGAAATATGTAGACTCCAACTTTTGCCCATTTGCCAAAGAAAAGAGTCCTGAGGCAGTACTGATTTCTTCCTCCTAAAGCCAGTTCTATTTAACATACTCTAGACAGACACCCTAGTCATTTCAGGAGTTGACGTTACACAGATCAGCTTCCTCAACAGATATATGTGAGAGCCAATAGGCCTTCATAGTACAGTCAAAAGGCCAGTTTTGTTGAATTTTTTTCTTTTTCCTTTTTCTTTCTTTTTAATGAAAAAAAAATCTTTTATAGTGAATGGCCCTCTGGAAGGGGGAAGAAGAAAGATATAGGAAGATATCTTGAGAACTTTTTAAAAATCAACAAAAATCTATTTTTTATAAAGAAAGGTCATGGCTCTAGAAGTATATTCACAACCACAGAAAAATACACACAAATAAAACAATCCATAAATTAAGTGCCAAAAGAGCAAAAATGTCCCAGATTAGATTAATTTACATGTGAAGTCCACTAAACATTTAAAGAACAATTAATAGCTATGACACAAAAATTATTCTCATAGTACAAAGACCACCTTTTCAGACTCCTCTTATAAGGCAAATATAGTCTTGATACCCAAACAAGATAATGTACAGCATATAAAGAGATTTATAGATAATTCTTGCTAATTAACATTAGAAGCAGACATGTTAAATAAAATATTTGCAAGGATACCAAATAAATATATTCTGAAACTAATTCACTTTGTCTGAAAGATTCGTAACAGAAATTCAAAGATGATTCAATTTTTGGAAAAATTAAATTCTATAAACAATAAAGTTAACAAAAAAACCCATATGAATATTTCAATAAATGCAGCAAAGGCCTCTGGCAAAATTCATCAGTTACTTGTTTAAAAAAACACAACCCTAGATGTGCAGAAGTAGAAAAGACATTTTGAAAAATATTATTAAAAGTATCTATTTAAAAATAAGAATAGACATTGTTTACAATGGAGAAATCTAGAAGTTTTCTCCTTATAAACAGGGGTAAAGCAAGGATTCTCTCCCTCCCCAATATTACTTGATATGCTTTAAAAATGCTAGCTTAATTAACAAGATAAATGAAGAAAACCACAGATACAAACATCAATAAGAAAAAACTAAAGTTGTTCCTAATTGCAAATGGCATGATGACTGTGCACTCTGAAAATCCCAGAGCTTCAGCAAAGAAGTGAATTGAAACAGTTAATAGCTACAAGGTAAACAGATGCATCATAAACCTAGCAAAATTATCATCATCATTGTAGGGGTATTAATAGAAATCAGGAGGAATAGTAACAAATTCCATTTAAAATAACTGCAAATGCATAAGATATCTAGAAGGTAACATACAAAATCATTATAAATTTTATTTGTCTAGCTACAAAATACTTGACTGAAATAAAGGAAGAGTTAAATAATTGGAGAGTTAGTCACTACTCGTGGATAGACTAAATCAAGTTACTATGGGGATACTTTTAAGAACTAAATCAGATAATAAAATCCAAGGTCTAAATTGTGAATAATGGAAAGACCAATCAGGGTACTAGAAAATACATAATTAAGTATATGCTTCCGTCTTCATAACAGAGGGGTGGGGGACTACGAGGGTGGATGATTGCACAAGTTATAAAATAAGGCCTCAAGATCAACTAGGTTTTTCCTTCATTGTTTTTCTTTGTCACAAAGGAAGTGCTCAATCCAGAAAGGAAAAGAAATGACTGTGCCAAAAAGCACACTTATAATGTAATTTTTTAAAGTACAAATATATTCTGGAAAAAAAAATCATGATACAATAATACCACTTCTCTCCTCTAAGAATAAATCATCATGCCTTGCCCTTTCAAGAGAGTCTTTTCTTCCTTTTCCTAAAGAGAGTTTGATGATTTTTTCTCAATATTTTCTAAATTTCCAATTCTCTCAGCAGAAATGTACTTTTTAAACTATTTTTTTTCACTTTATTAGTGAGAAATAAAAAGATAATGGATAATAATTACAATTTAAGAGCAGTTAAATGAATGGGGCACATTAGCAACAATCAAAACCAAGTAGAAGTCAAAAACTTGAAACCACAGGAGTACTGTAATTAAAAAAAACTATCAAACTTGACTATGGTTCATATAGTGAACACAGTGAAGTTATCTTTCCCCTAAGGATAATCATATGAAGAAACTGGTATTTATTTACCTCCTAGTCTCAAGGAGACTAATGGGGGTAAAAAACCTAGTTAATGATAACAAAAATATTCATATATGCCAGATGAGCTTCTATCTATAAACATTTTTTCACCTTAGTAGAAATAAGGAATAACATTTTCATAATGAAATGACTCAAAATGCTCTAGACGAACTGTGAGCATTCCAGCTCCCCCAGGCATTTCTGTGGCTTGACATTGATGGATGCAGGTGAGATTGAGGGTGCAGGTAGGATAATATTACAACTAACATTGACTTTTCTAAAAATAGAGGAATTGCTAAATCTAGTCCCATGGATCCTTGGAGCAGATGCCTGTCCATCAATGAACTGTGACTAGAATTAGTTCTCACAACTGCATCTTTTAGAGAAAGGCAGCATGGAGATGGCATAGTGGTTACAAGACCAAAAATCACGAAGAACTGTATTTCACTCCCTTTTTATACACTTGTAGCATGTCTCAATTTAAGGAAAGGTGTGCTATAGAATGGAATGAACATTACATTTTAAATCAGATGTCTTGGACCTGAAGCTTGATTCTGTGAATTACTTGTGTGACCTTGGGCAAATCACTAATCTTGGACTATATGACTTTCAAGGGTTCTTCCAGCTCAAAATCTATACTCTTATCTATGACCCTAAATCACATAACCTTTTTGAATCTCAGTTTCCTCATAATATCAATAGAACTTGCAGACTTTTGAGGATCAAATGAGATTCTAATATTAGTTATTATTATCAGTAGTAGTAGTAGTAGTAGTAGTAGTAGTAGTAGTATTTGTGGTAGTGGTAATAGTAAATGAGCCCCACAAACTAAGATTACTTACATCTCCTTCTCAATGATATTTTGCTAGTTGTTTCTCCCTTTTGCAAATTAGGATTTAAATTAGACTAGTTTCTGACTTCTTATTTATGCATCTATGGTGGCCATATCACAAAGAACTGGCATTCACATACAGTTTGCTAAATTATCTGCATCAATTTTTCATAATAATTACAAACGAACTCTTGATTTTCCTTATCAGATTCCCATCAGGATTTGAAAATGCCAATATGTCTTACTTTTATAAGATGATTTTGTACTATAAACTATCCTAAGGCAATGGGAAAAGCACTAGTTCCAGCCCTGACACTTACTCTTGTGTGACCTTGGCTCAGTTCCCTAACCTTTCTGGTCTTCAGTTTTCTCATCTATAAGATGAAAGGATTGATCCATATTATCTCTAAAGGTTTCTTCTAGCCCTAGTAATTCCTTCCTTTCTTAGTTTAAGTCTCCACCAGCTGACCATGCACACTGTTCTATGGTTATATGATTACAAGTATCATTCTTTTGAAGACAAATTTTTGAAAAACCTTTGCTTTTGTCCAGCTGTCTGCATTATTTCTCCCTCCCCATGCAGTGAAGCATTTGTGTATTTTTCAGTTATCTTTTATGACTCTGTAAATTGAATGTTTTTAAAAATGTAACATTCCTTATTTAATCCATATAAATGTAAAATTTTTCTTCTTGTACCCATCGGTCCTTAATTATGGCTCAGTTTTCACTTAATATGTTATTTCTGTGTGAGCACAGATATTAATGTAATTTTTTTTAAACTGAACACTGACTTTTTGTTTCCTTCAAGTAATCAACAAACATTGATTGACTTTGAAAATAATTGGGATTGTTTAACAATAAGCTGTGTTTCTAATAAGATTTTATGTGAAAATTTTAAAGTTATCATAAGTTTTAAATTGTTGGTAGCCCTCCCTAAATGAAGTTCTATTGTAGCCATAAATTATCACATTGTTCTTAACTAGAGGGTAGCCTCACTTTACACCACTTTCAATGATGTCCCTATGGACATTTTGACCTTAAGACAGCTGCCACCAATCTTAATAACTACGCAAAAAGAATATTAAAGTCAGAAAAATCAAAGATTTATGTTGATAGGTCATTTTCTAATTAATTCCCATTCCAATTAGTCTCTATTGAATGCTTCCACCAATTCATCATTTGCAACCCACAGAGTTTTGCTGTTGTTGTTTCTATTGCTTTCTTATTGTTGTTGTTTTGTCTTGTTTTGACATATACAAATGAAACTTTGGGAACAAATTTCCAACAATTGCAATTTATTTATTTTTGTTGCAAAAGTTCTCAATTCTCATGTGCATTTAATTACACAAGAATTCCAATGTAGTAAATAGTACACAGAAGACTTCCAAAGCAGACCTATGCTTCCCATTTTTTAGCCATACACACACACACGTGTGTGCACGTATGCGCATATTTATGCATGTATATATGTAACATATATACATATAGATAGATTGATTGTGATCAAGTTGATCAGTGTTGGCCAAATAAGACAGACTGGTTAGTAAGTAGACTAGCCGTACCTATACGATGAGTGACCCAGAGAAAATTAAACAATTATAAAAAAAGATTCTGTACAACTCTTATAGAAAACTTCAGGGTCTGGTAAAACACTGATGATTCACAGCCTGCTAAGATATTGGCAATGAATACTGAGAGTCTCAAGTTCAGGGAAAAGTGTAGGTAGGTCATAAAATTTCAAAGTTGGAAGGGATCTAAGAAGTCATCTAGTCCAATGCGTACATGGAAAATGAATCTACTCTATGGCATTCTCGACAAACATTCTTCCAGGATCCAATTGAGGATTCCATTGATTGTCAATTCATTATTCACAATCCAATTAGCAGCTGCTCTAATTGTTATGAAGGTGTGGGTTTTCACCCCTACCTTTTGGTACTGATTTGCTCTCTGAAAGCAAGATCTTCACCCATTTGCTAGATGTGAGGTGATGAAATCTCATAGTTGTTTTGATTTGCATTATAATTAGTGATTTAGAGCATTCTTACATATGGTTGTTCATAGTTTGCTTTAGAGGATTGTTTATTAATATATTTTGACCACTAATGTATTGGGGAATGGCTTTTAGTCTCATATAATTTTGTTGGTTATATATCCTAGATGTCAAACCGTTATCAGAGATATTTGATGCAAATGATTTTTCCCAGTTGACTTCTCTTGTTATCTCAGATGTATTCATTTTGGTTGTGTAAAAGCTTTTCAGTTTAGTGTAATGAAAATTATCTATTTTACCTTTTTCAATTGCCTCTATCCTTGCTTTGGATGAGAATTCATCTCATAGCTATGAAAGTAATATGATATGCTTCTCTTCCGACTTCCTTTAAAGTACGTCATTTTTCATATCAGATCATCTATCTATTGAATTTATTGTGAAATTTTTTAAAGAAATTGGTCTAAGGCTGATTTCTGCTGGAATGTTTTCCAGTTTTCCCAGCAGTTATCAAATAGTAAGTTTTTTCTAAAATAATTTATGTTTTCCAGTTTGTAATCTCGTGGTGAAGTAGATAGAGCTCTGGATCTGGAATCAGGAAGACCTGAGTTCAAATTCAGCTTGACACTAACTAGCTAAGTGAATACTAATGACATTGATAATTAATAGCTAAAATTTATGTAGCATTTACTATTTGCCAGGCACTGTGCTAAGGACTTTACGATTATTTCATTTAATCCTTATACCTATCCATTTTTCTCTGGACAAGGAAACTGAGGCAGACAGGGGTTAAGTGACTTGCCCAGGGTCACACAGCTAGCTGACTCTAGGCCCAGAATTCTATCTACTGCACCAGTTAGCTGCCCTTGGCAAATCATTTAACCTCTTTTTTTATCTCAGTTTCCTCAACTGGAAAATGAGGAGAATAAAATCACCTACTAGGATTGTGAGGATAAAATGAAATAACCTGTGTAAAAAAGTGCTTTATACAGTGCCTGGCATGTAATAGGCACTACATAAATGCTTATACCCACCCCTCTTAATTACCGAGCTCCATTGTTTCTGATCTTCCCTCGTCTAGTAAATCATAATGATCTGCTTCTCCATTTTTAATCAATACAAAATGATTTTTAATTCTTGCTTTATAATATAGTTTGAGGTCCATGAGTTCTTAACTCTGAGGTTTCATCTCATATACAGCAAATTGCCAAAGATGAAAAGAGTTTGAAATAGTCAAAATGGGGTTTTTTTTTGAAAGATAGGCAAACAAAAGCATTGTTTATGTAACTGTGAATTAGTATAACTATTTTGGAGAGCAACTTGGAATTATGGAAATAAAGTGGTTTAAAGTCCATAAACTTTGGCCCAGAAATTCCATTTCTAAGCATATTCATCAATGAAGTCATTGATAGAAAAAAATTGAATATTTTCTGTTTACATCAAAATAGTTTTAGCATCACTTTCTGTTGCAAAGAACTAGAAACAAAACAGATGCAAAATAGAAACAAAATCATATAATGACTAAATAAATTGTGGTATGTGAAGGTAATGGAATATTACTGTGTTATAAGAAATGATGAAAATGGAGAATATAGAGAAATCTTGAAGGAACCCAGGGAAACCAAAAAATGGAGGAGAGGAGAAAGAATAGTCTATGTGTGGGGAATACTCAATGAAGAGACACAGAGTTAGGTGATGGATTATCATGTGCAAGTCCATGTACAAGGAGATCAGTATAGATGGATCATAGAGATAACCAAGTAAGATCACATGAAGGAAAGAGAGAAGAGGAGCCAGGATTTAACCTTGGGAGACACCAATGGTTAGTGGGCCAGAACTGCATGAAGAAACAGCAAAGAAATCCAAAAAAGAGTGATAAGACAGACAGGAGAAGAACCAGACAAGAGCAGTGTCATGAAAACCTAGGAAGGAGAGAGTATCCAGGAGGAGAAATGCTGCAGAGAGGTCAAGAAGGACATGGATTTAGGGAATGTGGCTAGATTTGGCAATGCAGCAGCTAACTTTGAAGAGAGTCATTTTGGTTAAATGATGAGGGCAGACAGAAGACATATTGCCGAGGATTTAGAAAGAGTGAAAGAGCTAGTGGAGGAGACAGATTTCTCAAGAAATTTAATAGAGAAGAAGAGGAAAAATAAAGAAGCTGGAAAGGAGAGTGGGATCAGACGAAGATTTTTTTAAGGATGGGGTCAGTTTGTAGGCCACAGGGGAGGAACCAGGAGATGGGAAAGCATTAAAGATAACAGAAAGAAGGAATGATAGTGGGGGCATTTCGATGGAGACTATGTTAAAGGATGGGATAAAAGTCTTCATCTGACAGAGAGAAATTAAAAAGGAGATAGTGAGGAATTACATGATCAATGTGAGGTGAAGAGAAGGGGAGAAGTTGCAGCTTTCATTGAATAGATTCAGTTTTTTTCAGTGAAGTATAAGTCAAAATCTTCAAACTATGTTATAAAGCAAGAATTAAAAATCATTTTGTATTTATTAAAAAAATAGAGAAGCAGATCGTTATGATTGACTAGACGAGGGAAGATCAGAAACAAAGGAACTCAATAATTAGTAGGGGTGGGTATAAGAATTTATGTAGTGCCTATTAGGGTGAGGAAAGCAGGATGTGACAGGAAGTTTGAAGAGCCAGAAGAAGTTTTGGAATAGTAAATGTCAAAAGTGGGATAGCAAATTGATTAGAGAAGAATAGAATGATTGTCTTGCTATCCCAAGGACTCAGTTTAAATTGGATAAATTTGTAGCATGTTTTCATTATTTCCTCCAGTTCTTCTCAGTAGTATTTGACTAGGACTGAAGGACATAGTGGTGATGGTAGATTGGGGCTGAAATTTAGTAAGCTATGATTGGCAGGGAATCAAGAGTAGATAGTGTAGGATCAAATGCAAACTTGTTTGCCACTTATTGCCTTTTATAACCTTGCTATCTTTTCAAACATTATCAATTGTTCTTCCTCATAAACTATACATCCCCACCAAAGTGGTCTTCTTGCTGCTCCTCACACATCGTTTTCCCTCTCCCATATTTGGCACAGGCCACCCCCACTACCATACCTGAAATGAATTCCCTCCTCACCCCCACCTCTGAAAATTCCTAGTCTAGTCACTCTTAACCATCCAATTAAGCACCATTTATAAGGCCTTTCTTCCTCCCAACTACTAATTCCTCCCTTCCAAAATAGTTTGGCATTTTCTTTGTAAGTATGTTGCATAAACCTATGCAAGCACATAATTTTCCCCCCATAGAATTAAAGCAGGAAATGTTTCTTTTTTTCCTTTATATTTCTAGCCCTTATCACAGTGCCTGGCACATAGTAGGCACTTAAGAAATGCTTGTTAAATGATTTACCAGTGACTTAAGTTGAATTCACATGACGAGAAAAGAAACTTATTTATTTTAAAAATTCAGACAAATTTTTCATGGGGTAACTAAAAATAAAAGTATACACAATAAATATCAACATGATTGAGCTTCACTTGTGTACTTATCTAACAATATTACACTCCAAGTGTTAAATCCAACATGTTTACTCATTCAATATAGAATTTCAACTTTTTTCTTTTTGTTTTTCTTTTGTTTTATTAGGTTCTTTCCATTTTGTTTGTCTTTGTTTTTTGCAAAGTCAACAACTTACTAATTGCCCAGAATGTGGTATGTGAATTCAAATCCTCTGAGGTGGATGAGTAACCTTTGGCAAATTGCTATTCCTCAGTATCCTCAGTTGTAAAAATAAGAGGGTTGGATCTGATAGGCCTTGATTTCCTTCAAGCTATAGAGCTAGAGGCCTAGAATCTTGACTTAACAGAGCAGCCACCTGTCTACATTTTCTTTTCTTCAGTGAATTCAACAGTTTTATTTTTGTGTAGACATGCCCATTACAGGAGGCTCCCACTGATTGAGGATTTTGGGGTAGGGACCAAAAGAAAAGACTAATGCTCTTCACTGAAAAGAAATTTAAAAGAAGAAGACTAGAGACTTTTAATAGGATTTTTAAAAAGATAAATTGGGGAGATTACACATTAAAAAAAAACTTCCTTCTTTCCAGTTTCAATGTGAACATATTTTATCAACTAGTGTCTTTTAGAAATTGAGAAAGTAAAGAAATATTCTCTGACTTTGGGATTCAGATACTGAAGAATGAAATTAATTAAGTTGACTTTTGTATATAAATTTTTGTGTTAAGTTATGCTTATGCTTATGCAGTGTAAAACAGCCAATACATACACACACAAACACACACACACACACACACACACACACACACACACATACACACACACAAGCTCATATCCTGCCCCTAGCTTCAGTTTTCTCTTCCATTATATGGGTTTTCCTTGAAAATACCATTGGTTTCTAATCTTAATATGCTGCAGAATCTACTGGTTTGGTTGATCATATGGAGAGAGGTCTGTGATCTCCTCCCAGGGCCCTGTCTAACTCAGAAGAGTATCCTTTATACTCAATTAGCAAGACTAACACTAAGTTTGATGGGCGTTTTGATAGTTCAGGTTTATTACCCGGACAAGCCATCTTTCCCCTTGAATCTGGTGTCAGTTTTAGATCACAGATCCACTGAATATTGACTATCATATATCTAATAAGTCCCAGAACACACATGCCAGCCTTGCCAAATTTATTGCATAACATTTGTGTAACCTACATGGAACTGGAGGAAAATCTATAAGAAAACAACAGTAATGGTCTTTTTATTCATTTTTCTACACTTAATTCTTACTACCTTGAGATTTTATGGTCTCAGAAACAACAACAATGAGTTAAACTGAGTTAAAACTGGAACTGAGTTGAGGATTTGGTCAGCATGATACACCATAGCTTGGGAATACAGTCCAATGAATAGGTCAAATCCCAGTTCTGACACTTCGGCAGGTCTCAAGCCTTAATTTCCTCTTCTGTAAAATAAAGATAATAACACCAGTACTACTTTAGAGAGTTATTATGAGAAAGAAACTTTGTAAACTTTTGAATGCTATATAAATGATTTTGTATTCTTATTGCTCCCAAGTCCTTGCCGCTCTCCAACCAAGTAGACCCACCGCAAGCACCCAGACCTACTAAATTTTTTTTGCCAAAGCTAATTTTGTCATATTTGTTTAGATCCAGTCTCTCAGAAAAAATTCTCATTTATTATTTTACTTTACTGACAGTTGTAGAATAAATATTTTAATTCAGTTAATGATATTAAATTGAGGACCTTAGAGATCACTTAAGAGAACATGATATGGTTGGAAAAGCTCTGAAGTGGATTTAAGTCTAACTATTATGTAGCTGATGGGTGGTTTTGGACTAGGAGCTGGGGTCTGGATTTTAGTCCTAGCTACACAAATAACTTACAGTGTGCCCTGGGCCAAGTCGCTTTATCTCTTTAGGTCACAGAGTCTTTATCTAAAAAGAGAGTAAACATTTATTAAATACCTATGATGTGCTAGGCACTGTGCTATGCATTTTTAAAAAGATTGCCTCATTTGACCCTCATGACAAGCCTGTGAAGTAGATGCTATTATTGTCTCCATTTGGTGATTGAGGAAACTGAAGCAGATATAAGTTAAGTGACTTGTCTAGGGTCACATATCTAGTAAGTCTCTGACGCAGGATCTGAACTTGGGTCTTCCTGACTCCAAGCCAATGCTCTAGCCACTGCACAGCATAGATGCCTTGATAAAAGGATAAGATTGGACTGGGAGCCTCTCAGATCTTCTCTGCCATTATTATTCTATTATTTACTATGCATGTAACTTTGGAAAAGATACATTTCAATTTTTAAAAATGAGTTTAAAGCACCTATTATATAAAAGACATAAAGATAAGATAGGAGCTCAAAATTGACTCAGGCAACTAAAACAGATACACAATTAAGAACAATATAAGACATGTTATAATAGTCTATGTGTTTGGGAGAAGTATAAACTATCTGTTGTGAAATATCTGAGAAACAGATGAATTCTATATGACTCATGAAATCAGAGAAACCTTCACGGAGAAGTTGGTTTGAGAGATGGATTTTAAAGAAAGGATCAGAGGAATGGGCCTTTCAGACTCAGGTCATAGTTAGAACAAACACATAGGCAGGAAATGGCAAGTTCATCCGGGTAAAGGAGACTATTTCAAGAATGGAGAGGAGTTTGTGATAGGGCAAAAAACATGGGTTGCTTTGTGAGGGCTGATGCTGTTGATATTAGTGAGAAGAGAGGGATAAAACCTAAACATTAGCTAATACTTATATAGCACTTTTAAGTTTACAAAGACTTTACAAAAGTTTACAAAGAAATAATGTATCCATTATTTCCTGGGACTCTCACAATAACCCTATGAGGTAGGTATCATTATTAGCCCCACTCTATAGATAAAAAAATTGAGGTTCAGTGATGAAAGATTTTGTCAATGCAGTACACCATAGCTCATCCAGGGTCAGAATACTGCTAAGGATCAGAGACAGGATTTGAAATTCCTTCTATAATCCTTTTACTATGCCATTTGCCTCTCAAGAAACCATCCCTTTGCAGTCTTTTTAGTGGTGGAAAAGACTGGAAACTAAGGGGATGCCCATCAACTGGGGAATGGCTGAAGAAATTATTGTATATGGTTGTGATGGAATTCTATTGTGCTATAAAAATAAGAGCAGGATGCTCTCAGAAAAAAACTTGAAAAGATTTACATGAACTGATGCAAAATGAAATGAGCAGAACCATTAACAGTAATAGTAATATTGTATGATGATCTACTATGAATAACTTAGTTATTCTCAGCAATACAACGATCCAAAAAGGACTTAACATGAAAGATTTCCAGAGAAAAAACTGGTAGAGCCTCAATGCAGGCTTTTTCTTTACTTTTTTTTCTTTACTTTTTATCTGTTTTCTTTCACAACATGACTTACATAGAAATATGATTTTTCATGACAACACAGATATAACCTATGTTAAATTGCTTGCCTTCTCAAAATGGGGTGGGGAGAGGAAAGGAGGGAGAGAATTTAGAATTCAAAATTTGACAAAAGAATGCTAAAATTGTTTTTGTGTGTAATGGGGGAAAATAAAATATTAAGTTAAAAAAAGAAACCCTCCCTTGGATTTTATTCAATAGGCAGTGACAAGAATAAGATGAAGAGTTGGAGAAAGAAGGGTGGAAGAGGGGATAGGGGAGCAATTGCCAGGAGAGCTCTAGGTCTTAGTCCTACCAGGCTTCTAGGCTCATGATTCCTTGTTTTCAATATGAAAGCTATTCGTTTATTAATGAAGTGATTCAACAGACAAGTGCACATTCCTCCATTTATTTTAACTAGAAGACCTACACACATGTACTTAATGAGCGGTTATTGCTCCTATGAAGAGTGAAAGGAAAAAGTAAAACCAGGTCAAGAGCTAAAAAATGAGCAGTCAAAGAAGTAGACAGAGATCTATGAACATGTATCACAGAAGCCAATAAAAGAGAGTACTAAGGAAGAAAGGATAGTTAGTAATATCAAATGCTATATCAAGGAGGATGAGGACTGCGGAGTCATTGGATTTGGTCATTGAGGTCATTAGTAAATTTCGAAAGAGAAGTTTCCATGTAACGCTGCCAATAGACAGCAAATCGTAGAAGGTAAAGAGTGAGCAATGGAGCCAAGCAAAAAGCATGATTTCCTCCAGAAACCCACAATGGAAACAAAAGCAGAAAGGGTGGATTGTGAGGTTTACTCAAGATTAGGAATTACTATGGTGAAATTGGTTCCAAATCAAAGGGAAGATAGATATGTGGTGAAATGATTAAATATGGTGTCAGAACTGGGGAGGAAGCAAAGAAAGTGAAGTGAGAAGGGGGTGTTCAACTTACAAAAATAGATGGGAAGCAATGGACCAGACATCATGATGAAAGCAATGAAGATATTCTGTTGGAACTGATCCTCTCTGAACCTTCGGTTCCTTGTCCATAAAATGGGGAGTAGTACCTGCCTTGATTACCTAACAACTGCCACAAACATGAAATGGTATCATACACATGAAAACACTTCACAAATTTCAAAATGCGATAGAAATAGAAGCAGCATGATGTAGGGCTGTCCTTGGAGAGCAGAACACTTGGGTTCAAATCCTTATTTAGTTATCTACTAGTTAAGAAATGGGGCAGCCAGGTGGCATGGATAGAGTTACAGGCCTAGAGTCAGAAAGACTCATCTTCCTGAGTTCAAATCCAGCCTCAGATGCTTACCAGTCATGTGACCCTGGACAAGTCACTTAACCCTGTTTGCCTCAATTTCCTCATCTTAATATGAGAAATGGAAAAGAAAATGGCAAATCACTCCAGTATCTTTGCCAAGAAAACCCCAAATGGGATCCCAAGGAGTTGGACACAACTGTAACTACTCAACAACAGTAGGTCACTTAACCTCTGTGTTTCCTCATCTGTAAAATAGAGAGAAAAATTAGCACCAACTCACAAGAATTTTGTGAGGATCAAATAACATAAAGCACTTTGCAAACCTTAAGGTGCTATAAAAATATAAGCTAATATTACTATTGGAAACACTGGCCCTGAATTCAGCTGAATATTTTTCCAAAGGATCATCCCCAAAAGCACAGTTGGAAGCCAAGACTGAAGCTTCAAAATGATAAATGAACTATTATCTGGAAGGATTTGATAATATCTGTTGGGTTTTATCAGAGCAGTGACTCACTCCAAAGGTACACCCTGTACTAAAATAATCAAGAGTTTAAGGCCACATTCCAGAAAGGAATGACCACTCACCCAGATCAGGGCTCACTCTCAGCCTGACATCTGTGAGGTGCCCAGAAGCTGCACTGGGTCCTCCCCTGCCTTTAATGGAACCATTACAAAAGGCACTTTCTGCCCATCCTAATGACATGGCCTCATTATCGCTATTATGCAATGGCAGCAGGTGGCTGGTGACCCGGTATATAACACCTTGGGAAGTCTCCAGTCATTCAGAATTAGTCATGAGGCTAGATGAAGAGTCTGCATATACCAGGACACAAAAATAAAACAACAGCAAACAGACCCTACACAAAAAAGGAAACAAAAGATAGGCCGGAGCGAACAATGTAACGTGAGCTCACGGTTGTCTGGGCTAGGACAGACGTCATTGCCCTATCCTTTGTTGTGACCCAAAATAGAAAGGCAAAGGCTGCCAGCACCTTGTGTGCAGCAAATCTAAATATACATTAATTTACAATCTCTGCTCCCCTGTCACCTAGGAACCTCATGTACAGCAATCCACAGAGTAATGTTACTGTCAATAAGGGCTTACCACTCGGCTGTTGATTCCTTGGCTTCTCCTTGTTTGCAGGACCAACAAGCCATTTCACATGACACAGGGAGTCGCCAAAAAGCCCAAAGTCTCCATGCGTAAGCTTGTCCAGCTAACGTGACTGGATGAAGTCATGAGGGCAGCCCATTTTTTAGAGCAAGAAAATAGTTCTTAACAGTGAGCCAGATTAATTGGCCGCGATGATTGGAAAAGCCACCACAGTCTGTAGATTAGTCAGCATGAGAAGAAGCATAATCTTGGAAAGGCCAAGGATAAAGCGTCATTAAACATATTTTGTTCATTAAAGTAAGTCAAAGGCCCAGTTTATTTCTGATCCTCAAGATACATTGCAAACTCATAAAAATACACTTTACCCTGTGAACTTTCTGAAAAAAAGCATGAGTCTTACAAGTATGAGAGCACCCTACAGGTGTCTTCTATTAAATTTCCACTGAGTAATGACTGAGCAAGCTGCTGGAGCTTTTTTGTAATTTTTTAATCCAAATGATCAGATTTGTGGTTGCACCAAGATTAAAGCAGTAAGTCTGCTCTTGTTAGTAATCTGCACACGAAAACAATAACAATAGAAAACTGTAACACTACAACCAATAACTTCAATGCAACTACAAACATAGGAATTAAGCATTTTAAGTACTCAGTACCTAAATAGTAGGATTTAGACAGCTAGAGTACTTGCTTTTGGCATACACTGGGAGGAACTGTACCATTAGCTCAAAATGTGCAAGGCTCTATATAGGGGTCATGGTGTGGAATTAGAGACAACACTGTATGACTTTAGGCCAGTAGTCAATATTTAGCAAATTGGTCCATCCTCTCACATAAATTCTACCGATACGCATCAAGGGGGTCATACTTCACTCAGCAAAAGACACTCTTGAATGTCTTAGAATGGAACTTGTCCTTATATATACTCTTAAATTTATTTAGGATCATATATTCTAAAGCTTAGTCCAATCCCCATATTTTGTTGATAGGGAAACTAAGGCCCAGAAAGGTTAAATGCCTTACAAGTCCACACAGGTGGTGACAGAAGCAGGATTTGAATCAGTCATGTGACTTCAATTAGGTCTGATGCTTTTCCCATGGTACCACACTGCTATCCATGGCATCTATTGTTGTTCAGTTGTTTAGTTATATCTTATTCTTCGTAATCCCATGGACCGCAGCACTCCAGGCCCTTCTGTCCTCTACTATTTCCCATGTCTGTCCAAGCTCATATTCATGGCTTCCATGACACTATCAATCTTATCCTCTGCTGTCCCCTTCTCCTTTTGCCTTCAATCTTTCCTAACATCAGGAACTTTTCTAATGAGCCCCACTTTGGCCATTATGTGGCCAAAGTATTTAAGCTTCAACTTCAGTATTCAACCTTCCAGTGAATAGCCTGAGTCAATTTCTTTAAGTATCGGCTGATTTTATCTCCTTGATCTCCCAGTTACTCTCAAAAGTCTTCTCCAGCATCACAATTCTAAAGTGTCAGTTCTGTGGTACTCAGCTTTCCTTATGGCCCAGCTCTCACAGCCATATACTGCTACTGGACAAATCATACCCTGGAATATACAGACCTTTTCTGGCAAGAAGATGTCTCTGCTTTTTAGTATGCTGTTCACATTTGCCATAGCTTTGCTTCCAAAGAACAAGTGTCTTAGTCTCATGGCTGCAGTCACTATCTGCAGTGATCTTTGAGCCCATCAAAAGAAAATTTGACACTGCTTCAATTTCTTCTTCTATTTGACAGGAAGTGATGGCTCTAGTTGTCATGGTTTTAGTTTTTTTATGTCAAGCTTCAAAACAGCTTTTATACTCTACTCTTTCATCCTCATCAAGAGGCTTCTTAATTCTTTTTCCTTTTCTGCCATCAGAATGTGATCATCTGCATATCTGAGATTGTTTATATTTCTCCTGGTAACTTTAATTCCAGCTTTTGATTCATCCAGCCTGGAATTTTGCATGATATACTCTGCATATAGGTTAAATAAATAAGTTGACAATATATAGCCTTGTACTTTTCCAGTCTTAACCCAATGTTCCATGTTCAATTCTAACTGTTGCTTCTTGGCCCATATACAGCTTCTTCAGAAGACAAGTAAGATGATCTGGTACTCCCGTGTCTTTAAGGACTTGCCACATTTTGTAGTGATCCACACAGTCAAAGACTATAGTATGGTCAATAAAGCAGAAATAGATATTTTTTCTGGAATTCACTTGCTTTCTCCATAATCATGCCAGTACTGCCAATTTGGTCTCTAGTTCCTCTGCCTCTTCAAAAACCAGCCTTCACTTCTTGCAATTCTCAGTTCACATATTGCTCAAACCTAGCTTGCAGAATCTTAAGAATAACCTTGCTGGTGTGTTAAATGAGTACAACTATTCAGTAATTTGAATATTCTTTGACATTGCCCTTCTTCAGAATGTAAACTGATCTTTTCCAATCCAGTGGCCACTGTTATGTTTTCCAAATCTGCTGGCAGAGTGCAGCACGTTAATCACATCATCTTTTAGGATTTTAAATGGCTCAGCTGGAATTCCATCACCTCCACTAGCCTTATTGTTAGCAATGCTTCCTATGGACCACTTGACTTTGTTTTTAGTAACCATATCATTGCAGTTATCGGTGATGGTAAGATCTTTCTTGCATAGTTCTTCTGTATATTCTTGCAACCTCTTCTCTGTCTCTTGTACTTCTGTTGAGTCCCTACCATTTTTCTCTTTCATCATGCCCATTTTTATATGAAACATTCCCTTGATATCTCTAATTTTCTTGAAAAGATCACTTGTTTTTTTCCCTATTCTATTTTTTGCATTGCTCATTGCTTGAATACTACCAGTGACAGGGAGCTACTTATTTTGTGAGATAGATTGCTGTTGGAGAGCTTTAATATTTAAAATATTTTTCTTCAGAGTATGCTATGCAACATCTGCTTCTTTAAAATGTCCTGCTTTGGGTCTTAAATTTGAAGACAGCTATCACATTTTCACAAATATTGTCTTCTCTAATGGAAATATTTCTAGTTCCAAAAAATGCTCTTCAACATACATACCAACTTCCTCTGCTTTATCAATGCCCCTCAATGCTCCATATGTGGCCTGATCACTGCCAGCTGTTCTGAGATTGTTTATCCTCTGTTCTGTTTTTGTTAATTCAGCCTATTATTGCATGAGCTTTTTTTTAAAGTAGTCATATTATGCTACTGCTTTGTGTTGAGTTTAATAATCAGCTTGAATACTTAGATCTTTCTTTGTTATCAATCCAGATCCCTGAATGTTAGGAGAGAAGTTGTCAAAGGAAATTTTTGATGGATACAGCATACATGGGGCTGGTTGAAGAAGCAGAGACATAAGCCCACCCAATAACCACAGTAACAGTTTTACAAACATGCATGCATGCACATTTCAAATATGTAAGGTACAAATACGTAATTATAAAATAATATTAATGCATCATTGCATTGAAAAGAATTAATATTGTTTGGCAAATAGAAATTGTGATCAAAGATAACTATCATTCCAAATTGAGAAAGGGACCAGTGGAAAGAGGGCATTGTAGAGTAGAAAGAAAATACAGTTGCAGTTACACAACTTGGGTTTGTGCCTTAAATCCAGCATTTCCTATCTATGTAATGATGGACAGATCACATAACTTTTTAGGACCTGGATGGCTTAATGGTAAGCCATGGTAATGGCTTAGAATGGTAATGGTAAGAATGATACTTACATTAACCATCTCATAGAGTTGTTACAAATAAAAATGCTTTATAAGCTTTAAAGCACTGCAGAAATATCGATTATAATTATCTCAAATATCAAAATCCATAGGCCTACATGGTCCTGATCTTTTAAATTGCATATTGATGGGAAGGACTATCTCAGGCTCCTCTGACAAGAATAATGGGTATAAAAAAAGAATAATGGGTATCAGTCATAAACTGCGTCTACTGCAATAGCCTCAAGTGCCTATATTCAGATATTTTTTATTTTTTGACTCAAGGAAACTGACCAGCTTCAGAGGGTTTTAACATCATGACCTTATTTATAACATTCTTCCCTTATGCAATTGGCTTAAAAAAGATAAATGCAGGACTTTATATTAATCTATTAAATTTTATCTTGTTAATTTCAGTGCATCATTCTAGGCTATCAATATTTTTTAATCCTATCTTTGTTATCTCTTCTACCTTTGTCATCCATAAACCTGATAAAAATTCCCTATTTTTTTTGCTCCAAGTCATCTATACAAATGTTGAATGTGGCAGAATTAAAGACAGAGTCCCATTGCCTATCTTTAGAGGAATCTTTGAAGGTTGTTATTGGTCAATGCATTCGTCAATACTATTATGTTCTTTTTTTGCTTATTTTTAAAAATATTTTATTTTTAATTTATGAAATAAAACAAGCATTTCTATAACATAGTATAATAAAAAGATGATAGCACATGAAACTGCAAATCTATTATATTCAACTTGCTATTCCCTTCAAATATACAACAAAGTTGACATAAATTTCTTTTTTTTTCTTTCCTCCCCTCATCCCAGCCTACAGCTGGCCATCATTAGACCTATCTATCTAAGAAAGATAGACAGATAGATATAAAATTATCTGATACACACATCTACTTATCAGTCCTTTCTCTGGAGGCAGATAGCTTCTTTCTTCATATGTCTTTTATGGTTAATTTGAATATTTGTAACAGTCAAAATAACTTGTTTGCTCAAAGTCATTCTTAACACAATATTCCTATTACCATATATGATGTTCTCTTGATTCTGCTCATTTCACTCTTCACTATTTCATGTAAATATTTCCCTGTTTTTCTCAGATTATTGACCTCATCATTTCTTATAACATAGTAGTATTCTTTTTTAGGATAATTGCTTTTTTATTATTTATTTAGTATTTTAGTTTTCAACATAGATTTCCACAAGATTTTGAGTTACAAATTTTCTCCACATTTCAACCCTCCCTCCCACTCCAAGATGGCATATATTCTGATTGCCCCATTCCATAGTCAGCCATCCCTTCTGTCACCCCATTCCCCTTTCATCCCCTTACCCCTTATTTTCTTGTAGGGCAGGATAGATTTCTATGCCCCATTCCCTATATATCTTATTTCTCAGTTGCATGCAAAAACAACTTTTTCTTTTGAGCATCTGATTTAAAAACTTTGAGTTCCAAATTCTCTCCCCTCTTCCCTTCCCACCCACCCTACCTAAGAAGACAAGTAATTCAACATAGGCCACACATGTATCATTATGTAAAACACTTCCACAGTACTTATGTTGTGAAAGACTAACTATATTTCCTTCCAACCTATCCTGTCCCCCTTTATTCAATTTCTCCCTTGACTCTGTCCCTTTTCAAAAGTGTTTGCTTTTGATTACCTCCTCCTCCTATCAGCCCTCCTTTCTATCATTCCCCCATTTTTATCTCCTTCCCTTACTTTCCTGTGGGGTGAAATACCCAATTGAATGTGTATGTTATTCCCTCCTCAAGTCACTCATTCCCCCTCACCTGCCCCCTCTTCCCTCCCAACAGAACTGATTTTTTTTCACTTTTATGTGAGATAATCTACCCCATTCTATCTCTCCCTTTCTCCCTCTCTCAATATATTCCTCTCTCATCCCTTAATTTGATTTTATTTTTTTAGATATCACCTCTTCATATTCAACTCACCTTGTGCCCTCAGTCTATATATATACGTATATTCCATTCAACTACTCTAATAGTAAGAAAGGTCTCATGAATTACACACAGCATCTTTCCATGTAGAAATGTAAACAAAACAGTTCAACTTTAGTAAGTCCCTTATGATTTCTTTTTCCTGTTTACCTTTTCATGCTTCTCTTGATTCTTGTGTTTGAAAGTCAAATTTTCTATTTGGCTCTGGTATTTTCATTAAGAAAGCTTGAAAGTCCTCTATTTTATTGAAAATCCATATTTTGCATTAGAGTATTATCCTCAGATTTGCTGGGGAGGTGATTCTTGGTTTTAATCCTAGCTCCTTTGACCTCCAGAATATCATATTTCAAGCCCTTTGTTCCCTTAATGTAGAAGCTGCTAGATCTTGTGTTATTGTGATTGTGTTTCCACAATACTCAAATGGTTTCTTTCTGGCTGCTTGCCTTATTTTCTCTTTGACCTGGGAACTCTGGAATTTGGCGACAATATTCCTAGGAGTTTTCTTTTGGGGGTCTTTTTCAAGAGGAGATTGGTGGATTCTTTCAATTTCTATTTTACCCACTGGTTTTAAAATATCAGGGTGATTTCCCTTGATAATTTCTTGAAAGATGATGTCTAGGCTCTTTTTTCGATCATGGCTTTCAGGTAGTCCAATAATTTTTAAATTGTCTCTCCTGGGTCTATTTTCCAGGTCAGTGGTTTTTCTAATGAGATATTTCACATTGTTTTCCATTTTTTCATTCCTTTGGTTCTGTTTTATAATATCTTGATTTCTCATAAAGCCACTAGCTTCCCTCTGCTATTTTGTGCATTCCGCAGCTCTAGAATTTCTTCAGAGACATTTTTACAGGTATTTGGAGGGATTTGGGGGAGAGTTTAAGCAAGTCCCTGCCTTTCAGCCTCCATATTGGCTCTGCCCCACCCCCACCCACCGCTAGTATTCTATCATAATCATATAACACAACTTGTTCAGCTATGGGCATTCTCGCAATTTCTGGGGTGTTTTTGGTCACCACAGACAGCTACTATAAACATTTTAGAACATATAGGTTCTTTTTCTTTTTCCTTAATCATCTTTGGAAATAGACCTAGTAGTGGTATTGCTGGCTCAAAAAGTATAGGCAATTTAATGACTTTTATTCTTGTTTGCTATATTTTATGTTTTATCAATGCATTGTTATATATATTATCTCATTTGAGCCTCATTAGAACATTGTACCATAGAGAGAACAGGTGTTATTGTACTCATTTTTAAGATGCAAGAAAAAGGCTTATGGAGATGTAAGTGACCTGCCCAAGGTCTCACAACTAGAAAGTGACACCAAATGAGAACTCAGGCCTTCTGATTGCTAATTTAATACTTTTCCCAGTACGTCATACTTCCCCACTGCTGATGACAATTAGCACTTTTAAAGTTGTCTAAATAGCTGCAAATTGATCCATGTTGCAGCCCACATTTATCTTGTCCATAAGGAAATGAGAACAATTACTTACATTTATGCATGACGTTTTGCTTCATAAAGTACCTTCCTTATAATGACCTTGTGAGTTAGTTAGCTAGTACAAGTATTATTTCCCTAATTTTATGGATGAGGAAATTACAGCTCTGAAAGTTGTCACAACAAGGCTGCTGCTTGCTGCTACTGTGGCTGTGTAAGGTCAATAACACCTGCACACAGGAGGGCTGCTAGCACAGGTTCTTTGATCTGCTTTTCTAAGGAAAGCAACTTTAAGGGGTTTATAATCTCACTTTAATTAAACATATATATATATATATATATATATATATATACATATATATGTATATATATACATATATATATATACCATTCACTTAGTTCAGGGGAAAAAGTCAGCAGCCTGAAATTCAGAGCAAACACAAACAGAAATTACAAGCAGAAATTATAAACAAGGCAAAATAACACAAATCAATAGACAGGCTTCTATCTGTCTGACCATAGCAATACATACACAGTTACCAAAGACAGAAGTACCAATATCTGGGATTTCAAAGTTGGGGGGTGGGTTTCCAACAGCTACCCAAAGTCTCATCTGGCCAAATCACCAACACTCTTCCAATGAGTGTGCCTCCAAAGCAGAATGCTAACCTCAGAGTATATATATACCCTTTTTCAGGGCCCTAGGGCTTCACACCTGTCAAGGTTGTGACCTAATTAGCAAAAGGGTGTGGGCCTTCCTACAAAAAAAGGCAAGACTCAATCAAAGGCACTTGATTGCCTTAGTGCTGAGAAGCACTCCAAAAGAAAAAAACAGGAAAAAGTTGTCCCACTTTGCTTGCCCTTAAAAAAGTTTAAGTGATTTGTCAATGATCTCATGGCTAGTAAGAACTGGAGATGAAATTCAAACCCAGGTCTCCTGATTCAAAGTTCAGTGTTCTTTCTACCACTCCTCTCTGAACAGAGGCTTTTAAAAAATCTTGCAAATTAAAGAGATACAATATTTAATATATTGTTTATGTAATCTACTGATCTGATAACCCTATTAAAGAAGAAAATCAATATTTTAGAGTGAATTATTTTAGCGAACCTACCTACAACCACTTCTTTTTTTAAAAAAAATTTCTCCACATACTAACACACAATATATGTAATAATCTGCTCCAGAATTTCTCAGGAATTGAAGTCAGATTTATAATATTCAAAATCATTTTTTCTCAATGTGAAAACTGGAACTATCTAGGTTTTTTGGCATCTCTTTCCATTCTCTATGACATTTAAAGATCTCCAATAGTGGTTCCAAGGTCACATCTTCAAGATCTTTTAGCACCCTGGGATAGAATTCTATCTGAGTCTCATAACTTGAACTTAAGTAGCTAAATACCACTCTCTTCTCCTTCATTACCTCCCATCCAGTGGAGCATTCTAGTGTTATACAGTCACATCCTAAAGTAGGATAAAACTTCTCTTAAATTTTCTGTCTTGGTTATTCTTAGCAATAATCTCTTTTAGTATTTATTCTTAGAATATTGTCAAGCATGTAAAATTTTGGAGTTATACAGTTGTTTGCATAGTACTAGGATATCATTTGAATGAATGTGCATGATCAATGTGATTTATTATTAGCCCATTTAATACTTAACTCACTATCTTTGCCTTTTCACTTTATCATTTAATACACTAGATGGGGGGGTACTTCATTAACTGCTACATTTGTAAAATCATAAACCTTTAGAGTTAAGAGGGACCTTAGAGAACCTCTGGTCCAATCTCTGTGTAGAGCAGGAACATACTATTATATTTTCAATAAATGATCATCTAGTCTTCAGGTATTAGTCTTCTTAGTAGCTGCCTGGATTCCAAGGTACGGTTCTAAGCCTTACCATTGGAGGAAGAAACACAGGGAAAGGTTTAAGATGGGATGTTCCAGTACAGACTTTGGGGTGAGAAGACAAAGACAGAATTAGAGTATCTGCCAACAGAGGTCTGTGACTAGTGATACAAGTTTTGAATTTGAAAAGACCAGTCACTAGCAAAGATCTGAAGCAAAAGCCAAAGTCCACAGACAGAAATGTTTATTACAGAACTGAATAAACGTAAGGCCAGAGGTGCATTCAAAGAGGTGGCCAGATCAAGAACAGGAACACAATGTTGTACAGGGGTGAATTAGGAGAAATTTTAGGTTACCCTGTGTTCAAACAATGTCTTGACCCTCAAGACGCAAAGATTAAAAGGAAACGGCCACCATGAAAGGAGACACTATAAATATTTTTGTATATATAGGATCTTTTCTTCTCTTTTTGATCTCTTTAAGGTACAGGCCTAGGAGTGGTATCACTGGGCCAAAGGTACATACAATTTAATAATTTTTGGAGCATAGCTCCAAATTGCTTTCCAGAATGGCTGTATAATTTCATAGCTCACATTAATTTGCATGTTTTTCTATAACCCTTTCCATGATTCCAGAAAATCAATGAAGAATGCTACCCTCATCCTGACAGAGTTAATCACCTAAACATGTAGAATAAGACATCAAATTCTAGACAGAGACAATTTGGGGATTTGTTTTGCTTGACTATGAATATATCTCATAACAGTTGAGGTTTTTTTGTCTCTTTTTTCCAGTGAAAGGAGGATAGCAAGAAAAACAAACACTTGCTAATTGAAAAAAAAGATTTAGAAAATGGCCCTTGTCCACAAGGAACTTATGTTCTGCTGGAGAGGTGCCACAATTGCACAGAGATGTCAATACAAAATACACATAAATTAATACATGTAATTTCAGGAGGAAGAGAGCACTAATCACTAACTAGAGGTTCAGTGCCTAGCACATAGTAAGCTCTTGGTAAATGCTTCTTGAATAGAAGTGCCACACATAAAGCTGGACCATGAAAAGCTAAAATTTCTAAAAGGTGTAATTGAGAAGGGAGTGCGTTCAAGACATCGGGGAAAGTCTTGTAAAGGCACAGAAAGAATATAATATATGGCAAATAGATTATTAGAGATGACTGGAATGGTACCTGGGAGCCATATTGTGAAATCTTTAAATGCCATGCCCGTGTTGACAATTTTGTATTTTTTTTTCTATACCTAGTGGGAAAACACTGAAAATTTTTTTAGCATGTGAATGACATGGTCAAATACGCACTTTAGGAATACCAACTCAGGAGCTATATGGAGGATAGATTGAAAAAGGTTAAGACTAGCACAGTGGATACAGCACCAGGCCTAGAGTCAGGAAGACTCCTCTTCCTGAGTCCAAATCTGGCCTCAGCCAGGTTTAGCTGTGTGATGCTGGGCAAGTCACTTAACTCTGTTTACTTCAGTTTCTTAATCATAAAATGAGCTGGAGAAGGAAATGGCAAACCACTCCAGTATCTTTGCCAAGAAAACCCCAAATGGGGTCATGAAGAATTGGACGTGACTGAAACAATTGATAAAGAAGACTAGAAGCAGGGAGACCAATTAGAAGGCTACTGCAATAGTATGAGTTAAAGGTGATAAGCTAAGGTTCCTGTCTTCAAAGAACTTAGTTTCTTCCAAAACAAAATTCAAGACACTTCCCCAATGCATATAAAAAGAGACCTGCTAGAGACAAATTGGTGTTACCTTTCCCATTTGCTTCCATGACTCCCTTCTTTCTTTTCCATTATTGACTTGGTGCATAGTGTTCATTTAGTAGGTGCTTTTCGATCCACCTATTATTGACCTTTTCTTTTTTTTATGTCTTCTGATTGTGCCTCTTGTTCTTTAATCCCTAGTTAGGAGATGTTGTCTTTCTTTACCTGACATGAAAGTTTTCAAATGGGCTGGAGGAAGATCCAAAACTTCTCTGCTCATATTTTCCTTATCATCTTTTTATTTTAGCTCCTTTTGCCCATAATAGACACTAAGTACAATGACAACTCAAGGTGGCATCCCAAATAATGTATGTAATAAGATACATTCATATAGTGCCAATTAGCCAAGATTACTGTGTCCCTAGTATCATGGTATAGAGATTGTATATGTAGACACTCAATGAATACTGTTCAATAAATTTCAGTAACTCCTTACTGACTGGAGGATCAAATATGAACCTTACTGTTTATCCTCACAACCTGATTCCACCTTGTCTTTCCAGTCTGATATGATAGTCCCCTTTTTGCACTCTATGGTCCAGTCAACTGAGTCTTCTCTGTTCCTCACATATTCCATTCCTGCTCCTTTCCTTGTGCCTTAGAAATGACTGTCCCCCATTCTTGGAATGCACTCCTTCCTCCTCTCTGCCTCACTCTGCTACTTCATGACATCTCTCTTGCTTGAAGATCTAGTTCAAGCATCATCTTCTACAACTGCTAGAGTTCTTCCTCCCTATTTATGCATATTATTAGCTACTTTATATTTATTTCATATTTATTAGGTATATACTTATGTATGTGCATGTCGTCTATCCCATTAGAACATAAATTCTTTGAGAGTAAGAAGTATTTTATTCTTTGTATTTGTATCCCTAGTTCCAGGCAGAATGCCTGATACATCATAGGTATTTAATAAATGCCTTATCACATTATCTTTGCCTGCTTTTTATAGATCTTTGGAGGTTTGACTCCTTCACTGAAATCAATACTACTGGTAGAAGTACATAGTATAAAAAAATGGCCTTAGGCCTTTTCCCCTCTGAAGTCAGCATGCAGCCCACAAAAAATTTCAGCTTGGTCCTTTTGTTTTGATATTTGTCTTTATGTTTTAGATGAAGAAAATTAAACTGAACACTCCAACCTTGTGAGTTTACAATAAGCATAGCAAGCTTCTGAGTTTCTGGAAGTCAAAGTTCATGCAAAGTTTTGAAGCCAAACCAGCAGTGATATCCAGAGAAGCAAGGATTGACTTTTGGGACCCACCCCAATGGTAGCTGGATTAGGACTTATCCAATAGTCATAGTACATATGGACATGAACTTAGTGGGACTAATGCTCTGTAGAAACTATGCTAAAAGTGAACCCACTCTCCTACCTGAAGCAGAAGAGAAAAGAGTGTGTCTGCAAAGTTTAGGGAGAAATGTTTGTACTTTTGTCCTCATTTCTTCAAAATAAATATCCCTTTCTAAAAAGCTAAAAATAAGGAAGAATTGTATCTATTTCTATTTCTAGCATTTACCACAGTGCCTAATGTAGAGTAGGTATTTATTATGTGCTTGTTTGATAAGTGTTGTATCCTGATAATATCAACACAATGCACTGAAAATGAAAAAAAAATGCAGTCACTTGGGGAGTTGCTATTGCTTGTCCACACAATGACAAATAATTAGTTCCAGCGACTTTTCCCCACTGCAGTGATACAATTCCTTTTGAGTATCACTTGAGTCACATGAATGTCACTTAGACCAAAAAAAATGCCTCATAGCAGATCGTTTATATAAAACCAAGAGAAGGGCTCACAAGATTATAGACCACGCTAGGAGGGACATTAGAAATTATATAGTCAAAAAATAAAATATAAAAAAAAGAAATTGTATAGTCCACCTCTTGCCTTTTTCAGATGATGAAACTGAGGTCCAACTTGATGAAATCACCTGTCCAAGATCATGTAGTAAATGGTAGTAATGGCAGAAACAGGATTTGGACTGAAGTTCTCTGAATCTAAAGCCAAAACACATTCCACTCTCCCAACATTATGCAGTGAAGACAATTATAGATAGGCAATCCAGTTAGTTCCATTACTAATTTTATTTTCACCTGAATTGTTATCAGATTCTATAGATAACTGGACTGTTTCAGTTTTCATTTATATGAACCAAACCTTAATGGACCTATCTTATAGCTTCTTGTGGTAGGAATTCTGAGATAGACTGTTGCTGTCATTTCTCTTGAACAATCCCTTCCATAGTACTTTACTGTTACTAAAGATTATCATGGACATGATCCTATTGTTACAATGACCCGGTGATGAGGGCAGTGTAGATATAATCATCTCCATTTTATCAATTAGAAACTGAGACTCAAGGTAAGTGACTTGTGGTAGTGAGGATCAGAAATGGGATTTGAACCTTGGTCTTCAGATTCTACAGCCAGAGTTTTGCCCACTCTACCATTCTATTGTCCCTTTGTTTTCTCAGTTAGTTAATGTCTCACGTGTTGAGAATATTTCTATTTCACAGGGCTATTGGTGAGGATCAAGTAAGATAATATAAGGAAACTGCTTTATAAAATGTGCTATATAGATGTGAACTTTTCTCCTAACCTTCAGCTGACTGAAATATCTGTTAGTGTCTAGAAATTACTGAGTTTTGGTGAAGAGGGGGTAAAAGAGTCCCTACTGTTTTTCAGAACCCTCTGCCCCCTTTATTTAACAAAAACTAGAAAGGAAACACCTTACCCTGCCTTTTCAATGTTCACCTGCGATTATAGCATTGAGTGAAACTCAGCCAAAAATGTGCTTCTTGTTGATACAGCCATTTTAGGCATTTAGCCATGCAGATCCCTTTTAAAGTATTTGGTACACTCTTGGTGCACTGATGAATTGGATGAGACATACCTAACCTTCACTCTGCTTTCTGCTTGCTGACATCTGTGAATGACACATAACACACCAATTTGATGCAATTACAACTCTGCCTGGAAGATAGACTGAAAGGTAAAGCATTTTTTAAATCCTGAAGCTGGCAAAAGCTAAGAAACAAGATGTTGGAAATAATAAAGGCTTATGAACAGGGAAAGACCAGGACAGCAGGGGAGTAAGGTTGTCATGTCTAATGAAGATTTAGTGCTTTAGCAATAAATCTAATTCAGCCAGAAGAGCTGGACTGCCAAAGCACCATGCAAGAAATCCCCCCAAGGTATCCAGCAGGGTCGTTTCAGGCCCTGCTCATTTCACGTTGCACACTTAAACAAAGACAGTTGCACATCAGAGAGCCTCCATCTGGGTCAGCGTACAAATCCCCACTTCTGCTTTAAGCAAATAAAATACACACACTCAACCTACTCCATGCTCACTCTACACCTGAGTCTGCCAAGGAAAACTATTCAGTTTGGGAATACAAAAATCAAAACGAAAAGTGGAACTGGCCCCCATGCAGGCTGCTCTGCTACTTTCTGTGTCCTCAGAAAGAAAAATATTTAGCATTCAGGGTCTCAGATTACTGCTGCTATAGGCAAAGGTTGTACCAAAGGTTACTTCTTGTCATTGTCTTCTTCGGTTAGGCTTGATGATTCCTCATGAAATTGTGGGCTTTAACAGAGCAGGACCCAATCCTAATCATTCAACCTTCATAGAACAGAGTGATTAACGCACACAATGGCAGTTTGACCTGCCATGTAACTCAGAGGTTGCACTTCTCTAAAGTCGACTCCTCAATAATAATATTCTATTCTCCCTCATTTTATAGATGAGGAACTTAGGCAAACAGGATTAAATGACTTGCCCAGGGTCACACAGCTAGTAAATGTCTGAGGCTTAATTCGAACTCCAGAAGAGGAGTCTCCTTGACTTCAGGCCCTGGCACTCTATCTGCCGTACCACCAAGCTGCCCCTTCAAATCTCAAAGAATCATACAAATGTTTAGTAATAGCAGTAGTAGTAACAGCAGCAGCAGCAACAGCAAGTTTTAGCAAGAGGAAAAGTGATTGGCGTTCATAGAGCACTTTTAGGTTTTTAAAGTATTTAACACAGATATTTCTCATGTGAGCCTCATGGCCACCCCATAAAATAGATAGCATATTCTTTTTACTCTTTTTTTTTTACAGATGAGGAAATAGAACTTATATGACTTGCCCACGGTCACACAGCTTATTAACTGTGAGAGGGAGGACTTGAACCCAGGTCTTCCTGGAATCAAATCTAGGGGTCCACCTAATCCTGTTTTTTACAGAAAAAACAAAACAAAACAAAACTAAAGTTTACTGAATCACCCAAGGTCCCACAGGTAGAAATTGTGCCATTTGAATCTCAAACCAAATATTCTGTCTTTAAGTCCTGCTGGTGATACAAGGCATAAAGAGCTAGACTTAAAGTCAGGACATCTTCTCTGGACACTGACTATCTATGCAGCCCTGGGCAAGGCACTTAACTTCAGTCTGCTGAGTTTCCTTGTCTGTGAAATGAGGATAACAACAACACTTATTTCCCAGGGCTGTTATGAGGATAAAATGGGATGATGTTTGTAAAGCGTTTTGCAAACCTTAGAGTGCTGTATAAATGCAAACTCACTATATCGTAGTCTATTTACTGTATTTATATCATATTGTATCTATACCATATTTTGCCTAGGGAAATAAAATGTCTTCTATTATTTTACTGGTAGGATTCCTCAGAATCAAACTTTTTCTTGAAGTTTTCGGTCAGGAAGAAGAGATTATTAGGGGTAGATCATAGTTTCTGTTGCTTCTACTCAAGCAACTCTGATGACTGGGCACCTTTTAGGAGGACTCAGAGATATAACTGAGTTATAGCATCAGGGCCTTTACCCCAGGGTATGAAATTTAGGGGGGCACCAGCAAAACCTTCCTGGGTGCTTCCTGCCCTGTCCACCTTCACCCTGGTGGTAGCAATACCTTTGTTCCCCTATCTCTTCACCTAGAAGCAATAATTGTCCAGTTCCCAAAATGCCCTCTCAGCAGGGTAGAAATGTCCCAGGGTACAGTTTCTCTCTTCCTAAAGCTAAATGCCAGATGAGCTTCCTCATCCCATCCCCTATGTATAAGCACTGCTAGCTATGGCTCTAGAAAAGTCATAACCATTTAGTGGGTAAAAGCTATCATCAGGAGAGTTCTACTTTAATGTTTCACCATGGTTCACCATGGAGAAATAGCTTGAGAGTGAATAGAGCTTTTGATGATGTCAACCTTAAGCAGAGTAGGAGATAATATTGATAAGAAATCAAAAGTAAGATGTTCCCTAGATAACCATTTGCAGATTCTTTAGAGTTAATAATGCTTAGCATTTAAAACCCTCACAGTCTGGCTCCAGCCTATCTTTCCAGGTTGCTTACACATTACTTCACATCCCACTCTCCCAAGAACTCTATAATCCAGCCAAAGTGGCCAATCACTGCTCCCCAGTATGGGACAGTCTATCTCTTCTGTATCTTTTCATAGCCTGCTTGGCAGGCTTTCCTTCTTCATCTCTACTTCCTGAAACTCCTAGGTCCCTTCAAGGTCCAATTTAAGCACCATCAACTAAAACAGGCCTCTCTGATTTGTGGAAGCAAGGTTATAGTCCTGATTCTTTCCATGTATAAGTTGTACTAGCTAGGTGCTAAAGTCCCTTCCAACTCACAAATTCTATGGTTACTCAGTTATGAGTGGGCCCTCTCCCACAAAAAAATAGAAAATTAACTTAATTGAAGAAAACAAAATACTTGGAAAGTTCTGGAAATATAAATGTTGTGAATGGTGTTGATGGGTATCTTGCTTGTGTTTTAATGGTGAAAACAGACAAAAAAGAATGGTGGTGCCAGACCTCATACCCTTTCATGTCAGCTGCGGGATATTTCTTCATTCTATCAATTGCATTCTTCTCCTTGGGGGTATAAGGAAGGGCCATGGAGAGGGTGAAAAGAAGGGGGGGAGCTTCAAATCTTAAAGTCTTTGAGATCCTACTTCCTCTGGCTCCTGTAAGTTAAAATTCCTTTACACTTGGAAGGTATAAATGGAATATATTAATGCTGTTTAGGAATCTCTTGTAGAGAAGCAACTGAAGTTTCTTAAATAGAAGCCAGATCATATATGTAAAAACACTTTGAAAACAGGAAAACACTGCACAAAGGCAAACAACATGTATACCTGGGCCACTGGAGCCTTTAAGCCACTGCCATATTGGTGAGAATGGAAATTAAAAGACAGCAGACAGGATGAGAAGACTTGAATCTCTCTTGTCAACTGTTGCCCATCTTTGACTTTCAGGGGGAAAAGAAAACTTTCAGAAGTTATTTTAAATGATGTGACTAATGCTAATTTTAACCACTGAGAAATGTGAAGCTGGGTTGAGGAATTTTAAATTCTTATTTACCTGGGAGGCTGGGTAAAAACATTAATTTACCTGTCATTTCCCTGGAATTTCTAAAGGCTGCAACATTTTGTTTCTGTCTTTTAAACTATAGAAATTGATATTTTGCCAGAGGAGGGAGTAAGGAATGTTTCTGTCTTAGACCTAAGTTTATATTTCTACCTAAGAGAGCCATAGATAATTCCAGGATTGCATTTTTATCATTGTCTCTTTAAATGTGATTAGTGGCCTAGAGCTAAATGTTTGTTGATTGACTGATTATCTTAACAAATATTTTCCAATTGTTCCAGAAATAGGATCACAGACCTTAGAGGAAGAGATTTTAGAGGCAATTTACTTCAATAGTCCTAGCTTCTTACATTTCCAACAAAACTTTTGCAGTTTGTTTTATTTGTTTATGTGCCTTTCCTAAGGACTTCAGAAATCTGCTTTCTATTTACGTGATATTGTGGGGGTAATTATTTTATCATCCATTGAATAATAATTATAGCTAACTTTATATAGTACTTAAAAGTTTGTAAAGCATCGTATATATATACATATATGTATATTACCTTATTTGACCTTCACCAAAACTATATAAGGCAGATGTCATTATCACCCCCATTTTAGAGATAAGAAAGCTGAGGCTAGAAAAAGTTAAATGACCTAGCTAGTGAGTGTCTGGGTCATGATTCAAACTCATTTTCCTAACTCCAAGCCCAGTACTCTATCTAATATGCCTCTAAATTTATGATGACGACCAAAGTCATCATAACAATTTTATACTTTTACTAATCTTCTTGCAAGAAGATGATTGGAAACTTTTGAGTGGTAAACAAATAGATGAGCCAATATAACCTTGAACTTTGCATATCTAAAAGAGAGTTCCAGACAGAGGTCAGAACCTACCAAGTAGCGACTACTTCACTCTGGCCTATTTTACTGGAAAAAAAAGTCGATTCCTAGATAATTGTTTCTACCATGGACAAGTGACAACTTCTCTGGAATTCCATTTCCTCAACTTTGATGTGGTTGGACAAGATATACTTTAAGCTCAAAATTCAAATACTTTCAGTTTGTGCTGTCTGCATGTTGTGACTAGGTAAAATTGGATCAGCACCTTTGAATCACTAAAATTGAAACTTTTGTAGATCTAGGACTGTCACTATAAAAATATATGATCTATTGATCCAGTACATTACAATAATCTTTTATTAACAACCCACATTGATCTATCACAAAAAAAATAGCTTTTGTCACAGCAACCCTGTGAGGTCCCATCTTACAGATGAGAAAATTGAAGATGAGAAAATTAAGAAATTTTCCCAGGGTGACAAGGCCAAAAAATTAGATTTTCCAACTCAATGACCAATATTTTTTTCCATGGAGATTACTTTTTCCTAGGACCTTCTGATTGTTAAAAATAAAAAAAAAAGTTAATATGGAGTCATGAGTCATGAAAAGTCAAAGAAGCCAACTGCTTCTGCAAATGCTCCAGCAAAATTCTAAAAATTAACCAGAAAGGATAAGGACAAAGAAAACCAAAGAAAAATTTCTATAAGCTCCTCTATCCATTTCAGAACAGAATAAAAAGACTGCCAGAAAATCAATAGACGCTGCTTGCAGATAAGCCAGGGAAGGCAGAAACTATGGCACCTGGAGAGCATGCTACAGTGCCTCAAACATGTTAGTGTAAAATTCAGACAACTCATCTCATAATCAAACAAAGAGACAGGAACAGTGCACCACCCAGGAAGTCAGACCATGCCCATGCCACAGTAGAAGGGATTAGAACAGCGCCTAGATGACTCTTCCTGAAAAAACACAGCAGCCAGGGCAGATGCAGCACCAAGTCAGCATAACAGCCAGGTAGCCCATGCCAGAGCTGCAGCAAGAAATAGGGATACAACACCACTGAAGCAATCTGTGCCAGAACCAGAGCTATAGCAGGAAACAGGGTTGACATAGCACCTAAGGAGCAAAGTATGGAGGTCTTGCAGGAAGCCTACTAATGAGACAATCAATGACACCTAGAACTGTGCAAAGAGAAGGAGACAGATAGGGGGACTAGGCCTATACCCAAGTCAAAACTGCATAATAGTAAGCCTGAATTTGGGGATTTCTGCAGAGTTTAGAGCCAAATCCTAGCCACCATATCTAGAATGGCAAGAGCATCAGTGTCCTGACAACAGAGAGAACAGAGTCAAGCAGAGATTGACCATCCCATCTGAGAGTAAAAAAAAGTAATGGAATACAATCCAAAGACAAAATAATAATTCCATAACTAAGGCTACAAGTATGAATAATCAGAAGAAAACATAAAACTCAAAAAAAAGATACTATAAGTTGAGAGAAGACCAAGAGATGAAAACTAGAAAAAAAGAGTAACTCCACTACAAGTTCAAATGACACCACATTGGCTGGGGCAGGGAGGGAGGAAGGGGATGGCTTTCTACAAGGCCTATAAGAATGACTAAAAGAAATGAAGCAAGAACTAAAAGGTAAAATCAGAGTTGAAATCAGAGGGCTGGAATTAAAAATCAGAAGAAAAAGAAATAAACTATAAGGAAGAAAACCTTATAGAAGTAGTGTATTGAAAAATAGAATAGGACAATCAGAGTTGAATAACTCCATAACATGAGAAATATAACCAAGTTAAATGATTTTAACAAACAGGAGAAAATGTAAGGTATCTACTATGCAAAAATAATGACCTGGAAAAGAGAGAGAGGAGAGAAAATTTAAGAATTGTCAGACTTCCTGAAAACCAGGAACAAACAGAAACATGGACAAAAATTATGAGAAATTATAAAAGAAAGCTACACTATCTATTAGAACAATGCACAAAGTGAAAAAGAATCTCATGAGCATCACCTAAAAGGAACTCCAAATTGAAAATTCCAGAGAATGTCATAATAAAAATCCTAGATCTCCAGGTCAAAGAAAAAATACTACAAGGAATCAAAAAGAAGTAGTTTAGGGAAAGACAGGAACACACAAGATTATACTATGACAACCATATAGGAGAAAAAATATTGAAATATGATTATCAAAAGATAAACGATAATGGTATACAACCAAGAATAACTTACCCTGAAAAGAATGTACACTCTTATAGGGTAAAAATAAACCTTTAACAGGATAGATGGCTTTCAAACATCCTTGATGGGGAAAACAAAAAAAAAGATGGATAGAATATTTGGAATGAAACAAAGCAGCCAAAAACTCTGGAAAGGTATAAATACCTTTGAATAATAGGAAAGGCCTAAATGATAATGTAGTGCCTACATTCTAATAGGAGGAGAAGAGCCAAGAGTCCATTCAAATGTTCTGGTTTCTAAGGTCGCAAAAGGAGTAAAGAACGACAAACACATGGTTTGGGTGTGGCTTTGTTTCTTAAAGTTGATTTTTAGAGAAGAAGGAAAGGGAAGAAGAAATGGATGTACTGGGGAAGAAATGAGGAAGAACCAGGAGGAATGTAGTATTTATCATAATTGGAGTGAGAAAAAAAAGAGTTTACCAACATGGAGGAGGAGAGAGGACAGAATCCAAATGGAAAGGAATTCATTCCCGATGGTGAGGTTCTCTGGATACTTATGTTTGTAGATGACATTGTGTTTCAAGCCCTGAAATATTGTGGAGATTTCTAAATGAGATGCATAATTATTCAAAAGAATTTGGATTCATGATCCAGGGTGGAAAATTCTCATAGATGGAGAATTAATACTGTCTAGATTGTGATATACAGTTGAATGTACAAATCATTGGGATATATAGCTCAGGCAGACACAGAAAATGGGCAATGAACTAGGCCCAGAATTGAAAAGGAAGAGCAGAGTAGTGTGGATTACCTTTGGAAAATATTGTAGTACTTTTAATGACCCCAAGATTCTCCCAGAAACAGAGGACCACCCTTTTTAATACAATATTCTTCCATCAATTTTGTATTTCTGTGAGAGTTGTGGTATACAAGTACAGTTGAAGTTCACTCATAAGGCACTATGGAGAACATTGTGGGCATAAGAGGTGATAACACATTACAAACTTAGACTATATAAGAGAACCTATGTAAAAAAAGGCATCAAAGAGATACATTATTGGAAAATGAAATGGGCCACAGATATGGTGGGATTAGAAAATAATCAATTGACAGCTTGTGTGGTCCAGTGATATCCACCAAATTTCAAGATATGTTTAGGAAGGCCTCCAGGACATTGGGTGTGCTTCCAATGGAAGATTTTCAGAAGAATATGGACAAGAGTTTTATAGGACAAAATAAGGAGGATTAGCTATGATCTTCAATAATACCAGGAATATTTACAATAATAAAATTATACATGCATCAAAATATTAAAGAAATTGAGAGGCAGCATAGTATAGTAGAAACAGTGTTATACCTAAAGGCTGGAGAGAGTTGGGTTCAAGTCGTGCCTCTGACACTTCCTAGATGTGTGCTATAGATCAATCACTTTTCTTGGTCTTAGTTTTCTCATGTGAAAAAATGGTGATAAAATACATTATAAACATAATTTGATGAAACTCATCACTGTCAGCCCTGCAAGGAAAGCATCATAATTATTCCTCTTTCAGAGATGAGTAAATAGGTTCACATAAGTGAAGTGAAAGGTAATAGAATAAGGGAACAAGATATTTAAGAGTATAAGAGAGTATAATTTGAATTTGTTCACTAAAGGGTGAAGATTGGGAAAGGAGGAAAGTGTAGTTAGAATATGGGGTGTTGGCCTTGGATAGTGCTGAGGAACAGATCCACTGGAGACTGAAGTGAGGACAAAGAGTGGGTTTAAGAGAAGTGAAACAACGGGGAGATAGAAACATTATCAACACCAAACAAAGAAAATTCAGAGTTCTTAAATATGGAAGTAGAATATTTGTGGTTGATGGCAAGATTGAGTTTTTCCCGGGCATAGCTGAGTTAGGATATAGGAAAAGATCATGGGAGTTAAATAGATTGAGAAAGTGAAAGAACAATAGGTATGTTAAGGTCACTCAGACTGTACGAAAGAGTGTAAGAAAGACCAAATGAGCCACCTGCAATTAATAAGGACCAAAGAGTATACCAACTTTACCACCATGATCAGGAAGTGGTTGAGGGGTGTAGGAGACCATCAAACATACAGCAAGTGTGGTAAAGAATGCACCATCAGCAGAGAGCCAAATCTTAGTGAGGACCAAAAAAATGAGAGCATTGAAAATGAAGGATATTTAAGATGGAAGCAAGTTTGTTAATTATGGAGGAAGTATTCTGGAGAACATAATAGAAGATCTGGAACGGTCTATTTGTATGTGTGGAAAAGGGGTAGGTTGAAGTGGAATTGGAATGAGGGAGTGTTCAGTTGAAGTTGGAGAAAATTGTTTGTTCTTCAGCAGATGAGGAGTCAATATCATAGAGAGGGGGAAAGATGTGGTAAGAGCATGTTAGTCACTGGGGAATGAATCCAAGTGGAGTGAGTAAAGGCAGGTGAAGTAGACCAGTAATTAGAAGTTTCAGTAATGATTTATTATTATGATCATTATTGCTTTTATTATTGTTATTATAGCCCTCAACTTCCCAACCTGCCATGTTGTTGTGATTTGAAGCAAGCCTGGAAGTACTATGGTTCAAACCTTCCTGTCTAGTTTGGACATGAAAGATAGTTTTCCCCCATCCATAAGCTCCAGAGAGCAGAGACTTGCTATGTTATGGCTTCAGGCAAGTCAGGAAGCGTACTTAGGAGGTAGAGGTGATTTGTCCCAGTCTAGAAACCTCTAAGACTAGGAGGAAGGAATGCCTGGAATTCTTTCTCTCCTCACTTCAGCTGCTTAGAAGCCATAGTTTTCTTCAAAGCTCAGCAAAAGTGCCACATCATTAAGAAATATTTGCTGAATTAAACCGAAGGCTTGTTGAAGGAATTTGAAATCTCGTAAGGAGGATATGACATGCAAAAATATAATGCAACACAGAATATAATAAGTGTAAATGAAAGAAACAGACAAACTACTGTCAGAAATTTGAGGAGAAAGGAGAAATATGTCGAGGATGACCTGGAACATTTACATATGTTCTGGAGCAGCCATAGTTCTGGACTTTGAGTCAGGAAGATCTAAGTTCAAACCCTTTCTTTGATACTAGTTATGGACCATCAATAAATCACTTAACCTGTCCATCTCAGCTTCTTTGTGTGAAAAATGAGAAGAATGTTATCTTTAGCCCCACCTCAAAGGGTTATGGTGAGTCTCAGATAACATTTTTTAAAATGCTTTGGAAACTGCAAAGCACCAAATAAATGTTGTTGTTCAGTTGTGTCTTCATCACCTCATGGACCGTGAGATTTTCTTGGCAAAGATATTAGAGTGGTTTGCCATTTCCTTCTCAGTGGATAAAGGCAAACAGAGGTTAAGTGACTTGCCCAGGGTCATACCTCTAGTAAGTGTCTGAGGTCAAGTTTGAACTCAGGACTTCCTGACTCCAGGCCCAGCACTCTATCCATTGACACCTAGCTGCCTCCCAAATAAATGTTAGCTATTGTTAAATTAAATCAGTTACCATCTTTACCAGGGAGCACAGCATGACTGCAACACTCTACTTACTTCCAAATTATCATTTAGTTGGGATTTATCTATTTATAAAGTAATATTAAAGTAGAATGTTATCTACTAACTTGTGAAGTTAACTCTATATTCCCTTAATAAACCAAACCAAGAAAATCAAGGGAATGACAGAGATGAAAGAGACCTTGGAAGGTAATTGATTTGTGGATTTACCTAGAAGCAATTGAGTCCTGAAATTATCTTAATTACTTGGGCATCATACCATCTCAGTCATCTCAGAAACCCGGGTATGAAGACTCAAATATTTCTTAAAATTTTTAGGGGGAGAACAGCAACAACTTTCCTTTGTAGACCATTCCAGCGTTTTTCAGTCCTCACAGTTTAAAATTTCTTCTATATATGTTTCACGGTCCATTTAACTTTCCTTCTGTCTGGACAGCCTCAAAAGACTGTTGACAGCAAAGATTTTTTTAAGTCTTTTTTAAAGGAAGCCAGCACAACAACTCATACCCTTTAAGGAAACTTTGATTTTTACAAGTAGACAGGTGATATGAGTTTCCCTCCAACACCCATTTAGATTCCCACACAAATACAATTTTAATCTCATATGTGAGGTATATGAAGCTGAACTTGACGAGATGAAATGTTGCCCCAGGGATTAAAAGTCAGTTTCACTGAAACATCTCAACTGAGATTTATTGAATTAAAATGATTCTTCTTGTAGACAATGATATTCCCTAAATTACTCACAGTATGTGGAACACATGTTTATGTTCCAACACTTTTTTCATTCTTTTAAATCATAGAATACTTAAGATTAAAAGATCCTAGATATAGAGACTGGAACTCAGAGGGAATCTAGTCCAACCCCTCATTTTATAGTTGTAGAAACTGAGGCCCAGTGTTAAGTGATCTGATCAAGGTCATAAAGCAGTAAGCATCAAAGCCAAGATTTGAACCCTCACCCTGGAGCCAGCGATTTTCTTCTATTTTATCACGTAGCCTTATTTCACTACTTCAAAAACATGTGACTTCATTGGTTCAAGTATGAGTACTCAAATAACAGTAAACACCACAATTACTCTTGGCTTTAGCAGATGATCTTTGTGAGTTTCTGGGACCAATAAAAGAAAAAAATCAGTAACTCATGATCCAGTCTCTATGGGAACTCCATTCTGAATGAGGTTGGTCCTTGGATGACAGACATATCACTAAAGCCAGTCCATTTTGGTAGGATCTGCCCAATCTCATGCTTCTCTACAACATAAAAATCCACTGCATCTGGATTGAGATTTTGAGTAAGATCTGGGTTCAAATCCTAGTTGTTTTTACTTTATACTTACATACTAAGTAAAAAAAAAAGTAATTTTATCTCTGTGGTCTTCAGTTTCCTCATTTATGAAATAAAGGATTTGGAGTAGATGACTTTTAAGGTTTTTTCCTGCTCCAAATTCTATTTCAGATTAGTCACTTCTATTCTATAATGAGGCATCTCCAAATAAGAGGGAACAAGTTTTATAATTCCAAGAGGAGTTTAACAAAATGAAAACTATTTGACGATAGGGACTTTCGGATTTGTATTTCTCTCCCCAACACTAACGTGGTGCCTAGCACATAGTGTGGAACCAGACCTGTGATTTCATTGCTATAGGGAACTCAATGGAGGAAACTCTCTCTTCCAGTATAGGCTGGCACCTTCTCTGCAAATTATAGTCTTGAAGAGTTTCCTAGGACACTGAAAAGGTTAAGTCATTCACCCAGCATCACGCTGTCAGTGTGTATCAGAGGTAGGACTAGAACTTAGGTCACTTGGGACGTGAAGCTGACTCTCTGTTAAATACATCACCTCACCTCTCAAAGAGAAGAAGCAACACACAGTACGCACTTCATAAATGCTTGTTGAGAATGTGTTGAATTGAAGAGACAGGTCCAAGAGCAACCTTGGCACTAGCAAGATCCCAGTAGATATGGAATGCCAGAACATTAATGTCATGCCATGACCTGGCTAAGAAAAGTACCAAATGAGCACTATAAGCACAAAGGTCAAGCGTCTTTGAAACTGGGTAAATTAGAACAATGTGATGTACCTTGTTAAAAACTCTCTGTTAACAAATTTGGGGGAAATTGTTCAAGGCTTGGATTCTTAGCAGGGGGGAAATGGGGGAGGAAGGGAAAGAAAAGATATTGGAAACTGTTAGATTGTGTTTCTATTTAAAAAAAAACAGGTTTGAAGATTTTCAAAGTATTATTGTCTGCAATTGCAAAAAACTGGAAGCAACTTAAATACCCAACAATAGGAGAATGTTTAAATAATTATGATGTATTATTATGATGAAATACTATAAAGCAATTAAGATGGAAGAGAAATTCCAAAGGAATTGGAAAGACATTTATGAAATAATGCTTAAACACTAAACATGATTATATGGAAAGAAATGAATGAGAATTAATGATCAGAGAATCTTGATGACAATTTAGAGGGAGAAACTTTTTTTAAAAATACTATGATACTTTACACATTGAAATTAATTGTTTTAATATGGATAGGCTAGAGATTTAACCTATCATTAGTTTAAAAGTGAATAATTATTAAGCAAGCAATATTATTGCCATTTAATTTTGTTTCGAGGAACACATTTAATCATGTTTTTTTAAAAAAAAGCAACAAAAAACCCCTCACATACCCATGTGGATAAAAGGTGCTTTAAAACCTGAAGATTTTGTAGAAGACCAAACAGCCTACTCCCAGGGTCCAATTCAAGGAAGCAAGGCTAGCGTTGGATTTCCCAGATAGCACCACAGACATCTATTAAGGTCTAATCCAGTGTCACGTTTCTGCCTAGTGCTGGCTAACTACCAGTCCAATTTGCTGGCTTCTCTTTCTCTGTGTTTTTTTTCATTGTTTCAAGCCAGGCAGAGACTTATCTTAATAATGGGTCAAGCCTCAGCCAAATGTGTTCAATTGAAGGCCACCATGGGAGAATGGCAGGATATTGTCTTTCCAACAGCAAGTGAATTGCAGGCAGCTTAAGGCAGTATCCATTTCACTATAATGCTGGTTTATGTTACAGCCCTTTTCAAACTTCTAATTGCCCTGTATTGCTGACATTTATAGACATACCCTATTTTAAATGAAAACACAACACTGAGGTCAGGAGGAGGTTCTGGGACAGCCGAGATCCCAGGTGAAGCTAAAGGGGGAAATTACTTTAAAACTTCTAAATGCCAAACATGTTTGAGAAAAAGGGAGAAAAAAAATAAAGTCTTGAGGGAGAAAAAACATTAATCTTAGCCCCAAGGTATAAATTAATAATAACTCTATTTAATTCTCTTAGGTAAACATTTGATGGTTGGATTATATAATTTTTAAATGAATGTAAATATTATTCGTTTGGCTTTGTAAATCTGGCAAGTCTCAGATTATGTGAACTTATTTTGAATATCATTAAAATCTTTTCCTTCTAATTTCACTCTTCTTTTTTAAGATACCAATTGGTCAAAGGAAACCAGCTTTGTCAGCTGCTTCTAACAATACCATCTTGTTATAGCCTTTCTATATTGTCCCAAGGCCATGATTAATAAAATAATATTTCATATTTACATAGGGTTTTTCACCTAAGTATCACATAGAACTTTACAAGCAGTAAAACACTGATTCCTTTTTTATAAGTATAGCCCAGGAATGGCATACCAAACTCTCTCCCCTGATTTTCTGGGCTGGTTTGTTCACCTAACCAATATTCACTCTGGCAGGTCTGGAGTTCTCAGAGAGGGTTTGCCCAGCAGCTAGAACTCAAATTCTCCCTTAAAGTCTTAGAGATAATGTCAGTGTGGAGGGTTGGGTTGATATAAGGGAGATACACATCTACTACCTGCCACTTTGGCTCCTGACCCCACTGATGCATTTCCCCTTTACACAGAATCAGTCACAGTCACATAATTGACTTAAACACAAAACATTTACTTGCAAGAGCAAGAATAATCATAACATTTATTCACTATAAAGCAAAAACAGGAATAATCATAACATTGCTCAATAGAAAGAAAAAGCAAAAATAATCATAAATTTTGTTCAATCTTTACTCATCATAAAACAAAAACAAGAATAATCATAACATTTACTCAACAGAAGACAGGAGCAGGAATAATTACATTATAACAGCCCACCCATAAACCTCCATCACACTGTCCCACCAGTGTACATAGCATCTGTGGAGGAGAATGAATGCACACAGAAATCTAGCATGTAGTCATATGAAGAAGAGAACAATGTACTTGGTATAACTCATGTCTCTGGACAACCAGCCTTGATTACCTGCGTCGCTACAGCATGCACTATGCTTTGCCTGTTACACAAAGCCATTTGTCTATTTCTTGCCTAGATATCACAGCTGTTCTGCTAGGCAGACCCACTTCTTTACTAGTTTTGTGTTGCTGAATTAATGGCAGTCCCTTTAATCACATAGCCATGTTTGGTACAGCGCTGAGAAAGTGTTGGGCTCTTTCAATGATAAGTAGTTCCCTTAAACCAAAGAAATACCAAATTCCTCATACTTGATCTGGAGTTCCAAGTTTTTACCTCTCATACTGTAGATAGGGGACAGTTCTCTGTCTGGTTCTTGAAATGCTATTTCACCTCACATTAATTTTATCAGTTTTCCATACACAAATTTTCTTTTTCAACCATCAAAATGTCCACAAATGAAAGGGGAATAGCACCTACAAGTATGGAAACTGAGGTGCAGATCCAGTAAATAATTTCCCCTAAACAGATAACTAAGGGCTCTTGATTCAATTAAAAATCCAACATACATCTATGATGTTAATTATAGAAAGAATTTATATAGCACTTTATGGTTTGCAAAGTCCTTTACATATCTCATTTGATCTTTTGGTTTTGTTGTTGTTGAATCATTTCAATCATATCCATCTTTTCACTACCCTATTTGGGGATTTCTTGGCAAAGACACTATAGTGGTTTGCCATTTTCTTCTCCAGCTCATTTTACATCTGAGGAAACTGAGACAAGTGGCTAGGAAGTGTCTGAGGCCAGATTTGGATTCAGGAAGATGAGTCTTTCTAACTCCAGGCCCAGCACTCTATACCGTGTACCACCTAGTTGCCTTAATCTTGTTAGGTAATGCTATCATTATCCTTGTGTTACAGCTGAGGAAACTGAGGTTGACAGCAGTTAAGTGATTTGCCCAAAGTTGTACAGGTTGTAAGTAGCGGAAACAAGACTTGAACTTAGCTTTTGTTGACTCCAAGTCCAGAGTTCTGTCCTCTATCCTATGCACCCTAGATACTTTGAGTTATCTACTGAGTGTTGAATGCTATGCCAGATGGTGGATAACATATGTTTAAGTAAGAAGCTAACCCTTCTATCATGGAGTTCATGGTTTAGTGAATGGTATGGTATATACAAATATAACTAGTAAACAAGTCTATGAGTCCCCATCCTCCAACAATCTGATGACCTATCTCTCTTCCTATAGAGTAGGGATAGACCCATGTTCAGAGAACAAAAGGCAAACACTGATTAATTCTCAGTTATGGGCTAGACCAAGATTAATTGGCTGATTTAGCATCACCCCTTGGTTTCTTCTAGGGAATGAGTTTCAGTGATTAGTGTTGCCCCTAAGATGACTTGTTTGGCTAGGATATTTAGCAGGATATACTCTCAGAGGAGTAACCCATCTTGTCAGCCTGTAAAGGAGGTACGAAGTACAGGCGAATTGCTCTCAGTCCTTTATTAAACTTTCTCCCCCTCTAGAGTCTGGGAGGGAGGCATTTTTTTACCCTCTCACCTCTCTTTAAGAGCAATACTTTGGTAAAGAAAACATGGTAAATTATATGTGCTTTCCAATATGGCCCAGGAGGAGAATTCGTGTAGACTTTTCCAGCCTCAGAGATGGCAAAAGTAAAGGCCTGGGAGTTCCAGAATAAGTAAAAATCCAAGAATATGGCAGAGGGGGATATAATTATCTAGATTGACCAAGATATCATAGGCAGCCTTAAAGAGAAGAGTTTCAATAGAGTGAAACCCAGATTGCAAACAGTTAAAAAGAGGAAGAATATAAACACCCATTTCTGCAAGTCTAGCCACTAAGGGGAGAAGAGAGATTGGATAGATTTGAATAAGTCAAACAAGATTTTGAATTTAATAGGCCAAAAAGAGATTTTTTTTTATTTTAGAAAAATAGAGATTAAACACTTATGGGCTTGAATGGAGGGAGGGAGGAAAGAGAGAGAGAGAGAGAGAGAGAGAGAGAGAGAGAGAGAGAGAGAGAGAGAGATGAAGAGAGAGAAAGAGAAATTGAACATCCAACAGTAGATAGTCAAGGCAATGGAAAAGTAAAAAGAGTGGAGTATAAAGTGTAAGGTTAAAAGAATCAGCCTAATGCCAACACTAACCAAAGTGAGGAGAAGGAATGCCTCTTCTTCTGAGTCAGGGAAGGAGAAGAATAGACTGTTTTACAGAGAAATTTTTCACAACTTTGCAAATATCCATTCAATAAATACTAATTAAGCGCAATAGCAGTTCAGAGGACTTGGGTAGCTAGACAATGGGATTTAATTTCGTCATGTTCTCTGTTTTGTAACTCATATTTGTCCTTATGGTTTGTTGTAGCCTCGCCAACTTTGTATTCCTGGACTTGTTTCTTTCTGTGCCTAAACAATTCAAATGTCCCACCATCACCACTGGATCTTCATTATACAAAACCTGATTTCCTTTACATAACTGATCAAGTTTTAATGTTATCCTGTGATTGATCTCACTGTGAAACTTAATCCCTATGGGCCATTTTTTATGCTGTACTACGACCACAATAAGACTTGTGATTTTTTTTCTTTTTGTTGACATGTTGTTCAAAATTGTTTTTAGACTACATCCCAGTCATACCCTTGGGTCACTTTGGTCCAGAGAGTTGGTCCTGTGCTGTGCCTAGCAACTTCCTGATTGGTAGTGGGTATCTGTGCCACTACATATCCCAGAATTTGAGAATCCAAAGACCCTCGAGTAATAATAGCACAACTATTGTATCTATCCCTGCCTCACATCATCTGCTTAATAAACATCTTGATTTGAACTGTTTGCATTGAGTGTAGTTGTATCTTCTTTAACTCACACCCCAAGTTTTAAGGTACATCAGCAGTACATATTTGAATAGCGTGATGCACAGCACTGTGTATGATACAAAGAAGCATAATTTGTAGGAGCTTGCAATTAAATGGGAAAATATACATATAATAAACATCTACATATGTAAATTTATATATATAATTTTATTTTCATAAAATATGTTTGATCCTTATAGCAATCCTATGAGGTTAGAAGTACAAATATTATCATCTCCATTTGATAAAAAAAAATCTGAGTCTGATTTAGGATAAGCACCTTGCTCTATATCAAGCAGCTATTGAGAGGCCAATGCAAGACTTGAACTGAACTCTTCTGACTCCAGATTCAGCATTCTTTCCATTACACCAGGTTATTTTACCGAAATAACAACAACAATAAATCTATGATATCAAATAACAAGGATTATTATTATTATTATTATTATTATTATTATTATTATTATTATTATTATATGGTGACACCAGATAAAACAAACACAAGTGCTTATTGACCTTTTGTAAAATGATATTTCTCATAATTTTTATCATCCTCCATAGTTTTTAACAAATTAACTAGTACTCTAAAGAAATATCAGGCCCCCCAAATTAAAATTCTGGCCCTGCCACTGCATCCTTCTGGAGTAAGACACTTAGTCTTTGCTAGTCTTTGTTTTCCGCATCTGCAAAATGATGGAATGAACTGAATTCCTCCTGAGGTCCTTCCTAACCCTAACTCTATGATTCTATGGTGTTGTCCTTGCTACTATGCCTCTCTGTAGGGGGAAAAAGATAAAATGTTAGCTAATTGAGTCAATTCCTAGGTATAGATGGATAGATGATAAATAGATAGACAAATGCATAGATAAATGGACAGATAGATAATCTATATGTGGCTAAAATAAACATAGAGATGGCAAGAAGGAAGGAAGGAAGGAAGGAAAGAAGGAAGGAAGGAAGGAAGGAAAGAAGGAGAAAAAAGAAAAAAAGAAAGGAAAAAGAAATGGAGGAAGAAAGGAAGAAAGAAACAAAGAATAGAAAAAGGTATAGGAGATTGAGGGGTTAGATTCAAAATGCATACAAACAGAAAGAAGACATTCAAACAGACAACAGAAAGAGTAGCTTCCTGGAACACCTGGTTATATCAAATTGCTTTCTTTATTCTGTCCATACCTAAATAAGCAGCTGTAAAAATATTTGCCCAAAATCCATTACAAAGGATGATGAATCTGAAAAAAATCTATGAAGAATTTGACAATATCTTCCAAACTAAGTAAATGATACTTGATATTTTGTGACATCAGTAAGAAGGAGAACACAAGGGAAGGTTTACACACACAATACATATATATGTATATATGTATGTGTATACATACATATATCTGTGTATGTGTATATATGTATATATACATATGTGTATATATATGATAATCTTTCATGATCAAGAAATAAGAGAGATCAAGGTCTTAGAGTACTCAGAAACATATTCATATTAAGAATTTCTTTCTCTAAGATAGAGTAGAAAGGCATTGGAGATGGTATGCATTGAATAACATTGCACACAATGAAATTAATTATACCCTGACAAGATATAATCGTTTACTAATACAGAAATCATTTCCAAGTCAGCTTTCTCTGTACAGTCATATCACCAACTGGTTAGGGCAAAGAGTAATTAGAAAAAAAAGATGAAAATGAGAAGACACTGAAAGTGATTATAGAAACCCCAGTCCAAAATGTTTAAACAAATTTTTGGTTCTAAAAAAATGAGAAATAGACAAAAGAAAAGACAATGTCACTGATTATCACAATGTTAGAAAAGTTTAAAAGATATTAAAATTGTCAATGCAACCAGGTAATAAACAGTAGCAAACAGCAAAAAGAAAAATAATAACTACACACGTGTAGGTATGTATGTGTATATATGTATGTATATATATATATGTCTGTGTCTACATATATATGTATAGGCATATGTATATATGGAGAATCTATGAAACATAATTCCATTTAGCTGAAACATTATGTCTTCTGCTTTCACTTACACTAAAAATGTCAATATGGATTTGGCTCAGTGCTTCTAGTAATGTATATTAATCATTAGACAAAAATTGAACATTAAAACTATCATCTGTTAAATTAATATTCATAGAAGGCCTATGCACTGCAATCTTTTTTTTGATTCTTCATATTCTTTTGATACTCTGATGCAAATACAAGAGACCCACCAAAGACTGAGGATAGCCTCTTTATTTTTTATATGTTTCAATGGTCACTGTGACCAAAACAATTTATCACCTAATGACCAACTTCACTAATCCTTTCTAAGTTTAGCTTGGTTAGTCCTCAGTCAACTGATGATCTGTCACCAGCACTATACTCAAAAGCCCTTTCCACTTCATCGGAATCTGCAATTTGTTTGTTTTCCATTAGCATAGCCTTTGAGAAACCAGGACCAACTCCATGCCATTGAGAGGTCTTGGATGTTTGCTGTTATAAAGCAGTAAAAGAAATCCAATGACAAAGTCATGATGAATTGCAATGTCTGGTTTTTTATGTTGAATATGATGATTTTTTTTTGGTTAAATAGGTAGGTGTCTATTTTCTCTCCAGAATGGACAAAGATTTAATTTTTTTCTTAAAATTTAAATGAAGAAAATGTCTCATATACCTTCTGCCTCATACCATCTATTTAAGGCAGCTAATGATCAATTTTAAGGAAAAGTAGACTTACATGTTCCTGTAAAGGAGAAACGCAATAGCCGATTGAATCAAAAAAGGGAAGTATTTTCTGATATAAAAACTGCAGTGTAAACATGAACAAAGGAAAAAGGAATAAGAAAGGAAATAGGAAGAATGTTTAATTGGAATGCTTGCTGAAAGAAAGACCAAAAAAATCAATAAATAAATGAATGGATGAACAGAGAGGTAAACGGAATGATATAGAAAAAAATGTTAATGCATTTTATTCATCTACAGCTGTACTACCAATGTGGTTAACTAATTTTCACACATTTTGGTATTAGCAAAACATTCTCCTATAATATTTCATTCCTTCCAATCTTAGCTAAAACTGAAATTTTTTTAAAAAAAATCTCTTGGGCATGTTTTAAATTTCTCATCATGATCACAATCCTCTCTTCTGGAAGACAAATAGGAGTGACCTTGGGTGCAGTTGGATATTAGTTGATTCATTATTCAGCCAATTTATTGAATGCCTGTTATGTGTCCAGCTCTGTCCTGGCAGCTGATCTTGTCCAGACTAAGAAGTTCCCTGGGGTTGCATCCTACAGAAACTGCCTCTTTAGAATCCAGCTTGGCTCAAGAGGCAAGGCAAGTATCATTCCAAGTTCCAGAAACATTTCAAACAGAGTGGAGTGCTTTCAGAACACCTAAGGTTCATTTAACAGGAAGTCATTCAGAATCCATTCAAACTAGGGACTTGAACTTGAAGATGTGGTTTGAACTTCTTTTGCCTGCTTCTTAAGGGGCTAGCATGATAGCAGAGATAGATTTTTCTAAATCAAATGTTTATGAAATGCTTTCTGTGGCTAATAAACTTATTAAAATCTCATTCATTCAAAGCAAAAATTGGGGAAGTTCTTTAATTAGCTTAATACTATTTTGTTATTAAGACAGAACATAGCAACTCGCTACTGGGGAATTAGAGAGAGTTATTTACCAACATTATCAGTGTAACAATTTTTTTCCTGTAGTCATCTCTGACTCTAGCACCTTGTAAGTCTTTTCATTGACACTTATTTTGAAAAGGGCCAAGGCTGTGTTTCTTAATCTAATTAGATCTTCCAAGGTAAAAGGCACTCTTGAGGGTAATCCTTCATTTCTTGTCTCACAGGTGCAACCTCATTTCGAAGGCATTTTGGAATGAAATCAAAATCCAAGAAGCATAACCTATAGCATGGGCTGTGAATATGTTTTTTTTCTTCATATTTTTATTATTTAATATTTTTATTTTTCAACATTTATTTCCATAAGATTTTGAGTTACAAATTTTTTTCCCATTTCTACCGTCTCCAAGATGACATATATTCTGATTGCTACATTCCCCAGTCTACCCTCCCTTCTGTCACCCCACTCCACCCCCCCCCCATCCCATTTCCCCTTACTTTCTTGTAGGGCAAGATAGATTTCTATATCCCTTTGACTGTATATCTTATTTCCCAGTTGCATGTAAAAACAACTTTTTTTCACCATTTGTTTTTAGAACTTTGAGTTCCAAATCCTCTCCCTTCTGACCTCCCCACCCATCCTACTTCAGAATCAAGCAATTCAACATGGGTACACATGTATCATTATGCAAAACACTTCCATAAGAGTCATGTTGTAAAAGACTAACTATATTTCCCTCCCATTCTATCTTGTCCCCCTTTGTTCAACGTTCTCCCTTGACCATGTCCCTTTTCTAAAGTGTTTGCTTTCACTACCTCCTCCCCCAATCTTCCCTCCCTTCTGTTATCCCCCCTCTCTTATCCCCTTCCCCCTACTTTCCTGTGGGATAAGATGCCCAATTGAGTGTGTATGTTATTCCCTCCTTAAATAAAATCCAATGAGAGCTAGATTCACTCATTTCCTTTCACCTGCCCCCTCTCCCCTTCCAATAGAACTGCTTTTTCTTGCCACTTCCACGTGAGATAACTTACCCCTTTCTATCTCTCCCTTTCTCCTCCCAATATATTCCTCTCTCACCCCTTAATTTTATTTTATTTTATTGTTAGATATCATCTCTTCATATTCAACTCACCCTGTGCCCTCTATCTGTCTGTCTATCTATATTCCCTTCAACTACCCTAATACTGAGAAAGGTCTCATGAATTGCAAATATCATCTTTCCATGTGGGAATGTAAATGAAATGGTTCAACTGTAGTAAGTTCCTTAGGATATCTCTTTCTTGTTTACCTTTTCATGCTTCTCTTGATTCTTGTATTTGAAAGTCAAATTTTCTATTCAGCTCAGCTCTTTTCATTGAGAAAGCTTGAAAGTCCTCTATTTTATTGAAAATCCATATTTTGCATTGGAGTATTATTCTCAGTTTTGCTGGGTAGGTGATTCTTGGTTTTAATCCTAGCTCCTTTGACCTCCAGAATATCATATTCCAACTCCTTTGTTCCCTTAATGTGCAAGCTGCTAGATCTTGTGTTATCCTGATTGTGTTTCCACAATACTCAAATTGTTTCTTTCTGACTGCTTTTCTCCATGACCTGAGAACTCTGGATTTTGGTGACAATATTCCTAGGAGTTTTCTTTTGGGGATCTTTTTCAAGAGGTGATCATTGGATTCTTTCAATTTCTATTTTACCCTCAGGTTCTAGAATATCAGGGCAGTTTTCCTTGATAATTTCTTGAAAGACAATGTCTAGGCTATTTTTTTTATCATGACTTTCAGGTAGTGAAATAATTTTAAAATTATCTCTCCTGGATCTATTCTCCAGGTCAGTGGTTTTTCCAATGAGATATTTCACATTGTTTTCCATTTTTTCATTCTTTTGGTTCTGTTTTATAATTTCTTGGTTTCTCATGAAGTCACTAGCTTCCACTTATTCCCATCTAATTTTTAAGGTGATGTTTTCTTCAGTGGTCTTTTGGACTTCCTTTTCCATTTGGCTAATTCTGCCTTTTAATGGATTCTTCTCATCATTGGCTTTTTGGAGCTCTTTTGCCATTTGGGTTAATCTATTTTTAAGGTGTTAGTTTCTTCATTATTTTTTGGGGCCTCCTTTAGCAAGTCATTGATGTGTTTTTCATGATTTTCTTGCATCACTCTCATTTCTCTTCCCAATTTTTCCTTTACTTCTCTTACTTGCTTTTTCAGATCCTTTTTGAGTTTTTCTATGGCCTGAGACCAATTCATATTTTTCTTGGAGGCTTTTGATGTAGGCTCTTTGACTTTGTTTACTTCTTCTGGCTGTATGCTTTGATCTTCTTTGTCACCAAAAAAAAAAGATTCTGTAGTCTGAGTCTGGGGCTGTTTTCACTGCCTGTTCATGTTCCCAGACAACTACTTGATCTTTAAGCTTTTTGTCAGTGTATGACTGCTTTTAGAGTAGAGAGTACTTTGTCCCACACTTTAGGAGCCTTGCACTGCTGTTTTCAGAGCTACTTCTACTCCAGTCACCATAAGCTCTGCCACAGCAGCACTCATCCTCCCCCAAGAACTGCCAACCAGGACTGCAACCCAGATCCAAGCAGGGAAAAGCAAGAGAACCCTGACTCTGCACCAGCAAAGCACTCCTTGCACTCCCACTCTGATCCGCAGCTTGATTCCTCCCACCATGTGGGCCAGGGACTCCAGAAGCATCTGATGCTTGAGCTCTGGAAGTAGCCACAGGAGCTTCCTGCTGCTGCCACTGTGCCACCTCCACCACCCCTGGGACTGAGGCCGAACTGTGTACTTCTCACCCAGATCCAGCAGTTTTCCCACTGACCTGCTCAGTTGTCTTTGGCATTTGTGGGTTGAGAAGTCTAGCAACTGCCACAAATCAGTGATTCATGGCCCTAAGCTCTGCTCTGCCCAACTCCCAGTCTGGTCTGTCCTGGCATGGTCCATGCTGGGCTGTGTTACTCTCCTAGCACCATGCGATAGACCCTTCCCAACAACCATCCAGGCCTTCTTGAGATGGAGACTTGTTTCTCTCTGTTGTTTTGTGGGTTCTGTAGCTCTAGAATTTGTTCAGAGCCATTTTTTACAGGTGTTTGGAGGGATTTGAAAGAGAACTTAAGTGAGTCCCTGTTTTCCAGCTGCCATCTTGGCTCTGCCATGTGAATAAGTTTTATAACTTAGTTTGGGGAACGGTGCTATGCTAGAGGACATGGGTCACTGAAACTAACACAAAAGCATTTTCCTTCACTGTTGCTTCTTTGGGCAATGCCTATAGGATGTGGCCACCCCACTGGGCAAAGGAATAGTGGGTGAGATAGAAGCAACTTATCTTAGCTAAGCCTTCAATATCAGGATGCAGAGGCAAGAATTTGTACTGATGTCAGTATCCTAATAACAAAATAATATCATCACTGAAGGAGTTAAACACAAACACCCACCCTATCAGCCACTTTAGAACCTAGGTCAGCAACCAATAGAAGGACTTTCCAAAAAAGCTATCTCAAAATTGGAAATGAGAGGCAAGGTGGTAAGAAAGTGATAGGAGAAGAGATAACTTGTAGATGTTTAGGAACCTAGTTCCGTGCAGAAATTGACCCCAAAAAGGAGTGAAAACTGAGCAAATCTGATTTCCCAGTGACCCTATTTGGCCTACTTTTTTTTCCTCTTTTACTGAGGAGCTTCTGTAGTTTTCAAGTTTATCCAGAGATGCAAATCTGTCAGACAATTGCCCAAGGAGGCTAAAATATAGAGGGTGTTGACAGCACTCATTCTCCTTCAGCAAACAAAAACAATGGAACTTTTCACCTTAATAGGAATAAGTAATTAAAAACAAGATATGCCTAGCTAGTGCACAATCTAGGAGAGGTTCCCTCAATTTTTGCACCTCCCATACTGCCATCCTCAGTGATTGACTCTATAATAGTGGTCATAAAAGTGTAATGGAGTCTTTGTCTCCACCCCACCCCCCCACAATTAGAGAGTGTCCAAAGGTTTCTCAGACCATTGTGTTATTGTGTTCCGTGGTCTGGAGTTCATACACACACACACACACACACACACACACACACACACAATTTTTCTTAGACAGTTCATGTAAGGATGCTTTTGCTGCTACTTGCCTGAGTGCTTGCCCCAGGCATAGTAATTGCTACTTATGGTTCTGGGATTACTGATTGATTTAAATGTTCATTCAAGATGCTTCTATTTGTTTTGCCTCTTACATTTAATGGAGAATTGAAATTACACAGTGGAAAATCTGATGATATTCAATAGTCAAGTCAGGGGCTCAATTCAAAGAAGAAATTTAGAGGTTGTCGTAACAATCTGGTGAGATTACAATTCACAAAGTACTCAGTAGGTGGAAACCACCTCAAGATAATGAGTGATACAAGGTGTCCTAAAAGTCTTAGTTCAAATCTGCACTGAACTTAAGGATGCACCAAGACTTTTGAACACCATATATGGTCTCTTCACTGAGATCTACTGCCCTCAGTGGTCATGGTACTGACTGGTTTGAAAAGCATCTGGAGGTACCAAATGTTTACAGCATAAGCCCGGGACTGTGACACAATCACAGATTCTTATAGGCAGAAGTTTCCAATTTAGAAGACAAGTCCAACATAGTTATAGATCATAGGTCCTTCATTCTAGGAAGGTAAAGGGGGGATAGCAAGCAGGCCAGTACAGCAGCCTCTCAGAAAGACTCAGCACTCTATTTGAGTCGGTTTTATTCTGTGCAGTTGGTACTTCCTTGAGGTCCATGGCCATATGCTTTTGTTTGTAAGTTTTTTTATTGAATCTGTGAATTTATTACTGTAGAAAAATCTACTAATCAGTAGAGGAACCTCATCATCACATTCAAGTAAGGATGCTTTCTATGTATCCTCATGCTTTTCTATGCTTTCTATGTAATTTAAAGTCTTAGATGTTTGTCTGGGGCACTATGTGGTTAAGAGACTTGATCACACAGTCATAAATTTTCTGGGGTAGGATTTGGACATGGGTCTCCATGACCCCAAAGACAACTCTCTATCCACTCTCCTTCTTCCCTCATTGATCTTTATTTCTCCCTGTAAGACTAACAGCTAGGGGACACAGTAGATAGAGTGCCGGGTCTGACATCTGGAAGATGCCTCTTCCTGAGTTCAAATCTGGCCTCAGACACTTACTAGCTGTGTGACCCTGGGCAAGTCACTTAACTCTACTTGTCCCAGTTTCCTCATCTGTAAAATGAGCTGGAGAAGGAAACGCAAACTACTCTGGTATCACTCCCAAGAAAACCCCAAATGGGGTCACAGAGTCAGACATGACTGAAACAACTGAAAAACAAGACTTTATACAAATAAGTTTTCATATTTTTATATTTCATATTTTTTAATGTTGAATACTTTTCTAATCAATTTACATGCTACCTTTGCTCTCCTGCATAAAGCAGTAGTGAACAATGCAAATAAAGGGAATTTTTTTTAAAAAGATGGGGCTGAGGAAAAGAGTTTCACAATATGTTGTCAAACTCAGCACTCTTAAGGGATCTCAGAAGTCACTAAGTCCTCTTCTTTTACTTTAGAGATAAAGAAACTGAGGTCAAGGGACTTGACCAAGATTATACAGGTAATAAATGTTGAGATGATGGATTTGAATCCAGATTCTCTGACTTTAGAGGCAGTGTTCTTTTCATTGGACCATACTGTCTCCACTCTTATTCCATCTCAACTTAACAGTTATATATTTACAAAACAGTATTCTCCTTCTAGTATTTGTATAGGATCACTAATACTACAATCCAAATGGAGTTTAGGGCTTTATTTCAAAGTGCTAATGAAAACATACCCTTGGTTGTTTTTATTGGTTTATAAAAATTCTATCATTTACATAGTACAGATGAGCACCCACAGGTCTCATCTCTGAGCTTTGTTGTTGTTCCGTCATTTCAGGCTCTTTGTGACCCCATTTGGGGTTTGAATGCAGGAAAATGAACCTTCCTGGCTCCAGGCCTGGCACTCTATCCACTGAGCCATCTAGCTTCCCTGTCTCTGAGCAGCTACTGGAGAAATTCTCATTTGTTCCCCTAAAGCTCAAGAATGTACTGTTCTTAGGCAGCATGTCATGATTTGGCCCCAACTTCCCTATCCTGCTTTGTATTCTCCTTGTTCCACTCTATGGTCTAGGCATACTTGAACTTTCTTGCTACTCCTCACACACACATCACTCTATTTCCCTTCTCTAGGCCTCTGTGTTCTAGAGAAGGTACCCTCCTCAACTCCATCTTTTCAAATTCCTATTTCCTTCAAAACCCTACTAAAATGCCTTTCTTGATTTCTCCCAGCTGCTAGTATTCTCCCTAAAATTTTCTCATGTTTATTTTGTGTATGTCCTGTACATGTTTATGAATGTACATGTTGTGTGCCATATAAACTACTCAAGAAATAGGCAGACAGGAAGTGTTAAATTTTAGTTTTTATATTCCCAAGGCCTGGTATATAATAAGTACTCAATAAATGCTTACTTATCAATAGATATGTATCCCAACCTCCAAAAGAGCCTAACCTAAGTAAAGCAGGACAAGAAAATTTTCCTACAAATGGATTTTGTTGACTGAATGAATGAATGAAATGATTATGTCATCTATGAAAAATTAGTGGGCATTTGTATCAGAGAGATGTTTAATTATGCCGTCAATCAACACTGATTTTATTAAGTGCCTACTACTCTGTACAAGACTTTATTTTCTCTTCAAAACTCTATGCCAATATTTTCTGACAGGTTTATTAATACCAATATTCCTCAAAAATGCAAATTGGAAGTATAATGAAATCCCTTTTTTCTTCCCATTATATGGAACTCAGAATCTTATAGTTGACAAGGTCTTCTGATCAATAGAGTACTGACCCACAAATTCCAGAAAATAACTTGGGTTTATGCAAGAAAAGTGTTCGGACCCTTTGACCCAGTGATCCTTCTACTAGGAATATAAACAGCAAGGTCAAAAGACAGAAAGGAAACTCCAATATGTGCCAAAATATTCATTACAACATATTTGGGGTTAGCAAAGAATTGGATACAAAGTGGGCATTTATCATTTAGGGAATGACTAAACAAATTGTTGGATATGAATGTAATGGAACACTAACAGATTCAGTAAGAAATGAGAAATAGGAGGGATTCAGAGAAACATTAGCATACTTCTATGAAATCACACAGAGTATTTATAAACTGAACTTTTAAACTGAAACTATAAACTCTAAACTGAACTTTTAAAAAACAATATACATGTATACATATATATGTATATATATATATATACATATATATATATATACATATATATGTATGTATCTAATGTTAGCCATCTCTAGGGTGGAGGGAGGGGAGGAAAAAAATTTACACAATAACTATTATATATTTAAAAGGAATAACAAGTTGTAAATTAAAGATTTGCAGTAATCATCTTTTTTTTAAAAAAAATAGACTATGCTATGGAAATGCTTGTTTTATTCCATATATTAAAAATCAAATAAATTTTTAAAATATATGTTTTTAAAAATTATTGAAATCATGTAAATGCAAGGAACAGTGAAAGGAAGCTAAATTCTGAGTAATTATAATAACCAATCTTAGCCTCATATAACAAAACATAGTTCTGTCTTCTTAGCAGAGGTGGGGGACTAAAAAGACAGGTGTGGTGACTGTGTCATTTGTTTATCTTTAAACATATTTCCTTTTTGTGAGGGAACTGATGGAGAGTTCCATTCAAAAGTCAGGAGTAAGGCAAGGGTTAGGTAATTGAGAATCATTGTGATAAAAAAAATAGAAGAATCATGAAACTTTTTTTAAAGAGAGATTTAATTAGGTCTAGCAAGCTTAAAGACTTTGGGGCAAATGTTTTAACTCAGAACCTTCAAATCCATTGAAAATTATTTCTGAGGCAGCTAGGAAGTGCAGTAGATAGAGCACCAGCCCTGGAATCAAGAGGACCTAAGTTCAAATCCAGCCTCAGATACTCACTAGCTCTGACCCTGGGCAAGTCACTTAACAGTGATTGCCTCAAAAACAAACAGAAAATGATTCCTTAAAATTGAGAATACACTGAAGAAAACAAAATCTTAAAAAATAGACTAACTCAAATGGCAAAAGAGCTCCAAAAAGCCAATGAGGAGAAGAATGCCTTGAAAGGCAGAATTACCCAAATGGAAAAGGAGGTCCAATGGACCACTGAAGAAAATACTACCTTAAAAATTAGATTGGAGCAAGTGAAAGCTAGTGACTTTAGGAGAAATCAAGATATTATAAAACAGAAACAAAGGAATGAAAAAATGGAAGACAATGTCAAATATCTCATTGGAAAAACCACTGACCTGGAAAATAGATCCAGGAGAGATAATTTAAAAATTATTGGACTACCTGAAAGCCATGATCAAAAAAAGAGTCTACATATCATCTTTCAAGAAATTATCAAGGAGAGCTGCCCTGATATTCTAGAGCCACAGGGCAAAATAGAAATTGAAAGAATCCACCAATTGCCTCCTCAAATAGATCCCAAAAAGAAATCTCCTAGGAATATTGTCGCCAATTTCCAGAGCTCCCAGATCAAGGAGAAAATATTGTAAGAAGCTAGAAAGAAACAATTTGAGTATTTTGGAAACACAATCAGAATAACCCAAGATCTGGCAGCTTCTACATTAAGAGATCGAAGGGCTTGGAATACGATATTCTGGAGGTCAATGGAGCTAGGATTAAAACCTAGAATCACCTATCCAGCAAAACTGAGTATCATGCTCCAAGGCAAAATATGGATTTTCAATAAAATAGAGGACTTTCAAGCTTTCTCAGTGAAAAGACCAGACCTGAATAGAAAATTTGACTTTCAAACACAAGAATCAAGAGAAGCATGAAAGGGTAAACAAGAAAGAGAAATCATAAGGGACTTACTAAAGTTGAACTGTTTGTTTACATTCCTACATAGAAAGATGATGTGTATGATTCATGAGACCTCAATATCATAGTAGCTGAAAGGAATATGCATACATATATATATGTTTATGTATATATATATAAGTGAATGCACATGTATGTATATATGTATGTGTGTGTATATATATATACATAGAGAGAGAGAGAGAGAGAGAGAGAGAGAGAGAGAGAGAGAGCAGACACAGGATGAGTTGAAGATGAAGGGAAGATATCTAAAAGAAATAAAATCAAATTAAGGGATGAGAGAGGAATATATTGAGAGAGGGAGATAGGGAGAGATAGAATGGGGTGGATTATCTCACATAAAGGTGGCAAGAGGAAGCAGTTCTGTGGGAGGAGGGGAAAGGGCAGGTGAGGGGGGAATGAGTGAATCTTGCTCTCATCAAATTTGGCCTGAGGAGGGAATACCATACATACTCATTTGGGTATCTTACCCCACAGAAAAGAAGAGGGAAGAAGATAAAAAAAGGGGGGGAAATGATGAAGGGGAGGGCAGATGGGGGTGGAGGTAATCAAAAACAAACACTTTGGAAAGGGGACAGGGTCAAGGGAGAAAATTCAATAAAGGGGGATGGGTTGCGAAGAAGCAAAATATAGTTAGTCTTTCACAACATGAGTATTGTGGAAGGATTATACATAATGATACACTTGTGGCCTATGTCAAATTGCTTGACTTCATAGGGAGGGTGGGTGGGAAGAGAAGAGGGGAGAGAAATTGGAACTCAAAGTTTTAAAAACAGATGTTCAAAAACCAAAAAAAAAAAAAGTTTTTGCATGCAACTAGAAAATAAGATACACAGGCAATGGGGTGTAGAAATTTATCTTGCCCTACAAGAAAGTAAGGGAAAAGGGGATGGGAGTGGAGTGGAGTGACAGAAGGGAGGGCTGAATGGGGAACAGGGCAACCAGAATATACGTCATCTTGGAGTGGGGGGGAGGGTAGAAATAGGGAGAAAATTTGTAATTCAAACTCTTGTGAAAATCAATGCTGAAAACTATGTTAAGTAAATAAATTTTAAAAAATTTAAAAAAATGAGAATATAATCCTTAATAGTAATCTTAAAGATGGTAAAATACCTTTTCTTCTGCCTAAAATGCTAGCCCCTAGGAAGGATCAAGAAAAGGGTGTCTTCAGAAGGATTATGTATTAGTACTAGCCCTAAAAACTAGTACCCACCTAGTACTTCTAATCTATTCAAGTCATGAGTATTTATCTTTCTTCTTGGTAGATTGAAGGAGTGATTAGACCTAAGCAAAACAAATTCTGACCATGTATAAAAAATATTTCTAGCTCTTTTTTAAGTTGGCAAGGAATAAGAATCTGAGGAGGTCCTCCTAAACTAAGGGATTCGCAAATGAGTTACGGTATATAAATGTGGTGGAACACTTGTGCTGTAAAAAATGATGAAGGGGGTAGTTTTGTAGCTCTGCTTGATTTCAACTCAGTGGAACAAGATACCCTTTCTAGGACAGGCTGATCTCTTCAAGTCTCATTGCCACTTGCTATCTTGCCTCGGATACTAAACACCTTTGCCCCTCTCTCCACCTCCTCTCCCCTCTGATTGGAGGGCTGGAAGGTGGAGTACTAAACTCCTCCCAAAGCTTAATTTTGTATCAAGAAGTAGTGAGTCCCACGTGTGGCTTAGGGAAGGCTTTTCTTTATGCAGTTCCGAGGGAGGCAGAAGGGATCCCTATTCCTCTTCTCTTCCCACCCTTCCCCAAGAGTGATTTTTATTCCTGTCAAGAGGAAAAGCAGGAAGTTGTAGCTGGAGTTCCTTATGATCAGGTTTGTGCTAACCCTTGATCCTTTGTCACTGGTTGGGGGGCAGGGTCCTTACGCACTATATCCAAGGCTTGACCTGTTTCTTATCTAATACCAGTTCCACAATGAAAACATATAGTGAATAGCAAAGAAACTCATTTATCCAAATAGCAAAACAGAAATCAGAGAAGTCATATATGCATTGTACTCTGTGTGTGTGTGTGTGTGTGTGTGTGTGTGTGTGTGTAAGACAGACAGAGATCACATGCATTCTGGGCTTGTATTCAGGAAGATCCATCTTCCAGAGTTCAAATCTGTCCTCAGATACTTCCTAGTTGTGTGATGCTGGGCAAGTCACTTAACCCTATTTGCCTCAGTTTCCTCATTGTAATGGCAAGCAACGTGGGATTTTCACTGTTTTTTCTTTTGAAGTCACTAAGGCAATTGAATGCCTTTGATTGAGTTTTTGATTGAATGAAGAGCCTTTGATGACCTGTTTAAGTCACAAAAAAGCCTAAGTCACATGAGTTTGAGTCACATGGTTGTGATGCCCTCTGACCCTGAAGAAGTGAGTATACATACTCAGAGGTTAGCGTTTTGCTTTGGGACTCACTCATTGGAAGAACATTCTTGTGATTTTGCCAGACGAGACTCTGGGTAGCCATTAAGGAGCCCCCCAGCTTTGAAAACCCAGATGTTGGTGCTTCTCTCTCTGGTAACTATGTATGTATTGCTATGAACAGATGGTTAGAAGCCCTGTCTGCTGATTTGTGTTATTTGTTCTGTTTATACAGTTTCTGCTTGTAATTTCTGTTTGTGTTTTCTCTGAAGTTCAGGGTGCTGACTTTTTCTCCTGAACTAAGAGAATGATATATGTATGCTTAATTAAAGTGAGATTGTAAACACCTTAAAGTTACTTTCCTTAGAAAAGCAGAACAAAGAACATGTGCTAGCAGCCCACCTGTGTGCTTGTGTTATCGGCCTTACACAACCACAGTAGCTGCAAGTAACATTGTTGTTACATTCATTTGAGCTGGAGAAGGAAATGGCAAACCACTCCAGTATCTTTTTCAAGAAAACCCCAAATGCATTCACAAAGAGTTGGACATGACTGAAATGATTGAACAACAGCATATATACCAGATGATGCAGAATGAAGAAGCTCTTCCATTGGGAGAGAGATAATGCAACTCCACTGAAAGAGAATAGCCTAGGTTTCACCCAAGGGGAAATACCCCATCATCTCTAGAGTAGCAAGCTGGGAATAGGGATGTGATGGAGACTGTCTGCTCCTCTCATATCTTTTTCTCCAGCCACCCAAACTGGAGTTGGCTTCTTTCATATTCCCTCTTAGAGCTGGAAGCCAGAAGCCCAAAATGACTCAACACTTGAAGAGTCCTGCAGAAGACTAGCACCCCCAGAGTCCCCAAAGGGGAAGCGGAAAATACTGGAACTCTCTTGTGCCTTCCCGACTCCACCAGCCCCTCCCATACAGCAGGGCATTCATCTCTTTGATAAATGGGCTTTGGGACAGGGGTTGTACCTTTATAGAGGGCAGATTTGGACTTTTAGCTTATTTCATTTTTCTTCAGCGACTCTGCTTGGTTTCAACTATATGAAACAAGATAACCCTGGTGTCATTCCCCCCAACCCCTGCTTTTCAGCTTCCTTTTGTGTTGTCTTCCCCATTAGACTGGCAAGCCCCTTGAGGGTAGGGACTATCTTTTTCTTATTTGTACCCCAAGCACTTAGGACAGTGCCTGACACATAGTAGACAATAAATATTTGTTGAATTAAATTGAATTGATAGAACAAAGCCATTCCTAGGATCTGATTGACTCAACTTCCCAGATGCTGTTTCATGGGGTAGGCTAGGACAAAGCTGCCTCGGGGACCTGATTGTTCTCAGCATTCCTGACAGCTTCAGGATCATCTAGGACCTAGCTGATCCAAGGGGTGGGGAACCTGCAGCCTCAAGGCCACATGTGGCCTTCTGGTCCTTGGTATGGTCTTTTGACTGAGTCCAAGTTTTACAGAAAAAATTCTTTTATTAAGTTTGGATTCAAAGGGCCACACTTGAGGACCTAGAGGCCCACATGTGGCCTCAGGGCCACAGGCTCCCTACCCCTGATTAGGTCATCAAAAGTCCCAGTCATGTGAAGTCAAGACCTCTCAGACTAAATAGGTTCTTAAGACCAGACAGGTCACCAAGCCCTGATGACCTACTGATCAGCGGCACTTCCAGAGAACTAAATGACACTGCATCTGTGTTACGTATTCTTACTGTGTATTCTCACTGTGTTAGGGCAAAGTAAGCCTCCTTTGCTAAAACTTCCATGACTTGTAAGTCCCTCATTTTATCCCAGCATTGAACCTGAACTAAGAAAGGGCTAGCATTAGAGCCATGCCTATAACACAGAGAAATCTGAGAAGATGAGAATGAACTGATGCAAAGTGAAGTGAACAGAATCAGGAGGACAAATTGTACAGAGATAATATGGGAAAGACAAACAACTTTGAAATAATTAGGAACTCTGACTAGCATGATAACCAACCATTCCTTTAAAGAAATGCCATTCTATAGAGGAAGACAACATGTACAGATACCAGTAAACACAAAAAATATGCAAAGTAACAAGGAAGTAATTTTTTGCTTGAGAAGGCATTTAAGAGCTAGCTATTGGGAATTGGGAAAGGCCTGGTACAGGAAGTATATCTTGAGCTGAGCTTTAATTTATTAAAAGGAAAATGGGATTCCAAATAGCCATCACTTCCACCTATGTAAACCTTTGCTATTGAAGGGAGAATAAGCAAGAACTATTCTTTTTTTTAATCTACTGTCTGTTTCCCATTGTTGTAGGTAGTAAAGACCTTTAGAAAACTTCAAAACGATTTGTGTTTGCTTTCATGACAGGAATGGAGAGTTAGGGTTCTCTGTTGTACAACACATCAAGACAGCAAAGAAACACTAGTCTAAAGGAACAGAGGGTACTTATGGGAAGCAAAGCAGGTAAGATCATTCTTGGGGCTTTTAGGAAAAGAGAAAGGGGGACATAAGGGACAGATGCAGACTACAAAATGCCCTCTAAAGTTTACACAGTAGCAGGCCTCAGTGGCTGACAGCTCCTTAACACCATCACGATAACTAGCCTCTCACCACGCCAAGGTAGAAAGATTCTGCTAGCAATTTGGAAATCAAGAGAGTCCTGAGTCCTATTGCAGGGAAGGTAGAGAGGGTTCCTATAAAGGAGTCCCTAGTCTCACTGTCAGGCCTATAGTAGGGCATGGAGATGTAACAAAGAATAGTTCCATTTAAATATTGTTCTACATAATGGTTGGTCAATTCTAGGGTTCGGGAACCTACCTACCATATATAACAATGCTTCAACAGGAAAATGTGTTCCAAGTTCCAAAAAATTGGCTTATAGGCCAACTGTTGGAATATATCTCATTTGCAGGTTGGTGCCTGCCTGCACTCAAGGAATTAAGAGAAGTTTGATAGATTCTAGGGCTGAACTAAACAGGGATCATTTGCTACATTCTTTTTTTTACTTTCAGATCATCAGTTTTAGGGAAAGAAAACTCAGGATCTTGTCTCTGGGTCTTGACAAATGAACTTGGCCAGTAAAAGAATTTATACTGCTCTTTTGTCATCATACGTATTTTCCATTACCTTGATGTACTTATCCCATCACAGATTCAGGATCTTAACCAGGTCTTAATCTGGGAAAACTGAGTTTTGTAGTTAACCTCAAAGTGCATATAATGACAGCCTAAGATAATTGCGTAGATGAAACAAAGATTGAGAGAGAACAACATCTAACCCCTTCTATGCCAGTAAGGAAGGGGGGAGGGATGGAGGGCAAGAATAAGGACTGGTAGAAGGAAATATCCACAGAAAACATCTGCTGGCTATGCACAAAGAATGAAGAGCTCACTTATTCTTGTGTGCTATTGCCAGAGGTCCACCCCAGTCCCCCCCACAAAATGTGACATCAATGGAGAGCTGTTTGTTTTTTCTATATTCAATAGATCAAAAGAACAGGCAGCAATGCAATCTGCTCTTTGTATGGAGAAAAGGTCTATCCAGAGGGAAGGCGGGCACACATCTGGAAATATCTGTTCAGGGAAGCCACTTGAAAAATCACCACGTACAAGCCATAGGAGAAACATCTGTGCAGTGTACAGCCGACTGGTGGAGGAGGGGGAGTTGCTGGAAAGGGACCGCATAATCAAGACAAAGATTAGGGTGGAGACAGGCACCCCATTGAATGACACAACCTCCCAGACCCTGTTTTTTCAACCACATTCAATCATCAAAGGCTGCTTCCCCTTCCAAACTGTTTAGATTAGGGGCACCTGCTCCAGGCATGACAGGGAGAGGGCAGATCACCCCTTTGTTGATTCTTGAAGAGATAACCAAATGGAGTTGAAGAGCAGTCAGCGTGTTCTAAGTATAGAGTTCAAAATATGTCTATATTTACTCAGAAAAATGCCTTTGCGTGGCTCTTATATATTCATTAGGCACTCATATTAGTGCTTTGGTACTTTGGAAAGTAATGTTGTTCAGTCATTTTCAATGGTAATTAAGCAATTACCATTGAAGATATTGTAATGTCACCCCTTTAAGAAGCAAGCTAATAATACCAGTACAAATAATCCTCATTCTGCTAATCATATGGCTCCATAATTTTAGTGAAAAAGCAAACACATGCCACCATGTCATTAAAATTTCACATGAGACTTAATGAGTTTTCCCATTTTCACGCCTGTGCCTTTGAGCAGGAGGTATCACAAGTAGGACAAAGTCAAAACATGGCACAACTGTTAGGGTGAAAACTGATCAGACTCATTGTTTTACTTTTCTATGAAATATGGCCATTAACAATGGCATCTTCTTTCCTTGGAATTAATTAGCAAGTTGTCATTTTATATGAGACTTCTGCGGCCTCTTGCTTTTATTGCATTTTGAGGTTATGTTTACACAGATAAAATAAAGTGGAGAGCTGAGGAAAGCATGTGAATAATTCAGACCCCAAACCCTACTGTGGGTGAAGGGAGGGGACTTCAGTAGGAATTAACCACATTGGCTATCCACACTGAGTAAATTTAAAGATGGTTGCTTAACTCTCCACTTCTTTTTAGCCATGTCCACATACCTTGATACCAAGATTTCACCAGCTGTGTTATATCCACTACTTGAACAGATCAAAACTCCTTTTCTTCTTGGTCTCTGAGACCTGCTGTGGCTGAAAATTCATCATCTCATGGCCTGCCTAGTGATGAATGAGTCTCTCTAAGACTCATGAAATAGGTTGGTCTTCTAAGAATAAACATATATTCCATCACTAGGCCTGTTTATAAAACATAGCCAAATATATGATTCTATGATTTCTAAGAACTATACCTAGGGATGGGTGCCTGGGACATTGTTCCATATTGTCAATATTTAAAAGGTATTTAACATCATTTGTACAAACTTTCAGCAGGAAAAGATATACATATTTGCATATGTATGTGTGTATATGTGAAATACAAGGTATCTCAAAAGTCTCAATGTGGTTTTAAGATTTAATAGCTATATTTACATTTATTTTAATAGGATAAGCTATTAAAACTTAAAATTACATTGAGACTTTAGGGATACCTGGTATGTGGTTTTTAAGACTCAAGAACTAACTCCTAAGTTTAGATAGAATCCTGTTTTATTGAGTTCAAGGAAACATCAAAAAATTGAATCTATCGATAGAACTAGAAAGGACCTTCATATATCTGGGGTAACTGTCTCATTTTTCAGATAATGAAACTGAAGTACAGAGAAATTATACGACTATCTCAAGGTAACACAATTTTTTTGGTGCTAAAACTATAACACATCCAGGTCTCCTGACCTCATTGAATATATCATGCTGCTACTCATTCAAACTTCATTAAAAAGAAAGCTTATTGTTACAGTGTACAAAATTATTGCTGTTGTTCAGTCGTGCCTAACTCTTCATGACCCCATTTGGAGTTTTGTTTGCAAAGATACTGGAGTGATTTTCCATTCCCTTCTCCAGCTCATTTTACAGATGAGGAAATTGAGGCAAACAGGGTTAAGTAACTTGCCCCAGCTTACACAGCTAGTAAGTGTTGGAGGCTGGATTTGTACTCAGGAAGATGAGTCTTCCCAACTCCAGGTCTGGTATTCTATTCACTGTGCCACTTAGCTGCCTTCACAAAGTAGGTACATATCTATATCTATCTATCTATCTATCTATCTATCTATATATATATATATATATACATACATACATACACATATATACATATATACATGCACACATACATTTATATGTATGTATATATGTGTATATATGTATGTATGTATATATGTATATATATGTACGTATGTATATGTGTATATATATATAAAACAAATATCCACAAAGTAGGTACATTTATATATATATATGTATATATATGTGTGTGTATATATATATACATATATATATATAACAAATATTATTTGGTTTATACCTTTACGTGCAACAATAACAAATTGGAGAAAGAGAACAGTGAGGATAGAGACTTGTACAAAGGAAGAACATAGTTTGCAGACCCTAGAGCAGTAGTGTCTGGAAGGCTAAATGTTGTTATGCCTATATTTAGCTTACTTGCTGTAACTATATTTTAATGCAACGTAATATATTTTACATAAAGTCTGGCATGTGTTTCTTAATGTTGTGCCAATGATTTTGCTTTTTTGTATATTTAATTAATTGTGAATGGGGTTTTGTTGTTTGCTTTCTAAAAAGTATTTCTTATGGTAGCTGGATAGCTACTAACAAACCCCAGAAATCATCACAGGACAAATAAGATGTAAATCATTAAGGGGAAGGAGCACTTTTCAGCCACTTACTGGCTGTGTTACCAAGGACAAGTCACCTAAACTTCGCTAGCCTGAATTTCTTCCTGTGTGAAATAAGGGTGTCAGTCAGCATGATATCTCACTTCCCTTCTAGCTATAACGGTCTATGATTTTAAGATAATTATTGTTTGCTGTTCTTGTTTAGTCATGTTTGACTCTTCATGACCCTGTTTGGGATTTTCTTTGAAAAGATACTGGAATGATTTGCAATTTCCTTCTCCAGCTCATTTCAGAGATGATCAAACTGAAGCAAATAGGGTTAAGGGACTTGCCCAGGGTCACGCAGCTAATAAGTGTCAGAGGTCACATTTGAACTCAGGTATTCCTGATTCCAGGCCCGTGTTCTATCCATTGTGCAACCTAGCCACCTCTTACAACAGCTTCTACCATTCTCCAAATATTTGATGTTTCAGGAATTGAACCACAATGTATCCTAATACATTCAAAAAGTCGGCCATGCTGGAGGGGTGGGGAGGTGTTTGAAGTCTTGTGACTGATACTGTATAGAAACTTATGTGGTCACTTATAACATATACCTCTCAGAGAAACTATGGTGCAGCGGAAAGAATATTGGACATAAAGTCAGAAGATTTTAGTTTCCATTGTAGTTGGTGGCTTTTCTGGAGAACATCCTGGAATAGCTCTGGACAAGTTAATTCATCTCTCTGAGTTTTGATTTCCTTATCTATAAAAGGTGATAATACTTGCATTATAGAATCCTTGCATGTAACAGATTTGTTACAAGAAAAATGTCATGTAAATTTTAAAACTGTGTATACGTATGAGTAACTATGGCAGCTGGTACAGCAAGTGGGAAAACTAGAGGACTTGGTTTTGATCTTACCCCTAACACTGGGGCAAATCAATTTTTTTTAAATAAGGGAGTTGGACTCTGAGTCCCTTCAAGCTCTGTATCTATGATCCTATTTCTTCCTTTTCCTCCATTACATAGAGAAGAGACAGACAGAGACAGAGAGACAGAGACACACAGAGAAAGATATGTTGGCTTCGTTACTCTGGGCAAATTATTTAACTTCTCAATACTTTGTAGCTGGGGGCCATCTCCAGTCATCTTGATCTATATCTTCCCACTGATGGCTCAGAAACCAGATGGCTAAGGAGGAGAAAGTGAGGCTAGTGACTCTACATGACCCTCCCTCACTTAAATCAAATTCACTTGCAAGTCATGGCATCACCTTCCTGATGTCATGGTCCTCTTCAAGAATGAAGGACAAACAAAAACAGGTTCCATAGATATAAGTTGCAGAGAAAGTTCAATTTGCTCGTTTGCTGGAGCTTCCTCTTACAGAATTTCCCTGTGTCAGCAAAATCACAAATTCCGTCAGTATCCTCTATAGAGAGAGATGGTCTTGTGCTTTTTTCAACACAATTATTTCTCAATATACTTATTCTTCCTCCCCTCAAAACCCTCCTTTGTAATAAAGAAAAACAGTCAAGCAAAACGAAGCAATATCATGACTACATCTGCCTTCAAATGGCACATTAAGCATCTGTAGTACACCCGTCTCTCCCCACAGCCGCCAAAGGGATTGCAGGGGTGTTTTATTATTTGTCCTCTGGAATCAATATTGGTCATTGCATATAATCTAAGTTCAGCTGCCTTTTTCTGTCATTTTCACCAGCATTATTGTAGTCATTATGTATAATGTTCTCCGGGTTCTGCTTTCTTTGCACTATATCAGTTCTGTCAAGTATGAATTCCTCATATTCATTATTATTTCCCGCTGGGCCAGCCACAACAGCACTAGGCAAGGCCCCACTGGCGCCTGCCCCAAGGTAGGCCAGGAGACCACCTCCTGTCTCCTGACAAGGCTCTCAGACACCCCAGGACATTCTTCTTCCTGATCATGCCCACTTTGAGGCAGACTTCCACAGTCTCATAAGACACAGCCATACTTTGCCTGCCACAATCTCAAATGACAACATATAAGTCCATATCTCCTCTATCGTTAGAAAACCTTCACTAGATCTCATGATCTCTGCTAGCTATAAGTCTATATCTCTCCCCTCCTTCTTGGCCACACTCTTTTTATTTGCTTGCTTTTAAGTCCTCTACAATCAAGCTTGCAAAGTCATCATTCCTCTAAAACTGCTTTCTCCAAAGTTACCAATGATCACTTAATTTTAAAATCTAATGACCTTTTCTCAATCCTCATCCTTCTTCACTGTTCTGCATCACTTGAAAATGTTGTCCACTTTCTCTAGATTCTCTCTCTTTTCTGGGTTTTTGAGACATAATTGTCTCTTGGTTCTTATCCTACCAGCCTAACCATTCTTCATAGGTCTTCTTTACTGATTCTACATTCATGTCATGTCCAGAAACTATGAGTACTCTTCAAAGTTCTGTGTTGGGCCCTCCTCATGCCTTCTATACCATCTTCCTTGCTGATCTCATCAGCTAGCAATGGGTTCAATTATCTCTATGCCGATGATTCCCTTATCTCTATAGCCTAGATTTTCCCCACTAATTTCCATTCCCTCATCACTAACTGCCTATTGGATATTTTGAACTGGATGTCTCATAGGCACCTCAAATTCAGCATACCCAAAACAGATTTCAATATCATTCTCTCTAAACCCATCTATATTCCAAACTTCCCTATTACTGTTGAGTTCCACCTTCCCAGTCACCCAGATGTTGACTTCAGTGTCATCCTCAACTCCTCATTCTCCCTCACTTCATCTTGCCAATCCTTTGCCAAATCTTGTCATTTCTACCTCCAGAACATCTGTCACATGTCCCATTGTCTCCCATAAAATAATCATCTATTTATTTCAGAATCTTACTTCTTCTTACCCCAGCTTTTGTCTTCTAAATGTTCTTTACTTTACACTGCTCTTCATTCCATTCAATGCTCCACTGATCTGCTAAAACAATTTTCCTAAAGCGTAGGTAACTCCCTATCTAGTAGTCTCTACTTGTTCCCTATTACCTCTAGCATCAAATATAAACTCCTTTGTTTGGCATTTAAAGCCTTTTACAACCTGACCTCTTCCTACCTTTCCAGTCTTCTTGTTCATTATTTCTCTCTACCCAATCCCCAGTCCAGCGATACTAGGTCCACTTGCTGTTTCTCACACACAGACTTCCAGACGCCGACTCCATAAATATACAACCTATGCATTGGCTAACCCTCCTGTCTGAAATTCTTTCTCTCCTAATTTACAGTTCTTAGATCCCCTGCCTTCCTTTAAGATTCAGTGAAATGTCACCTTCTGCAGGCCTTTTTTAGTTCCTTCCCACCAATTGTTAGCGTCTTCCCCTCTAAGGTCACCTTGACTTCATGTATTTTGCATGCATCTATTTATATACATATTGTTTCTGCCATTAGAATATAAGCTCTTGAGGGCAGGTACTATATATTTTTTCTTTGTATATGCAGTGCTTATCATAGTGCTTGACATATAGTCGGCACTTAACAAATCCTTGTTGAGTGCTCAATTGATCACTTATGCCCAATAATAATCTATGGCATTCTGTACCACAATTCATTCAGTTTATTCCCCAAACAGTAAGCATCCCCTTTGTTCCCATTTATTTGTTATCACAAAAAGTAGTACTCTGATTACTTTTGTAGGTGTGGAACTTTTCTGCATGTCTTTGTCTACCATTAGGTATATTCCCAGTAGTCTGAGCTTGGGATCAAAAAGTCTGAACCATTTAGTAACTTTTCCCATATACTTCCAAATAGCTTCCCAGATCAGACAGACCATTTCACAACTCTACCAGCAATGTATCAGTAAGCCTGATTGATACATCTTCACTAACTTTGAATATTTACATTTTTCATCTTCCTTGACAATTCTACGGATGCAAGTTGAAACTTTAAACCAACCCTCTCAATGCTTAGATGAGAAAACCAAGAGGTGAATGACTTATCCAGGGTCATGTGTAGAACATGTAATAGATCTGGGAGTTTGACCAGATGTTCTAATCAGTGTTCATGTTATTATACCAGTCTGCTTCCTTCCCTTTAACTGACCTAAATCTTAAAGTTTAAAGTTCCTTCACCTAGAGGAGGCAAATAATGGTACTCCTCCTTCACAAAACTTGACATAATCCATGAGATCCTTTGTCAACAGAGTCAGGATTACTAACTTTGTGGAACAACAAGGGAATGTTTAAAGAATCAACTAGGATGTCCAGTGACCACTGTCTAAAAGTGTAGCACTATAGTCTTATTGGGATAGCTTACTGATACAGAATTAATCAGTCAACTAATATTTACTGAGCACTCAGGATACCTAGCACAATGCTAGGTGTTGTGGGAATTATAAACGAACCATATAAGATTTGCTCTCTGCTTCATGGAGTTTGCAGTTGAACAGATAGACTGACACGCATGCTTCCTTCAAGTCTCATCTAAAATCTTACCTTCTGTAAGAAGCCTTTCCCCATCACCCCTAAATGCTAATGCCTTCCCTCTTTTTTCTCCAATATATACACATATATAATATTTATAAATATTTAACTTGACCTAATATAACATATTTTAAAATATATAGTGTATTATAGCTTTATAAAGTTATATATACATATACACATATACATATACACACTATAGATATAGTATGTGTATATATATGTGTGTGTATACATATATGTGTGTATATACATATATATATGTATATACATATATATACATATATATATATATATATACACATATATATCTTTACATAGTTATTTACATGTTGTGTCCCCCCATTAGAGTGTGAGCTTCTTTAGGTCAGGAACTGCTTTTGCCTTTCTTTGTATCCTTAGTAAAATTTAGGCACTTAGTGTAAAGCCTGACATTTTCAGAAGTTCTTTAGTCATATCCAACTCTTTGTGACCCTCTTTGGGGCTTTCTTGGCAAAGATACTGGAGTGGTTTGCCATTTCCTTCTTCAGTTCATTTCACAGATGAGGAAATTGAGGCAAAGAGGATTAAGTGACTTTTCCAGGGTCACACAGCTAGCAAGTGTCTGAGGCCAGATTTGAACTCAGGAAGATGAATCTTGGTTGCTTGGAAGATGAATCTTCCTGATTCCAGGCCTAGCACTCTATCCACTGCACCACCTAGTTGCCTGGCATATAGTAGGTGCTTAATAAATGATTATTGACTATCTGTAGGCTTGACTTATATAATGCTTTAAGACTAGCTAAGGAAAAGTTTTAAGTAGACTAGAACAGACCCACAGGCAATTATGTCCAATACTATTTTTTTTCTTTCTCCCAAAATAGCCACTTAGTAGTAAACCTCTAAGCCTCAACACTTAGGCCACACAGAGCTATGTGCTGTGGAGTCAATGTTCAATGGCAGGTTGTATTCCATGATGTAGAGCTGAGTGAGCATTAGACATAGTGGTTATCCAGTGTAAAGTGAGACACAGACATGGTTCTCACCAGTCCTTGGTGAAACCTTACCACTGTAATAAAGGCTTGGGTTTGGACTGTAGCTGAAAGCTTCTCAGTTATTTTTTCTGCTTCATCTTCCAAAGTCAATCTGGGTCATCTGTGGAAAATACCTCCAACCTACTGGACATTTTCACTTGCATAGTCAATCATCACTTCTAATTTAATAGGTCCAATTCCAAACTAACCGCCTTCTCTCTAAAAGCAATTTCCTCCTCATGTTTCTATTTCTGTGGATAGTGTCATTCTTCCAGTTACTAAATTTTCTTTCTATTTCTCATCCTTTAAGTCTATTAAGTGAACTAGATGCTTAGAGTGGGAAAGGATCTTAGAAGTCATTTTGTCCAATCCTTTCATTGGACAGACGAGAAAACTGAGGCCCAAGCATAAGTGTCTTGCTCAAGGCACTAGAAGTGGTATCTGAGATCAGATTTGAACCAGATCCTTAAACTCCAGAGCCAATATTCTATTCGCAATACCTTACATGTTGATTTTTGCTTCATAATGCCCTTCATATGCCCTCATCTTCACTTCTCAATGCTATTGGCCTAAACCAAGCCTTCACTAGTTCACAGTGAAATTATTGCAATAACAGTGCTTCTTCACTTCAATATCTACCCTCTCCAGATTCATCCTGCGTTCTGACACTGGATTTTTTTCTAAAATACCAACTTTAATGTGTTATACCCTTGCTCAAAAACCTTTAATGGCTACCCATTGCCTAGCAAATAAATTCTTAATTTGTCATTCAAGGACCCCCCTCTAACTTATATTTCAAAACATATCCACCATTATTCCTCTTTGCTTTACTAAGAACAGTTGTTCCATTCTACCAGGTGGTCTCTTAGCATTGTTCCCTCTACCTGAAATGTCCTCCCTCACTCTTTTCTCTACCAATCAAAACCCTACACATTCTTCAAAGTCTATATTATGTCCCACTTCCTCCATGATGTCTTCCCTGATCATCACAATCAATGTCCTCTCCCTTCTCTGAAGTGATAGCATTTATTATCTAATCACCTCAAATTGCTCTTAATTACATATTGACTTGTAATGTTTAATGCTATTGGTTTATCTTATTATTTAAATTTTTATGTATGTGTAAGGCAACTGTTTAAGAAAGAAGTTTAGTTACTAAAAAGGTGAGAAAATAAATGTATTCAGAAAAAAATAAATAAATTGAAGAAAAACATAAGTTAATTATTTTCACCAGCAAGCATTGTGAGGGTTGAAAGAGGCAGAAATTACTTTTATTTAATAAAAACACCTAAAATTTCTATTAAAGAACCCAATTTGCAGATAAGCTATGAGCAGTTTAGCTACAAAAAGAGGTAGAAAATGAACTGTGGTATAAAGAAAAAGGCTTAAATAACTTTGTAAATAATTTCAGGTGATATCTCTGTTATATGTGAACACTTTGGAAAGAGGCAGAGAGAAAAAACTTTTGTCTATTAAAAACAAAAATAGAAGTGTGACACAACCCTTTTTAAAGACACAGACAATGGAGGAAGACCACTCAGAAGACTGATGAATGGCTAAGTATGCAGAAGGGTGAAGAGTCCCTCAGATTATTTGTCTGTAACTCTAAGGTTAAAGAGATTAAAACAAAAAGAATGATAAATAACTCCTCTGAAATTGTGGGGTGACTAAATAAGGACTGTTCATATCATAAGGGAGATTCCCCAAGTTTTCAACCTCATAAAGGAAAGGTGTTTCATTGAGTCAAGCTTTCAATCTTGAAAGTAGTCAATAAAGAGAGGTTGAAGAAGCTTGGTTGGAATGGAGCAGGAGAGCAAAAAATGAGCAAAGGGTAGAAATATCAATTATATCTCTACTGTGTGAAGAAACTAGCTAGAGGAGCAGTGAGCAGAAGGGAAGTCTTCAGCTGATTGGTTGTCTTTTCATTGGAAAAGAGCTTATTTTAGCTGTTGCTCTTCAGCACCATCTACAGTTTGAGAGGGGGAGTCTCTCAGGAGTGTCTTGCTGCTTGTTGGACTGGTTTGAGAAGGAAAGGTAGAAAGAGAAAAGACAGGTTTTTCAGCTGCTTTGTTGTATAGGAAGAGATGCTGATATCTCATTTCTAATTGGATGATGCAGAATTCTTTTGAGTTGGCTGGGCTTTTCTGCATTATCCAGAGAGCCTTGGCCAAATGAACTTTGCATAACTCTGGTTTAAAGGGATCTGCTAGCCAATATAATAGATTCACACTTTCCAGAGCATTTTTAAGGGTGATTATTAGTTAAAAGAACATAACAAGAAAAGAGAATTTGTTCAGTAGGAAAGCAGTGAAGATCAGAAGAAAAGGAGTCAGCCGACAGTAGAGAGGCAGCTTCATTTAGCGCAGATGTTCCTGAAAAGAGCAATGACAAGACTTGCATTCCAGAGATGTGTTACCCCAAGCATATGGGTTTTTCTCACTAATGTATCTGCTTGTTGAATTTATGTGTGGCCCGATCTCCCTACAGATACTGAGTGCATTGGTTGGAGAGTATGACCCAAGCTTATATGTGAACTGTGATGTAATAATTAATTCTTGCATTTGCTTATATTAAATGTTTGTGATGTTTTATTGTTTTTACTTTATTAGCAAGTAAATGGTTATGTTTTAAGATAAATTTTTATCATCATTGTGAATAGCTGGTTTTGTGAAATGGAAGCTTACCAGTGGGAGCTTAAGAGTTACAGTGGTGGACTATATTGTCTCACAACAGGGTTACTCTAGGACTCTGAGAGAATTTAAGTAGAATTATTTAGGTCCATCTTAGAGCATGAATGGATGGTCCATGTCCTATAAAAGGAGTAACATTTCAAGGAGGATAACTCCACAAAAGTGTTATATATGTATAGCACAGATCATAAATGTTTCACTCTAGGATGCATGATTTGTGCTGGGAGAAGAAGAGAAGGTTGGACAAAAGTATGTGGTTCCGTCTTTCCTCTCCTGTTTCAGGAAGCAGTCTTTGCTAATTTGAATAATTATACCACACTGCTAAGGAGAAATGGGGAGGTCTCAGAGAAAACTGGTGAGGAACTAGTGGAAAGTACTTACATAGGCAAGAGATATACTACCCAGGTGCTGGATTAGAAAGGAGACAAACTTTAGTAAGCCACTATCAGTTAACGTTTGTGAGAGGAGATACTTTCTCTTGCCCGTTGGTGACTTCACACGCATGTGAGGCTTAGATCTAGGATGTTGTTGTTGTTTTTCGTTCTTGAAGAGGATCATGACATCAGGTAGGTAATGCCATGATATATAAGAGAATTGGATTTAAGTGATGGAGGTCTGTGCCAAGTCACCAGCCTCACTTTCTCCTCCAGAGCCATCTGGGTCCAGTGGCGAGATATAGATCAGAATAACTAGAAATGGCCCTGGACACAGTAGGAGACCTTGGCCTTTTTAAGCTAAGGTCTCTAACAGGTCTCAGTTTGACTGAGGCAATGCCCATTCAATGATCATGTCTAGGTAAGAAATGAGGCAGAAAATGGCTGCTTTACCTAGTCCAAAAAAATCAATCTGGGAGGCGAAGACCCTCAGGGAGCTGCCCCACTGGGGACTAAACTGGAACTGGCCACAGCTTGCTCTTTCTTTCCTTTTTTCTTTCTTTCTTTCCTTCTTTCTTTTTCTCTTTCTTTTTTTAATGGAGACATCTGAGTCTAAAGGTACCTGCTTTAGCTGCAAATTTATTCTGATAAGACAATGATATACTATCTGCAGCCATGTGCTAGAGATTTTAAAGAGGTGATGGAAAAGAGAATGAACACTGTCATGTTCTGAGGAATGCAAGAAAAGCAACACTATATAGATAGATAGAAGAGCCACCAAAGTGAACCACAATGAGAAACTTTAACCATTCCAGTTGAAGCCCTACCCAATGCCAAGAGTCACTGAAACCATTTACATAGATCTCTGGGAAGAATCTTGCTCACTACTGAGTATTGTTACTTTCTGTAGGCTTTGATAAGGTCTATCTATATCCTTTAACTTTAAATAAAATCATTCCTGTTTTGAGCCTTGTGAAACTATGTGCTTGTGAGGAAAGTTATGTGACTGTGGCCTGGGTGAGGATATCATATATAGAAGTTCATAGATCTTTTAGTTGCAGGTAATGAGCCAGAGAGGTAGGAAATCTCCCAAAATGTACCCCAATCCTTCAAGTTAAGAGGGAACTTTTGACGCAAGAATCACTTATATATTTCTTGCACTTGCCTATTGAGCTAACTTTTTAAGCTCCTCAGGCACAGCGACTGCACTGGCTATGTGTTATTTTTCTTTTTTTCTGGCCACCCCTAGCACATCATAATCACATAGTCAACATTCAGTAAATATTTGTGGAATGAAAAAAGAGAATGAGGGAAAAGAAACCCTGTCATCTTTTAGATCGATCAGTGAATCAACAAGCATTTTTTGAGTGCTGGGGACTATAAAAACAAATATGAAACAGTCTGTACCCCCTAAAAGCCTTAATTTTATCAGGAGAGATAACATACATTCCAATGCACGTACATGTACGTATATGTATATGTGTACAATATAATTTGGTAAGAGAGATGCACTAGCGTGTGAAGGAAACTGGAGAGAATGCTCCTGTAGGAGGTGATGCTCAAAGTAAGCCTTGAAGAGTAATAAGAATTCTACAAGGTGAAGATGTGCAAGGAAGACATTCTGTGCATGGGCAAAAGCCTATGCAAAGGCAACATATCTCTGCTATCTCTGACTAATATTTCCTTATGTTTGTACCTCTAAATTAGTTGTGTGTCTCTTTCAAACTACATTTAACAAAATTATTTATGAATGGAAAACTGTGGTTCTTAATCCAATACATCCGCTCTTATTTGGGGATATCATCTAAATTTACTCTCTTCTCAAATTTAACCAAAGGCACAATTTGGTATGCACTAGTATCTGCCAATGTTTCCTTACATATTGAGATCAAATTACTCATTCCTATTTTTTAAACCATTGAAAATTCTTAAGTTCTAGGGAAACTTAACTTTAAAAACATTTCATAGAGAATGGAATGAAGCAAGGATAAGGTTTGTCATCATTTTTATCTGTTTTTTTTAATTCTTTTGAACAAAAAGAAAATGTTTCCTTTTAACTGTAACCTGAAGGGATACCAAACCTAGAAGAAATTACAAGTCCTTCCCCAAAGTTGCTTAGGGTAAGCACCATCCATCAGCTTTCAATGACTCCCAAAGTGATGACACCACAATCATTTCACTGGGAAATGGAAGTGTTAACGTCCTGTGTTCTGCTGAGTTAGAAAACGAGCAAGCTGGAGGGTCCTACCACAAACTCAAAAGACCTGGTTGGTTATACCGCATACTACACACACCCACTCCATGGAAATTATAACCTAGCTAAAACCTTTCAGCAAATAATTTTAGAATGATGAGCTTCAATCTCAACAAAAGGTTTTCAGGATTCCGGAACCACAGAATAGAATGAAACCACAAGTGCCTATGTGTAACAATTCTCTACTTGTGTTTGTGTGTGTGTGTGTGTGTGTGTGTGTGTACATGTATATGTATGGAGAGGGAGAGAGAGAGAGAGACAAACAGACAGAGAGAGACAGACAGACGGACAGACAGACAGAGACAGAGACAGAGAGACAGAGAGAGGATGGGAGGGAGGGAAGGGAGAGAGGGAGAGGGAGACAGAGAGATACAGAGACAGAGACAGAGACAGAGACAGAGAGAATAGTCAGAATGTGAAGCTGGAAGTACAGAATATTTTTCAAATGCTAATCTATTTTTGCTATCCTGTTATCCAAAAAAACATTAAAGAGAGCACTGGCATGTAAAGTAAAGACAAGAGCCATAATTAACATTTTACAAACAGGACTTTGCATCAGGGCATACTACTTTCTGAGGAAGGTATACTTCCTCCTCACATCAACCACTGACCCCAAAATTTACCTTGAGGTTCCATCTACCCTACAGCTAAACTTTCTTGCCCCAACAGCAAGCTGCTTAAGCAAACGGACTATCTCACTTTTCCTTTTTGTCACTTCAGGATTTAGTATAAATCATTTTCATTCATTCATTGATTCATTTGCCACATGACTCAGCTGACAACTTCAGGATCCCATCACCATGGCATTCCTCTCTTGGATCTACCTTCTACAACTTCAGTAAGGTTATCATCTGGGTCACTGCTTTCCCTCTGCCCTTTGTCCTCCTCAGGCAAGCTCCTTATCCAAGTTTATAATATTTCTACTTATGACTAATATAACCGAGCAAACATAAAGCTATTGAATTCCAACTATCTCATGGAAATCACACCAAACTTAGGAGTCAGAAATCTGAGTTCAATCCTAGCTCTGTCTCTTGTGTTGCTGTATGAACTTGGTCAAGTCATATTTTTTGTCTTATCCTCAGTTTTCTCACCTGTAAAATAGAGAGTTCCACATATGACATACTTCCATTTTCAAACTAAACTCCCCACAGTGGTTTTCATCCAAAACTAGTTGCTTGCTCCCTCTGGACTTCCTGAATTCCTGTCAGTAGGAATCCCAAACTTGTAGCAACTCCATAGGAGGCTTTTCTCCTTAACCTGAAGCCATATTCTGCCTTTATTAACTGCTATACTATTTATCAGCTACTTTCTACTGCTCTTGTGCATGGCTTAAGTTTCTCAAATCACAAATCTGGAAGATAATATAGATACCCTCTAATTAACTCTTATTTTACATGTAATAATGCTGAGGACCCCAAAGCTAAAATGACTTGCTATTGAACACACTGAGTAATGAGTGGCAAAGTAAGGTCTAGAACTCCCATCTCTTAAAATTCATGCTTTCTATGATGTTCTTATTCTTTAATTCTAAGACCTGCTCCCAATGTGCCTACAGCCCATGCGCTAGTTAGCCTAAGTATGAAAAAGTCTGAAAGATGGACATGCCAAGCAGAAACTAAAACTAATCTGAGCATCTCCATTTACCTCTCTTTTCATGTAACTCATACTCTGAAATTCTTCACAGAAATAAAATCAGTACTGCACAATAAAATACCTGGGACTTCTTGTAGTCTAATTACAGCCTGACATCTTCTAGGATGTCCAATCCTTTCAAGTATATTCTTGAGCCAAGGAGCCCATATATCAGCCAGCGGGCTTACTAAACTCCCCACAATTCTTCATACCTGAGTGGCAGTAATGCTGGATTTTATCATAGACTTATTTCTATCTCAGGGATATGATGCCATTTAGATAGTGCTGAATACCCTAAAACTCACTTTCTTCTAGTATTGGACCTCCCACCTCTCTCAGACGTCTCACCTGAGCCATAAGGAAAATTTCCATATCTGTAGTCTTCCTACTCACCTTATCTCCTATTATGTCCACAGTTTATCTTCTATTTATGGACTATACTATTCACAGCACTCCAGGGAAATTCCATTTTTCAACTTTCTCAAACCTATAGGCCTATAGAAAACACAACCAAGTCCTAAAACTGCATTCTAGGAACCATACCTCCTACCATCAAGACAACGTGGCTGCCCTGAATTTTTATTTCGTCCTGGTATTCAGAGAGAACTATAATCCTTATACTATCTCTGTACTTCCTGTTTTCACGGTTATCAACTTTGGCTTGTATAGAATTCATCTTTTCTTTTAATGCTGTTACCTTTTCCTTCTCTTCTGTCAATTTCTTTTATACTTCAGTATTTTTGTGTTCTAAATCTGTTATTCACAGGATTTTCATTGCACAATTTTGGTTCAGTTTCTATTGATAGTACTGTACTTGTATATGAAATTTTAATTCTCTGATATTTTATCCATTCTTTTTGTTTTGTTTTGTTTTTAGAATCTTTTCTGTTGGCTGATCTGCTTGAGGTCTAGGCTTTTTATCCAGGTTTTCTCATTTTGATTTTGCTCTTCCAGATTTTCTGTCATATTCCCAATCACTTGACTCTGATTTCTCTCCTCACTCTGCTCCTTCCACTACCACATTAGCCTCTAGAGTTAGGTATACTAGTTGTCCTCAGACTTCTCAAACTGGGGAGTGTTTAGGTTGTTTGTTCCCAAGTCCTTGTCCCATTGTAAATTTGGGGTTGGGAGAAGACTTGACCCAGCTGAGGATAATGGAAGCATTAACCACAGAAGAGGTATATTAAAAGAAATAGAAACCCATCATCACATCAGAGTCATCATAAAACATGCATTACCCAAAGTTGGAAGACATCTTCCTTCAACACTTTTCCATCAGGTCATGGCCTTGACATCTGGGCCTGCAGCGGAGAGGGAAGGATGCTGTCTATTATCATAGCTCTTTATATAAAAAGAAAGGTATTCTTGAAAATATACTGGGGCAATCATTGGCCTATACATCAGAGCAAGGTCAGAGAGAGGAATGCTTACTATGTCAATAAAAGTCAGAGATTCAATAGAGTTATCAGGCAATAATTTCATGAGCATTCAATAGCATCTCTTTTTCTCTCCATCAGAGCTGTAACCAGAATTTTGAAGGTGGGCCAAGGCACACAAAATGCACCTGTGGGAAGTGACACTTAAATAGGCATCTGATTCAGTTGAAGTGAGAGTAAGGTATGAATAGAAAATCCCAAGGCATGGCAAGGCTACTGTTGAACATGGGAAGTTAGGAATAGGGGACTAGGGGCAGGGCCATCCAGAGAGGAGGTCACCAGGTATAGATAATGAGAAAAGCACCCACCATCTGGTAGCTTCATATTTTAACTAATTATTCTTGCTAACTATGTGCTAAGATAATTTGTTTTATGATATTCAAAGAACGAAAGTTGTCAGTTCCTAAGTACATTTTAATATCCTGGGGAAAAGTCCCATTTGCTCTTATCACTTAATGTTGGAGTCTGTTAGGTGGGGCCATGGATAGAGTTCTGGGCCTGGAGTCAGAAAGACCTGAGTTCAAATCTAGCCTCAGACACTAAATGGTTGACTACACAAGCCACTTAACCTCTGTGTGTCTCAGTTTCCTCAACTGCTAACTATCAAATGGGTATAATAAAAGCTCCTACCTCTCAGGGAGATTTTATCTCAGGATGAGATAATATTTATAGAGTATAGAACATAGAAGGTTCTGTATGTTATTCCCTTCCCTAATGTCTCTGCATTGCATACAGATCTTTAACTTGAAAGCAATGCCTGACTTTGAATCTCCCACTCCTGGTTTGATCCCCTGATTGTCACAGTCCTGAGGTAGCCTGATTCATGATCCAGGCCAACCTCTGATTCATGCTTATGCTTTGCCCCTTCTGTTCCATGACAGGAGGGTACCTAGGTGGCATGGTAGATAGAGTTCTGGGATTGAAGTCAGAAAGACTCATCTTCATGAGTTTAAATCTGGCCTCAGACACTTAATAGCTATGTGACTCTGAACAAGCCAATGTTTGCCTCAGTTTCCTCATCTGTAAAATGAGCTGGGGAAGAAAATGGCAAACCACTCCAGTGTGTTGGTCAAAAAAAACCTCAAATAGGGTCACAGAGCCAGACACAATTGAAAAGGACTGAACAACAACAATTCCATGACAACCCCCACTCATGTGCCATGCTTAGAGAGGTCCTTTTCAGGACAAGTAATTGCCATAATCCAGCAGGATGTTTGAATTTATTGGGAGGGAGATTATATTCACCTAGATTCTTAGGGCCAAAAAAATGAGGTAATATTTTAATGCTAGAATATAAGCTCCTTGAGGTCAGGGAATGCTTCTTTTTTGTAGCCCAGTGTCTAGCCCAGTTCCTGACACAAAGTAGGTAATAAATAAATGTTTATTGATTGATTGACTGACAGTGCTTAAAGGCAATATGGTTTTGGGATAGTGGAAGGATGTTTCCATCCTATTATTTTCTTTATGGAACTTTTAACTCTGCTCTCTTACTTCTAATCAAACACAAATTTATCCAGAGAACCCATTCCACATCACCATGCTCTGTACTAGCCATGGTCAGACTTCATCTGGAATACTGTTGGATTGTGCTAGATGACCTCTGATAAACTTTCCATCTCTGAAATTCCATCGTTCTATGAGATTTTCTAATTTCTTTCCTCCTTCCTTTGCCCTAAGTTCCTATTTCCTTTACCAGAAGCAAGAGATGTGTGAAGGGATGTGGTCTGGATTATAAACATGGTCAGGCTTGGGGCCAAGGAGTGGTCAGAGTTGCTGAGGAAATACATTATGGTTCCTTCCCATACATACACACACACACACACACACACACACACACAGAAAGAGAGAGAGAGAGAGAGAGAGAGAGTGTAAGTTCTATTTCTCTTTATCAGCAGAGACCTCTATATTTACTCTTGCTACCATACTTTTCAGTACCCACTAGAAAAATTCAGTGTCTTAGCTCCTATGAGGGACTATCAAACATGCAATATTTTCTTAGATGGAAATTACACTGGAGTCAGAGGACCTGGGTTCTAATCCCACTCTGATGCGTGACCCTGGATGAGTTATTTAACCCACCCCGGGTCTCAGGTTCCTCATCTGTGAAATAAGAGGATTAGACTAGACAGCCACTGAAGTTTCTTTCAGTTCTAAATTTGTGATCCTATGGTCTTTCCAGATTAAAATGTGATATATCAGTAATCTCTATCAGCAGAAGAAAATGGATGGCTAAGACTGTGTCTGCATTCATGATGGCAACATGCTTGCAGAACTATAGGTAAATCCTATATGTTATGTATATATGTATATATTATGTACATAATGTTAGCATCATTAATTGGTTCCATGAAAACGTGACATCAGGCAAAACAACAAATAAGGGGCAGTTTATGTTTTGATGTGCATGGTGACAGCAGACTGAAATGGGAGGAGCCTATAATGTTGCTGGATCTTAAGCACTTGCTTTTGTTGTCAGCAGCCTCCTGATTTATGTGTTGGATGATCAGCAGGCTAGCAGCACTAGAGTTTTGTGACATTACAACAGGGTTTGGGTAGAGTATATTAAAGACTTCATTTCAGGACAGCATTTGTTGGAGCAACATTATTCATTTGACAAATGTGTGAGCACCTACTTTGTGCAGAGCTCTTCTAAGATATATATGTGGGAGAAACAAATCTGGATAAAATACAGTTCTTATCTTTATGGATCTTGCAGTCTAATAGTTTGTGTAAGGTACTATTGTATTTTGAACATAACCATTTCAAGTGAATGGATCCAGCTACATCGAAATCTGAGTCTGCTATGTGGGTTTCTGACGATCATGCCACCATTTCTGTGGATGATGATGGATCAGTTGGAGAAAAACTGTAGGTGAGATCTTTGTTCTAATAATTCTGATGCCAACTGTATGCACCCAGCTGTTCCACTCTGTACCAACATCACTCTTATGCTTTGTGAGGCAGCCACTAATTGTAGAGCTATTTGTTTCTCTGTTTCTTAGACTTAGGGCCCTCCAAGTATGTTTGCTCAAAAATACCACCCTATTTCTGATTTCTTCACACTTTCCCAGTCTGTCTCACATGACTCAATTGTCATGCTGAATTATTTAATATGGCATTTTAAGGTGACTTTGCAATATTGCTTGTGCCCTAAGACTTTGAGCCTGGTTTCATCCCTTTGAGCTCTGCAGAATTTGACCACTTGGGACCCCTTTGGGCTGTTTCTTGTTTCAAGGCATTCTTTGTCCTTTTGCTATGACTATATCTGGTGACGATTGCTCTGGTATCTAGCAACATTACCCTGAGTACATAAGCTTTAGGCCTATGGGAAAGGCAAGAGGAGATGTTTTCCTAGAGGTAGTTAAGTAGTAAAGTTAGGTAGATAGAGTGCTGGTCCAGAGTCAGGAAACCTGAGTTCAAATCTGGCCTCAGATATTTACAAGTTTTGTAACTTTGGGCAAGTCGTTTACCCTCTGCCTCAGCTTCCTTGACTGTGAAATGGCAATGATAGTATCTGCCTTTCAGAATTGTCATAAGGGTCAGTTGAGTTAATATTTGTAAAACACTTGATATAGTGCCCAGCACATAGTAGGCACTTAATAAACACATGTTTTCTTCTTTCCTTCCTTCTCAGTTGGTGAATGTTGGTGTAGACAATTTTTTTTTTATTTTCTGCCAGAAACTTAAACTTACAATTATTACCTATGGTTGGTTCTCCCCGTTCCATTTCTTCCTATTGCCTATTCAATGTGCCTTATACTGTCAGGCATCAAGGAGCAGGGGCACAATGGGAAAAGAAATCTTATGGATTCATGTACTTCAAAATACTAATATTCCAAATTCTCTCTCAAACTCTAGGAACAATAATTCCTCTCTTCTTCCATTAGCTAAATTATGCTGAAGGGAGGGAGGGTATATAACAAAAATCTACCTTCTGTTATGCTAACTTCCAATCCCCATCAACTAGTATTATTATCAAAGTAGGTGCAAAAAATCATATTTATATTACCTCATCTAAGCTTTCATCCCTATTCTCATGACCTGTGCTCTTCACCAGTCACACTCCAGTCTGATTTTTCCATCACCTAACCCATTCTGATGTGGTCCCTAGAACCCTTGCTCTAACATCCAGAAGTTCACCTACATTCTTGAACATCTTAGCCAACATTTCTTATTTCAATGGAAATCTGGCTTTCTGTTGAGTATACCACATTCCTTGTAATCTTCCTTGCTGTCGGTCACTGCCATTTCCTGGGGCTCAGAGGACTTAGAGGAGTTGTGGTCATTTTTGTTGCACTCATGACAATTTCCAGACAGTTCTACTACCATCCCTTGATGACTTTGCCTCTCTCAAGAGCTTTGCAATACACTTGTGTCACCCTCTCCCCCTCCTCATTGTTATCATCTACTAAACTAAATGCTATCTTGCTAATTTTTCAGTGACTATTACCTTATGATGATCCTCCTCTCAACCTCATTCTCTGACATCTTCAGGACTTCAGTATTCATGTTGCTAACTGGACTGTATAATTCCTCCCCAACACCACTTCAGGCACACAGCCATATTTTAGACCTCTTGGGATTGCATGACCTCCATGATCTAGATCTTTGAAATTTCATTCCCTAAATACCACTTCTCATTCCTCTAAATGACCCACTCTCATTCATACATACCCTCCTTTTTATATTCGATAGGTCCTTACTCCTGGGGTCATCACAATATCCCAGTCCATCTTTTTTCCATTAGTTTCACTTGCTTCCATATTCAGTCTACAAATTACACCTTATTTTTTTCACTAGCTACTATGATAGAATGACTTGTCCCCATGACCTTTTATATTCTGACCCTAATAATCTCCCATACCTGGCTAACCTTTCCCATTCAATTTCTCCTCTCCTTCTGCAGGTCTGCTAAGCATTATTGGAAAAAGTCACAAAGTTGAACTGACTTTACCTATTACAAGAACATGGCACATGATATTTGGCTTTTGACTAGATAGATGTAGCTCAATAGTCCTACTCTTTATTTTCTTTCTCTCACCACCATGAACACACACACACACACACACACACACACACACACACTCACACTTGACCTAACATCTTAAAACACCGAGAAACCATTTGTATGAAATTTCTCAGCACCCCTTCATTCCTTAAAACTTCTCAACATCACCACCTTTTTTTCCTTCCCTCCAGTAATAGAAAAAAACATTCTAACTACTAAGGAAGGCTAAGCCCCCTCTCTATATTTAATTCCCTGATGCATTTATCTTACGGTAGTCAGTCATCTATGTTGGTGTCTTATCCCTGTACTACTGTAGGCTGTTTGAAAGGAGGGATCATATCTGATGTAAGCTTAATACTTCTGTATCTAGCATAGTCCTCTACAAACATAGGGAATCATTAAGAAATATTTATTGTACTTCTTTGTTGAATCTGTCCAATAGACAACCTTGCTAGGGATGTGCCTGACATCTGCTTGTACAGGGTCCCAGGCAATGACAATCTAGATCCAACATTTGTTTTCCTTTTAAAGGACATTTATAATTATTTCAAAGTATTGGTTTTGCCATAAAGAGACTACATTTGGAAGCCTGTCTAAATAAGAGAATGACCAGGAAGATAAAAGGAGTCAAAGGCAATGGAGATTCGACTTTTTTCTGCTTGGTGCCAGAGTATAGAAATTTGAGCAATGGTTGAGGTAGATTTAGGTTCTATGTAACGAGCTATTTCCTAATAATTAAAGTTGTCTGGAAGGAGATGTAGTAGTAGACTCTACTGTGAGAAGACTCAAGACTCTAGCTTACCTGAGCTAAAACTAAAATAGAGTCACTGGAGTTTTATCCCAGGGAGCCAACGTCCCAAGCCTGACCCCAAGTTTCTGTGCCTTCTGCAGGACATGTACCATGAGGCACCAGTCTCTCTTCTTCCACAAGAGCTTTTCCCAGTTCCATATCATTATTCTATCAGGCAACAAGAGGTTGCCCGATGCCCACTGACCATCCTGTATGCATGTTCCCTCCCTTCTCCCCCTTCTCTTCCACCCAGGGCTTGCCAAGAGCAATCACACTAGCCCTTTTCAAGAGCCTTCCTTCTGTTAGAATCTCAGCAGAAAAAAACAGACTCAAACATATAAACCAGGAAGTCATCTGCTCAGAGGCAGTATTTGAATTAGTTTGCCAAGGGAGAGAAGGCAAAGAGTGAGAGGATGAAGTCCAAGTATATAGAACCTTGGGTAGCAACCACATTGAGATTATGGCATTGGGAAGAGAATGTCCAATGAAAATGATAGAGAACGGAAGCAGAACAACAAAAGTTCAATTGCAAGGAGTAGAGGAGAGAACATGCAGTGAAAAAGCAAAGCTATAGAGATGGCTTTTCCAACAAGTTTAGTTGTCTGTACCTCTCTTATCCCAATGCTTCATGTCACCCTTGTTCCCATACTCAACCCTTTTGTGTCCTCTTATGAGTTGCTTGGAAGGACTGAACCCATCCAGAGCAAACTGTTTTCTGAGTATCCATCTCTTTTTTTTCTCTATCTCAGGGATTGCCTGGTGGGACTGCAGGACCAGATGTCACTTTCCTCAATGTCCTTCTCCTATCACTGTTTCTCAGGAGTTGCATGGCATGACTGTCCTCAGTGACATCATTCTATCTTATTCCCGCCAACTTTTTTATCTAGCGTGCAAGAATCCCTACTGACTGCTCACTGATTCACTAGAGGCCTTCATGTATAGGCTTACATAACAACTTGTGAGCTCTTTGTCAGGGCAGCTAGGTGGTGTAGTAGATAGAGTTCCAGGCCTGGAGTCAGGAAGACTCATCTTCCTGAGTTCAAATCTGGCCTCAGACACTTACTACCTATGTGGCTCTGGGCAAGTCACTTAACCTTCTTTGCCTCGGTTTACTAATCTATGAAATGAAGTGGAGAAGGAAATGGAAAACCACTCAGTATCTTTACAAAGAAAATCCCAAATGAGGTCACAAAGAGTCAGGCATGACTGAAAACAACTCAACAACAACAACAAAATTATTTTTGAGGCATAGGTTCAACTAATGATTCCACAGGTTCCTTTCAACTCTGAGCACCTTTAATTCTATGGGGAAAAACAAATAATCTGTTTTACTTTAAGCTTGAACTTTGGATGTGGAGTCAGAGGACCTGGGTTCAAATTCTGACTCTACCATATTTCCACAACTATAAAATAAGGGAATAAAATAGACAACTTTTAAAGTCCCTTCCATGCCTAAATCTATGATCTTAATCAGTCCAATTTTGCCTTTTTTGAATAGCTTAATAATAAATTGTTTCTGAACCTTTCAAGATAAACATGGACACAAACACTTCTGTTTTTGGGAAGGGGGAGTTTTAAGTGAAAATATTTCAAGGTCCCCAAACTTTTGAGTCACAAGAATAAAACTTGGCATCCCCTAATGTGAGCAGTTCTTAAGTCCACCCTTGAGGAGAGACCAAATTCTATCCTACTGTTATCTTATGCATCATAAATGATGATCAGGACAGGAAGAGCTAGGTCTCTATGTACACAGGGCCTCTGTCAGCTAGGCAGGAATGTCTAAAACTACTTCCGAGAAGAGTCTATTTGTGTTCTCTTTTCTCAAGAAGAAATAATTGACAAAATGAGTGTCTCTAGTCAACCCCCTCAGGTAGAGCTGAATGAATGAAATAAAAAAAATTTACTATGTACCAGGAAAAGAATACTGTTTATGCTGAGGAACTTCAACTAAAGTCATAAAAGTATATTACCCTTTAAAGAGACTGAGAAAACCCCCCAACTGCACCTTAAAACTTCAGCCTGTACATGGGGGATTTGGGAAATTCAGAGTATTGTTTAATGAGAACAATAGATCCAAAGCTTTCCTCTTATGGTTTTGCTAGAAAGCCTACTAACAAAGCAACTACTGGGAAAGCTGGTGAGTCTTTAAAAACATCTGGAATTGATATGAAGAGATGACATAGGACCATTATTTGTCCTATATGAATTCAAAGAAGGCTTCTTGTCAAGTATTTTACTGTATTTTTTTCCTCAAGACACTTGTACTTCAACACAGTATAGCTCATTCTTGTAGGCAGATGTATATGATGGATGAGTATGGCAGATGGCCATGATTTAAGGGTTCTCACCCTCCAAAAGCTGAATTATAGCAAGATGCTGTGAACTACACAATGGTTTTCCTAAAACAAAAGCCACAGGGATTTTTTAAGTCAAAGTATGGGATGTTTTAATATACAGTATTACAATGAAGAAACATAAAATTATAAACCTGGAAAGGGATCACAGAGATCACAGACAATTCAGCCCCGCTGTCTCCATTTTATAGATGAGGAAACTGAGGCCCAGTGTCACAAAGGCAATTGATCTGAGTCTATTGCTTATTCAACTCATTCACACTGCCTTCTCTGAGTAATAATCAGCCAACCTGCATTGCTTACTATGTGCCAGGCACTGTGCTAAGTGCTAGGGATACAAGAAAAAAAAATAGAAATCTACTCAAATGAGTTTAGCTAAAAAGGGGAAGAGAAATATAACATGATAGATGGCAGGCATTCTAGGACCCACTAAGGATTATTTTAAGGATGAGGAAGACTTGAGCAAATTTGTAAGCAGCCAGGAAGAAACCAGTAGATAGAAAAGGATTAACCGTTAGAAAGAGAGTAAGTGGAGATGACAGTGAGGGAAATCTGCTTAAGAAGACAGGAATGGAAGGAATCAAGAATATAGATAAAGGGTTTGACCTTGATAAGCAGAAAGACCACTTCATCATCAGAGTCTGGAGTAAAGATGAGATAGTGAGAAAACATGTCTGAGTACTGTGAGATGGCAAGGAGGTGTCGCAGCAATCTGGCTAGCAGCTGTTGTGGGGGATGAAAGACCAACACAAGCCCAACAACAAGAATGCTGCCAGCACAGGATCTTTTGATCTGCTTTACTAAGGAAAGCAACGTTAAGGGGTTAACAATCATTTCAATCCAACATACAAATATTGTTCATTTCGTTCAGGGGGAAAGGCCAGAACCCTGAACTTCAGAACAAATATAAACAAATTACAAACATACATTGTAAACAGACAAAACACAATTCATAGTTACCAAGAAACCATCAATATCTGGGTTGACGAGCCAGGAGGCTCTCACAGTGGCTACCCAGAGTCCCATGCCAATACTCCTCCAGGAGTGAGAGCCTCAAGCAAATAGCTCTTTTCTCTCTTTTTATACAGTCTTTGGACATCATCAAACATCATCTGAGCAACCAGAACTTAGGCACCTACTATTGGCTCTGGTCTTATCAACTCCCCTTAGGGCCCTGAGGGCTTCACCCCCACATAGGCTCAGCACCTAGTAATTAGGAGTTTGGGCCTGGGGTTTAGCACCTAGTTAGACTCAAAGAGACTTAATTAGCTTATCATTCTAAAACAGTAAAAAATGTCTCAACTTAATTGATATTACAGGAGGGAAGAAGCTTTTGATAAATAGTCTATTTTTTCCAGTGTAGTAAGAGGTACAGACCTCAGGAGAGGTGAGGAGACTGCATGGCATGAGATTTTTTAGGAGAGAAGAAAAGATTTGACAAAGCTACTGTGGTGAGTAGGATAGGGAATCAGTTCATTTTTTTAACCCAGAATAAACATATATATGTACATGTGTACATGTGTGTGTATTTATATATGTATATACCCATACATACAATATAGATATAGATATAGATACAGATATAGATATAGATATAGATATAAATATAAATATAGATATAGATAGATATAAGAATGTAGTTTATATACATCCGGGCCAGGCTTCAAGTGCCATAGCCATTCATAGGCTGGACTCCAATGTTGATCAGCATGAAATTTTTGACCTGCTCCATTTCTAACCTGAAATGTTTCATCCCTCCTTGGGCAGCCTGGTGGCCCACCGCTCCTGGGGGTTTATCATATTGGTGCCAGATGTAGTGTGGACACTTGACCAACTTTACTCTTCCATAGCTCATAACTCTTGAACTCAAATGATCCACCAGTCCCTTCTTGGTAGCAGGGACTATAGGCATGAACTCCTACACCATCTGTTAATATGGTATGTTTTTAAATAAAGAATCACAGAATTAGAGTTGGAAGGGACCTCAGAAATTATCTAGGTCTGTCCCATAACCTGAAAACAATAACACACTAGACAAAAGGTCATCAAGCCTTTACTTAAAGGTCTCCAGTGAGGGTGAACCTCCAACTATCTTGAGGTTTGGCCCTTTCTATTTTGGATAGTTTTAATTGTCCTTGCTAATTTTTCCCCCTAATGTCAAACCAAAACTTTTCTTGTAACAGCCTTTATTCCTTGCTCCTACACTCCTTGCTATTGGTTCTGGCCCTTCTGGGGCCAAACAAAGCAAATCTAATTTTTCTTCAAGTACTTTTTCACAGTTATCGTGTACCTCTTGAATCTTCCCTTTCCCAAGCTAAACATCCCAAGTTCCTTCAGTTGTGGCCCCTTTTCCAGGCCATTTACCGTTCTGATTGCTCTTCTCTCAACTGTTTCAGGTTTATCAATGTCCCTTCTAAAAGTTGGTGCTTGGATCAGAATATAATACTCAAGATATGTTCTGACTGGGGCAGAGTGCTATGGCACTATCACCTCCTTATTTGGTGTAGAAACGTGTCTTCTAAAGAGGCCCAAGATCACATATACTATGTATGGAATCAAGGGGAATGGCAGCAATGCTTTACAGTACATTGGAATGAAGCATTTTCCTAGAGGTCCAAAACAAAATCAAATATAACCCTTTCTCTGAGATCCCATTGTTAAAATTTCAAAGTCTACGTAGAAGCTAGTATTTTGGACATTCATAAAGATCCACAGGCCAGCAATGAACTGTTAGGACTAATTCCTTAGTGAACCTTGGGAACGTTGGTGTACCCTCCAGCTCACAAAAGTTAGATCCCAGAACAGGACTACTCAGTAAAAATATCTGCTATTTTGCTTATCTTTTGCCCAATCTCCTAGTGACCTAGGCAGGCAGGCATCTGCAATAGATCCTCATTATTGAATAAAACAGTCTCAGGTCTTCTCTGGGTATTTTCTGGGGCATTTTGTGCTGGACACAAGCAAGTCCAGGTCTAGATGATTCACTGCTTTGAGTAGATTATTTCAATGCTGTTGTTTTTTTTTCCTTTATGGCATGAATCATCACTGGAACAGGGGACTTCACTCAAGATAGGGACAAGACAGGGAGGATCAAAATGGGAAGGGGAATATGGTGAAGATCCTACTTTCTGGATTCTTCTTCATGTCACTACCAGGGGATACAGAACCAAGTTTAAAACAATTAGGCATGTGGGGGTTGAAGGATAATAAGGGTATGGAAAGATGGAAAAGCCAAATTGGGAATAGTCTTTTCTCATATTAGTGGCATCACAGGGGAAGGAAAAAGTTCCCTTTGGAGTTTCATCCTTAATTCTCCGTCTGCCAATATCCAACACCAGGTCTGGGCACATTATTGGTACCTGGTATTATAGCAAAAGATCTTATCCCTCATGGCCTCTTTGGCCAAATTAAGCATTCTGTTTAAGCCCCATAGAAAATAGTCATGTGCCTATTAATATGTTTGTTTTAACTTATCGTTGAAATATGTCACTATGAAGCCTAAAAGGCTTACTGCTCCATTCAGCACATTTTGAGTTATATTTTTGAAAAAGCATGTTTGGGCAATGACACACAAATTACATGCACAAAGAAAATTAATTATTTACAGATACGTAGCATAATTATATGGGTTTATGTTATCCATCTGTGAACCTTAGTCTCCCTTGGTGCAAACACAACTTACTATAATAAATTTTAATAGCTTTAAGGAAAAATTATTGTACTTAAAATTGCATGATGATGAACTCCATACTGCTTATTAATATGCATGGAATCTTATAGTTGGAAGAGATCTTGAAGGGTCACTTAATCCATCCCCCTGTTTTCAGGCAAAACCACAATCAACTCAACCTAGCAGAACGGCAATTACTCATTTTTTGAGTATGTTCTGCAAGGAATTGCCATCGCCTCTCAGTGATATATCCCAATATTTAATGACTTACTACTATGAAGTATATACTTTGTGGAATTTAGATCATGCTGCTGAGGCTTAAACTATTCACTCTTATTTAGCCTTCAGAGAAGTTGGCAAATAGTTGCTCCTCCCTTTTTAAGAACCTTTAATAAATAAAGGCTGCTATTCAATCATGTCTTGGCTTTTTCTTCTGCAAATTGATTAACTAATATCAGCTCTATTTACCTTTCCTCAAAGCTCTGATTTTCTAATCTTACAATTTCTGTTAATGCTATACCATTTGCCCATCTGAGTTTTTGTTTATTAACATGCTACTCTAGCAAACACCTCTAATCATTGCTAAATATTCATAGAGCAGTGAGTTTATCTCATAGAATTCCCTACCCAATAAATTTACTTTACTATACCTCAGTCTCATTTTTTCCTTAAAGTACAACATTATACTACTGTTTCATTTCCTTTGCCTCCTGGATCTTTCTTCGACTACACTTGCCCAGAGTAATGCTTCATTTTCTTTTTTATATATTTTAGTTTTCCTCTCTAAATGTGGTATCTTGTATTTGTTTAACTTTATGTAAGTAAAATTTCATTCATAGTTTTTATTAAATAAGAAAAAAGGAGTGAAACTTCAGTTTACTTTGGACAGCTTCTCAAATTTCCCAAGATAATTTAATTCTATTTTCTCAGTATTCCGTTTGGCCTTTTGATTACCCATTTCCTGATGTGACCACTGTGAAACTTTTCATGATTCAGTGTGCTGCATAAGTATGAATTTCTGACATAGTAAAGCTCAATGATAGACCAGGATCCTGGGTGAAAATGGATTCTCCAGTGCAACCCTCATTTTGGAAGATTTCCTTTATCAGAAAAAGAAATATTTGACTTAAGTATAGTGTATTTTAGCCCTTTCTGCTTGTGCACTGAGCTAATAGTTTTCTTTTTTCTCTGTCAAAAATAAATTTATTAAAGATCTACATATAAATTAGAGAAAGGAATACAAAAGGTAGACTTTCCCCTGTTTATTGAAAGTATTTTTTAAGATTTATTTATTTATTTTTAGCTTTCACCATTCACTTCCCTAAAATTTTGAGTTCCAAATTTTTTCCCCAAACCTCCCCTTCCCCCCACTAAGATGGCATGCAATCTGATATAGACTCTACATGTACATTCATATTAAACACATTTTCACATTAGTCATATTGTAAAAAAGAATTAGAACCAATGGGAGAAACCATTAGAAAAAAGAAACAAAACAGAGAAAGGGAGAGAGAGAGACAGAGAGAGAGAGAGAGCAAATAGTATGCTTCAATCTGCATTTAGACTCCATAGTTCTTTTTCTGGATGTGAATAGCATTTGCCATCATGAGTCATTTAGAGTTATCTTAGATCTTTGCATTGCTAAGCAGAGATTAAATCTATCAAAGTGAGTCATCATACAATGTTGCTATTACTGCATACAATGTTCTTCTGGTTCTGCTCACTTCACTCAGCATCAGTTCATTTAAGTCTTCCCATGAAAAGTCTGAAGTCCCCCTGCTCATCATTTCTTATGGAACAATAGCATTCCATTACATTCATACACCATAACTTCTTAAGCCATTCCCCAATTGATGGGCATCCCCTCTATTTCCAATTCTTGGCCACCACAAAAAGAGCTGCTATAAATATTTTTATATGTTTGGGTCAATTTCTAGTTTTTATGATCTCTTTGGGATATAGACATAGAAGTGGTTAATAGTTTTTTTTATATATGACTGCTTATGAGTCCTTGGTTTGCTTTTCATTGTTGACTCTGCCTCCTACTCCTTTGGCCTTACCAAAAACAAGAACAACAATGAAAACCTAACTAGGTATGATACAAACATTTTCCCATTTGTTCCTCAAAACAACTTTATGTGATAGGTAGTGCACATGTTCTTATTTCCATTTTACAGATGAAGAAACAGGGAATGTAAAAATTGAAGTGACTGGCACAGGATTCCCTGTTGATAAGCAGCAGAGTAAGGATTCAAACTCAGACCTTCTGACTCCAAATCCAGTGAGTTTTCCTCCATATCCCTTTGGATAAAAGAATGTAATAAGCAGAAGGAAGGAAAGAAGGTACACTGAACTTTTGTAGCTGCATAGAATGAGTGAGGGTATTCCCATAAAGGATAAATAGAGACCATATGTGGAGAAGGAAGCTTCTCATAATCCAGAGAAAGATGACAAGAACATACACATGTCACTAGGAAAGAGGCTATCCAGGTCTGCAAAGATGAGATGAAAAGAGACAAATCTGGATAATTGGTAAAGCAATGCTTGGAGATACCAACATGACTATGTGTCTGATGTGAAAAGGATGGAAGGTTGTCAGAAAGGAAAGAAGAAAGGAAGGAAGAATGGAAAGAAGAAATGAAGGAGAGAGGGAGGGAAGGGATGAAGGAAAGAAGGAAGAAAGGATGGAAGGAAGGAATGAAGGAGAGAGGGAGGGAAGGGATGAAAGGAGGAAGGAAGGAAGGAAATGTGGAACCCCTGAATCACATAAGCATGGTCAAGCAAAATACATTTCCACATTCATCACATAAAAAATTCCAGATCCAATTCTGCTTATTAGTCCAGTGATTCAGAGTGGAAAATATTCAAGAAAGGTGGCAATAATAAAATTTGCCTTGTGTGTCTATATACATATGCATAGAATATGGGGTGATACACTAGGTGAACTAGAGATACTAATAAAATGATTTAAATTCAATCCTTTTGGCATCCCAGAGTTTTAGTGGGATGTGACCAATGACTTAAATATGTCTATGGAAAGGCATACTTTATTCAAAAGGAGAGACAAAGGCAATGGACTTCTGGGAGCCAAGATGGCAGAGTAAGCAGCAAATTGCCATAACTCTCCCATATTTACCTCTTAACAACCATAAAACAATACCATAAAACAAATCCTAGAACAGTACAACCTGCAAAAGGATGGGATGAAATAATCTTTTAGCCCAAAAAACCTGGAAGATCAGTGAGAAAGATCTGTCTCACTCAAGTAAAAGGGAAATGCATTCCAGGACAGGTAGCATCCCAGCAAGCCAGGAGAAAGCCCCACCTCAGCAAACCAGCAAGAGATCATGAACCCTAGCTGTAGCAGTCAAACACCAACACCACGATCCCCAACATGCCTCAGCGTAGCCAGGGAATGGGTGGGCTCCAGTTCTGAGAACTGCCACATGCTTTGGCATAGCCCTCAGCCAAACAGGCATTCTCCAGTGGCCAAACCTCCATGCACTTCAGCTTAACCCTGAACAAATAGGCAACCTCCAGTCCAGATCACATTATGTTTCAGTATATCCTGGGGAATATAGAAACACCCAAAGATAAATTGGGAAAAGAAATGAGAAAGATGCAAGAGATTATGGAAAGAAAAAGAGTCAACAGCTTGGAAAAAGAAAACAACTGCTTAAAAAGTAAAATAGGCCAAATGGAAAAGGAGATACAAAAATCCACTGATGCAAACAAGTCCTTAAAGAGTACAATTGGCCAAATGGAAAAAGAAGTACAAAAGCTAACTGAGGAAAACAGCTCCTTAAAAGTTAGAATTGGGCAAGTGGAAGCTAATGACTCTATGAGACACCAAGAATCAATCAAACAAATTCAAAAGAAGGAAAAAATAGAAGAAAATGTAAAATACCTCATGGGAAAAACAACTGACCTGGAAAAGAGATCCAGGAGAGACAATGTCAGAATCATTGGACTACCTGACAGCCATAATCAAAAGGAGGACCTGGGTGGCATCTTTCCAGAAATTATCAAGGAAAACTGCCCTGATATCCTGGGACCAGAGGGTAAAATAAGCGTTGAAAGAATCCACTGATCACCTCAGGAAAGAGATCCCAAAATAAAAATTCTGAGGAACATTATAGTCAAATTGCAGAACTATCAGGTCAAGGAAAAAATACTGCAAGTGGCCAGAAAGAAGCAATTCAGATATTGGGGAGTCACAATCAGGAGATTACAAAGGACTTAGCAGCTGCAACTTTGAAAGATCAGAGGTTATGGAACATGATATTCCAGAAAGCAAAGGAGCTAAGACTACAGCCAAGAATCACCTATCCAGTGAAATTAAGCATAATACTTCAAGGGGGAAAATGGTCATTCAAGGAAATAGAAGGATTTCAAACTTTTATAAGGAGAAGACCAGAATCAAACCAAAAATTTGATCTCAAGTATCAATTCCCAAGAGAAGCCTAGAAAGATGAAAAGAGAAAAGAAAACAGAAGGGATTCAATGGAGTTTAACTGTTTACATCTCTACATGGGAAAATTGTATTTGTAATTCTTAAAAATTGTACCATTAATAGTACAGCTAGAAGGAATATACATAGAGGGTACAGGTATAAGTTGAATTTGAGAGAATGACATAAAAATAATTAAGGGATGAAAAAGAGGAATATACTGGGTGCAGAAGGAAGGGGGAGAAGTAGAATGGGGTAAATATTTCACATGAAGAGGCACAGAAGACCTATTTTCCTGGAGGGTCAATGGGCATTGCTCGAAACTTATTCCCATCACTATTGGTTGAAAGAGGGATTAATTTACAAAATCAGTTGAAAATAGAAATCTATCTTACCTGACAGGGAAGTAGGAGGGGAGGATATTGAGTAAAGTGGGAGTAAAAGACAGACAGAAGAGAGGGCAGACTGGAGGAGGTGGTAGATAGAAGCAAGACACTGGTTAGGAGGGAAAGGGTGAAAGGAGAGAAGAGAAACAGAAGGAACAGTAGGATGGATGGAAACACACAGTAATTGTAACTGTGAGTGTGAAAGTGATGAATTCTCCCATAAAATGGAAGCAGATAGCAGAGTGGATCAAAAACTAAAATCTTACAATATGTTTTTTACAAAAAATGCACTTGAAGCAGAGAGACACACACAGTAAAGATAAGGGGCTGAAGCTGAATCTATTACGCTTCAGATGAAGTAAAAAAAAAGCAGGGGTAGCAATCTTGATCTCAGACAAAGCAAAAGCAAAAACAGATTTAATTAAAAAAGATAAGGGAGGAAACTATACCTTGCTAAAAGAACCATAGACAATGAAGTAATATCACACTAAATGTATATGTACCAAGTGGTGTATCATGCTAATTCTTAAAGGAGAATTTAAATGAGTTACAGGTTCATGACCAAACATGAGGTAGAGAGCATTACAAAATGTAAAACAGATACTTTTGACTATATTAAACTAAAAGGCTTTTGTACAAACAAAAGCACTGCAACCAAGATTAGAAGGAAAGCAGAAAACTGGGAAACAATCTTTACAGCAAGAGTTCTCTATATATTTGAGAAGTGAGCCCTTTAACAGAGACAGAGTCAAATTTATAAAATACCCACCATTCCCCAATTGATAAATGGTCAAAGGATATGAAAGGTAGATTTCAAATGAAGAAATCAAAGCTATCTATATGCTTATAAAGAAATGCTCTAAATCACTTTTGATCAGAGAAATGCAAATAAAAACAAGTCTGAGATACCTCACCCCTGTCAAATTGGATAATATGACAGGAAGGAAAATGATAAATGCTGGAGAGGATATGGGAAAAATTGGGACACTAATGCACTGTTGGTGGAGTTGTGAACTGATCCAACCATTCTAGAGAGCAATTTGGAACTATGGCCAAAGGGCAGCCAAACTGCACATACCCTTTGATCCAGCAATACCACTACTAGGTCTGTATCCCAAAGAGATCATAAAGGGAAAAGGACTTACAAGTGCAAAAATGTTTATAACAGCCCTTTTCATAGTGGCAAAATATTGGAAATTGAGAGGATGCCCATCAATTGGGGAATTGCTGAACAAGCTGTGGTATATGAATGTAATGGAATACTATTGTGCAATAAGAAATGATAAACAGGCAGATTTCAGAAAAAACTGGAAACACTCATATGAAATGATGCCAAGTGAAATGAGCAGAAACAGGAAAATATTGTACACAGTATCAGCAATATTGTGTGATGATCAGCTATGAATGACTCAGCTCTTCTGTACAACACAATGATCCAAGTCAAGTACAAGGAGGAAAATGCTATCCACATCCAGATAAAGAACGTATAGACTCTGAATGCAAATCAAAGCATAATTTTTTCAGGTACTTCATTTTTTCATGGTTTTTTCCTTATTATTTGCTTTTTCTCTTACAACTGTGACTAATATGGAATTATGTTTTACATGCTGGCACATATATCTATGTGTATATATACCTCACCCTATATCAAATTGACTACCATTTTGAGAAGAAGAGAGGGGAGGGAGAAGAATTTGGAACTCACAATCTTATAAAATGAATGCTAAAAATTATCTTGACACGCAATTTGGAAAAAAATAAACTACCATTAAAAGGTGGGGGGAGGGGACACAAAATCTTGAAAAAAGGTAGTAGAATGGTACTGTGTATCAAGAAGATGTATACAGGTCAAGCAATTCATAAGCCTGAGGAAGGCAACATGATAGAAGGTGCTTGGGTGAGGAGTGATGAAAGAATAAATGCAAACAATATTATAGTGAGAGTTCACTACTAACAACCAGCCAGGCCAGAGAAGGAAATGAATCATGAAACCAGGGAACCTCACAAACCTCATACAGTGGCATGAGGGCCTGATAAAGCAATAATGAAATGCTTCAAATATTTGGATGTGTTCTCTTTGCTAAAAATCATAATATTTGATCAGTTCTAGACCTTCCTCAATAATAATTTCATTCTCATTGAACATGTGGAGGAATCCACATGTGGAAAATTGCTATCTGGACCTAATTCTGACAAATAAGGAATAACAACTTGCCTAAGTGGAAATCATGGGGATTTTGGCAGAAATCACTGATCTGTCTCAGAATTCATGGCTGATGAGGAGGGAAAAGCAGTCATAGTGGGATGTGCATTCCTCTGGAAAAAGACCATTTCAATGAGATCAGAGAGAGGTTTCATGGATCCTATATCCTAATATAATGCAGGGACAGATGTCCTAAGTAGGAAAATATGCTCATAAAAATAAAATTCCGTATCAGAATTTCATTCTGAAACAAAGTCAAATTATACTGATAAGATAAGGAATGAGAAGTTATCTAAAGAGACAGATTGTGGCTGCAGGGGGTATTCAGAGAAAGACAGTTATTTTTTTCTGTAATGATATAAACAGAAGGTGGGAGAAAGGGCAAAAATAACAGAGGATGGGTTCCACAGTGCTTTGTTGTACAGTAATAATGGGTAACTTACAGAGAGGTCCCTACGTGCCAGGTTGGGGCAGCTAGGTGGCTCAGTGGATAGAGTGCTGGATCTGGAGTCAGGAAGACTCATCTTTCTGAGTTCAAATCTGGCCTCAGACCCTTACTAGCTGTGTGACCCTGGGCAAGTCACTTAATCCTGTTTGCCTCAGTTTCCCTATCTGTAAAATAAGCTGGAAAAGAAAATGGCAAACTAGCTCCAGTATCTCCGCCAAGAAAATCCCAAATAGGGTCATGAAGAGTCAGACAGGACTGAAACAACTCAACAATTACATGTGCTATGCTGTTTCAACAATTCGGCTAGCAGCTGCTAGCTGGTCTTAGGACCCTGGGGGCTTCACACGCATATCGGCTTAGCACCTGGTAGCTGGGGGTTTTGGGCCTACTTGGGAGCAAAGATATAATCATTGGCCCCACTTGGAGCCCCACCTTAGTTACCAAGGCATACATACTTTACAATCATTATGTCATCTCATCCTCACAACAACCCTAGGAGGTAGGAGCTATCATTGTCCCCATATTACAGATGAGGAAATTGAGGCTAACAAAATTTAAGTGACTTGCCCAGGGTTACATAGCTAGTAAGTGTTTGAGGCCAACTTCAAATTCAGGTCTTTCTGATTCCAGATCTAGCACTGAGTCCAACATACCCCATTTAAGGAAAGGAAAAATATTATCGTTGAACTACAGAAGTGATCTTCAAAATATTTCAGAGACAAAATTGCTCTTCTTTCTCCATAAGATAAGCTGTGTTTATGATTATTTTTTTAAACTCTTTTTTTTTTAGATTTTTTTTTGGATGGGGGAAGGCAGGGCAATTGGGGTTAAGTGACTTGCCCAAGGTCACACAGCTAGTAAGTGTGTCAAGTATCTGAAGCCAGATTTGAACTCAGGTCCTCCTGACTCTAGGGCCAGTGCTCTGCTCACTGTGCCACCTAGCTGCCCCTATGATTATTCTCAAGGCAATTACTTCATAGTGGCATGGGCATACCAGTAAAACAAAACAAATGCAAACTTGGGTCTTTAGTATATGGACCTCTATTTGACCAGTCCTATAATACATTGGCCAGTCTTTCATTATGCACATAAATACATACATTATTTATTTTGCCTTTTCTAAGATTACTTCCTGTTTACCCTCCACATATTTTGAATGTGCATAATTGTTTGTTGTCTTCCTCATTAGAATATGAACTCCTTGAAGTCAGGGATTATATATCTTCTTTTCTTTGTATCCCCAACTCTTAAACAAATAGTGCTTAATAAATGTTTGTTGACTTACTGAAAAGCAAGGGAGGCCAGTGAAGGCACAAGAAGCAGCACCCATAAGTGGAAGCAGGAGCAAAGGGAAGGGTAACCTTTTGAACCTGATGTTAGTTGGTTGTTGTCCTTCATTCTTGAAGAGGACCAAAATGACATCACTATGCTAGAGTCAAGTTAGAGTCAAGTGTCTGACTATCGCTGAACAGACCAAAACAAGCTTGGAATGTTCCACCATAGGTTGGGCACAAATAGCCCATGTGAACATTTGGGGTGAATTCTCTAAATTTGTGCATCTTGCATTTCTTTGCAGTTACTTCAATTCTGCTTTGCTCATAGACCACAGAACCTTCTCCAATATGGGCATGCTGAGCGGTCCTATGCCAATGTCTCACATGTCACACAATCAATTCCAGAGTTCTTAAGACAGACCTTGAGAATATCCTTGTATCTCTTCTGAACACCATGTGAATGCTTCCCTTGTGTGAGTTCTCTATAAAATAGTCTTTTTGGCAAGCGCACATTTTGCATTCAAACAATGTGGCCAGTCCATCAGAGTTTCACTCTGTGAAGGAGAGTTTGAATGCTTGGCAGTTTAGTTTGAGAAAGGACCTCAGTGTCTGGTACCTTATTCTGCCAGGTGATCTTAAGAATCTTCCTAAGACAATTCAAATGGAAGTGATTCAGTTTCCTGGCATGGCACTGGTAGACTGTCCAGGTTTCACAAGTATAGGGCAATGAAGTCAGCACAACGGCTCTTCAATTTGGTAGTAAATCTAGTACCTCTTTTCTCCTACACTTTCCTTTGGAGTCTCCCAAACACTAAGCTAGCTCTAGCAATGCGTGTGTCAATCTCATCATCAATGTGTACATCCATGGAAAGTACACTACCAAGTTAAGTGAACTTATCCACAGCATTCAAAACTTCTCCTTTTGTCATAACCGATGGTTCCACATTTATTCTGATGTGAAGAACTATCAAAGTAACAGGGAGTTAGGAATCTCCTATTAAGCAAAAGAACAAAGGAATAAACTGGGGACCAGCATTGTCTTGAACTACATTTGGGGACTGACCAAAGGATTTTTATCCAATCTACACATTAACAAAGTGGTTGTAAATCTATATTTGGCCAAGTAAATGGCTATGGATTATGTACATATATGCACTATTGGCCTTTATTCAGTCTTCAGACACTCTCCCAACCCTTATACACTCTCAAAAATAACACTAGTCACCTAAACTGCATTAGGCAGATTTTTAGTACTCTGTGATGAAGTCATCAAGGCCTGAAGACTTGTGAGGTCCACTGAATGAAACATCCTCTGTTAAAACTAACTTTATGAGCACATTAAAACAAATATCCACAGCAAAAGTTCCAAAATCTCATCAGCATTTTTCAGACAGACACTTCAGTGGCAAGTTTACTGATTCTGGTTACCATTTAAACTGGCAGCAATGATGTGGTACAAGTGGTGATGACAGTCTGGGCATATGATCTAAGAAGGAAGAGCCTTTCTTTCTGGCTTCCCATTAAGAAAAAAGAAAGGAAGGGGGAAAGCGAGAAGAATTATAATAAAATGTCATTTTCTTTACCAAATTCTCTTTTCTGTGTCTATGCATCCATGTTGAATATGTTTCCTCTGTTTCATACTGGATTTCTCTTACAAAACCCTGAAGCCAGAGGAAAAACTGGAGACATCTAAAAGAGATTGCAAGAGTGTCCATGTTGTGTAAATACAAAGTGGGTATAAGTTTGTGAAAACTTTGTCCTCCTTTTCCAGAGGCTAAAGAGATATTGCATCTAAATGGTGGCATAATTCACAACTGTTCTTTTACTCCATTTCCACACAAAAGTTCCCTGACAGTCAGAGAATTTGTTTCTTTGAAGTTTGAAGCATGAAAGCCTCATTTTCAAAAATGCCCCATTTCCTGGGCATTTCTGACCATGAAAAAAGGGCTTTTGAACTGGGCATACTGACAACATATAAATCTCCAGGACAATGGATTTGCTTGCCTATTTAGAAGATTGATCTTGATCTTTCTCAAAAAAAGTTCAATTTTGTCATTCCCATTCTTGGGTGATGAGTTTGATGATGGGTGAAAATGATCATTGTGGAGTAACTAAGGTTAATCTATTCCATTTTCCTCTCGTGGTGATGTCCACACTACCCCCAAAAGATCTTGGTGAAAAGATCATTGTGGAGTAACTAAGGTTAATCTATTCCATTTTCCTCTTGTGGTGATGTCCACACTACCCCCAAAAGATCTTGGTGAAAAGAACTCAGACCATTGTTCAAATGCTTTGCCTTCATGTGCACAAAACAGCTATGATGAAAAAAAAATCAATCACTTTTTATTCAAATGGCATGACATCATGGAAAATGTAATAAAATAGGTCAAAATGTACAAGACACACTTTCAACAAGAGTAGAATTTAAAGCTCCCGAGAGATCAAATATTAGGATGACTTCAAGAATAACCAATAAATATACTAGTTGACCCAACCAATACCTTCTCTTTGGCAGTGCGGTATAGTGAGAAAAGACCACTGGAATCAGAAGAGAGCTGGATTTGAATCTTGTCTGCAGCAGTTAATAATTGTGCAACCAATAGTAAGCAACTTAATTTCCATAATTCTGTTTCTTCTTCTATAAAATGGAAATCATATAAGTAGTACCTACTTCATAATTAGTGCTTATGTACAAAAGGGTAACAAGTCATTCACAAACCTTTAAATTCCACATTAAGGTATAAGCTTCTACTATTACTACTGTGGCTCTTTCTACCTCTACTCCTGACCGCCTATGTACCCTTAGTATTGGTTATACACTGTGAGACTTATTTACAACTCTGCAAGTAACTGAATGCCTATGTACTCTTAAGGAGTATTAGATGTCTCCTCAACAGACCATAAAATTTTACCAATTTTTTAGTTACATCTAATGAACCCACACTTATCAATAGTAGTAAGAGAAAATCATACTAATAAATTCGCTGCTGTATGATGCAGGTTTCACTCATTAATGTTGGCCCCATCCTTATTTCCCAGTCTCCCTCTCTTTATACTCCTATACTTATGTGAGAGCTACAATCCAAAAAGCCCATGTACTATAATGATTTGTAACATGCATACGTATATATTAGACAAATTCTGTATGTAATCTACACATGTGTGCACATGTATTGTAAAACTCCCATTCCTGTTTGTGACTACAAATTTGAAAATGATGATAGTTGGTATACACTTACACAGTTCTCCAGCTTCTTCAGCACCATCCGAGTGGCAAGGGTCCCCTGAGTCATCCTAACATGTAAGAGTAATTCAGTAGCAATAAGTAGTTCAGTGATTCATTTAGGTTGTTGTTCACTCATTTCAGTCACGTCTGACTCTGCATGACCCCATTTGGTATTTTCTTGGCAAAGATACTAGAGTAGTTTGCCATTTCCTTCTCCAGCTCATTTTACAGATTTTGTTTTATACAGCCAGTAAGTGTCTGAGGCCAGATTTGAACTCAGGAACATAAGTCTTCCTGACTCCAAGCTCAGCATTGTGTGTGTGTGTGTGTGTGTGCGCGCGCGCGCGCGCGCGCAAGCAAGCATTTCAATGATGTAGAGTGCTCCCTGGAATGAGAACCCTTCTTCCAATCAATATCAGAAACTACCATGTAACTTAAAATCTGAGAGTTGCCTTGCTTATTTCTAGGTTAAGCACTTTGCCCCAAGTCAAAGGAAGAAAATAATTTAACTTAGGTCATCTAGACTCTGAAGCAGCTGTCTATCTACTATGTCATATTGCCTCTCAATTTATATTGTAGGTTAAATATGTTCCTGTTCATTACTTTCAGGTACTAAAACCTCATTTCTCCTAAAATGTCCTCTACTGATGATTTTTTTTCACAAATTCTATTGAAGGCTTTCCCTCCTGAGTACATGCCAAAGCCAATTTTAGAAAATTATACGTAGGATCCATAATTGAAGAAAAGGAGAGCAAGGTGGACTGCATTTGGAAAACTGTATGTTATTCTCACTTATTATAGGCTACCCTTTGCCACAAAAAAGTCACTTTCTTTAATACCAGTATTTTCTTGGTGATATTGTTTAGCTAAAAGTCATGAAGCACCAACATAAAAACTAGAACATAAAAACTGCTCAAGGAAAATGAAGAGAAGCATAGTGGATATATGGAGGCTTCAGCTGATTATCAGTGATGACTTACATGCAAGAAGTACTATACCACATTAAGGAAAAGGATGAGCAGCAAAGATGGCAGAATAATCACGTAGTAGAAATAGAAGGATAACCATTAGACAACCCAGTGTTGCTCTGGCATTCATGAAATACCAAAAGAAAAGAATTAGAAAAAGGTCTCTGGTGTATAAGATTTCATTTGTATGGAAGATTTATGAAAAGTCATGGACAAGAATTGTGCATGATGAAAAGACAAGGACGCATTGTGATTTGTACTGGTGGAGGGAATACTCACTTTGGTGAGACCAAGTAACTACTGAATTATTAATGTTTTAGTAAAGACATCATGATATACAGATTAGGGATCACAGGAATTAGGTTTGAATCCTGCCTCTGCTGTTTTGGCCAAGTTGCTTAACACAGCTCTCTAGGCCTTATCTGTAAAATTAGGGAATTGAATTAGCTAATATTTGTAAATCCCTTCTGGCTCAAATACTATGATTCTCGTTGTAAGAATCACTTTCCTTACAAAAGGATTGATCTATTTCATTTTTGGCATGCATTGACTATTGTACATACTGTGGCTCAAACAAAGGTATAAGACATGGTAAGATGGCTACAATGAGTTTATATCTAGTTGGAGAGAAATAAATACGTGAAAGAATAAGAATCATGTGGAAGCACTAGCAAACTTTCAGGTTTACAATTTAAAACTACACTCAACCAAGTGCAATAGTATTTGAGAAAAATGAGTGTTATATTACCCAAACTGACACATGAGCACCATCCCATCATTCTCTTCATCCTGCATCTAAAAGCAGGGGCATCCCTTTCACTTATCAAGCTCTATGTCAACTTTAGCCACCAAATCATTTGCCGCTGGGGCAAGTCCAACATTAAAGTAGCCACAACCTGACCCACATTCAAGTCCCAACATGTCTCTTTGTTAATGATACCCAAAGTCTCGATTGAGGCTAACAGGTGTCTGCGTACTAACTTAGCTGCTATTCACCTCATCTATGAGCCACAATGCCTTCTGCTTTCTTTAATACTGACATAATAGCTAATTATACAAGCAAACTGAAAGACTATCTGATTGTCCTTGCATACTATCAGCCTGAAGTTGACTGAGCATGGTGCTAGGCATCAAGATACATTCCCAAAAAAGGCAGAAAGCTAGATAAACCAGATGATGAGAGCCAGGGGAGGGAGTAGGGAGTGAGGAAGACATGAATGAGCTAGCTCATTCTCTGGACTAGTTTTAGAAAAGGCAAATTTACGCTTTTTATTCGGAAAGTTGTGGCTCCAAGAATAATTGAAAGATGGCATGAAAACAAACATAGAGAACAATTTTCAATAATCAAATTGCTTTATGTTCATGTATTAGTATTTTCTGACAAGTCCAAAATGCTTTAAAGTTTATTCTCAAAATATCTACTCAATTCTCATATCATGTGTGTGGTGATAATAGGCACAGCTACTAATTAGCAGGTAGACATTGTCTACAATTCAAATTTCTATCCACTTCCTCCCTCTTTAGTCTCCTTGGCTATTCCATTCAAATGTTCTCTCTCATGTTACCAATGACCATTTAAAAAATAAAATAGTGAACTTACAGGAGCCAAGATGATAGAGTAAACAGTGAATTGCTATAACTCTTCCATATTTACCTCCAAACAATGATAAAATAGCACCTCAAAATAAACACTGCAACAGCAGAACCAGAGAAAATATGGGGTGAATCTCTGAGCCCAAGAGACTTGGAAGATTGAGAGGAAAGATCTGTCTCACCCAGATAAAAGGGGACCACAGTCTAGGAAAGGAAGCATCCCAGCAAGCCAGCAGCAAACCAGTGGGAGATCCTGAGCCCCAGTGTGGTGGATCAGGCAAATGCCAACACCAAGACCCACCACGTGCCTCAGCATAGCTAGGGGAAAGGGCAGACTACAGCACTGAGAACCACCATATGTGTCAGTGTAGCCCTGGGCAAACAGTCAGCCACCAGGGGCCAGACTGCCACATTCTTCAGTGTATCCCCAGAGAAACACAGAAACACTCTACCAGCCTCAGCACATACCACACATCAGCACTAGGACTCAGCATCATGTAAGCTGCCAGGTAAAGTGTCCTCTAGCAAAACCAGTCATCCCCCTCATCACCCCCTCAGTGCAGCACCAGACAGAAGGGTCCCCCATGGGCCTAAGGATAACATCAGTGCAGCACCAGGTAAACAGCCAGGGCCTGCAGCTCATGGCACAAGAAGGCTGACACAGTGCCCCTTCTACCCCAAGAGCAGAGCCCAAATTTAAATTAAAGGAAAAAGGACCAAAAAGATGAGCAAACAACAACAACAACAAAATCTTACCATAGAAAGTTATTATGATGACAGAGAAGATCAAGACACAAACTCTAAAGAGAACAGCAATGTTAAAACACCTCTGGGCAAAATTCCAAAGAAAAATGGGAAGTGGTCTCCAACTCAGAAAAAAAAATATGTAAGAACTCAAAAAGGAACTTAAAAAGCATATAAGAGAGGTCATGAAAGAGATCCCAAAATAAAAATTCCAAGGAATGTTATAGTCTAATTGCAGAACTCTTAGGTCAAGGAAAAAATATTGCAAATAGCCAGGAAGAACAGTTCAAATACAGGGAGTCACAATCAGGATTACACAGGACTTAGCAGCTGCAGCATTAAAGGATCAGAGGTCATGGAATATGATATTCCAGAAGGCAAAGGAGCTAGGACTACAATCAAGAATCACCTACCAGACTACATCACACCTATCAGATTGGCTAACATGACAAAACAGGAAAATGATAAATGTTGGAGAAGGTGTGGGAAAATTGGAACACTAATGCGTTGTTGGTGGAGTTGTGAACTGATCCAATTATTCTGGAGAGTAATGTGGAACTGTTCCCAAAGGGCTATAAAACTGTGCATACCTTTTAATCTTGCAATGCCACTATTTTTTCTGTATCTCAAAGAGATCATAAAAAAGGGGGAAAGGACCCATATGTACAAAAATATTTATAGCAGCTCTTTTTGTGGTGGCAAAGAATTGGAAATTGAGGGGATGCCCATCAATTGAAGAATGTCTGAACAAGCTGTGGTATATGAGTGCAATGGACTACTATTGTTCTGTAGGAAATGATGAGCAAGTGGATTTCAGAAAAACCTGGAAAGACTTACATGAACTGATGCTGAGTGAAGTGAGCAGAACCACAAGAACATTGTACACATTAGCAGCAACGTTGTATGATAACCAACTTTAATACACTTGGCTCTTCTTAGCAATGCAAGGATCTAAGGCAATTCCAAAAGACTCAGGATAGAAAATGCTATCCATATCCAGAGAAAGAACAATGGAGTCTGAATGCAGACTGAAGCGTACTGTTTTCTCTTTTTAAATTTTTTTTTTCTTTCTCATGGTTTTCCCCTTTTGCTCTGATTCTTCTTTCACAGCATGACTAGTGTGGAAATGTGATTAATATGATTGTACATGCACAGCCTATGTCAGATTCCATGCTGTCTTAGGAAAGGGAAAGGAGGGAGGGGGGAAATTTAGAACTCAAAATCTTATAAAAGTGAAGGTTGAAAACTAAAAAATAAATTAAATAATGATTTTAAAAAAAGAATCAACTACCTGGTGAAATTAAGTATGATACTTCAAGGGAAAAAATGATTACTCATGAAATAGAAGGATTTCAAGCTTCAATAAGGAGAAGACCAGAATCAAACTAAAAATTTGATCTCCGCTATTAAGAACCAAGAGAAGCCTGAAAAGGAAAAAAAGAGAAAAGAAAACATAAGACATTCAATAGAGTTGAAATGTTTACATCCCTACATGGGAAGATGATACTCATAATTCTTAAAAATTGTACCATTAATAATAGAGCTAGAAGGAATATATACAGACAGAGGGTATGGGTATAAAGTGAATTTGAGGGAATGATAGGAAAATAATTAAGGCATGAGAAACAGGAGTACACTGGGTGCAGAAGGAAAGGAGAGGTAGAATTGGGTAAATTATTTCACATGAAGAAGTGGAAAAGATCTTTTACTGTGGAGGGAAATGGAGGGTGGGCAATGGATATCGCTTGAACCTTACTCTAATCAGTATTGGCTAAAAGACAGAACAATGTACACAATCAGTTGAATATAGAAATCTATCTTACTTGACAGGGAAGTGGCAGGGGAGGAGATTAAATAAAGGCAGGGGAGGTAACAGAAGGAAAGGCAGACCAGGGAAGGTGGTAGACAGAAGGAAAACACTGGTGAGGAGGGAAAGGATAAAAGGAGAGAGAGGACAAACAGGAAGAAAAATAGGATAGAGGAAAATACAGTTAGCAATCCTAACTGTGAATGTGAATGGGGTAAACTCTCCCATAAAATGGAAGTGGATAGCAGAGTAGTTTTAAAAAAAACAGAATCCTACAATACATTGTTTACAAGAAACACACTTGAAGCAGAGAGCCACACAAACAGAGTAAAAGCAAGGGGCTGGAACAGAAGCCGTTGTGCTTTGGCTAAAGTTAAAAAAAAAAGCAGGGATAGCAATCCTGATCTCAGACAAAGTAAAAAGCAAAAATAGACCCAATTAAAAGAGATAAGGAAGGAAACTAAACTAAACTAAAAAGGTACCATAGACAATGAAGAAATATCAATACTAAATGTATAGGCACCAAGTGGTATAGCATCCAAATTCTCAAAGGAGAAGTTAAGTGAGCTACAGGAAGAAACAGGCAGCAATACTATACTAGAGGAGGACCTCAACTGTCCCCTTTCAAAACTTAATAAATCCAGCCAAAAATAAAGAGGAAAGAAACTAAAAAAGTAAATAGAATATTAGAAATGTTAGATATGACAAACCTTTGGAGAAAACTGAATGGTAACAAAAGATATACTTTTTTCTCAGCAGCATATTAACCATGTAATTAACATAATTAACCATGTATTAGGACATAAAAACCTCAAAATCAAATGTAGAAAGGCAGAAATATTAAATATATCCTTTACAGATCATAATGCAATAAAAATTACTTCAACAAAGGGCAGAGGAAAGATATATTAAAAGTTAATTGGAAACTAAATTAATCCTTAAGTATAAGTAGGTCAAAGAACAAATTATAGAAACAATCGATAATTTCATTAAAGAGAATGACAACAATGAGACAACACACCAAAATTTGTTGTCTGCAGCCAAAGCAGTACTTAGAGGGGAATTTATCTCTCAAAATTCTTAAATCAACAAAAAAAGAAAAAGAACATATTAATGAATTGGGCATGCAACTAAAAAACTAGAAAAAGAACAAATTAAAAATCCCCAACAGAGCTCCAAATTGGAAATCCTGAAAATCAAAAGTAAAATTAATAAGATTTAAAGTAATAAAAAATCTATTGAGCAAGTAAATAAATCTAAGAGCTGGTTTTTACAGGGTAGAAACAATAGGATAGATAAGCCATTGGTTAATTTGATTTAAAAAGAAAGAAAAAAACAAATATCCAGCATCAAAATCGAAAAGCGTGAAATAACCAACAATGAAGAAGAAATTAAAGCAATCATTAGGACATATTTTGTCCAATTATATGCTAATAAATCTGACAATCTGAGCAAAATAGATGAGTATTTATGAAAATATAAATTACCCAGATTAACAGATCAGAAAATAGAATGCCTACATAACACCATCTTAGAAAAAGAAATTGAATAAGCCATCAATGAACTCCATAAGAAAAAATCCCCAGGGGCAGATGGATTCACAAGTAAATTCTACCAAACATCTAAATAACAATTAATTCTAATACTATATAAACTATTTGGAAAAATAAGTAGAATCCTACCAAATTGCTTTTATGACACAAATATGGTGCTGATACCTAAACCAGAAAGAACTAAAAACAGAGATTAAAAATATAGACCAATTTCCCTAATGAATATCAATGCAAAAATTTTTAACAAAATACTAGCAAAGTGATCACAGAAAAATATCACAAGTATACATTATGACCGGGTGGGATTTATACCAGGAATTCAGGGTTGGTTCAATATTAGGAAAATTTATGAACATAATTGATCATATCAATAACAAAACCAACAGAAATCATACGATTATCTCAATAGATGCTGAAAAAGCTTTGGACAAAATACAGCACCCATTCCTACTAGATAGAATAGGAATATTCACTAGATAGACTAGGAATAAAGGGAATATTCCTTAAAACAATAAGCAGTATCTATCTAAAACCATCAGCAAGTATTATCTGTAATGTGGATAAGCTAGAAGCCTTCCCAAAAAGATCAAGGGTAAAGCAAGAATGCCCATTATCACCACTACCCCCATTCCATATGACCTTCAAATGATCCTGGGACTGGTGAAGCTTTTGGATAACCATAATTCAAAATTGAAAGTCAATGCCTTAGGGCAGCTAGGTAGCACAGTGGGTAGAGCACCAGACCTAAAGTCAGGAGGACCTGAGTTCAAATCCAGCCTCAAACATTTGACACTTATTAGCTGTGTGACCCTGGCAAGTCACTAAACTCTGCCTCACCAAAAAAAAAAGAAAGAGCATGCCACATAATCAATAGCCTCCTGTGAGAGAAGGAACATTCCCCTTAGCCACACCTTGTTTCATACTGCAGTATTAATGTGATCAAAGATCTTCCCCACCCATTCAATAGGCCTCAGATGGGCATAGGTGGGAAAGTTTGATTATATCTTTGCTTGTAAGTAGGCCTAAAGCCCCTACTTACTAGGTGCCCCTGTAGGTGTGAAGCCCTCAGGACCCTAGGGGAGTTGCTAAGACCAGAGCCAATGGTATGTGCACTGAGTTCTAGTCAATCATGAATTCAGCCAATCAGAGACCTGAGTTCTACCCAATCAGATGCAGGATAGGACTTTATCTAAAGACAGCCCAGAACTGAGAGCAGCAGAATTTAAAAGCAGACATCAAGAAGACATTGAGGCAGCGGAGACTGAGGGAGAGCCAGCATCAAGAGAGACTGCAGAGCAGAGAGTGCAGAACAAGACAGTTGTGGAGGTCAAAGAGAAGAATCTGGAGAGAGCTATAGGAATTGGGAATTCAGCCCAAGGAGAAAGAGCAGGAACTCGGAATCAATAGAGCTTCAGAGAGAGGGCTGACTGGAGAGTTGAGATTCATAAGTGATTGTTTACAGGAAGGCCCTAGCAGGGGGAAAGGTTACAGGATGAGTTGGTTCCTTGCTATAATACTGTGTTATAATTTCCTTGTTACTACATTGAGGTGGGCTTACTGGTTTTGGAATATAATTGCTACTATATTGAATTGAGGGTATTGATTCTTGGATTTGATCCTCTAGAGTCTAAATAAATGTTACACTTCCTCTGCCTTCTACATACAGAGTCTTTCATACTTTGTGATTCCAAGCCATTCGGGCATGTTCATGGTCATCCTCCAGGTCATGAATCTTGTCTTACTGATATACATATGCAGTTGTAAAAAACTATTGTCTTAGGGTATAAATGCTAACTTTGACTTCTTGGTTACATCTAGAGGCATAGTTTCTCCTCAACCACAAATTTCCAAGTACCTCATGACTGTTGACAAAGGTAAGAAAACTCATTGAATCTTACATTTTTTTCCACTTTTCAGGCAACATTGGGTAGCAAGCCAGGTGTAACATTCAAACCTACACACAGGTGCCTGCTGCATTTTTATAGGCCTTCCCTGTCTCCCTAGACCTCAATTGCATATCCTTTCTAGATCCTCTTTTCAGAATCTTTCTCTTTTTTCAAGATTGCACCAACCTCTTTGTGAAGTTTCCTTTCCTCTCCTCTCTTCTCCTCTTACTAGAATATTTTGCCTTGTTCTTTATTTCATGTTCTCCCTTTTACTATACTTGTCTCTATGTAAGTATCATATCCTTTCTAACTAAATGCAAACCCCTAGGGGGAAGGACCTGTCATTCATCTTTGTATCTAGTCATTTGTCATATCTTGTGTTTCTACCTTCACAACCTGCCACATCTAAATCCTTCTCTCCATTCACACAGCTACCACCTTAATTCAGACTTTATTATCTCTCTCTTACTTATATTATTGCAATAGCCTCCTAACTGGTCTCCCTGCCTTATCTCTCCCCACTTCAGTCTATCCATCAGCTACCAAAGAAATTTCCTTAATCTCATGACTTCAAATCTGGCCAGGCAACTCCCTAATTCAATAAAGCCTAATAATTTTCTATTATCTCTAGAATCAAATATGAACTCCTCTGTTTAGCTTTTAAAGTTCTACACAACTGAACCCAATCCACCTTTCCAGTATCATTGGGCATTAATCCCCCTCCTAAACCCTGTAAACCAGTTAAATTGACCTTCTATGTTTTCCTGACATAGGGCACTACATGGCTTTCCTCTGCATTTGCATTGTCCCCCATTCCCCCACCCAGGACCAGGACTGTTCTCCCTCCTCACCTCATCATAGAATCCCTCCCTTTCAAGGTATAGGCAGCTCAAGCACCATCTTCAACATGAAACCATTCCTGATCACCTCAACTGTTAGCATCTTTACTCTTAAATTACCTTGTATTCAATGACCTATATTTTCTTGTGTTTATCCTTTTTATATTTATTTTGTATGTCTTTGATATCTCTCCTATTAGATGTAACATTTCCTTGTGAGTAGGAATTTTTTTTATTCATTGTATTTGCAACTCCAATACCTAACATAATTCCTGGTATATAGTAAACACTAAATAATTACCAATAGACTGACAACTCTTCTTAGTCTTACTCCCTTCATCTGTCAAATGGGGATTATTATGCTTACTTCACAAAGTTGTTGTCAAGATGAAATGAAATAATACGTGCAAAGTGCTTTGCAAGCCCTAAAACATAATGTAAATGTTAGCTATTGTTAGACTACATTGTATCACTTACTTGAGAAAAAAAAGTGGGCAGAGAAATAGCTTAACATGTTCTGTCTACTCTGAAACACGAGAGTATTTTTTAATTATTGTGATGTACAATTTAATAGCAACACTAGCTACCATTTACAGAGCTCTTCAAGGTCTGCAAAAGGATAGATATACCATCTTATCTGTACCCCACAACAACCCCGTGAAGTAGCAACTAGAGATATGGCTTCAACTATGGTTGAAGAATCTGAGTAAGAGATGGGACCAAAACTCAGGTATAGTCCAGAACTCGAAGACTATCGCTACACCATGTTGCCTTTCAATTTAGTCTGCCAGTTGGGAAAAAGAACTCAAGTTCCACACACTTATGCAGGGCTATAACTAGACTTAGGCAACCCAAGCTTTTTCTTAGGCTCTGAAGTTTCAAGGGTGTGAACAGCACCTGTACTAAAAGGAGAATTTTATAATAGTGCAGTGATTTCCATCTGACCATGCATCTGAAACTTCCAAAAAGGCTCTTTAGGATAATATGTTTCTGCTTTCTGCGCAGCATACACATAGCAATTGTTAAATCTGGCAGCCTCTGGAGCTTCATCCCCAGCGCTCCAATCCACAAAAATGGGAGCAAGCCATTTGATGCTATGGTTGTTGTCTTTTTTCATCTTGTACAAGCACAATCCACTTATCATTGTGCCCAGGCTTGATTAGATTTATAGTTTGTTTATCTGAAAGCTCAATGCTTTATTGCATCCAGAAGCCAATATACGTGCACCTCCACAGCCCAGCTGAATAAAACAAACTCATTTTGATCTTTGTGTACAAAGACATCAGCACTGGTTCAAAGTGTAGTGCAGTCAGTTCTGGATGGCAGATGCATAGTTCAACTCTCCTCCCTGGGCATTGGTTTCAATTAGGCCGTCTGCCAAGTGGCCCATGTGCCTCTGTGTGCTGAAACATTTCTTTGAGGCAGCTTTTTTTAATTAGGAAATAAAGACTTCCCATGTGATTTGCTATATATACAGTTTATGACAATTGATTTTTACAGTTAAAATACGTACATTTTTTGCATATTTCTCCTTCTGCAGAATAGCTGCTTTCTGACAAGAGGAAAAAATAAGCCAAGTGTAAATATTGCATTTCATTTCCTAAGCCTTCTCTGAAATTAAATCAAACTTGCATTAAAATGATATTAAAAACCACCGGGGTCCACACAAAATAACCTTTGGATTCTTTGTTTAAAAAATAAAGGACAAGTAGATCTCCTCCTCCACCCCCAATCTTCTAGGAACAAAGACAAGGAAATAAATGTGCTTGGAGACAAGAAGTTCTACAATCCAAAGGCATTTTCTTTCCCTTGCTGCCTTTCCCTTTTACTATGGTTTTTCACCTCCTGAATTGCCTGTACCTCCCTGGGGCTTGGCAAGGGATACAACAGATTCTAAAAGGGGCCTTCTGGAGAGTTTTTAATATCTGCCTGAATCAACAGTGTTGATACACTGCAAAATGCTATACTGTACAGGCTCCAATGAAGACATGCATCTAACGGATGATGAATGGAATCTCAAGGAGGACATTCTCACTTGACAAACATCTCAACCCTATTGAAACCAGTCATGGAAATCAGTGATGGTTTCGTTGCCATGGGCTGTTGAAAATCACCCCCATGCTGTTGCTTAGACAGGCAAGCATCCAAGGTGTATGTGCGTGTGGAGGTGGGGGGGGTGTTTGTGTGTACGTAGGGGAGAAGGGTTAAGGGCACATTCTTTGAGGTCAGGTCCCCACCCCATGGGGAAGTTCAGGGGCATAGGAAAGCCAGCATTATAGCTTCCAGACTTGTGCAAAGAGGGATTCAGGACAACTTTGAAAGAGCAACCACACTGACCTAGAATGCTTCTTAAACCCAACACAGAGCATTTAGATACTGGAGAACTGGAGCTCCCAAATGAGCCATCATTCAACAGATGACAACCAGTGTCAGAGCCAAGCTGGATTCAAAATAGTTGGGCACCAGTACCAGTAACTACAATGGCAACCAGCTGTTGAACAGTGGCTTTGAACATACTCCCTTACCATGCCAGAGCACCAGGAAGGGCATGTCAACTTGGAGATGTCGCAGCTTTACCATGGCTCTTTTGTTCAGTTATGAATGGAGGTTCCTTAAAATTTTAATAGCCCAATACATGGGCTAACCTATAATCCTAGGCTAGCAACAAAGAAGGATGGAGATAGAGAGAAGAGGAACTTTGTAGTGGCATTAACAGGTAAACTCTAGCTCAGTGACCCTGGGCAAGGTGCTTAACCCTGTTTGCCTCAGTTTTCTCATCTGTAAAACAAGCTGGAGAAGGAAGCAGCAAACCACTCCAGTATTTTTGCCAAGAAAACTCCAAATGGGGTCACAGAGAATCAGACACAACTGAAATGACTGAGTAACAAGAATAACAGCAGGCAGAGAACTGAAAAATGCTTTAAATAAAGTCCCCGAATCCAAAGCCCCCATTTTAAAAATGAAGATGCCAAAGGAAGTGCCAAGGTCACCCAATGAAACAGTAACAGAGTAGTTATTTAATTTAGGGGCTGGAAAAAATTTTTTTCATTCTAGTTCAATGCCTAATTGAGGCACATGTCCATGGATTTCTTGACACTTTCCTCAATGAATTGCCATTTTGAGAATAAGTTTTAGAAAACTGTATTAACTCTTAGGGCACCATAATACAGTGAAGCAGGAACTTACCAAATAGACTTCTGGGTACCTGAGAGTGTCCATGAAACTGACATTCCCAATTTGCTCCCCCAATGAGTACTTGCTTCATTGCCTTGTAAATAAAATCATCCAGCAAAATACGTCTCAGAAGCTAGGTTGTCATGTGAACTCATGAATTCTCGAGAAATGCACTTGTGTGTGGTTTGCATTATGCTGTGGTTTGAAAACTAAGGGAAGTATTCATGTAAACAAAGGAAATAAGTGGGAGAATATGCGTTTATTAAGCACCCACTGTGTAACAGTCATTGTGCCAAGAGTTTTACAAATATTGTCCCATTTGATAATATTTGCTTAGAAGGAGAAGAGAGAAGAGAGGCAGCAGGATAGACCTGATGGCCTTTCTTACACATAGGCAACTGATGACTCAGCAATGGGCCTGAAGTCAGAAAGATGAGTTCAAAACTGACTTCAGACATTTACTAGTTGTGTGACCTTGGTCAACTCACTTAACCTCTGTCTTCTGCAATTTCTTCAACTTTAAATTGGTGATGATGATAGTACTTACCTTCCAGGGTTGATGTGAAGATCAAATGAGATAATATTTGCTAAGCACTTAGTACAATGCCTGGCACATAAGCTGTAAATAATTCTTATTCTCTTACCTACCCCTATATAGATTTTGTTGTGTCCCTCATTTACTTAAAAATCTTCAGTGGCTTCCTATTCTCCTTAGTAAAATTCAAGCTCATCTCTTTGGCTTTCAAGGTTCTCCACATTTCTGTACTCTCCCTTTATGCATTCTACGTACAGCCAAATTAGACATGCTCTGCATGGTCAAGCTCTTGCCTATGCCTGGAATAACCTCCCTCCCTACATTCCACTATTCAATTCCTGCCCATCCTTGCAAATGAAATGCAAAATTTTCCATGAAGTCTTCCTGATCTCCTTAGTTGTTAATAAACTTTCCCCTTGGACCTCACATAGCATGTTGCTTAATAGATCTCTAATATATTTACCATGTAATATTATGCATTATCTTCTGTGTATATGTCTTGTTATCTCTCTCAAAAAACAAATTACATAAGGAATAACTCTGCATCTCCTGTAACACCTAGGGCAGTATTATAAGCACAGTAGGCACTTGATAAATGCTCATTACTTGTTTTCTATATTTGTCATGCCCTGACTAATCCTGAATCTGCTAGAAGAAATGATAGTAGCTGGGGCAGGGAGTTCCGTCTCCACGACTCCTACCAAACATATGCTTATTCCTCACTGCCTGTTACCAGTGGCCCTTGGGAACTAGGATAAAGCTTCCAAAGGGCAGGAACTGCTGTACATCTCATATTTGTGTTTCCAGTGGTTGCATAATGCCATAGTAAGTACTTAATAGAAACTTATTGAAAAAACAGAGTTGGTAGCCCCTTAGTATCCTCCAAACTAGCAAAGACCCCTGGCTGACACTTGATAATGATGAAGGTGGTGGTGATGGTGGTGATGGAGAACAATAATTGTCATTGATAATACTAATAATAATGGTTCAGAAGTATGCAGGAGTCAGCTTATGCTGGCTCTTGAGAGATGAGTGTTAAATTTTCAGTGTGGGTATTTAAACTTTGAAATCATCAAATGGTCCAAATCAGGGCTTGATTTATTTTTTTGTTGATTGCCTAGATCACAAGAAAATGGAGAAGAAAATGTTAATGATGATTAAACTTAAAAGTGCATTGTGGGTACTTTTTTTGTTGGTGAGCCAGTTTTTAAACATTTCCCAGCATGTCCTTAATAATGGTTCATGTTTATGTTCAACTTCATGATTATAAAGGTCTTCAGAGTATTTCATTCAGCATGTCATTTAAGAACCACGACAATTCCATGAGGTAGGCCAGGCAGGTACTATGACTACATCTCCACATTACATACGATTATCACTTGCCCACGATGGAACAGCTAGACAGAGGTGGAATTTGCACCAAGGCTTTCTGGCTTCAAGCAGTGTTCCTTCTGTAGCATGTTGCCTCCAATATAAACACAGACAGGTCTCAACAGAAAGGTAGAAAAATAGACAAGAAAAAGTGGAATTCTATTCAGAAAAGTGTGTATTTAACATGCCTGACAATAGACAAAGACACCGATAGCCAATTGGAAGCAATTAGGCAGGATGACAATTCCTAAATATAAGTGGGCTAATCTGTCATATAAGTGAGATTGTGTCTTATGTGACTATTAAAATTGTCCAAGTCCACCCTATCTTTGCTCCTCTCCTGGATGTGCTCTTGATTCTCTACAGGACTTTCTCTACCATTCTATAGAAATTTCTTCAACCTGAAAGCTCACTCCATGCCTACTACTTCTCACACTGGAAGCACCCTCTGTCCTTTTAACATATAACTCTCTGTTGGACGGTTCCTTTTACAACCTCTATTTTAAGGAGAATGCACAAGTCTGCAATGTCTTTATTCCATTTCTGTGCTCCTAAATGTTCAGGCTTTCTCTCCCATGCCCTCATACATTCATCTCTTCATTCTACCCCTATTTTCATCTTCCTTTTATGTGTTGTCTCTCCCCACTCCTTCTTCTCCTCCTCCTTATCCTCCTCCTCTTTCTTCTCCTTCTTCTCCTCTTTCCTTCTTCTTCTCCTTTTCCTTCTTCTTCTTCTCCTCCTTCTCCTTCTTTTCCTTCTTCTTCTTCTCCTTTTCCTTCTTCTTCTTCTTCTCCTTCTTCTTCTCCTCCTCCTCCTTCTCTTCCTCCTCCTCTTCCTTCTCTTCCTCCTCCTCCTTCTACTTCTCCTCCTTCTTCTCCTCCTCCTTCTACTTCTTCTCCTTCTTCTCCTCCTCCTTCTCCTTCTACTTCTCCTCCTCTTCCTCCTTCTTTACTTAATTTTTTCAAAAAAACTACAATTTACTTTTTGTCCTGTGTAGCTTTCATTTATGATTTCTTAAAATATAGCTTTGAAAAAAAACAGGCTGTTAAAAAGTCCACTATGTGTTTAAATGAAGTTATTTGACTAGGCCTTTAAACCCAAATCACTTTCATTGAATAATAGCCCCCAATCCAAGCCTCCGTGGCTCATTGTTTAGATGTTGATGGCTTAGAATCAGTGTAAATAGCAATTGTTTTCTCTTCTGGCCAGAAACTCTAAGTCTTCCACTCAGACAATATAATTTTTGTGATGGGCCATCTTTTGTCTCAATTGTTACCTGGCCCTTAGTGAGTGAATGGGCATTGCCTCAGACAAACGAAGAGTTCAGAAAGACTTTAATTTAGAAAGGCCAATCCTGGGCCATTGCCAGTCATCTTGACTTTTGTCTTGCCACTGGACTTCAATGACTCTGCAGGAGAGTGTGGGGCTAATAACTTTGCATAGCTCTGTCTCACTTAAATCCAATTCATGAGAAGACAAGACATCACCCTCCTGATATCATTGGTCCTCTTCTAGAACAAATGAACAACAAAATGGGTTCTTTCCCCCACTGATAGTGAGCTTCTTGAGAGCAGGGATTATCATTCTGCTTGAATTTATCTTCTCAGGGGCTGGCATAATGCCTTCAAGAAGGTACATGCTTATTAAGTCACTATTGACTTGATAGGGTAGCTGAAAGTCCATGGATAAGTACATAGGCAACTAATGAGATGCAGGGGCTAACTGTAACCTGTAGGACAACTAAAGTTCGAAGTAGTCCTAGTCCTTTGAAGCAAAAGGATAGCATATCGTGCCATGGAAGGTACAGGAGGCAGTAGTACTGGCAAAGTATTGGACAAGTAGTAAAGTGGAGGTGATAAGTGAGAGAATATTCACTCGTGCAAGTCAGAAAATCCCTGATCTTCTAGAGCGAGAGGGTAAAATAGAAATTGAAAGAATCCACCAATCAGCCTCCTCAAAAACATCCCAAAAAGAAAACTCCTAGGAATATTGTCACCAAATTCCAGAGCTCCCAGATCAAGGAGAAAATACTGCAAGCAGCCAGAAAGAAACAATTTGAGTATTGTGGAATCACAATCAGGAAAATACAAGATCTAGCAGCTTCTATATTAAGGGATCGAAGGACTTGGAATGTGATATTCTGGAAGTCAATGGAGCTAGGATTAAAACCAAGAATCACCTACCCAGCAAAACTGAGTATCATGCTCTAAGGCAAAATATGGATTTTCAATAAAATAGAGGACTATCAAGCTTTCTCAGTGAAAAGACCAGAGCTGAATAGAAAATTGGACTTTCAAACACAAGACTCAAGAGAAGCATGAAAAGATAAACAAGAAAGAGAAATCACAAGGGACTTACTAAAGTTGAATTGTTTTGTTTACATTCCTACATGGAAAGATGATGTGTATAATTCATGAAACCTCAGTATCAGGGTACCTGAAGGGAATATACATCATACATATATATATATATATATGTATATATATATATGTATGTATATATATATGTATGTATGTATATGTATATGTATATATGTGTATATATATGGTATATGTATATATATATACATGTATATATATATATATATGTATAGAGAGAGAGAGACAGATAGACAGACAGACAGAGAGAGACAGAGAGAGAGAGACAAAGGGCATAGGGTGAGTTGAACATGAAGGGATGATATCTAAAAAAATAAAACCAAATTAAGGGGTGAGAGAGGAATATATTGAGAGAGGGAGAAAGGGAGAGATAGAATGGGGTAAATTATCTCACACAAAAGTGGCAAGAAAAAGCAGTTCTGCAAGAACGGAAAAGGGGGCAGGTGAGGGGGAATGAGTGAATCTTGCTTTCATTGGAATTGACCTGAGAAGGGAATAACATACACACTCAATTGGGTGTCTTACCCCACAGAAAAGAAGGAGGAAGGAGATAAAAAAGGGGGAACGATAGAAGGGAGGACAGATGGGGGAGGAGGTAATCAAAAACAAACACTTTCAAAAAGGGACAGGGTCAAGGGAGAAAATTTGAATAAAGGGGGATAGGTTAGGAAGGAGCAAAATATAGTTAGTCTTTCACAACATGAGTATTGTGGAAGGGTTTTACATAATGATACGCATGTGGCCTATGTTGAATTGCTTGCCTTCTTAGGGAGCAGGGGAGGGAAGAGGGGAGAGAATTTGGAACTCAAAGTTTTAAAAACAAATGTTTAAAAAAAAGTTTTTGCATGCAACTACGAAATAAGATATACAGTCAATGCGGCATAGAAATTTATCTTGCCCTACAAGAAAATAAGGGAAAAGGTGATGGGGGGGAGTGGGGTGACAGAAGGGAGGGCTGACTGGGGAATGGGGCAACCGGAATATATGCCATCTTGGAGTGGGGGGGAGGGTAGAAATGGGGAGAAAATTTGTAATTCAAATTCGTGTGAAAATCAATGCTGAAAACTAAAATTATTAAATAAATTAAATAAATAAATTTAAAAAAAAAGAAAATCTGAGATTAAACTAAAGGGAAAACATTTTAGGGCTCTAATGATCAAAAGGCAGAGGCAATACAAAAGTCATCATCCAAAGCTAAAGCTAGGAAAACTAGCTTGGTAGTGTTGGATCAAAAAATTTGGCAAATTATGTTACCAGGATATTCCATCTCCTTCCTGAGTGGTTGTGGGTCATGTGTGTTTAATGCTCCTTCATTAGATCATTGGGCCTGGCAATGAAAACCTGGTCAATACAAAGCCTTTCTACACTTCTATTTCAAGAACCAGGGAGAGGAGAACAGATGAGTAGTATGGGGATAGCTTTGCAGGTAGTTTTCAGAAGGTGTCATTTGATTTGGAGAGCCATTAGGAGTTAATGAAGGGCTGAACTCAAGAGTGTGATGTGGCTAGAAAAAAGCTGATATATCTAATTATACCAATGATTATATCGTAAGAAATAAAAAATATGAAGAATACAAAGAAATCTAGGAGGGCATATGGAGGATTACAGACTGAAGAAAACATAACCCAAACAGTAATGTAGCAATAAAACTGGGGTGAAATAAACAAGAGAGAACAAGAGGATTCAGAAGTATATATGACTTTTGATATGAGATAATAATAGCTAAAGTGTATATAGAGGTTATTCTGTGCTAAGCCCTTTACAATTATTATCTCATTTGATCCTCACAACAATCTTCTGTAACAACAACGTTACTTGCAGCTGCTCTGGAGGTGTAGAACCGACAACACTAGCACACAGGGCTGCTAGCACTGGCTCTTTGATCTGCTTTTCTAAGGAAAGCAACTTTAAGGGGTTTACAATCTCACTTTAATTAAACATACATGTATCATTCACTTAATTCAGGGGGAAAAGTCAGCACCCTGAACTTCAGAGAAAACAAACAGAAATTACGAGCATAAATTATATAAACAGAGCAAATAACACAAATCAGACAAGGCTTCTAACTGTCTGTCCATAGCAATAGTTTCCAGAGAGAGAGAGCCACCAACATCTGGGTTTTCAAAGCTGGTAGGGCTCCAATGGCTGCCCAGGACTACCCAGAATCTTGTTTGGCCAAATCACATTACCACTCTTCCTATGAGCAAGCCCCCCCCCCCCAAGCAAAATGCCAACCTCAGAGCATATATACCCTGTTCAGGGCCCTGAGGCTTAGCATCTATTTAGCAAAAGGATGTGGTAAAGATCTCTAATCAGGGCTAGCACCACATCATATATATTGTTTCCAGTCAACGACTCTTGATTCAAACAAAGGCAAGACTCAAAGGCACTTGATTGCTGAGAAACACTCCAAAACAAAAGACAACAAAAAGTCTTGCTTTATTTGCTTGATTGAAACAAAGGCAAAACTCAAAGGCACTTGACTGCCTTAGTGCTGAGAAGCACTCCACAACAAAAAAACAACAAAAAGTCCCACTTTATTTACCATTATACTCTCTGAGGTAGGGACTATTATTATCCCCATTTTACAGATGAGGTAACTGAGGCAAACATAGTTTAAGTAACTTGCCCAGGAATACACAGCAAGTAAGTGTCTGAGGTTGGATTTGAACTTAGATCTTCCTGACTCCAGGCCCAGCACATTATCCACTTCACCACCTAGCTGCCTCATAGTTATATACATATACATGTAAGTTAAAGTTAATATACACATAGTATTGGGGAAAAAGGATTTTGGAATGGAGATTTCATTGGTTTAGAGAACTTCCAGGCTGGAAAGTTTCATCGAAACAGATCAGCAACCTGCTCAAACGTATTCTTAGAGAGCTAAGAGACAAAGTGACTTACTCATAATAATAATTAATAATTATTATTATTTATATAGTGCTTTAAGGTTTACAAAGCTTACAGTATATATTAGAAATAGCATTTGAACTCGGGTCTCACTAATGTCTTGCAGCCAGGTGGCATGGTAGATAGTGTGGAGGAAAATTCATCTTCTGTGTTCAAATCTGGCCTCAGAAACTTAGCTGTGTGACCCAGGACAAATCACTTAACTCTATTTGCCTCAGTTTCCTCATCTGTAAAGTGAGCTGGAGAATAAAATGGCAAACCAGTCCAATATCTTTGCCAAGAAAACCCCAAATGGGGTCACAGAGAGTCAGACATGACTGAAAAGGACTGAGCACTCAAACTCACTAATGTCAAATGACAAGCCCTCTATCAGTACACTGTGCTTCCTCTCACATTTTTTTACAAATAATAAATAATTTCGAGGTTATGAGGTTTTGTACAATTATTTTCTTTCTACTTAATTTTTTGTGTAATGATTACTGTGTTTAAAATAAAACATTTTGAAACTTTTTTAAAAAAAATTATTTTAGCAAGAATGTGAAAAGTTGTTTGGGATGATAAGAGACTGTGAGTTCACAAGCAGATGGTTACCTCCATCCAAGTGCAAGGTGCCTAGCACCTGCCCAAGGGATTTGACACTTGGAGCCTGAAAGAAATGGATGGGCTTAAATTTCCAAGAAGAAAGTTGCTGGATTGATAACAGATTATATGTTGGGGAGGAGGAGGGGAGGGGAAGAGTGAAAAAGAGAAAAGCATGGAGGCTTATCCTAAGATTTGGAAGAACGTCTGGCAGGAAATGTCTGCTTTTAATATAATGAATTTAATGTGGCAGTTCAAAATCCAATTAGAGATCATAGGATCATAGGATTTAGAGCAAGAAGAAACTTCAGACATCATCTCTCCTAAAGATTGTGAGAAATCAAAGACTGGCTAAAGAAGTAAAGGTTGAGGTTTAGGAATCATTTATATCCAGATTAAAAAAGAACACATAAGCCAATACTGGTGCCCAAAGCTTCTACTATATTGTTTTGTTTGGGAATGAGATGACCAAACTGGTTAGGACTCTGTGTTAACTAAGAGTAATCAGGCTCTGAGTGAGGGCAGAGGGACTTTTATGAGTAAAGCACTTGGGCATAATATGTTGGTTTTGTGATATCTAATTTAGTAATTCAAAGGTAGTTTTAGCTAACTTCCTGGTTTTAATCAATGTCCTACATAGCTCAGGTAAAACAACATTTTATGTATATTTTTATATTAATTTTTAATTAATTATATTATATATGTTTTAAATCATTTCAGCAAGTATTCACTAAGCACCTACTATGTGTTTAAGTACTGTACTAGATTTGATAGAAGATACAAAAGTAATATGTAACATAGTCTCTTCCTTCATGAAGAATTGGGAATACTCTACTTCCCTATATGAACCAATTACAAGTTAATAAAGACAGATTATACATGTCGGAAAAAAAATGTTACATGAGGCCAGGGAGGGGAAAGGTCAGTTATTTTGTCATTTTGAAATATCTTTGAAGTTTTTTCCGGGGAGTCTCTTCTGAAGTTTCATTGCCAGATCAGTGTATCAAGTAGTATTTATTAAGTACCTACTATGTGCTAGGTACTTAATACTAAGCACTAAGATCCACTCTATCCCCACTTCAAAAATAGAGAAGTAGAGAGTATAGTAGTTTTCTGGAGAGCCAAACTGAAAGACACAAAGTTTAAGGAAGAAAAATACTCACAACTCTGTTCCAATCCAGCAGATAGATGGATGAGCTCTTTCCTGTGATAGAATCTGTTTGTACATCGGGAAAATAATACCATACATATTTGACCAGGTTTCTCTTTTCCCTTCTGCTGTCCCATTTCTTTAATGTTTATCTCATTTTTATCATGACTATGAGGAGATGGTCAACAGATTTGTGCCATTAATTGAAAGAGAGAGTTCCAAAGCACCTCAAAGTTTGGCCACGTGCAAACTTTTGACAAGGCAGGAGAGAGCCAGAAGCAATCCTATGAAATTAAAGAGAATTTGAGGCTAAATTTTATATGTTGACCTCTGGTGGTATACTTGGTGCCTGGAAGAAATATGAATAACACATTGGAGATATGCTCAAAATCTTCCTGACAGCAAGAGGGAATTTATGGTCAATGACACAGGGGTATAAAGAGAAGTGACATAAACCACCACCATCGTCAAGAAGCATGTGTTAAGTGCCCACATGTGCAGTGCACTGTGCTGGATGACATACAAAGGAAATCAAGCAGACATGGCCCCTGCCCTATTGGAAGTTGTGATCCAAAACAGACAACACAGACAAGACACAACTGTCAAAGAGGACACATACACTCAGATATATATATCTGTATCACAACATGTAATGTACATGGATTTCATGAATGAAGAATATATAGGTATAGATGATAGATAAATATGACAAAGAAAAAGAAAATAAATACATGAATGAGTGAATAGATAATAGAAAGAAATAAAAATAAATGAGTGAATAGATGATAGAGAGAAAAATATAGATTAATGAATGAATGATAGAAAGAAAAATCTAGATAGATGGATAGATGATAGAAAGAATATATATGTATGTATATATATAAATATATATGTATATACATATACATATATATTATAGAGAGAGAGAAAGAGAGAGTGAGAGAGAGAATGAGCTCAATTATATTATATACAAACAATGAGCTGTTTTTGCATTCTTCCTGGAAGAACAATCAGAAGTGCTAAAGCCAAGGGTGAGTGGAGGCTGTTGAGGAAAGCTAAGTACAACAAAAATGTTTTTTTATCATTTTGAATTGTTGTTTAGTTGCATTGGAGCTAAAGAGGAAGACTGGAGAAAACGTAGCACTAGTCCTTGTGAAAGATATAAGGATTATTAATAATAATGAAAATTATGCAGAGCTCCACAAAACTTATTTTTCTTCTATGTTCTTACAGAATGATCTATGAACAAAAGTGGTTCATAGAGAGTTGACACCCAATAGTAGGAACTTAGGAAGAGAAAGCCAAGCTACCTTTGATGAGTTTGGGAAACCTAGCCCAGACAACCAAGGTCCTGAAAGAATTGGCATATGAGATGGCTGAATCAATGTCAGTGATCTTTGAAAGACTGTGAAGACCTAAAGAAGTACCAAGAGAATGGAAAGAGTGAGTAGCATCCCAATTTTTAAAAAAGGGTTGGGGAGGAGAAAGCAGAATGTAGAAGGTACAGGACAGAGAATTTTACTTCATTTCCTGGAAAAATTCTAGAACTCATTATTAAAGGGGTGGCTCGTGAACCTCTGGAAAAAAGAAACTGGATGGTTTCCTCAAAGAGCCAGGATGGTTTCCTCAAAAACAGGTTATGCCACAGTAAGCTCATTCATTTTTTCATGGGTAAAACTTGTAGATTACAACACCACCATTAATAAAGGTTATTTGGATTTTTAAAAAGCATTTGACAGAGTCTCTTCCTATTTTTTAGGAAATATGGACAGAGATGAGCTAGACATTAGGCATATTTTGTTTTGGTTTACTGGTCAAGGGCAGAAAATAAGCATTTATAGAGTGACTACTATCTTCCAGACACTGTGGTAAGTATGCTTACAAATATTACCTCGTTCGACCCTCAAAACAACCCTGGGAGGCTGATGTTATTATTATCCCCATTTTATAGTTAAAGAAATCAAGTCAAATGTAGGTTAAAGTGATTTGCCTAAGGTCACACAGTAAGGGTCTGAACTCAGGTCTTTCTGACTCCAGGCCAGAGGTCTGTGCACTATGGCCCTACCAAGAGGCTTCTTTGTGCCAGACAAAAAGAGTAGCCATTAGTGGTTCAATGTCAACTTCTAAGGAGAGCTCCACTTGAGTATCCAATGGATTGGTGTTTAGCTATATATTGTTTATAGTTTTATCATAAATGGATAAGTAGAATAGATAAAAAGATAGACTATGCATTATCATATTTGCAGATAACATAAAGCTCAAAAGGATGGTTAATACAGTGGATGACAGGGAAGATTCAAAAAAGACTCTGTAAGGTCAAATCAATTAAAATGAAAGCCAATAGTGGTAAATAAAAAGACATATTTAGAATTTTAAAGATGAACTTCACAATTACAAGATTAGGGATATGTGCTAGATAGCAGTTTATCTTGACCAACAAAAATTTGTTAATCAGCTACTATAACACTCTGAAGATCATAGATTGGACCACAATACGTCCCTGACCAAGCTCCACTTAATGGCTTTATTTTGGGCCCTCCTGGCTTAGAGTGAATGTCAACGGAAATTGTTTTTCTTTGGAACAGCAACCCTGAGGGTCTTCCTTTCCCTGTTTGATTTTTTTTTGAGTTTTGATTAAAAGGACCATCCCTATATTAACTTCTTAAAGAGGACTATTCACTGAATGGGCATTACCCCACTCAAAGTGAGAACCTGAAAAGACCTTAGCCTGAAAGGGCCAGGGTCTCCCAGTGTATCCTGGGCCATCTCCAGTCATCCTGGTGAATATCAGGCCACTGGACCCAGATGGCTCTGGAGGAGAAAGTGAAGCTGGTGACGTGGCACAGCCCTCCCTCGCTCAAATCAAAGTCAACTGCAGGTCATGTCATCATTTCCATGATGTCATGGTCCTCTTCCAGAATGAAGGACAAACACAACAACTATATCTAAGGCATTATGTTAGCCTCTGAGAATATGTAACATACACACACACACACATACACGTGTGTGTGTGCATGTGTGTGCGTGTGTGTGTGTGTGTGTTTGTTACAGTCTCTTCCCTATAAATGGCTTTACAATCTCCTGGAGGGAGAAGATAATGGGGAGGGAGGGGACGAGAAATAAGGGGTTGGAATGTGTACAGTATGTCCAAAGAGAAGTAAATATATGACATGATTTATACAAAATATGCATACTGTATTTGGGGGGAGGGGGACACTAACAACTGGAGAATCAGAAAAGTTTTCTTGGTGGTGGAACTGGAGCTGAGCCTTGAAGGGAATTAGGGTTTCCAAGAAGTTTAGCTGAGGAGTGTATGTGCAGCCTGTGTAGTCATAGAGGTGGGAGATGGCCTGTCATGTACAGGAACAGCATGGTCTAGATCTGGTCTTTCTAGGCTGATTCCACATTGCCCTCTGTCACATACTTTATTGGGAGCAATGAGGAATCAGCCCGGAAAGAAAGACTGGCTCTAGACCAAGAAGGGCTTTCAGTGTCAAACAAAGCAAGAGTCAACATGGTCTGACTTAAACTTCAGGTTTATCAATTTGGCAGCTGTGGGGAAGACAAACTAAAGTGGAGATGTGCTGGACATGGGGAGACAAATTAAGAGGCCAGTGAAATAATCCAGAGAGGCATTAAAGACCTAACCTAGGGGAGTTGTGGTATAAGGTAGAGATAATGAGAAATGCTGAGAAAGTGAAATCTAACAAGATTTGACAAATTATTGTCTGTATGTGGTGACAATGGAGCATGAATCCCAGGTTTTACATTTGGGTGAGTGGAAGAATAACAATGCATTAGAAGTGGTAAAGACTAATCATGCCTTGGATAGGTTGAGTTTAAGATGCTTATGGGACAACCAAGCAGAGAACTCCACTAGGCAGTTGGAGATATAAGACCAGAACCCAGGGGAGCTATGAGGGCTAGCTATGCAGATTTGGGAGTCATATGCATAATGATAATAGGTTGAAATAATTGGAGCTAATCAGATCACCAATAAAGAGTATAAAGAAAAGAGAGGGTACAGGACAGAGCCCTGAGATATTTCTACCCAGTAATAGAAACAAATGATTATCCTGTAAAGGAGAGTGAAAAGGGTCACTCCTACAGAGAACCATATGGAGCATTGTCACAAAAATCCAAAGAAGATAGAGTATTTAGAAGGAAGGGGGAGTCACCCCCTAATTGGTAGACAAAAGTCAAGAAATCAAAATTCAAGATTGAAAACGATGTCGTCTGATTTAACAACAAAGAAAATGTTAATGAGGTGACACGATGAATAGAGAGCCCTGGGCCTGAAGTTAGGAGACCTGAGTTCAAATCCATCCTCAGATACTAATTGAGTGACTTTAAACAAGTCACTTAACCTCTGTTTACCTCAGTATCCTCAACTGCAAAATTAAGCTAGTAACAGAACCTTTCTCCCAAGGTTGTCAAGAGAATCAAATAAGATAATATTTGCAAAGCCCTCACCACAGTGCCTGGCACACAGTTGGGGCTACTTAAATGCTAGCCTAGCTATCATTAATGTTGGTGATCTTGGAGAAAGCAGTGTCAGTCAGTTAGTGAAAACTAAATATTCACCTGGAGTCAACATTATGAGATGTCAGGCAAGAAAGTCAATAACATACTTAAGCAGCTTCAGTCAATCAACAGCTATTATTTATTTATTTATTTATTTATTACTTTATAATAATTTATTGTTAAATTACTATATGCCAGGCACTGCATAAGGCAATGGAAATGTAAGTGTGAAGAATAAAACAGGCATTAAGAGAGGAAAGCAGATCGTTCAGAAATAGGAAGGGGTTAGTCCCACTATACTGTGTCCTCAACAGGTAACAATAGGGGTGTCACAGTCAGTTCTGGGTGTCATATTAGAGCAGACTTGCACAACTTGTAAACTTCTTCAGTTAAAGCAGATCATGTGACAAACAGGACAGTGTGTGCAGTGGCAACCCTACATTTTTCACAGGCTGTCCAAAATCCTTTGGTGGCTACAAGCAATCCATGGGCCGTATATTGTTCAGGCCTGTGTTATAGGAATAGCATCAATGTGAGGGAACGTCCAGAGAAGGTGACTAGGGTGAAGTTGCAACAGATTTGGGCTTGATCGAAGGAAAAATTCTTAACAATTAGGACTATCCAAATATGGAATGGGTTGCCTTGGGGAATGATAGATTTAGTGTATGGATTGGACACTAGAACTTCCTTTCATTTCTGAGTTTCGGAGATTCTCCAAGTTTTAGGAAGGACGTGATGGTTTAAATAATTGAAGGACTTTCACATGGAAGAGAGGTTGGATGTATTCTCTGGGCCATACACAGCAGAACTAGAAGGAATTGGTAGAAGCTGCAAGGAGACCATCTAGTCCAAATCTGAGGTTCCTTTTAACTGTGGACTTACATAATTCTGTGTGGCATTCAGTCAAGGTAGGAAAGAGCTGCCTTGGCTCTTGTGTAGTCGCACATCCAGAAAGTCTGGGTTTGGAATTAAATCATCACTTTGTATGGGGTTAGTCAGGAATGTCTTGGTGGAAGATGTAGGATTTCAAACACTATTGAAGTGAAATTAGGGAAAGATGTGGGAAGGATGAGATATATAAAAGGCAGAGTGTTCCAGGAAGTGGTGGTAAGTATACAGTCAATTGGTCAATGAATATTTTGGGAATGCATATTGATCGGATTTAGGATGCAGCTTGAGAAGACTTAGAGGAAGGAATGAAATAATTGGACATGAAATAAGTTTTAGTCAGTGAGGACTGGAACTAAAAAAAAGAAACCCACATAGGTTATCATTGTGTTTTATGGAACCATGAAGAAAAACTCTTCAACTCTTTCACTGAAGGAGACAACATGATGAAAATTATGTGGAGACAGCCAATCCAATCCAACAAGTGTTTATTTAGTCCTCCTGTGTGCAAAGCACCATGAGAGGCACCTGGAGTACAATGACAGAATCAAAAACAATCCCTTCTCTCAACAACCAACTTCATTTATGGAGTTAACTCTGAAACGTTACCTATTTTTCTATTCGGAAATGGGATCTTTGTTCCATGTTGATCCTTATAACATTTTACAGAATGCATAGTTCCTAATCTGCATTTTGAAAGTCTTACAACAATGCTCTTTGATCAAAAGCAGTAAAATTCTGACCTGACTTGACCAGACTGAAATCCTAGCAATGATGTTAGATTTTAAGGTAGGAGTTCTGGAATTATAGAGTTGTCAAGGGAGAAAGTCATCATAGGCTTGTTTCTAAACTACGGCTGGACTTATAGTGAAAAAGAAAGAGGTGGAAAAGAGTTATGTTGTGTATGAAGAAGTATCAATATTTAACACAACTGACTGGATCTGTAGAGTGAAAGACTATGAGAGCAAGGAATGAGTTCAAACATCATTCTTAGCAGGCTTATGTAATGGTAGCATCATCTGCTGGGATATAAAATAATTAGTTAAAATCAGAAAAGTAATAGTCCTGGGCAAACATGGCAGGGACAAAGGACATTCTAAGGCATCTTACTCATCTTCTGAGTCTGCAGTTCCTTGAAATGAAATTCCAAGACTGTTAGAAAAAAAAATTCTATTTTAAATTACATTAGTCTTCAAACTATTTCCTTGGGAGCTTAAAAAAAAGTAAAAAAAAAAAGAAATGGATGAAAATTTGAGCTATTAGTCCTCATAACTCCAGGGATCTCTTTGATTCCCTAATAAGAAAATGCAAAAAATAATGGCAAGATCAATTCAGTTCTTTGATATTGTCATAACGTGAAAGGCAATTATAGTAATTGCACAATTGTATTATTTAAAAAAACAAACACCCCTGTTTTTATTCAGTGCTTCTTTATGAAACCCACTTCTGGGTTGTTGTTTGTTTTTTAATTTGTTCTTCATTGCCTGCTTCGCAATGGGACATGTGGTTGCAATTGTGTTTCACAAAATTCATGATCCTCACATTGTACACCAAAGTCAATGTGTCTTCCTGGCACACAATGGCCTAATTCAAACACTTCTCTAATGTTTGGGGTTTCTGTCTCAATTGACAAAATTGAAAAATATGTATTAGCCAAGCAAAACCACTATCTCAAAGTCATGTTGAAAATTACTCCAACCTGTCAAAGCCAATTGAAATGCCTGCCCCATTCCAACTCCCAGCCTCATTTTGTACGTGAAATAGGAAGAGTTAGATTTTATTATAACCACATGCAGAATGAAATGAGTAATCACCTCTATCTTATGTATCTAATACTGCAGATGATCTTCTTTTCAAAGAATCTTCTCTTTTCACATATGCATGACTTTCCATTACTTAGCTTCTCTCACCTGTTCTGAATAAATGGTTTGGTTTTAGTGTGCTAGTTGAATCATTCATAGGTAGTAGTATATTATGTTATCATCCACCACTTATAAGCATTATCTTAGGTATGGTGTAATTCTAAAGGAAAAGCTCTAGAATCAGCCTTATTCATTCGATAAGAATTAATATATTCTGGGCACTGTGTGGTCGGACCAGCTACAACTACCCATTGGGTTACTTCATAGGGTACTAGGGCACCCTGTAGAGTTTATAGGGTATTTCTTTCTCTTATTGACTTTATCCCCCACTTGCTTTGTATCCCCTCTCCCAGTAACTGTCACCTCAGTTCCATTTAACCACTTTAATCTGGGTAGCTTTTACAAAGGTATATTTCCTTCAAAGACATAATAAAAACAAACATACAAGTATTTCCTCCAGCATCTCATGGACATAATCCCCTGATACCACTTCATTCTCTAGAGGGGATTAGGCTCATGACTTAGCTCAGTTCCTGCATAGTATTAGTTCCACCATGTTCATGTACAAAGGTGGCACTGTTTCTACTTGGCTGGAGTCTTATCCACAATTTCTTGAAACAAAATTCTAAGACTGTCCTTCAGAAGAAGAAAAAATTCTATTTATATTCCATTAGTCTTTAAACTATCTCCTTGAGAGCTTTAAGAAAAGAATAAGAAAAAAAGGATTAAAATGTGAGCTATTAATCCTCACAGCTTCAGATCACAACAATGTTTCCTTATTCCTTGGAGTATCAATGCTGTGCTGGCTGTAAAACCCAGCCTGGATTCTCATTCTCAGATTGCTATGGCTCACTGCCCCAAGTTTGGAAAATCCATTCCCTGCACCTAGCATGGAAAAAAGTATAAAGGGGGGCAAGAACACCCCTTTCCTTGGGGGCCAGATGGTCTCATAAGGGAAAAACTCCACCCTTACAATATAGTCCCTCACCAGATGGTGTCATCACACAGGAACACAGCTGAAGACAATGTTGTGACAATCTGACCAAATCTTATTCAGCCTTTCCAAAGACACTGATAATTCTGGCTAGACAGCTAATAGAAAAAAGTCTAGACAACTTAAACCAGTTACAGAATGTCTACCCATGCTCTGGTATCTCCAAGGTACTTCTATTATACATAATCTCCCAAAATTCTGGGATTTTCTTGGAACCAGCATCCTTTGCATCTTCCATGTGTATTTGCCAAAATTCCCATGATAATTGCAAAGTAAATATAATCTCATTTCAAAGGGGAGGTTACTACCAGTAACTGGGTGATCAGGACAGGCCTTGTATAGATAGTAGTTGAGTCTCAATGGATGCTAGGGCTTCTACATAAGTGAGGTGAAGAGCAAGTGCATTTCAGGCATGGCAGCAGCCCATGAGAGGCATATGGATATGGGGTAATAGCAAGCAGGCTATAATTTGGTTAGAATGTGGAATGTTTGGCAAGTAGTTGTGTGCAATAAGCCTGAAAATATACACTAGGGCCTTATGGTCAAAGACTTTAGATGTCAAACAGAGGAATTTGTATCTTAAGTCAAAAGAGGTACTAGAATTTCTCGCTAAGAGGAGGGGCATGGTCTTACCTGCAAATGTAACATCAATGAGAACTCTAAAAGTTTACTGCCCTCAATTATTTTCCATCACCTGAAATGAATGAATTGAAGTTAAACAAAGATACAACTGCAATGGCTTTCCAAATGCCAGAAATGTGTATAAAGCTGCTCCAAAAAGTGTGTGTATGTTCTCTCCAGACCTCCAGAGCAGTAAATAGCACCTCTTTGAAATCAGTAGTAGCCAGTACACACTAGAGTAATTGATGACAATGGAGGGAAAGAAGTCTTGTTTCAGAGACAGAGACTGGCAGAGAGAGAGAGAGAGAGAGTGAGAGAGAGAGAGAGAGAGAGAGAGAGAGAGAGAGAGAGAGAGAGAGGAAGAGAGAGAGAGAGAAAGAGAGAGAGAGAGAGAGAGAGAGAGAGAGAGAGAGAGAGAGGAGACAGAGAGAGAAAGAGGAGACAGAGAGAGAGAGACAAAGAGAGAGACAGAGAGAGAGACAAAGAAAGAGACAGAGAGAAACAGAGACAGAGACAGAGATACAGTAGAAAAAAAGCACTAAACTTAGAGCCAAGAGACCTGAGTTTGAATCTAGGTTCTGAAACTCATCTGTTCAAACCTCAGATACTCACCTCAGGCCTTTTCATCCCCAATGAGGCCTTGCCTTTGTGCTGGATACCAGTTATCCACCTCTGACCTCTTTGCCCCAGGGCCCTTCACAGGGAGCCTTACATTAGTTCTATACAGACTACCCTTCTTTCAACCTGTCTCCTTTCTACAGATTTATATGTCAGCCATAGATCCAAGTCACCTTACTCTAGCCTTTTTGTATGAAAAATGAAGGAAGGAAGGAAGGAAGGAAGAAAGGAAGGAAGAGAGGGAGGAAGGGAGAGAGGTGGAGAGGGAGGGAGGGAGGAGGGGAGGAAGGAAGGAAGGAAGGAAGGAAGGAAGGAAGGAAGGAAGGAAGGAAGGAAGGAAGGAAAGAAGGAAGGAGTATTAAGCATCTACTATGTGCCAAGCACTGGGCAAAGTGCTTTGCAAGTATTATCTCATTTGGGCCTTATAGTAACACTGGTCACCACAACCTTGGGAGGTAGGTGTTATCATTATCTCCATTTTACAGATGAGGAAGCTGAAGTAGACAAAAGTTAAGTGACTTGCTAAAGACCACACATCTAGTAAGTACTCTGAAACTGGATTTGAACTCAGTTCTTACCTATAGCATTGTATCCACTGTACCACCTAGCTTTTTCTATGGCAAGGAGCCATAGATCAGCCCGTAAATCAGGCTAACTGCTTCCCTGCTTCACTGCAGAGCTTTTCTAGTGAGTTCTTCTTTCGCTTCAAGTTAGGCTACTTTCATTTGGTGTCATCACTCCAGAGATTCTCCAGTTATAAGAGAACCTGGCCTACCTTAAACTGCCAGCTTTCATCTCCTAATCCGACTCTCCGATGCCGTACCTTCTCCTGCTCCTGCACTCAGTGAGGCAAGTCTCTTGAGCCTCACAGGACACATCACCACATGCCGTGAAGTTGGACTTTCAAAAGAGGACCTTGAACAATCTAATCATCTGTCTTCTTCAACAGACTTCTCTCTAGCCTTTGATATTCTTCCTAGACTTCTTCCTTAGTGGTTAGCATACTGAGAACCCCTTTTACTCTCCCTATCCCAATGCTTCTGAACCCCTTGATACTGAAATACAATCAGCTCAGTTCCCGTGACCTACTCCTCCACTCTACCTCAGTCATAAACAGAGATGGCCATGCCCTTGATCTTGCCATCACCCATAAGTGTCCCATTTTCATGTTCATGAATGAAATTCCCTTATCTGATCATATCTTTCTATATTTCCATCTTTTCCCCTACCTTATAACCCCTAACTTTGTTCTTCATTCTCAACACGACTTCCTCAGCTCTTTCCTGGGCTATCACCCTATACCGGTTGCACTGTCCTCCCTTCTTTATCTTGACACTTTGGTGAATCAGCTCAACACAACATCATCTATACTCAAATGTTCTGCTTTGTCCTATCACTGATCATGCCTTGCCAAACTCCAAATGTGCATTAGTTACTCGCACCATCTGCCTCCTTTGCTCTTATTCATATGTGGCCGAAAGGAATTGACCAAAGTCACAAAAGTGGACTGACTGGCGCCATTGAAAATGTATAGGTCTCAACTGGGAACTCACCGCAGCAGCAATTCCAAGCATTTCTATCCATCTTCAAGCCTCCCATAGTACCACCTTCTCCTACTCTCTCAAAAGAGAACCTCACCTCATACTTCATTGAAAGAATTGACACCATTTACTGAGAGTTCCCTCTTCTCCCCTCCTGCTTATCTCACTTCACTCAGACCATACTATCTTCTCCTTCACCCCTATCTCTCACGAACAGGTAACCCTTCTCCTTATCAAAGAAAACTCTGCTATGTGCCACCTAGATCTGATCCTGCCTTCTTCAGAAGCTCGCCTTCTCTACAACCTCCACTAGCCAATCTTCAATCTCTCCCTATCTACTGGCTCCTTCCTTGCTGCCTTCAAATATTACTATGTCTCTTCAATTCCTCCCCCACAAAAATATTCTTGATCCTACCATCCTTGCTATCTATCATTCTATATCTTCTATCACTTCTTAGAAAACTCCCTTATATAGAAATATAACCATGCTTAATTGTATCCTTCAGGGGGAGGGTGGTAGGAAGGGCGGGGGGAAGAACAAAGTAAAAAGTACACAGCAGAGAATAAAAACAAACTTACAAGGAAGCAAAGGAAGCATGGACAGCTCTCAGTACAACATGTAGTATTTATTATACAGGATTTCTTGAAATGGAAATTTATTGCTATGTATTTTGCTTACTCTTACATTCTGCTATGCACATGACATGCTTTTTTTTCTTTTCTTATTTTCCATTTGTTTCAATATAAAGTTTATGATATGTGTCTTTTTCTTTTCTTGTATTTAAGTTTTAGTAATAAAAAAGAAAAAGAAAAGAAAAGAAACTCTCTGAGAAATTCATCTACAATCATTGCCTCCACTTCTCTCACTCAATCATAAACTATCATCATACTGGCTTCTCCCTCATTTTTCAACTGAAACTGCTCTCTCTAAAGTGACCAATGATTCATTACTTGCCAGATCTAATGGTTATTTTTTTTCCTCTGTCATCCTTCTCAACCTCTCTGATATCTTTGACACTGTTGATCACTCTTCTGAATACTCTCTCCTCTCTAGGTTTTCATAACATTATTCTCCTGTTTCTCTTTTTACTCTTCTTTGCTGGTTCTTCCCTTACCCCTTAAATATGGTAATACCCATTAAAGATGATTTCCCCCCAAGGTTTTGTTTTGGAACATATTTTTTCCCTCTATACTATCTCACTTGATGATCTAATTAGCTCCCCTGAATTTAATTATCTGTCTATGAAGATGATTCCCTGTTCTACATCCAGCCTCTCTCCTAAACTCCAGTGACTCCCATTATTTCTTCCATCACTTTAGTTTCAGCAAAAGAGATAGTCTTTCTCTTTGCCCAGGTCAATCACATGCACCCTTGATCCCATACTCTCCTATGCTCTCCACAAATAAAGTCAGTTAGGTCACTCAGTGGATAAAATTCTGGGCCTAGAGTCAGAAAGACATAAATTCAGATTTGGCCTAAGACACTTACTGGTTGTGTGACCCTGGACAAGCAACTTAATATTTGTCTGCCTCAGTTTCCTCCACTGTAAAATGGGAGAAATAATGGCACCTACTTCACAGGATTGTTATGAAGATCTCAACTATCACCCTGCACAGGTTATACTCTCCTCCCTTCTCTGTCTTGACACCTTAATGAATCAGCTCAATTCTACACAATCATTCATACTTAAACCTTCTTCTTTGTCTTATCACTGATCATGCTTGCCAAACCCCAAACATGGATTAATTACTCATACCATCTGCCTTCTTCACTCCTATTCATGTGTGACTGAAAGGAGATGAAGAAAGTCATGAAAGTGTGCTGACAGGGGCCGCTCAAAATTTGTACTATACCATCTCAATTAGATCAGTTAGTCAAGAAGAATTTATTTTTGCCTGCCATGTGTCAGACACTATGCTAGGTGCTGGGGTTACAAAGACAAAATATGAAAAAAAAATCCTTACTCTCAGGAGAAACAACATGTTTGTGGATATATCCATATCTACATACAGAGCAAATTTAAATAGAATAAATCCAAAATAAATATCAGCATAAACTTAGATAAGTCTAAGAGAGTTGCCTGAGGCACAAAAGAAATACCAAGGTAAGGTTTGAAGTTGGGCTTTCTAACTGGAGGTCCTACATGTGATTTACTTCTCTAGCTCACAAAAATTAATGTGAATAAAGACAATAAAATGTATTGATATTTCAGAAGAGAGGTGCTAATTAAATATCTGAGGTATTATTTACTGGTTTGAGAATATTTCCTGAAAAAATTCTCATTTTCCCAAAATGAATCTTTGTGCTTCCAACTGCTCTGGTATAAATCAGGAAAATTGAAAGGGTTTTTATGAAAATTAGAAATAGTTCTATTGTAAAACATTCAAATACTTGTAAAGTTATGTTTTTTGAAATTATGCCTAAAGACAAACAAAAGAAATTGTTCCAGTCTACCGGTGTCATTTGTTCATAAATGTAGTGTATAGAGTGTAACAATTGTGCTAGAAACATAAAGGAAAAAAATAATAGCGCTCTAACCCCTGAAGATCAACATACAATTTAGAATGGAATAGTCATATTTTAATTGGAATAAAATGGAAATCAATTACTATTAATTCTTATTCAATAGACTTGTAATTACTCTTCCTTTGTAAAATGAATAGGAACATGGAAATAGTGTTACAATGACCTTAATTTTAGGTTCTGTATTATTTCTATCACAAGTTAAAAAACATTGCAAGTGGATATTTAATTTAAAGAAGTTTCCACATAAAACTGTTTTAGAGGCAAAAATCAACTCATTCTGGTTTACAAAGAAGCTAAAATCCATACAATTTATGATTCCTTCCCATAGTTTTAGCTAATTTTTCTGAGAAAAGCAAACACTTGATATCTTATAGGTTTGGGACAAAAATTATACTCACAAAGTTTTATGTGAAAAAGAAAGGTTCTGTCTCTCTTGTGGGCACTCCAACCATCTGTAATGTCCTTCATAAGAGCTCATGTGGGCAGCAGCAGCCTTCCTCAATTGTCCATGACCTAGAGCACAAAGATCTTACTAATAAATGCAGAAAGACATAACTATTAGACATTCTTTCCTGATCAGGACATAATAAAAATTACAATAATAAGTAAAGAAATCTTGAAAAAAGTATAGAAGTATTTCAAATTTTGATGCATGTGCAAACTCATTGATGTAAGTACTCGCTCCAATGGCACAGATGACAACCTTACCACATGTTCTCATCCTTATCTTTGTCTTCCGTAGATCTCATGTAGAGTATTCACCTAGCAGATTCAGACTTGTTTCTTGTTTTTAGTCTTCTTGGCATTGCATGAAGAACACTGAAGCACACAAGTTGGCTTGTGAGCTTTAATTTATACTTACTACCTGACTGGTCCCCCTCCTTTTATGTTTTCTTTAATTTGGGGGGATTTTTTGTTTCTAGCACTCTCATTTCCCAATGACATTTATCCTTCTGAATAGAACCTTCCCTTACAACAAAGAAATACAGTTGAGAAAACCAAATCACTCTGTCCATGTTTGAAAATGTATGCCTCATTTCACACAAATAATCTACCACATATCTGCTGAGAAGTGTTATTTTCCTTTATTTTATTGTGGTAATTATAAAGTATAGGGTTCTGCTTACTTCATTCTACATGTGTACATGCCAAGTTTCCAAAGTTACTCTGAATTCTTCATATTTGCCATTTCATGTGAGCAATAATATTATATTCATATTTTACATTTTATTTAGCTACTACTCAGTAAATAAGACTCCACTTTCCTTCCTATTAATTGCTTTCACAAAATGTACAGATAGAAATATTTTAGTCTATATACAACTTTTCTCATGTCTTTGACCTCCTTGGTGTCACTGGGTCAAAGTGGATATATAATTTGATGATGTTTCCAGCATCATTCTAATATCATTTTCCAGAATGTTTGGACTAATTCATAGCTCTACCAACAGTACATTAGTGTGTCTGTTTTCTCAGAATATGTCCAGTATTTATTGTTTTCACCTTTTGTCATCTTTACCAATCCAATGAGTACCCAACTTCTTTTACAGTCACATAACTCTTTGATGACATCCCTTAAAATACATCCATTGCACAATACCTTATCAGGAGTGTATTACAGCCTAGTCATAGCCAACATTGCTTTCTGTGGAACATTTAACATAGTTATTCAGAGGCTATGGTGTTCTATGACTTGAAGCTTTATGATATCACTTGAAGAATGTTGTTTTCCAACATATGAGCTTTTGATTCAGGGAGAAGTTTGTGGGTTATTAAAAGTACTGTGAAACTTCTCAAGGTTCTCAAAGTAATCCAACCTAATCTAATCCTCTTGCTCCATTCTCAGTCTAGTTCATCACCCAACTACACTAACTTTCCAACATACATTAATGGAGCTATGGGCTGGCTGCCCCACAAATAGCTTATCATAATTATGTAATAAGTATTCTTCAGCTACTTGATTTTTTTCCTTTGTGGAGAGATAGGCCACACTCCTTTCAAATGATTAGATATTAATTTGGAAGGGCTTTAATTTTCTGTGATGTTCCAATAAGAACAATTCCATACTCAAAAAAGAGCATCTGGAGGGTCTTACCATCTATAAACAATCCATCTTCAATTTGCTAGATACCCTCCACAACACTGGTAAATAATTTTGGTGAGCTTATATCTACCTGTTCTATGCCTTCCTTGGCATTAATGACTGGAGGGTTATCAAACAAAATTATCTTTTTACATGTTTTAAAGAACAAATCAAATGATTTTGCATAAGCAATAAATAATGTGCAAAAAAGAATCTTATAGGTTCTGTATACTTTAATCCAGAGGTGTCAGAATTAGGGCCCACAGCCACAAACTGCCTGCAAAACAGCCCAAACTAGATTGAAATAGAATTGGGAAATGTTTTTTTAAAAAAATAAACAAAAATAAAATACAACTTAGACAATGTTAATGTATGCTTTTTTGAGTCAACATGGGCAGCAGAGATCAATTTCTATTTGAGTTTAACTATAGAATAAAATTAGCAAAAGTTCAGTCATATCTTTATAAGAATGGCCTCAATTTGTGTGTCCATTATAATCTAAGGATTTTTTAAGAGATAAGAAAGTAAGCATATAGCTCAATATTTGCTAATATTTTCTCAAATGACCTTTTTTGGTAGCAATAAAGTTCCAAAATTTGGCATCCTCCTCTTTTTCATATTACTTTAGAATAAATCACTCTCCACATTGTGTTACTTCCACTTTGAGTGTCTTCTCTGTATACATATACGTATACATGTACATATACATATACATATACATATGGTCCAGCTACTCTTTCCATCTTCGTTTTCTTTATTACTTAACTAGTATTTTGGGGAATTTAATGTTAGATTACAAATGGAGTTACTCCAATCCCAGTGATGGAGAAAATAATTTATTACAGAAATTTTGATAGAATATTTACATGTTTTGTCTGCTCAGGGTCTGAGTCTCATTTAAATGATCTCATATGATTTTATTATTCAGATCTTCAACCAAACTTCCTTTAAACTGAGTATATCTCCAGCTCTTCTCACTATTTAATGAAACAACACTGCTTAGAATCTTCTACCAACTTCCTTCTAATAATTTACAAAAAGTTTATTCAGTCTAGAGGCAGTTCTCTGGCTCAGCAGACGGAGCACTGGGCTTGGAGTCAGGAAAACCTAATTTCAGATCCAGCTGTGTGATCCTGGACAAGTAATTTAACCTCTGTCAGCCTTAGTTTCCTCAATTATGAAATGGTGATAATAAAAGTTACTACCTGTCAGGATTGCTGTGAATATTAAAAGTGAAAATATTTGTAAAGTACATAGCACAGTATCTGACACAGAGTAGGTGCTTAATAAATGCTTGTTCCTTCTCCTCACAGCCCCCATTGTAAACTAGTGTTGTCCTTGGCTTCATGTTTTCCCATTTGTCAAAGAGATCAATTATGTAGGTTTTTTGTGCCTACTTGTGACAACTGAATTACATTAATTAAATTTAGGGAATGGTGATAATCTGTGTCCCTGTTCTTTTTCTGTTTGCTCTTTTTATCAGCTTTAACAACTTATTTAAATAGGTTATATTATGATTATTTGAATTACATTCTACCTTTTATTTTATTTTATTACCTTTTTATATTCTACATTTTTATTTTTATTTTTTCTTTGAATTGGTATTATTTTTTTCTTCATTTTAACAAGTGAGTGTTCTGACTTGAAATAATACCGGTAATTTAGAAATTACTCCTACATTGGTACATAAATATTTTATATGATATAATGTTATATTTACCATGACCTGGACTTCTCACCTTTTTTTGAAAAAAGAATTCCTGATATATAGGTGTGAGGCTCTTATGTAGCCAATAAGCCCTTGATATCTCTCATTTCTGTTTCTTAAGCATGTTTTCTAACATATTTTTGAGATTTTCCCCCATGCCAACTTTTACATTTAAGTCATCAACTATTAAAGTTTATGTTAGTTTAATTTTAAGAATCTTATCAAGTTCTTCATCAGATTCCTTTACCTCCTTCTCTTCTGCAACAGATACTGCTGGATAAGCCACATTTATCTTTATGGGTGGTCTTTTTGCAAATGCTTATCATGAGCACTGCAAAATGAGATGGCCAAGTATCCCAGGAAATGATGGTTTTTGATGGCTTTGGAAAGATAAAAACCAACTCCCTTAGCTCCTTTATTGCTCTGAAAAGAGAATCTGTGAGTCATCCTTCAATTTAGCAGCAACTTCCTTTGTCTTCTGGTTTCATTTAGAGTAAAAACATTCAAGACTGATATGATTCATTTCCTTCTATAGTATAATTTGTTGATCACTCGACAAGGATCTCATGTTTAGAGTTAGAAGTAATTAGAATAGAATGAAATTAATGTTTATAGATAATTTTAAAACTTTGACTTTTCTTGTTGCCTCTACCCTTGATGTGTCTGCCACCATCACCACAAGCACAGCAAAAGCTGGCTAAGGAACTCACCACCAAGTGACCAATCCACTGTTGACATCTCTCCAAAATTAGCTAGCCTTGTCATTGAAAAGCAAATATATTCTACTGTCAAGACAATGCTTGAGGACTTTCTAGGATGGATGAATGAATGAAAAAGCAATTGGGAAAAAAAAAAAAAAAACAGCATTTCCACTATGTGGAAAATACTCTGCAAGTATTGAGGTAAAAAGAGAATAGTCAGAAAGTGACTGCTCTTAAGGAGCCTGCATTCTAATAAGGGGAAACAAATCATATGCATTATCAACTGCAAGTCAGGTGGAAAGGCCCAGTGGTCCTTAGGATGCAGTAGCAAACCAGATAGTAATGCATCTTCCTTAATGTCCTTTGCACTGATTTAAAAAAATATCCATTTCTGATGAATAGCCACTTGACAGTGTCAAGAAGCTTAGTGGTAGGGATTTTCCTATCCAAGTCTTTAGTAGTAGTACTTTTAGTAGTGCAGCAGAGATGGAGGCTACAGGACCTACAGAAGCAATTGCCATTTTGCATCACCCCAAGGGTTAGGCACCTCTATAAAAAAATGCATCAACACCAATGAAGAAACTATTGCCAATTTAATCAAAAAGAAAAAATATAAAAAACAAATTGTCAAGATCAAAAATAAAGAGAATGGAAAGTAAATCAAGAAAACTATCAGAAATGACCACACTTTAGTCATACGCCATTAAAACTGAAAATTTAAATAAAACAGATGAATAAATAAATAAAAACATAAAATGCCCAAACTAACAAAATGAGAAAAATCTAACACCTCAACCACACAGAAAATGAAATTGACCAACTCCCAAAGGAGGGGATGAACCCTCTGGATCCAGATTATTTAAAATCCAATGTTATTTAAGATTTTAAGAACAAAATAAGCATTATACTAAAAAGATCGTTTACAAATATAAAAAAGAAGAAACCTAACCAAAATTATCCTAAGATACAGATACGGTGGAAGGACGAAGGAAGAAGAAATAATAAATCAAAGATATAAAAATAGACCAGTGTCACAATAAATACTGATATAGAAATAATAAGTAAAATTTTAGCAAAGAGGCTATTGCAAATTGTGCAAAATTGTTTGTAATGACCAATTTTTAGTGAGAATGTGAATGCAAGGATGAATTGATGTTAGGAAAACTATTAGCAAAATACCAATGTTAAAAACAATAAATATCACATAATAATCTCAATAGATTTTAAAAGGACTGTGATGAAACATTAATGCATTTAATCTTTTCATGCTAAAAACCATAGGAATGAAAGCTGCTTTCCTTAATTGGAAAACATTTATCTAAAGCCAAAAGCCAACATCATTTTTTACTAGTGAAACCTTGGAAGTTTTCCCTAAACACACACACACACACACACATGCACACATGTGTATGTATGTATCTATCTATCTATATATATATATATATATGTATGTATGTGCATAAGTATGTATGTATATGAATAAGATATGTTCACTATTTTCACTATCATTTAACATGGTTCTATCAAAATTCTCTAGAGTAATAAGGTGAGAAAAATAAATTAAGACAACAAGAGGAAGCAAAACTATTATTATTTTCAGATTATTTGAGGGTTTGCTTAGAGAATTAACAAAAAAATCAAGTCAATTAAAACTTTAATAAAGTAGCAGAATAAATTTATAAAAATCATAAGCATTTTTCTATATTACTAAGAAAAATAAGGAAGTAAAGAAAGGAAGAGAAGTTCCATTTAAAATAAAAATTACAAATGAAAAACATTCTTCATATAAATAAGTAAAATCTATATAATTGGGGAAATATTGTCTGTACATGTATAGGCTCTGCCAATATTTTGTTAAATGGTTAATGCTATTCAACTTATTGTAGTGATTTAGTACTATATCAATTGATTTACCAAGGGAATACTTTATATTTTACTTCATATTGAGTTATAAAATATAAGGGGTATCAAAGGAAGCAATAAAGAAAATGTTGGAAGTAAAGGGTTGATGTTATCAGACTTCAGTCTAATGTACAACTATTAAAACTATTCGGTACTGGGTAAAAACTGAAAAGTAAATCTCTGGGATCAGTTAGATAACCAAGACCTAAAAACAAATATGCACAAAACTGTAGTATTTTGTAAACCCAAGAACATGAAATACTGTGTTTTCTTTCAATTCATATAGTATTTTATTTTTCCCAATTACACATATGACAATTTTTAATATTTATTTTTTAAAATTTTGAGTTCCAAAATTTTCCCTCATTTCCCCACTCCCTAAAATGATAAGCAATTTGACATAGGTTATATATGTGAAATCATATAAAACATATTTTCATATTAGCCATGTTGTGAAAGAAAAAAACAGACCCAACAAAAGCACATTAAAAATTCAGAAAATGAAAAATAGTATGCTTCAATCTGCATTAAGAGTCCATCAGTTCTTTCTCTGGATGTGGATAGCATTCTTTCATCATGAGTCCTTTAGCATTGTCTTGGATCATTGTCTTGATCAAAGTAACTAAGTATTTTGCGGTTGATCATCAATACAATATTGCTGTTACTGTGTACACTGTTCTCCTGGTTTTGCTCACTTCCCTTTGCATCAGTTCATATAAGTTTTTCCAGATTTTTCTGAAAGCAGCCTGCTCATCATTTCTTATAGTACAATAGTATTGCATTACTTTCATATACCACAACTTGTTTAGCCACTCCCTAATTGATGGGCACCCCCTCAATTTCCATTTCTTTGCTACACAAAAAGAACTGCTATAAATATTTTTGTACAAATAGGTCCTTTCCCCACCTTTTTTGAGAAAGAACTCTCTAGATGACTAATATTTCTGGGAACACTGACAAGTTGGACATGAGACAGTTGAGATTATAAAATACAGAATGAGGATCATCTCAATTATAATACATTTTAAAAGTTTTACAGAAATAAAATCAATACAGATAGAATTAGAAGAAAATATGACTCATAAAACTATTTTCATTAAACAACTAAAAATCTAACATCCAAAATCTGTAGGAAACTGACATAAATCTATAAGGTTAAGAGGTGGTATTCAATAGAGAAACAGCATGGATTAACATGGAGTAACTCAAAACCATGAAAACTGGAGTTCAAGTCCTACCTCTGACATATACTGGCTATATTAACCTCGGCAAGTCACATTATCCTGCGGTGCTCTAGATAACCCTTCAAAACTATAATTTGCAGAGAAGTCACTTAAGGGAGTTTCCTCAGTAGGAAATTCCATATTATCAATGAAAACATAGGTACTGTCCCTATCCCTACTGAATAAACAGTTGCTAAAAGGAGAAATTCAAATTACTACTGGCTATCAGCGAATCTTTCCAAAATCACAATTAAACAGAGAAATGGAGATTGTAGCAATTCCAAGGGATCAACTCATACTCATTGACTTTAAAAAGATGGAAAATTTATGTTTGAGGAGCTGGGGAAAAGTCTCTCAAATTCACTCTTAGTAAAACTATGATTTGATCCAAATAATATGGAAATTAATTTTAAATTAGATCACATGACAACAAAATGGAGAGCTAGATGTTTTCTCCAGTACTTCTAAACTCTCAGAACTCCTCAGAATAAGAAAAATGAGAAAGTGGTAATGCAATTGTACCTCTTTCCATCGGCCAAGGCATCGAGATGTTAAAGTTAACAACATGATCAATTAACAGCAGAGAAGGCTAATCTCAAATCCCTGACATAATCCCTGAACACCCCCTTTTACCAGACCCCACACTTTGGGAGGACAGCACAGCTTGACCCATCAGTTTGTGCTCCATGATCCACCATGATCCAGAAACAAGATTCATAGAAATAGCTTAAGGATTATAACTGTCCCAGAAGAATACAAGTCAAAAAACTTAACCACCATAATGCAAGAAAAATATAAGATTGCCCAAGACTTCTAACTACAGATAAACAAAACAGCAATTAAAAGAATCCACAGATAACCTCCAGGAAAAGAGATTTGGTGTTGCAAACTACAAGATGCATAATTATTAAATATCACAATTCCAATGGCAAACAAAATGTTATGTAAGTCACAAGGAGAAAGATTTTCAAATAGGAAAGAAAATAAATGTAAACAACATAATACTATTCTGCACCCACCAGAAACAGCAAAAGAGAATGAACAATATATTCCAAAACCCCCCCCAAAAAAACTCAAGATACAACCTAAAACTTTCTACCCATTAAGGAACTACCAAAGGGAGAAAAAAATTTCTGGTCTTGAGGAATTCACAAGAGAATTCTATCAATTTTTAAAGAAAAAAATAATACTAGTATTATGCAAATTACTCTCAAAAATGAAAGATTTTTTTTAAGAAAGAAAATACTCCTTCAGGCTCTTTTATGAGACAAATGTATCCTAGTCTAAAGCAGAGAATTATAAAGCAATTAAAGAAAAATGTAGATTAATATCATTATCAAATAGAAAATTGTAAATAAAATCCTGTCAGTCTATAGCAATTTAGGAAATAATTCATTCTGACCAAGTTGTATTTATACCAGGTGAGGATGGCTCAAAGTAATAAAACAATCAAAATATTTAATACAAAAACAAAAAATCTAAAACCACATGATTCTCATAATAGATGAAGAGAAAAGTCTTTAACATAGTACAAACACTTTATGCTTTGAAAAAAACCCTATGAAGTGAAGGCATAGAGGAGTTTTTCTGATATAAAAGTATCAGTCTAAAGCCAAAAAAAGCATCATATTCAATGGAGGTAAAGTAGAAACTTTCCCAATAAATATAGAAGTAAAGCAAAGAAGCTCACTCTCTCCATCTATTGTCTTACATGGTTCTAGAAATGCACTTTGTAGAAATGAAACAAGATAAAGTAGTTTAAGTAATAAAAATAGTCAAAGAATCAATGAATATATACCTATTTCTTTCCAACATGAAGATTTGTTTAGAAAATCAGTCTAAAGATTAAGACAAATAGATTCAGTGAAATTACAGACTACAAAATAAACTCACAAAAAATCAACAGAATTTTTACATAAAAATAAGAAAGTCCAAGAGACAATAATGAAAACAAAAATCCCATTCAACATATATGCATAATACACAAAATATTTGGGAATTGGTACATAAACCACACAATATAATTATGTAGGTTAAATTACAAAGTAGTCCTTGAAGAAATAAAGGACATAAATAGCCAAAAGATTATTCAGTACTCATGCATGAGCCATGTCAATTTAACAAAAAATAACACTACCACAAAAGTTCATTTATAATTTTAATTCCTACCAATCAAATCCAATTGCTAGGATTAGATAAAATAATTTAAAAATTCATTTGGAGAAAATAAAGTATATGGAATATAAAAGGAGCATTCTAATCATTTGTCATCTTTGCCAATTTGTTGGCTATGAGTTGAACCATTAGTGCTATTTTGATTGTTGTTTTAATTAGCATTTCTCTTAATATGAGCCATTTGGAACCTTTTTCATATGGTTATTCATAATTTTTTTTGAGAATTGTAACCTTTGACCACTTATCAATTTGGATATATCACTTTTAGTCATATATTTCTGTTGGTTTTCAGAGTCAGACATGACTAAAATAACTGAAAAATGGCTGCACAAATTATGATGTTTGAGTATTAGGAAGTCATTATTGTATCAAAATCAAATGTATCAAATAAATAAAATAAAAGATTGGACTAAATCTTGGGTTCTTAACCTAAGGTCTTTGAACTTGTTTTGTATATTTACATGTTTTATAACTATTTCAAAATATTTGGTTTCCTTTGTGATATTATGATATTACGTATTTTATTTTATACATTTTAAAACATTATTCCAGGAAGGGGAACATAGTCTTCACTAGACTACTAAAAGGGTCCAAGACACACAAAAAAGTTCAGAACCTTTTTATTATGTGATATCTAAAGTCTCTTCCAATTAAAAACTTTGAAACATTGACCCTAAACTACTCTGGAGGAAAAACAAAAACAGGTGAGGGAGACTTGATATAGTGATCCTTAAAAGGTAATTTAGACTACACTTAGGCTCTGAATTGAATAAATAGAAATGGAAAAGCTTGTGTCTGACTCTTAGGCCCATTGACTATTAAATCATATGGTTTTTCAAAGGAGAAAATTATTTCAGTATGTGTTGCAATACAATTGGAAGCCAATTCACTGTAGCATCTTTATATGCCTTGATATAATATTTATTATGCACATTCCAGCTAAACAGACATACACCAAATGGTAAAGATATTAAGCAAGACTAAAAGTCAGTCTTGAAATGGGGGAGTACATTGCCTAATTTTTGGTTGTTGTTTTTATCGGGACTTGTGATTTCATTACCACAGGGAATTCCCAGTACAGAAACTCCCTCCACTGACACAGATTGGTAACTTGTAGTCTTAGAAAGCTGTCTGGGAGACTGAGTGGTCATACAGCCATTGTGTGCACGTATGTGAACCAAGCCTCTATTGACACTGCCTCTTTGTTGCCAATAGGGTACCCCAAATTTTTAGGTTGGGCAGAAACAAGAATCAGGACATAGAATCATAGACTTAGAGCCAGAAGAAACCTTAGACATGCAGCAATTCCCTCCCCTCTCTAATACATCCTCTAACATGGAACATCCTGTTCCAAACACGATTTGCAAATCATACATCTCACCATGTCACTCCCCTACTCAATAAACTCCAGTGGCTCCCATTTATCTCTAAGATCAAATATAACACTATTATATACTATATATAAACTACATATATACTATATACTACATATATATTCATATATGTAACTATACTACATACATATATATAACTATACTATATAACCATATAATATATACATATATATATATACATATACATATATATATATATAAAACATTATTTGGAATTTAAAACCCTTCCCAATCTGCCTATTTAGACTTATTATATTCTACTCCCCTTAACACCTTCTTCAGTCAGGTTAACAGACCTTCTTGATGGACCTAACATATGACATTCTACCTCCCCTCTATGTATCTTTGCACAGACTGCCCCTCATTCCTGGAACGCTATCTTTCTTATCTCCCAGTCTTTGAATCCCTAGTTTATTTCAAAGCTTAGCTCAAGTACTACTTTCTACATGAGACCTCTCCTGGTCATGCTTGCTGCTAGTTCCTCGCCCCTGAAATCCCTCTGTGTATAATTTTTAATTTTTACATAGGTGGATAGAGATGTGTTACCTGCCATCTTGAGGGTAGGGACTTATTTCCTTTTTGTCTTTGTGTACCATCTAGAATAATGCCTGGCACATAGTAGGCATTTAATAAATGCTAATTAATTGATCTAATTTCATCTCCTCATCTTACAAATGAGGAAACTGAGACCCAGAGAAATTGTGATTTGCCTGTCACAAAACAATAATTGGCAGAATTGAAATTTAAGCCCAAGATCTCTGACTCTGAATCTAGAGTGCATTCTCCTGCACCAAGATATTTCATGGATTTTTAAAAGCTGAAGTTTTGTCCAGGTTGAGGCAAACTTATCAACCTAGGTCCTCTGGCTCCTAATTCTAGCACACTTTCCATTACACCGCCCCTGCCTCTTGTTCCTAAGAGAACAGGTGCAAGTATTTTGCTGAACTTGGCTGGAACCATCCCAAGCACATGACTCTATGCAGCCAGACTTCATCAAACCTTTTCCAGGGTAGGGTTGGAGACATCATTGCATTCAATGACTAGTGAACATTACACTAGAATTTTACAAGGCACCTTAGGGAGTCAATCTCATTTTAAGTTCCCACTCTGGAATTTTCTAACATGCAAAAAATTCCTAAATGTGTGTGTGTTTTTAAACACAACATATTATTTAAGTAATTTTATCTTGGTTCATTTTACTACCAAAGCAAACTGCTGTAAGAGGCTTATGGGCTGATATGATTTGTTTCACATTTCCAAAGCGTCCAAGACTCTCTGCTAACAGATAGGAGACCACATTTGAACCACTAAAGCTTTCATAAATTGGCTTGTGCTCTCTGATCACGCCTCTTAAAAAATTTCTTTTCAGCATCAAAAACATTAGCACTTTGCAGAGAAACCAAACCCTGATGCATGATTTAGCACCATGCTGATGATATTGCATATGATTTAAAAGCCTCCGTTGCAATTTTAAGCATATGTGGCTGCTACTCTCACTCTTTCTCCTGTGTTATTAGCCAGCTGTACCGTGAATCTGGCCGGGGTCAGGAATACACTTCTCATCTCATAGTCCTCTTCAGTTCAAACACCCAGCAGGGGTTATGCAGCAAAAGGCACAAAACATTGCCATCCTTGAGCACACAAGACTGGTCAGTTGTGTATGGCATCAAAAAAAGATGTTTTTGTTCCTTAAACCTCCTATTAATGCTTTGGGTTTTTCTTGTTTTAATTCTAAATTTAAACACCAAATAAAAATAAACATTCCCATATACATAGTAGAATAGAAAAAGAATGTTTATGAAACTGTAAGCCTCCTGTGCAAAGTTTGCTTTTCAAGTATAAAATATATTCAATATGTAGCTTTCTCAACTATCCTGCTTGTCCATGATTCCTTCTAGCCCCTTTGTGTTCTCTTTTGTGTATTTTTAAATGATTTAATGACCATTTTTCCTTTCTTTTCTTTATTTCTTCCTTTTGGGGGGAGAGGGGATACCCTAGCCAAAATCTCTTTTCCTCCTATCTTCCCTGCTCCATTAAAAAACAAAACAAAACAAAAACAAAATTCTGTAACAAATATGTATATTCAAGAAAAAAACATTCCCACATTAGCCATATGTGAAAATGTAGATCTTGTTCTACATTTATACTCCATCACCTCTCTGTTTAAAGGTGGTACCATGCTTCATAATTGGTCCTCTGGAATCATGGCTGGCTATTTCATTGATCAGATGACTTAAATCTTTCAAAGTTGTTTTCTTTTGCAATGCTATTATTAGTGTATAAATTGTTCACCTGGTCTTGCATACTTCACTCTATATCAGATCACATATCTTCCAAGATTTTTAAAAATTGTTCCATTTATCATTTCTTACAGTGCAATAATATTCCATTACATTCATATGCCATCATGTTTTAGTCATTCTCCAATTGATGGGCACCTCCTTAGTTGACATTTTTGTTTTAGCTATAACAAATAGTGCTGCTAGAAATATTTTTGCACATGAATCCTTTTATGCTTTCTTTTATCGCTTTTGGGTACAGACCTAGTAATGGCATCACTAGGTCAAAAGAGATGGATAGATAGATTAGTGACTTTTTGGAAGTAGTTCCAAATTGGTTTGCAGAATGGCTAGACTGATTTATAAACCTACAAATACTACATTGGTTTTCCAGTGGTTCCTCCAACAATTTTCATTTTTCTTTTTTTTAAATCATCTTCAACAATCCAATGGCTAGTGAGATAGGACCTCAGAGTTTCTTTAATCTGCATATCTGCAGTTATTAGTAAAGCAGAATATCTTTTTTTTTTGATGGATCACATTTAATGGAAGAATAGTAATATTATGCAACAGTATCTTTTAAAGACCATACAGAAATACAAATACAAAATACAAGGAAGGATAGGATACATATCAATGAACTGATGAATTATCATTTTGATAATATTAAAATAATCATTAGGACCTTAAAGTTTGTCAAATACTTTACATATATTATCTCATTTGATAAGAAAAATATTTGCAATCATTGATGTAGACTGCATATAAGATTAAAGGCTAAACCTTGAACTTTTTTTCAATACTAATTTTGGATTATCTTGCTACGTGATGATTTAAAAAGCCATACCAGACCACAAGTATTCATAATGCATAGGAACATATCTCTGCCTTTTTCATATTTTTTAGTTTTCAGCATTGATTTCCACAAGAATTTGAGTTACAAATTTTCTCCTCATTCCTACTTTCCCCCGCCCCCCACTCCATGACGGCATATATTCTGATTGCCCCATTCCCCAGTCAGCCCTGCCTTCTATCACCCTCCTTCCCCTCCCCCCCATCCCTTTTCCCCTTACTTTCTTGTAGGACAAGATAGATTTCTATGCCCCATTGCCTGTATATCTTATTTTCCCATTGCATGCAAAACCAACACTTTTTTTGAGCGTCTGCTTTTAAAACTTTGAGTTCCAAATTCTCTCCCCTCCTCCCTCCCCACCCACTCTCCCTAAGAAGGCAAGCAATTCAACACAGGCCACACATGTATCATTATGTAAAACACTCCCATAAATAGTCATGTTGTGAAAGACTAACTATATTTCCCTCCCTCCTATCCTGTCCCCCTTTATTCAATTTTCTCCCTTGACCCTGTCCCTTTTCAAAAGTGTTTGCTTTTGATTACTTCTTCCCCCTGCCTGCCCTCTCTTCTATTGTCCCCCTTTCTATCCCCTTCCCTCTACTGTCATGTGGGGTAAGATATCCAATTGAGTGTGCATGTTATTCCCTCCTCAGGTCAATTCCGATGAGAGCAAGATTCACTCATTCCCCCTCACCTCCCCCTCTTCCCTTCCAACAGAAATGCTTTTTCTTGCCACTTTTATTGAGATAATTTACCCCATTCTATCTCTCCCTTTCTCCCTCTCTCAATATATTCCTCTCCATCCCTTAATTTGATTCTATTTTTTTAGATATCATCACTTCATATTCAACTCACCCTGTGCCCTCTCCCTCTCTCTCTCTCTCTCTCTCTCTCTCTCTCTCTCTCTCTCTCTCTCTCTCTCTCTCTGTATATATATATATATATATATATATATATATATATGTATGTAAGTATGTATGTATGTATGTATGCATGTATATTCCCTTCAGCTACCCTGATACTGAGGTCTCATGAATTACACACATCATACTTCCATGTAGGAATGTAAACAAAACAGTACAACTTTAGTAAGTCCCTTATGATTTCTATTTCTTGTTTACCTTTTCATGCTTCTCTTGATTCTTGTGTTTGAAAGCCAAATTTTCTATTCAGCTCTGATCTTTTCATTGAGAAAGCTTGAAAGTGCTCTATTTTATTGAAAATCCATCTTTTGCCTTGGCGCATGATATTCAGTTTTGCTGGGTAGGTGATTCTTGGTTTTAATCCTAGTTCCATTGACCTCCAGAATATCATATTCCAAGCCCTTCGATCCCTTAATGTTGAAGCTGCTAGATCTTGTATTATCCTGATTGTGTTTCCACAATACTCAAATTGTTTCTTTCTGGCTGCTTGCAGTATTTTCTCCTTGATCTGGGAGCTCTGGAATTTGGCAACCATATTCCTAGGAGTTTTCTTTTTGGGATCTTTTTCAGGAGGCAATTGGTGGACTCTTTCAATTTCTATTTTGCCCTCTGGCTCTAGAATATCAGGGCAGCTCTCCTTGATAATTTCTTGAAAGATGATATGTAGACTCTTTTTTTGATCATGGCTTTCAGGTAGTCCAATAATTTTTAAATTATCTCTCCTGGATCTATTTTCCAGATCAGTGGTTTTTCCAATGAGATATTTGACATTGTCTTCCATTTTTTCATTCCTTTGGTTCTGTTTTATAATATCTTGATTTCTCATAAAGTCACTAGCTTCCACTTGCTGTAATCTAATTTTTAAGGTAGCATTTTCTTCAGTGGTCTTTTGGACCTCCTTTTCCATTTGGCTAACTCTGCCTTTCAAGACATTCTTCTCCTCATTGGTTTTATGGAGCTCTTTCACCATTTGAGTTAGTCTATTTCTTAAGGTGTTATTTTCTTCAGTATTATTTTGGGTCTCCTTTAGCAAGTCATTGACTTGTTTTTTTTCATGATTTTCTCGCATCACTCTCATTTCTCTTCCCAATTTTTCCTCTACTTCTCTAATTTGCTTTTCCAAATCCTTTTTGAGCTCTTCCATGGCCTGAAACCAATTCATACTTTTCTTGGAGGCTTTTGATGTAGGTTCTTTGACTTTGTTGACCTCTTCTGGCTGTATATTTTGGTCTTCTTTGTCACCAAAAAAAGATTCCAAAGTCTGAGTCTGAATCTGAGTTCATGTTCCCAGCCAACTACTTGATCCTTGAGTTTTTCATCACGGTATGACTGCTTATAGAGTAGAGAGTACTTTGTCCCAAGCTTTAGGGGCCTTGTGCTGCTGTTTTCAGAGCTACATCTACACAGCAAGCTCTGCCACAGCAGTTCTCCTCCTCTCCCAAGAACCCCCACCCCAAACCACAACTCAGATCCAAGTAGGCTCTGCACTCCTGCTGTGCTGTGCCCCTTAATTCCTCCCACCTGGTGGGCCTGGGCCTAGAAGCAACTGCAGCTGGAAGCAGCCCCAGAGCTGCACCACTTCCATGCTCCCTGGGGTTGGGGCCAACAGCGAATTCCTTTCACTCACTTCTAGCAGTTCTACCCACTAACCTTCTCTGTTGTCTTTGGTGTTTGTGGGTTGAGAAGTCTGGTAACTGCCGCAGCTCAATGAATCAGGGCCCTGTGGCCTGTTCCACCTGGCTCCCAGTCTGGTTGGTCCTGGAGTGGCTCACATGGGGTCTGTTCTGCTCTGCTCCCAGCTCTGTGCAATAGACCCTTCCCTACAACTATCCAGGCTTTCCTGGGCTGGAACCCTGCTTCCCTCCGTTATTTCGTGTGTTCTGCAGCTCTAGAATTTGTTGAGAGCCATTTTTATAGGTGTTTGGAGGGACCTGGGGGAGAGCTCATGCAAGTCCCTGCTTTTCAGCTGCCATTTTGGTTCTGCCCCCCTATCTTTTTTTTTTTCAACGTAGTTGTTGATACCTTGTATTTCCTCCTTTGAGAACTGCCTGTTCATATCCTTTGGCAAATAATCTATTGGGGAATGGTTTTTAGTGTAATAAATTTAAATCAGTTCCTTATATATCTTGGATTTGAGACCTTTATCAGAGACACTTGCTAAAAGGATTTTTTCCCCCAGTTAATTCAATCCCTCTTGATTTTGACTGCACTGTTTGTGTTTCTGGAAAAAACTTTAATTTTATAGAACCAAATTCCATTTCATCTTCTATAATTCTTTCCATCTTGTCTATGATGTGACTTATACCAAGGACCCTTTGGACTTTTGGGGTTCCTGAAGTGGCAGGCTACAACATTTACTGTGTGGGGATGCCCAAGTTTAATCATGTTGAAGGACCGCTCCTTCCTTGCCTGTTTACTGGCACAAGGGTTGTAACCAACTCAGCCCAAAAGAGAAATAGAGCCTAGCATAATAGAAAGAATACTAACTCTGTATTGAACCCAGACCCTGGGTTCAAATCCCACCTCTAATACTACCTGTGTGGCCTCAGGCAAATCACTTAAATTCCCCAATCCTTAATGTCCTCATCTATAACATGACTAGACTAGACTAAATGGCCTCTGAGATGCATTCCAAAGCTGCATCTGCAATTTCATACCCCTAAAATGAGTGAGATATGGAATGTCCTCAGTGTTCTGATTTGATTGCCATAAGGCTCCAGGGAGTTCCCAGACCGACCAAAATCCACATGGAAACCCCAGTAGAACCCCACATCCTCCAGCCTCCTCAGAGTAGAGGTAACAAGAATAGCTCAAGCCTATGGTCAGAAAGCTGGGGAGACACAGTTATATGAATGGGACAAAGTGGCCACAAACAAGTTTGTCTGTTAAGACTAGGGCTCTCCTGAACCTTGTCAATTTCATACAACCCTCTAGCCCCATCTCCCCAATTCTCCAAGTTATCTTTTTTCATACTAACCCATTTTTCTAAGGGCCCTGACAGTCTTCCCTATTCCAATGATTAATAATCTTGTTTCAGCATTTCCCTTTCAAATTACGATTTTCCTAGACATGTGTTAATGTCTTTGGCTTGCCTGAGTACTTAAGTCCTAAAGATCCTGACATAACAGGTCCCCAGGCCTTCCTTCCCCTTTCCAAAGGCACAATTGGGAGTCTTTAAAGCTGCCTTTTGCTTCACGTGGTAGAGCAGGGATATCAGGATGTGGCCTAGATCTTTAAGATAAAAAACTGAGGTTTATCACTATCAAATTAAGTGCTTTATCCATATCAACATACATTAGATTGGTGTCAGGACTCTTGAGGTTTAAAAATGTTGAAAATGTTGAAGTTATCGGAGATATTAGAGATGATATCTAATTTTATAGATAAAAAAATTCAGGCAAAGAGAGACAATTAGTTGCTGCCCTCTCAAATAAATCCTTCACACTGCTATCAAATTGATAGTCCTAAAACATAGATCTGACAATGTTAGCCTGCTCCTCAGACACTCTTGTCTCCTCCCCACCCCCATGCTCAGAAATTTTCAATGGTTCTATTTTGTCCTTAGTCTAAGATACAAAATCTATAACCTGGCATATAAAGCCCTCTACAATTTAGCTCCTACCTACCTGTCCAATCTTATTTCATATTAATTCCCTTAACACATTCTCTATTCTGATTAACCTAGTCTGCATGCATATCCTTAATCATACCATCTCAAGTGACCACCTCCAGACCTTTGCAGGAGTAGTACTCCCAAACCACCCTCCCCCTCCCAGAATTCTCTTTCTCCTCCTCTTGTTAATCCCTAGCCTCTTTCAGATACAGCTCACGGTTACCTCTTTCATGATTCCCTCAGTAGTTACTGCTCTCTCCCTCTTAAAATGATCTTTTTTAAGAAAGGAAGGAAACAAACGTTTATTGGACACCTACTATGTATCAGGAACTATACAAACCACTTTACAAATACTAACTCATTTGGTCCTCACGAATGCCCCGAGAGGTAGATGTTATTATCATGTCCATTTTACAGTTAAGGAAGCTGAGGTAAACAGAGGTTAAGTGACTTACCCAAGGACATACAACCAGTAAGTTTCTGAGAAGAAATCTGAACTCAGATCCTCCTGATTCCATGGAGGAAGCCCAAGTTGACTATCCCACATGTATGTGTATGTATATATGTATGCATGCATTGTATAAGTATACACACATACATTACACATATATACATATATGTGTGTTTGTATATATGTATGCATACACACACAGAAGAAATTTACATTCTAGGACATAACTTGTACACAGAAAAATAAGTATCATGTAAATATCATAAAATAATAAAAAGTAAATATCATATATGTATATGTTTGTATATGTGCATTATATTTACTTTTATATGTATGCATATATATAACATATATGTTATAGTTACTTTTCTGCATACATGTCCAATTGATAGAATGTAAGCTTCTTCAGGCAGGGACTGTTTTGTCTTTACATCTTCAGTGTCTAACACAGATAACATCTTGCATGTAGCTAAACTTAATAAATGTTTGTTTCATAGAATTGAAGTGACTTTCTCAAGGACACATACCTAGTTAGTAACAGAGACATGACTCATGGTCTAATCCCTAGTCCAATAAACATGAAACTCCGTACTGCAAAGCATCCAAATAACCTATATAAGAAAGAAGTAGAGAATGAGCAGCATGCTGTAGTGCAGGGATGGAGAACCTGCAGCCTCGAGGCCACATGTGGCCCTTTAGGTCCTCGAATGCAGCCCTTTGACTGAATCTGTTTGGATTCAAAGGGCCGTACTTGAGGACCTACAGGACCACATGTGGCTTTGAGGACACAGGTTCCCTACCCCTGCAAAGGAAAGAAAATTGTATCTGGAGTCCATCTTAATATTTAATGAGACAAAGTTTGTAGTAGACAGAAATCTGGCCTTTTAGCCAAAAAGACCAAGGTTCAAATCCTGCTCCTCATATATGTTGTTATCGTTCGGTTGTTTCAGTTGTGTCCGACTCTTGGTGACCCCATTTGGAGTTTTCTTGACGAAGATATTGAAGTGGTTTGCAGTTTCCTTCTCCAGCTCATTTTACAGACGAGGAAATGAGGCAAACAGGGTTAAGTGACTTGCCGGGGGTCACACAGTTAGTAAGTGTCTGAGGCCAGATTTAAACTCAGCACTCTACCCACTGTGCCACCTAGCTGCCTGACCCTCATAAAACACGGACCCATCAGTGCTCTAAGAAACTTCCCTAAGATTTTATGTTGCAGAAAATGTACTGACCTATAATCAGTAGAGGGAATTTTCCTCATCCAGGAGTTACCTTTACTAGTGAAATCAGTTTCCAATCTTTATTTTCCTTCCCTATCTTAATATGTAAATGAGGGAAGGAGGAACACTATGCTTCATTTATTTAATGATTCTCCCCCCACCCCCTACCCCTGGCATTGGCAATGACCCCTCAAAGAAGAAAACCTACTCTCCAGGCAGGGGTTCTTAATCTGGCATCTGTCAACTTTTAAAAAAATATTTTGATAACTTCATTGCAATATAATTGTTTTCCTTTGAGAGTCTAAGTGTTTAATTTTATACATTGAAAACATTCTGAGAAGGGATCTATAGGCTTTGCCAGATTGTCTAAAGGGACCGTGCAACAAAAAAGGTTAAGAACTCCTGCTCTGAGCAGTTTTCTTGTCCTATGAAAGACCTCTCACACAGTTGGGGGTGTGGGGGGAAGGTGGGGAGAGGGAAGTCTCCTGAGCAAAGTGACAAAGATGTTTTTTAACACATTCAAAATGAGAGTGATGGGGTCCCCATCTACATTTCCTGTTCTTACTTGGGCAGTTTAAAGAAGACGATAAGAAGCAAGTTATCGACCCTTTGTTCAAAATGCCTTCATGTGCATTTTGATACCCTATCTCACAAAACCCGTTTTTATTCTGACTCCTTTAGTTTGTCTAGACAGGGCCTTCTCTTCTCAGAGGGATTCAGCCTTCTTTCTAATTCAGTCATTTAAATGCCCTTACTGGTAAGCATACTGCTTACTTTTCAAGGAATTCCTGCAGACAGAATATAGGTCATATGAAAATCAGGAAGGGGCTCTCTCTTGTTATCAGCCACTAACTACTGTGAACCTCCAGCAACGGGGCCAATCACTGGCTGCCTCTTATTTGTTGCCACTGGGGTTAATGCCAATTAAGAAGCTCCTACTCTATAACCCTTGCCAAATGCAAGGGAATATGTCACCTCTGGGCATTTTTCCTGAACCATATTTCTCTGGGTTATGCTACTGATCTTAATACTAATTGGCTGGACAAGAAAGAAAAGCACACCTGTCCCCATGCAATGCAAAGCATCAATCTGTAGGCTTTCCAAAGCCCAGAAATAACAAGATGGGGGAAATCAAGAGCTTATTCAAGCCTGGGGTTCTGAATTATAGTGTTGTTAATGGTCTCCTTGGTTATATCTTTGACAAGAAAAGTTTCCAATGATGGCTACAATGTGTATCAATTCATTTCCTACTATGCATTTGTGTAAGTATTCTTTTGTGACTATTAAATGGCCTTACAGATTAAAAATTATTAAATTTTTGAAACTTGCAAATAAAACAAATATAATAAAAGTTGTCATATATTATGGACAAGATCACACATCTTTTGGAATACCGGAAGTAACAGAAGGACACTTTACCCTCCCAAAGCAATAGCTAGTCACACAGAAGATACATACAGAGTAGATGAAGCTAGTGAGAGGAAAGTATCCATAGGTGAAGGGACCAGCAAAGGCCTCCTGCAGGACAGGGTGTGAGTTCAGTCTTAAAGGAAGCCAGAGAAGTGGAAGAGGTGGAGGTGAGAGGGAAGAGTATTTCAAGCATGAGGGGAAAGCCAGTGCAAGGGCTTAGAGATGAAATGAGTTTTACAATCCAATCATTGCAAGGGCAATGCAGTGGAATTACAGGGTGTGTGAAGGGGAATATGATGTAAAAAGGCTAGAAAAGCAGGGTAGAGCTAGATAAGGAAGAGCTTTATTAAATACTCAAAAAAGGACTTTATATTTGATCTGACAGGTGACAGGAAACCACCGGAGTACTTTAAGGTGAGAGGTGAGGAGAGGTTAAATGGTCAAACCTAAGCTTTAGAAAAATCACCATGGCTTCTGAGGGGGAGATAAATGGGAGTGGAGAGAGATGAAGCAGGAAGAGACTTAGAAGGCTATTCCAGTAGTTCAGGTAAGAGATGATGGAGGGCCTGAAACATAGTCATGGCTGTATGAGCAGAGAGAAGGAGAATATGTGAGAAATGTTGTAGAGGAAGAAATTACAAAACTGGACAACTGATTGGTAGTGTGGGAGATGTGCAGGTCAAAGATGACCCTGAGGTTGCAAACCTGGGTGACTGGAAGGCTTATGGTACGCTCAACAGTAATAAGCAAGTTCAGAAGGATGTAGTGGTTACGGGAAAAGAGTTCGGTTTTAGACATGCTGAGTCTGAGACATCCAGGTTGAGATATCTCAGAAGCAGTTGAAGATGCATGACTACAGCTCAGCAGAGAGATTAGGGCAGGGTAAAGAGATCTGAGAATCATATGCATAGAGATGATAATTGAACCCAGGAGAGCTGACGAGATTACCAAGTGAGTTAGGATTACCTCCTACATAATTGGTCCCTTTTAAGTCAGGTACTGTGCTTTAGTTCTTAATTTATCTTCTAAGGACCTAGAGTAGCAATTTAAAGATTCAAATTCAAGTGACATTTATTAAGTAGGTACCTATATGCAGAGTACTATTTATGGTATCACAGCTTTAGACCTACTGGGAACCTTGGAGGTCATCTAGGCCAAGCGCTTCACTTTACACAGGAAGAAGTTGAAACCCTAAACAATTAAAAGTCCTGCAGAAAGATGCAGTATTTGAACCAGATTTTCTGACTCCAAAACCAGAGATTGTTCCACTGTGTCACACTGCTATTCTGAGATAGCTACAAAGATAGATGAGACATGATCTTTTTTCTTTATGGAGCTTCTCATATTGTTATTGGCTTCTTGCTGCTGCTGCTGCTGCTGCTAGGTGGTTCAGTCAATAGAGCATCTGAAGTATTAAAGAACTAGAAACAAAGTATCGATTGATTAGGGAATAGCTAAGTAAATTATAGTACATGAATGTTCTCTTAGGTCAGGAAGACCTAAATTCAAATCTGGCCTCAGGCACTTATTAGCTGTGTGACCCTGGGCAAGTCGCTTAACCCTGTTTGCTTCAGTTTCCTCATCTGTAAAATGAACTGGAGAAGGAAATGACAAATTACTCCAGTGTTTTTGCAAAGAAAACCCTGAATGGGGTCACCAAGAGTTGGACACAACTGACAACAACAAAAATAATGCAAACTATATTGAAATACATATGAGTATAAAGCGTTCTGTGGAGCCTCAGGAGGAAAAGAAGGTTTCTAACTGGGAAAATCCAAGAATGTGTCAGAGAATTAATATTTCAGCTGGATCTTAGAGGCTGAGGCAGTGCTAGACGGTACCTTAGAATCCTTTCATTTTATAGATAAACAGATTGAAACACAGAGAAAGTAACTAGCTCACCTAGATGAAAACAGCTAGTGTGTGTCTAAGGTGGAGCTGGTACCAAAACATTCCTAACTCCAAATCCAATGTCCTAACCACTACACCATACTGTCTCTCCTTTTACTCAACTGAAATTTCATAAGATTTTAAGTCTAAGAGCTAGCAGAAACTTTAGAGAACACCCAATCTTTCATTTTACAGATGGAAAGGTGAGGCCAAGTGATAAATTGAATGACTTACTCAAGATCACATTGGCAGTAAGATCACATCAGAGGCAGAATTTAAACTCAGAGCCAAAGTTCTTTCCAGTTTACCAAGCTGTCCCCAGGCCCTCTAAGAAGCACAGAATAATTACCACTCCTTGTAGTCTCATATTTTTAGAACCTATACGTATGTCTTTCTATAAAGCATTTGAATAAGTTTATATTTAAATTTTATTTGCAGGAAAAAAATTGGAAAAAAAATCATATAAGCAAGTACAAAGTAAATACAGGGCATCATGATTATGATGATGATCATCGTCGTCTTCGTCATCGTCGTCATCATCTTTGTTGTTGTCAGCAAGAGGAAAGAAGGTTCCATAACCTGTTTGATAACTGGCTCCAATGAATAAACAACCCATCCTGTCAGGAAGCTCTTCCTTATCTAAATGAAATCCTTCCTGCTATGTTCTAAGTTCATTTCCTCTTGTTGCATCTTCAGGGGGGATGGAAAACAGATGGACACTATCTCCCATCAAACAGATCTTTAAAACTAAAAGAAAGTTAATAAATTCTTCTTGGCTAAATAATGCTGATTTTGCTAACATGTATTACTTATATTTTCTAGGTTTCAATAATCTGCAGTGTTTTTCTGGGCTTTCTCTTGCCCTGCCTTTAGAATTATAATGCCACTAATGTGCTGACTAGGTGTGAAGCTGCCATATTAATCCCACCACTCTGTTGAGTGCTTCTAATAGTCTCTCAATGACAATTACAGCTAAGTTGAGCTGGCTATTTAAATTCTGCTTTCAAACAACACTGTAGAGACTGACTTACCTTTGAATCACTTGAGACTAAATTTCTAAAATCTCACTACCTGACAATTTTTTTCAATTATTCCTTCAGCTTCTTGTGAGCTTTTTCTGCCTTCATTCTTTCTCCTCCTCATGAGTCACTAAAGAGTTCTCTGCTCTTTTCCCTTTTATTTTTATTTTGAGTAATCACATCTGTTCTTTTTAAAAGTGTTTTTGATAACTTTTATTGCTACATTACTGTTATTTCTGAATATAGCCCCCTACTCAATGAGCCTTCCCTTATAACAAAGATGAGAAAAAGTTAAGCAAAACCAAGTGACATATTGACCTTTTCTGACAGCATATACAATAGTCCATATCCAGAGATCCCACTTTGACAATGAAATTTCCTCATCTCTTCTCCAGAGCCAAGATTGGTCTTTGTAAAGAATCTACATTTTATTACTCTTCAGTTTACATTGTTGTAGTTCTGGTATATATTGTTTTCTATATTTGGCTTACTTTGCTCTATACTGACTCACAGAATTCTTCCTATGGGATCTCTGAATTCTTCATATTAATTATTTCTTATGACACAACAACATTGCATTATATTCATGTGCTAAAATTTACTTAACTATTCCCTAATCAATCGATACTCACTTTGTTCCTAGTTCTTTACTACTTCAGATGCTGCTATAAAAATTTTGGCATATATGAGAACTTTCTTTTTTTGTCCTTGACCTCCTTGGGGATATATGCCTAACAGCGCAATTGCTAGGTCCAGGGGTACAAAGATTTTAGTCACTTTTTTAGCATAATTCCAGAATACTTGGACCAAGTCTTTCCAACTTTGATTATTTCCATCTCTTGTCATCTTTACCAGTTTACTGGGTATGAAGTGAAACTTCAGTTTTAATTTGCGTTTTTAATATTAGTGAGTTAAAGCAATCTTTTATATGGTTGGTAATAGTTTGTAATTCTTTCAAGAACATTTTTTAAAAATATTTAATGGATTTTCTATTAGGGAATGACAATCTTATCCATTTTTATGAATTCACTTTAAATTTTGGATATAAAATATTTACCCAAGACTTTTGATACCATTTTTCCTAATTAATAGTTTCCCTTACTATTCTAGTGACATTAATTGTGTTGGGGCAAAAGCATTTTTTATTTTGTGTAATTTAAACTATTTTATCTTTTGTGTGTGTAGTGGAAAAAGCCCTAGAACTAGAGTCAGAGGACCTCTAATTATGACCTTGTTCAAATTCTAGTTCAATCCTAGTTCAAATCCTAAACCTGCCGTGTGTGACCTTGATCATGGCTTCAAAGAAAGGCAAGACATTTAACCACCCCAGGCCTCTCTTTCCTCATCTGCAAAAAGAATGTTAGGGTGCAGGACCTCTAAAGCTCTTTCCAAGTTTAAATCTATGATCCTAAGGTACCCTGATTCTCTGATCTCTGTTTAAGAATTCTCTTCACCAACATTTTTATGACATTATCTTGTATAGTTAGGTCAAGTGTCCATTTGGAACTTGTATGTAGTGTAAGATGTTGGCCTAAGTCTCACTTTTGACAAACTGCTTTTAAGTTTCAAATCTCTTAAAAAAGTAGATTCCTTTCTCAAGGAGTTTATGTTGTTGGATCCATCTAAAACAGAGCTATTAAATTAGAATATTTTTAATTCTTTCTTTTCTAGTTTGTTCCACAGATTTACTGAAGCACTATATAAACACTAGTTATCGTAGCAAATCTATAAATTGATCTAGGTGATATCCTCATTTTTTCTTGCATTGGCATGGTCAAAAATGAGCTATGAATACCCTTCCAATTATTTGTCTTCTTTCATTCCTGAAAAGAATGTTTTATAATTATATTTAAGTCTTGAGTATGCATTGGTAATCTGCCTACCAGGTGTTTTATGCATTTTGGAATTATTACAAATGGAATTTTTCTTTCATAATTTCTTCCTGGTTGTTATTACTGTAGTATAGAAATGCTATTGATTTTTGTGAATTTATATTGTATTCTGCTGCTTTACTAAAGCTAGTAATTGTCTCAACTAGAAAATCTCAAAGAATCAGCAAACTAAACTATCATGTCACGTACAAGTTGGCATAATTTTGTGTCCACTTTGATAATATTTATTGCTTTTAATTTCTTTTTCTTGTTATTTTAATGACTACTGTTTCTGTGCCTATGTCAAATAATAGGGGAGAGAAGGGGGATTTTTGTTTTCCCCACGTTTTTAATGGTAAAGTTTTTAGTGTTTATCCATTGCAAATAATAGTACCTTTTGGTTTGACTCCCTGACCCCTAAGGCTATAAAAAGTTCCTACCAACGTGGCATCATAGATCCTTTGACTTGATAGATATCTAAAGACAACATGAGACACCATAGCTTGTCTGATGGATGACCAGATTCTTTTCCTTATGGAGATGAGAGGGGTTGAATCAAGAGAAGCAGCATTATACCTTTGTTGCATATTCTTGTTGTGTTAGGACAAAGTAAATCTCCTTTTGTTAGCTATTCAATGACTTGTGAGTGCCTCATTTCATCCTGACATCAAACCTGAACTAAAAGAGGACTGGTGTTAGAACACTTTGTTGGTGGGGGGAGAGGAGTTGAGAGGGAACTCAGAATTAGATATATACAGCAGTTTTTGTAAATATTTTGAGCAATTTTTTTTCATCCCCTGGATTTAATTCAGACCCAACCAAAGAAATAAGGGTTAGTCAAAGTTATTTTAGTCCTGCTACCAGAATCACATAGGCTGAGTATTAGAGAAAAAGTCAAAGGGCTTGCAGACTAAGCAGGTCAGTGTAGCTCTTATGAAAGGGCTCAAAGCAAAAGCATTTACTGTAAGGGACTATTTTAAAAAAATAGTAATAAAGAATCTCCCTCATTAATGTAGGGAACATTCTCCCACAAATACACACATTATCAGTAAGAATATATACATAAAGTTCACAAGTGGGGAGGCATACATGCAGGAAATTCATGTGGTGAAGGCAACTTACCAGGGTGTCACTGATCTACCTCATGCCATGGATAGACAGATAGACAGACAGACAGACAGACAGAGAGACAGAGCAAGTGAGCTAGATATATGTTATATATACTATAACAACCTCAGGCTGTTGCTGGGGTGTATGTGTGACTCCAGTGCTTGTCCATGGTCTGTACTATCTCTAGCTACAGACTAATATAAAATCCTGGCCTAAGGTACTACTATGGTCTTTCAGAAAGAACCAAAACCTATATACAAATAGCAGTGGGAATCCTGGTTGGGGGGGAGGAGGCGATACTGTCAATCAAGAAGCCAATTCCAGACACACCAGATTCTCAAATCAACTTCACAAGTCGACTTTTTCAATTGGATGTTTCCATGTGTTTCTATAGCAAGATCCATTGCTAATGGAAAGAGAGGAAGAAGAAAGAAATTTCTTCTTCATGTATCTGCACTCTGCTACAAATGCTTCAGTGAGTTGACTATCTTGACTTTATCAAGCTTTTTAACTTAGTTTCTCTAATTTGCCTACATCAAGGAGTATGTGTAAGGAATTCTTTTGTGGCTATAATATGCAAATAGACTGCTCAGCTTCTGATAAACTTTCTGGGTACAAATGGGCCTCAAAGTCTCACACCTATACCTCTTCCCTTTTATCAAGTGAATTGGGTGGGGTGGGGGGAGAGGGGGAGGAGGGAGGGAGGTGGAGCATGGTGTGGAGTACTCAGTTTATCAGAGGTCCCCAGATCAAATCCCCCCTACTCTACTACTTAGGTGGAAGTGTTTGGCCTTTTCTATTTTAAGTTGGTCTTTCTTCTTCGTGAATAATTTCGCTTAACTAATTTTGTTAGTTTATTCCCTCAAAGGTTTCTCTTTCCCATTCTTGTTTATCTACTTTGTGTCAAGTTCTTTTTAATTTATTTATATTTTAATATAACTTTATTCCTATTTATTTATTTTTCCCGTGTTTCCTTCAAAATCGTTCCCCTCTCAGCTTCTTTGCTTAGATAATATTTTTTGTAGTGTCCTTTTCCAAGAAGTTTTCATTTACTTTACCTTCCTCATTTCTATCCCCTTCTTATATATTCCAAATCCCATTCTTGACTGATAAAGTTAAATGACTGATAAATGTAAATATAACACTAATGAAAAAAATTTATCAAGAAAAAGGAGTCATAAACTTGTTCAGAAAAATGATTTATAGTAAAGAATTAGCATACTCAATCTCTACCACCCTTAAAAGTATGTAAAAAATCCCCATCAGAATCTCCACAGAAGTATTCCCCCTTATAAGCTATATGATCTTGGAAAAAGTCACCTAATTTTTCATTGTTTCCTCAACTCTAAAATGAGGTAACACCTGTACTAGCTATCTCATGGGGTGTTATGAGGATTAAACAAGATAATGTATTTAAGTCATTTTGAAAACCTTAAAGTGTCATAAAATGTCAAGTATTCAGATTACTATTATTTATACTTTTTCCTCTAGTATCTTCTCATTAAATAAAATTTAAAACTATTTCATATTCAATTATCTTATTTTAGATTTCGGCTTTTGTATTAGCACATGACTGAGCTTTCTTAAGCATGGGGAACTCACATTGTGGAAACTCCCTATGTTAAAGAATGTAGAACTCTCTTCTTAATGCAGGTAGCAAACTATCTATTACACAGAAGACCAGGTTAAGTGACTTGCCCAGATTCACCCAAATAGAGTCTGTGTGAATTTCAGCCCATGTCTCCCTGATTGAAAATTGAGCATGCTATCCACAAGGCCAGACTGCCTTTCATAATTATTAGGACTAAAACAATAGCATTCCCTACTATTTTCCCTCACAAAGGTGTATCATTTCTAGTAAATTATGTATTAGAAGGTAAGTTTCTAATTAGGAACCATTAGGAACTATTTCCTTTTTGTCTTTGAATAAGTCTTTGGGACTTATTCGAATTTTTGTCTTTGATTAACTCCTAACCATCTTGCATGGTACTTTACATTTAGTAGGTAACGAATACTTGTTGTTCATTGAGTTGTGAGGCATTTATTGACTAAGAAGCTCCAAGTTCAATTCAACCCAACAACTAATTTACAAATTAACTTTTGGACCACCCTCTATTTGAAAATTAGATGATGCCCCTAGTCACTGGACACAGTATAAATATGAATAATTGAGCTGAAGTAGTGAGGGTGGTATGAAACAGTGGGGTGTGCTGAATAGGACACTAGACTTGGAATCAGAAAGACCTAGCTTTAGTATATGCCTCAGACACTTACTACCCCTAGACATTAGGCAAGTCACTTAATCTTGTTGCCTCTTGGTTTCCTCCTCTGTAAAATGAAGGAGTTCAAAAGAGAAATTACAGTTAAATATTCATAGTCAATAAACGCATCTGAAAAGCCTTAGTTCAGACATTTATGTGTGTGTATAAGTATATACAACAGTGTCAGGTGAAGACAAGAGTACAATGAAAGCTAAGAAAAGGGCATTTGCTTTAACAAACCATTGCTAACCTTGGGAGGCTCAATTCCAATTGAGTTCAAGTGATTGAGAAATGAGTGGAGGGGTGAAGTCTAGGCAGTAAGTCACTCTTTCTAAGAGGTTGTTTGTGAAAAGGGGGCAAAATCAGGTTGGGAGCTTGAAGAGAAGGGAGGACCAAGTGAAGGTGGTGTTGGCTTTGTTTTCCCAGAGGAGTTGGAAAACAGAACATGTTTGTAGAAAGCAGGAAAAGAGAGAGGAAAAAATGAGAGAAAACGATCCAAGGAACAAGGTCCTGGAGGAGACTAAAGGACATGGAATAAAAGCCACAAAATGAGGTTTCTGTCAGGAAAGACAAGTTCCACCTCTTCCTCCAAAACTGAAACAAAAGAGGAGAAAATGGAGGGTGATGTAGAAGAATGTTCCAGTGCCAAGTAGCCAAGCCGAGATTCCCTCCTGGGAGGAAAAAGGTTGGAGTGGCTTTAGGGGGCTTGGAGAGAAAGTAGGTTTGTAATTGCTCCTGTGAGGAGTGTAAAAGAAAGTCCACCAGGGAAGAATTGAAGGATTGCCATGTAGCAATGAGGATCTAATGGAGATTAGATAACATAAATTTCTAGTGTGCTTAGTCTGCAATGCTGAATGGCTTTCTCCAGCAGTATTCATTAGCACATGAGTAGGATAGAAGAAGGTGAATGAGAGGCTTAATCCAGGTTGAGTACAGGAACTCTGACTGGCAGAGCAAAAAGGCAAAGGAATCTAGGTGGGGGGTGGTATCAGGGAGGTCCTTGTATAGCTAAATTGATTAAGTATATGTTCAAGACTGTTAAAGAGAGCAAAGTGAAACCAAAGCAGGCGTGATATACTAGAAGGGTAGGAAGGAGTGGAAGGACTGCAGTTCTCAGTGAGAGTGAAGAATAGTTAGAAGGAGAGAGGAAGGAGAGATGGAAGGACAGAAAATGATCAAAGAGGAATTTAAGGATTAAAAATCCTGGAGTTTAAAATTTTTCATAGTTCAGTGTTACGACCATGCATGTAGATAGCTGAAGTGAAGTGAAGGTATGAGTCATAGGGATTAAGGCAGTAAGTGAACTGGGAAGATAGAGGAGTTTAAAGAGAAACCAATAAATATATTGAAGTCCACAATAATGAAGACGGCGGCTGGGATAGAGAGGAAGACCGTGACCCAAGGTACATACAAAATTCCTTAAAACAGAAAAGAGCCTGGAGCCTGGGAGATCACAAAAAAATACCTATCTGAACATGATGATGGAATGAACTTTGAAGGATGGTTGCTGGGTGATACAGAGGGGTCTGGATGTGGTAGACTCAGTGTCTCAAAGGATCACGAGGGAAGAAGCAGCTAACACTGCCAAGGGTGGACAGGAATACCATGTATTTTAGAGAAAACCATGAAGATAGATAGTTTGAAAAAAAGATAAAGGTGAAGAAAAGTTAGCAATTAAATTGGAGTTCAAGAGAATGTAAAGGGGGGAAGGTAGAAGAAGAAAGGTTCTAGGGATTGGAAGAATAGAGCTGGATGGAGATAGAACATAGGGAGAGGTGGCAGAGGAAGTTGTGGGGGAGGTCAGAACTGTTCTTCCACAATTTTTCCAAACACCAAAAGGCACTGTCAAACGATACTAGACAAACTAGTCTTAAACTAAGCATGAGGTAATGAGACAAGCTGGACCACTTAACAAGCATATTGATTCAAGCATTAACATTGGAGAACTGGCCTTCTTGTTGTCATGACTCATGCTTTTTAACATGGCATCTGAATAGGAAAAAGATGAGATTGGGAATTCAATCTTGTAATTTGAGGTGCCAGATAATCACTGCAATCAAAAAGGACAAGGCATCCTAAATGCCGTGAGTCAAATTATTGTCGGTTTGCTTAAATCCTCATGTTTTATATAGCGCTATTGGAATTGAGCTTTTTCATACGGTTTCTGTCGAGTTTGTTGTTGGCTTTTTTTTTAATAGTGTCAGAATTTCATGGCTCCAGGGCTTATTGAGCTTTCCAAACTAGGCCTTGTACTACAAACACAAGAGAGGAAATTATTTTGACAAAATTATTTGACAATCCCAATGGTGAATATGTGCAGCCTGATGCCTTTTCTGATGCCTTTTTCTGATGCCTTTTGGTACTTCAGATTCTACTAGGTCCTACTAGGACATTACCTAAAACTTTAAGAGTTTTTTTGTTTGCATTCTTATTTCATGTTGTAAACAGAGAGTTGGAAAATAAAAGGAAATATTCATGTTAACCTGAAAAAGCATAGTTGGTTCTAAGCAAAACTCTTCTAATTCAACGTGTACATATGGATGTGAGGCCCAGGGTTAAGCAAGGTGAATATAGCTACTTCTGATGATGAATATGGGTCCTAAAAGAGACTAACATAAGATATAGCCTCTACCTATTTGATTCCAAACCCCTCCTCCAACATCTCTCTAGTAAGTAAAACAACATGTTGATCAGTCCTGATTGCCACTCAACACAGTGATAGCCAACTGGGCCCCAACAAGAATTAGATAGCTTATTTTCCCCAAGGGTGATGGCCACCTGGAGGAAAGATTAGCACTCCTGCACTCACCTGACAAGGGGAGGCCTAATACCCTATCATAGCTGAGGCTTTCACATCTGGTACCGATACCAAACCCCTCCCCACATCTGCTACCAATACCAATCCTTCCCTTAGGATGCCATAAATTTGGTTTATTCAACCCTTAGTCTACATTGCTGACCCCAAACTTGGCCACCACATTGGTCAAGGTGGTCTCTCAAATCCCCCAGTATATTCAACTGAATAAAAGAATTTTTTAAAAAGGTACTGTCCTTAGCCTCTTCTCCTCCTTCCAATGAGTGAAACCCAAAGTACTTGAAACTGATCTTAGAGTAAGTAAAAGATGCTCTAACCTTCAAAATCAGAGCCTCAATCTCTACAGATTACCTCCTCAGAAATTTCCCATTTCAAAGAGTCGTGATATATTTTCATTAATTCACAAAGCTTTTATAAATGCCTCTGGGGAAATGTAAAAAGGCATAGTCCCCATCCTCAATAAGCTTACAATTCATTTGAAGAGACAAAACATATAGACTTGAAAGAACTAGAGAACCATTATAAATCAACAGGTGGACAAGTGCAAGATAGTATAGTAAAAGAGTTGAGTCAGTTTAGTTTTCAGATAATGAATTATAGGGGGGCAGGTAAATAATATGGAGTGCAATACCAGAACTCATGTGACTTTAAGCCTGATGGGAAAGAGACAAGGGAATTACTGGAGGAATGGAATGCCATTACATATTAGGGAGTGTGACTAAGGAATGAGAAGTAAAAAGGCAGACGGATCTAAAATAGTGATATAGTGGATAAAAGATTGAAAGACAAAGATGAAAAGATAAATGCACACAGTAAATCAAGATGGTACACCCCAAACACAGCTCCATCAAGGAAAGAAAATAAGCATTCAGGATATTGATAGAGGATTTTGTTAAAAATTAGTAACGATTAAGTTTATGTTATATAAAGCTCTGTAAGACCAAATTTACAATATTGCAGGATATTAAGTATAATCCTGCATGAGGTATGGGATATAGGATTCTTTTTTTGTTATTCACTGACCTAAAGGTTTAGGTTTTGTTTTTCATTTTGTTTTATTTTGCTTTTTGGTTTCCATGAAGTTTCATATTAGGAAAATTTTAAAGAGATTTAATCCATTCAATCCTGAATCAAAGGTAAAGGGCATTTAACAACTATATTTTATTTAAATGTAACATACCAGGGATTTGAGAAACCCTGGTAAGGTAATTTGTCTTGGGCCAGGAAAAAAAATCATTCTAGGTTGCTTAAGGAAATAATAACAGGCAGCCTCCCAGTGTAGGCAAAGCACAGCTGCTAACACTTTGACTAGTGTAGTAAAATTAATTGGCAAGCCTAGCCACAAATTTGCTTTGCGTATCAAAGGAAAAGTATTTGCTATTTGGAAGATAACTGAAGGAATCAAAGCTTGTTTGCCAGGTCAGTTGCCAGTAGCAGATTCTTCCAATACAAAGCTGAACTATGAGGCTATAGTTTTCTCATTAGACTAAGCCCATCATTAAAATACTGACTAGTTTTGAGTGTTGGCTTTTCTGGCAGCCTGCTGTTATTGAAATATAGGATGGGTTTCAGAGACTCTGGATATCCTCAGTGTCCACAGTTTCAATGTGGTATTTGAGTAATCATAGTTATATGTCTCAATGTATAGTAGCGATTCTAACAACAGGCCAGTTAGGATCTATAAGTCAAAGAGTTTAGGGAAAGGGGTGGGGGGGTGGGGATATAGACAACCTGTGATTTCATTAGATGAGGAAACTCTCTCTACCAATCAATGTAGGTCAACAACTCTCTGAATCTTAAAGACTGATCTAGAACACTGGGTGTCTGTGAGTTTCCAAGGGTCACACCGCCAAAATGGGTCAGAGGTAGGAGATGAACTCAGGTCTTCCTAGCTCTGAGACCAGTTCTCTATGCACCATGCGTCACCGCCTCTCTTAGCCTAGTAAGTAACAGTTAAAATTAAGTGGCAGAATCATTCCTGACCCCCAATATACAGAAGGACACAAGCTCCCCTGCAGATGAGGGGAAGAGAGCGCTCCCTAGACAACTCGTGCTCTGCAGTGATTGACGCATGGGAAGAATACCTCTCCTGATTTGGCTCCCAGCATTCTGCTGTGTCTCACTGATGGGTAGCATTGCTTCCTGAAGCTCCTTTGGTGTGTTGCATTTTACCACGAGAAGCGTCATCTGCTGAAGCTCCACCCCTTCCTGTTTATATACCTCCCCTTAAGTTGTGATTCACTGTGTTTTTGCCTAGCGGTGGCTGCCACCTGCTGGAGATGTCACCTGTGCTGCTGTGACTTCTTCTTCCAAACGGAAGTATATAAACTCAAGGAGTTCTCATGATATTCTCTTTTTTCTTGACTCCCTGAAGCCCTCTCCAACTAGGGCAAGTCTTCTTGGAATAAGTTCCTTTCAATTCCTATATGTCCCCAGCAGGTAGCACCTAGGCAATTCAAGCGGCTTTGAAATAAAAATAAGCCTGCAATGGGTTCCTAACAATACTGGAGGGGTAGAGGGCAGAACTGGTAACATTCACCCTGCATTCCTGGCATAGGAAAGGTTCTCTTACCATATCAAAGTTAGTCCTGCTTCATTCCCCTCTTAGCTCTGTGGCTCTTTGGCTTTACCATTGTAATAATTAATAAAAATAATAGCTAACATAATAAATGCTTAGTATATGGCAGACATTATGCTAAACACTTTCATGAATATTATTTTATTTGGCCCTCACAGCAACCTTAGGAATTATATACTATTATCACCCCCATTTTATTTGCCCAGGGTCACACAATTAATAAGTATATGAGACCAGATTTGAACTCAAGTCCTCTTGATTCCAGGCTCAGCACTCTATCCACTATACCACCTAGCTGTCCCTGACTCAGATGCCTTCTCACCTTGGAACTTCCCTCAGTGCTTGGAACCTTCACACTCTGGAACATCCTTCTGCGATCCCACCTCCCTTTTCCCACTGATGAGTGCCTTCCAGGGACTTCCATTTTGGGGACAGGTCCAGGCTGTCCATGTTTCTTTCCCCTTCTAGATGTATTTTTGATTCTCTGAACTTTTCCATCATGCCCTCATGCAGGTACCTTTCACTTATCCCTGATTTTCAACTCCATTTTATATATCTTTCTTCATTTGAATATAAATTCCTTGAGGTCATTTATGACATCATTTCAAAAGAAGCTATGAATGTGGATGACCAAGACCTACAAAGAACTGACAAAAAAAGCCAGTATAGAGATTACATAAAAGACATAGGTAGTCCCTAGAGAAATCCGTGTCTCAGAAGGTTACTTCAGCCATACCAGTTGGAGCCTCAGATGAACTAACCCCAGCTTAGTAAGTACAGTACACAGCCTCTTAGAAAGTAATGGCTTCCAACTCTGGAGCTAAGCAAAAGGTTATTCAGGTGGTGGAAAACCATGCAACCTCCAAGATTCAAAATTAGCTAAAATTAGTTGTATTTCTTTTTCCTTCCATTTGTACTCCCAATGCCAAGTGCCTGGAATATATTAAGTTTTTAATAAATGCTCGTTGCCTTGTTGCTTTGTCTTTCCCTATCCCCCTTACATAAAATAATAGCTTCTCAAGTCCCTCTAAAACTAGTCAATGCTGCTGAAAATTGCAGGTCAGTATAGCTACCTTATACTGCTTATCAAGCTTTTTACATCCACCAATTCCCAGTAATTCAAAAATAGTTTGTTAAATCTATTTGTTTGTCTCCCCATTCAGTAAAAAATGTATTAAGCATTTACTACATGCAGGACACTGACCTAGGCACTGCAAATACAAATAAATAAAACATGGCCCCTGTTATCAAGATGCTTAAAACATAAATGTTATGTCTATAAAAAATTCTAATATAAAATAGACTATGATGCATAAAAGAGCTCCAAACAATATTCTATGAAAGTTACAAGGTTAGAGAGTACATTTCTAGCTGGGGAAAGACAAGCAAGGTTATGTGGAAAAATGGCACTGAAGCCAGACCTTTATGGGAGAGAAAGATAGCATTAGGCAGAAATGACAGGGGAGTCTATTCCAGGTATGGCGATAATGATTGTAGTAATAACAATAGATCACTGTTGCTCAGGGTGTCCCCAAAGCCTTAGTGAGTTTTAAGCTTTTAAGCTATTAAGACTTTGGGGACCCTCTTTATAGTGCTTTAAAGTTTATGAAACACTTTCCTACCATGCTGAGAAGCAAGTAGTACAAGTTCTATTGGCCTCGTTTTACAAATGTGACAAAAGAAACTCGGAGAGGTTAAAGTAATAGTAACAGCTAGCATTTATACGGCACTTTAAGGTTTACAAAGTGCTTTCTAATGAAGATCTCATTTGATCCTCACAACAACCCTACGAGGTAAGAGGTGTTGTTATCCCCATAAGTATCTGAGGTCGTGTTTGAACTCACGTCTTCCTGACTCCAAGCGCAGAGCCTTATCTCCTGTGCCCCACTGAATGTTTATTAATGGAGAAATTAGGTAATCAGAGATGGACAAAAAGTAGTCATCTCTGGTAGCAGAATAAAATCTGCATCGAAAGAGGCAGAGAGGTCAGTGAATGGGCTAGAATAATACTGAAGGGAAGAAGTGATAACCTAGCTAGGATGACAGCAAGACAAATAATAATGGCGGGCATTTATATGGCACTTCAAGTGCTTAATATGCGTGATCTAATTTGGTATTCACAACAACCCCATGACTTAAGTGCTATAGGAAATACCCTCACTTTACGGAAACTGAGGAAAATCTTGAAACTTATTTTTGGCTCATGTCTAGGTTACTCAAAAGAAACAATTAAATGAACAAATGAATACATGAAAGGGAAAAAAAGTATTTATTAAGTCCTTACTTTGGGCAAAGCACTGTTGCTACAAATTGAAAAGCAAGATGGTCCCTGCTCTCCAGGAGCTCACATTCTATCAGAGGAAGACAATATGTAATATTTATTAATAAATGATTAACCTGTTACTCCCAAAATTCTTTATGGATGTTTAAAACATTAAACACTTTGAAACATTTTGTAGGATTTCTAAACAAGTATTTCATTTTCATCTCAGCTCTTCACTGCACTAGCAACTCATGGTCCATATCCTCTGCCAAGTCATTTCATGACTTCAGCTAACCCTTTTCAGGGATAGTCATTTTCTCATCCATTAAGTTGTTTTAGACATCTTCTCCTACTGCCAATCAAATGGACTTCTCAAATTCCACAAGTTTGCTGCCAAGGCTAAAAATACCAACTCAGGATTGCTATTCAGTTACCTGTGCTCAGGGCTAAAACACAAAGTACTTAAGGTTAGGTCTTAGTCTGTTCTGAGCTAGCAATATGGTCCTCTCCCACTACTCAGTGGAAGTCTGAGGGAGAATCTCAGAGTTCTGAATACTCAAAAGACAGAGGAAAGCTAGCAGAAACTATGTCCCCTCTTAAGGTAACAGAGCATATACAGTTCTTCTTGCTTAGTGGCGAGTCCACTTTGACAGAGTCACCAGTTCCGAGGAGGGAGGATGCTCACTTAGAGATTAAATAAAAGAATGTCAAGGGGTTCACCAGAAAGAGTCAGGGCATATGTATCACTGAAAGGGGCCTACCTCCATGAACAGCACATGTATTACCAAAAGGGAGCCATGACACATGCTGCTCGAAGGGGGCCCAGCTCCAAGGACAGAACCCAAGGTGCATTATGCCCTGGAAGAGGCCAAGCTCCAGATATCCTCTTCACAGAAGATTATCACTGTTACAAGTGATTTCTAAGGATATCACAAATATAAAGAGTTATATGGGAGCTTCATGTGGTGATCAATGTGATATTTACACTTCAGATTATGACAGACATACATATCTTCCAATGCAGGCATACTCTGTAGTCTCAGGAGCCATGGTAGGTGAACTTTGAGAAATAATGGACACAAACCTAGGGTAATAAAGTAATGATGATAGTAATAACAGAAATGATAATAATAGTAATAAACAATTGACATTTATATCATGCTTTAAATTTACAAAGTGCTTCACATGTATTTTGTCATTTAATCCCCAAAACAATCTTATAAAATAGGCATCAAAATTATCCCCATTTTACAGAAGAGAGAATGAGGCTGAGAGAGATATTGTGATGTGTTGGGAGTCATGTTAGTGATTGCCAGAAGCAGGATTCAAACCCCATTCAAAGTCCAGCACTCTGCCTACTGGATCACTCATATTAGCGTATAAGGTGGCTTCTAACTTGTCTGTGAAGGGTTAAATAACTTCATTACATACTGATAGGTTTTCTCATGTTCTCCAGACCCCTACAGAGACTCAACCCAATAAACTTAGGACATACATAATGCCCTGCTCCCAAAAGAACATTGAGATAAAGTAATATCCATTTGGGGGCCCGTAAGTTGAGTCCCTGGGTGTTATAATCTTATCCAAAAAATCCCCAGAGATTAAAATTGAAAGGAAAAATAACATGACCGACACACAGAAAAATCAAGGTCTGATGATGTTACAGTCTAATGAAATGTAACTTAATTTGGGCCTCCGTTTTCCCACTGAACCTCACCAGAACTAATAAGTGGTATTCTTTTGTGAATCAGAGCTTCAGTACTGACTTTCTCTTGTGGTTACATTATAAGAAATAATGTGCAATGTTTTGATTTCTTAGTCCCCACAATCTAAGCCTTTTAAAAATAACAAAATTCCACAAAGGAGAAGGAAAAAATAAATCTTGGAGAAATTTGGAAAGAACAGTATCAACTTTTTATAGCAATCATAAGAAAATCATCTACATTTGTATCAAATATCAGGTTTCCAGCCCAGGAAAAGAAAACTGCAGTACCTGCCATTTTAAATTACTCCCTGTCATGTTTTTATTCTTCCTCCTCCCCTGGGATGCTAACGTCTAGAAGAAATATGTGCGCGCGCTGAAAATATTTCCTGAAGTCAGTGGATTCCATATGTTCCTAGGGAAACAAATGATTCACTTCGTGGGTCATTCTTGGCGACATTTCGATCCTCTAATCAGTACATTTGGGCCCTGTGCAGTTGGAATTTTCAGGGCTTTCTTTATGTAGGCTTTGGATAGAAGAAATGAAAAATTTGGATCCTATCAAAACTTTCATTAGGATAGGGCTGCCTTTCCCTTTCTAATATTTAGGGAAATCTGTATATATGTATGTGTGGGTATATAAGTATATGCATATATATGTGCATGTGTGTATACATATATACATACACATTCACCATATGCATATATTAAGTACATACTGTCTTTAAGTAATTAGATGAAGAAATCAAAGCAACTATTAAACCATCTGTAAAAAGAGATAGTTTAGACAAGTCTGTATATGCATATGTGTATGTATGCATGTATGTATGGCATATATAATTAGCACAAACACTAGGCAATAGGATGAGTAAATCAAAGTGACTCTATTAGACCATCCATAAGAAGAGATTGTTTAAAAGGCTATTTAAACAAATCTGCATATACATGTATATGGATGTGTATAGGCATTCATGCATGTATGTACAACATATAGACATATTAAGCACAGACTAACACTAGGCAATAGGATGAGGAAGTCAAAGTAACTCTATTAGATCATCTCTAAGAAGAGATGAGACTAAATAAATCTGTATATACATGTGTATGTATGCAAATAGGTATGCATATATATACATGCATGTATGTATGGCATAAATATTAAGCTCAGACTAACACTAGATGATAGGAAAAGGAAATCAAAGCAAATCTATTAGACCATCTGTAAGAAGAGACAAGCGACAGGATGAAATTCAAAGGGACATTATTGATGTAATGTGGGGCCTTATTTAAGGGCTATCCCTATTACAGCCATGGCTAAAGGGGAGTCCCAGGACTATAGAGCTGTTCTTTTTCCCATGCAAAACGCACACCTAGATTGAAAGGAGACCTTTCAGCTCCCTTCAGAAAAGTCAAATGACCACTGGTGGGATGTCTCTGGGCCTGTGATGTATTTTAAAAAAAAAGATTCTAAGTGTCATTTCCGCAATCACTGTTCTGCTGCCAGCAACAACAAATATTTGTTATTTTTTATTTGAAGGTAGAAGGTGGGACTTGACAAAGGACTAAAGGCAGTTTCTATGTCAAACAGCACAAAATAGAAAAATCAGGGTTAGAGAGAGAGAACATACAAAAGAAAGAGGAAGAGATGCTACCAAGTAGTTCACTAAGATAAGCTGACAGCTAGTAGTTCAAAATATTATTTCTCTGGGTTTCTGGAGCACTAAATCCAAAAGAGAAACATATAAGTTTATATAGTCTTTCTTCTTTCTTTCCTCCCTTTCTCCCTTCTTTCTTCCTTTTCTTCCTTCTATTCCTTCCTTCCTTCCTTCCCTGTCTTCTTTCTTTCCTTCCTTTCTCCCTTCCTTCTTTGACAAATGAAAACATGAAAAGTCATTTGCAAAGAAAAAAAAATATTTCCCGAAAATAAAGAGATCAGCTTGAAAATCAGGAATGTAGTCTTGGTCTCTTCCAGTGTGACATGGGGAAGATCACCTTGTCCTAACCTCAGGCCTCAGTTTCCTCATGAAGGATAATAACATCTACCTTATAGAACTGCTGATTGGGTAAATTAGATCATGTTATGAAAAGTGCTTTGTAGTGCTTTCAAGTACTATCTATAGAAATGTCAGTCATTTGGGGGGAGAGGGAGAAAGTCTAGACTTCTGATATCATTGGTATAGGAAACTCCCAGTGAAAAAATTCCCTCTTCCAAAGCAGATCAGCAATTTCTCTGCAGTTTATAGTCTTGGAGAGTTGTCTTGACATGAGTGACTTGACTACTCCATAACTAACTTGCCTAGGCAGGATTTGAACCCATGCTTTCTGCCTTTGAGGATGGCTTTCTCTCCACTACACTGTGCTCCCTTTTATTATTATATCCTTGCTATTGTTTTTATTATGAGTCTTTGCATAAAGAATATTAGATAACACAGTAAGAAATATCCTTCAACTATATTTTTACTAAAAGATTCAATGTTCAAATAAATTGTTCAATATAAACATTTTGTGTTTATATTGAATTCAAAGTGTTCAAATAAATATTTCTTTTATTTACCCTCTATGAAGGCTGAGAAGCTAATGTATTTATGGATCAGGCCCCTATTAAGCCCATGGCACTGTACTGTGTGTGTATTTCTCAGTGATTGCCAATTAAGTCCACAGGACTTTCCATCCATTACATCACAGCCTTAGCAGTCACCAGCTCAGTCTTGGCGATCTCGAAGCAAGTAAACAACACGGGTTGGGGGTGGGGGAAGAAGGAAGGAAACTGAGCCCAGAAACAGGTTGAAGTTCCTTCACAAATAGAAAAAAAGTATTCCAGAAACTTGAAATGTAATTTCCAGAAACTCAACTTGTTTGGAAGCTCAGTCCCCTAAACTGATTATTATCTCTGCCTTCCTCTATGAAAAGATGGGTGCTTTGTTTTCATTTGCTCAAATTGCTAACACCTGCTTTATACTACAGCTCTGACCCAAGATCTCTAAGACCTTAAAATATGTCTAATAAATGTTTCATGAATATATTGTAAAATTCCTGTGAGATATTGCACAAAACACATATACCACGAACCAGGCAACTGCAGTTGGCTATCTCCCCATGACAAAGATTATATAAAACCTGTAAATGTCTCTGTACCACCTATTTCTGGTGCACCTAAAGCATCAAAGACAGTGTTTATCTCCACCCCCTCTACCTATCCTCCGATGGTTTTAACATTTTCGATATCATGGACTTCTTTGGCATTCTGGTGAGACTTATGGAGCCCTTCTCCAAATGATGTTTCTAAATACATAAAATAGGCTCATGACAAAAGAAAGCAACTATTTAAAATAGAGTTCTCGCAATATTTCTTAAAAATATAATTTCACAGACCCCCAGGTTCCAAATCCCTGCTATGCTCCCTTTGGACTCTATGTATACATATTTTTCCAGTAGAGTTTGAATTATTGTTTGCCAAAATCATTGCAAGTAATGATTACAACTGTATTTGAAAATATATATGTATGTGTGTATATACATATATGTGTATATTTAGGCTATAAGTTCCATTTGGACAGGGGTTATAGCTAAGCTTAACTCTAGATCTCATAGCACCTAGTATTGTTAATTGCACATTTGTTGTTCAGTCATTTCAGTTGTAGCCAACTCTTTGTGAACCTATTTGGAGTTTTCTTGGCAAAGATACTGGAGTGATTTGCCATTTACTTTTCCAGATGAGGAACCTGAGGCAAACAGGGCTAAGTGACTTACCCAGGGTTACACAGCTAGTAAGTGTCCGAGGCCACATTTGAACACAGGTCTTCCTAATTCCAGGCCCAGCACTCTATCCTCTGTGCCGCCTAGCTTCCCTAACTGTACCTAGTAAGCACTTAAATATTTAAGTGAATTGAGCATATAATTTTTTTGCCATTGATAGGTATTTATTAGATGGAATTTTTCTTTTCTGTAAGTACTAGATCTTCTTGAATAGCTGGGATTTGGAAGGTCTCATTATTGCTTCGTGAAGCATTTCCACTTATCAAAATCCTGGCTCTTTAACCAACTCCAAAAGCTTTTTAGCTTTTAGAAACATACAGCCTGTTTAAAACAGCCATGTAGTATTTCCACTTGGAGTCATAGGATCATGGATTTAGAAGTAAAGGGAGCCTTAAGGTCATACAATCCAAACTCTTCATTTTGCAGATAAAGATACTGAGAAGCTCCAAAAATAAGTCAAGTAAACTTGTCAAGGTCATGCAGGGCTGAGGGTGAGCTGGAACTTGAATCAAGGTCCTCTGACTCTCAATCCAAAATTCTTTACACTGCACAACACTTTGGTTCATTTGTCCTTTTTCTTCTTGAGCTTTCAGAAGTATCTGACACAACTGATTACCCTTTCTTGAAAAACATATTTTCCATGCCTCTGCTTTCTCCCAATTTTCTATCTCTCTGCCTCTGTCTCTCTGTCTCTCTCTCTGTCTCTCTGCCTCACTCTCTGTCTCTGTCTGTCTCTGTCTCTCTGTCTCTGTCTCTCTCTCTATCTCTCTCTCTCTCTCTCTCTCTCTCTCTCTCTCACAAACACACACACACACACACACACACACACACACACACACACACTCCCCTTCCCTCTCCCTCTCCCTTCCTCTCACCCTATCTCTTTCTTCTTTGTTTATTCAAGGCCTTTATTATTTTTTCCCATCCAATAACTGGGCCCTTGGTCTTCTACAACACTTTCGATATATACTTTCTCCAGCAGAAAAATTATATGTACATAGTTTGTATATATATACACATATACTTTTGAATTGTATATAAATATGAACTGTATATTTTATATTATATGCTGTGTAATATATTTATATATGTGCATGCATACATGTGTGTATATGTGTGTGTGGTGTGTGTATGTGTGTGTGTGTGTGTATGTGCCAGGTCTCCCTATGTTCCCTATGTCAGGAGTACAGGAGCTTTTCACTGGCCTATTCTATCAGATGGACTAGGAACTTTAGCCCATCCTTTTCCAACCAGAGTCGGTCTGCCCCTCCTTGGGTGACCTGGTGATCCCCTGATCCTGATCCCAGAGACTTACAATATTACTGCCAAACTTACTACAGGCACCCAGTTGACACCCTACAGAATCTCAGAACTTTTAAGGTCATGATATCTGTCAGTTTTAGCCTCCCCAACAGCAAAAATTACAGACATATGCCACCATGCATGGCATAGAAATCCTATTTTCATATGGCTTAATCTATCACCTCTTGTAACAGCCAGCACCCTGGCACGCCCAGGATGGCCTGCTAGCACAGGTTGTTTGACCTGCTTTTCTAAAGGAAAGACAACTTTTAAAAGGGTCAACAATCTTACTTTAATTACAGATAAGTAGAAAATACAAGCAGAGAAATTAGCACAGAGATTCAACAGACAGGGCTCCAACTGTCTGAATAAAGTGATATAACCACCTACATGCACCACCAGGTCAGGGGAGCATGAACATCTCAGTAGTTGGGGGAGGGCTCTGAAGCAGGAGTTGCCGGTAGCAGAGCTGACCTACGTGTGGATCGAGGAGTGCTGAGCAAGGACTTGAGGCCAGTGGGTAATCTTTTTACCACAGAGGGGAAGCATGTATATGATTTTGCTTCTCTGTGGCCTCCTGGTTACTCTTGTGAGGCGGACTTATTGGGCCTGCAGGCTTTTGATCCAAATATCAAAATGGGGATGCTGGTTTGTGGGTCTGTTACTCTGGAGCTTAAATACATGCTTTAATTCTTCTGCCTCCTACCTTGAGAATTCCTTATATCCTGCGGTTCCGAACCTTTCAGACATATATATGATTCTCTTTGAAATTATAAATTCTGCCTTCTTAATACAGGCTCTTAACAAATGGCTACTCAGAGTCCCATCCAGTGAATACAAAGGTCTTTCTCATAAGCAGACGCCCAAAGCAAAATCTCACATCAGAATATATATATATATGTATATATGTATATATACATATATACATATATGTATATATGTACATATGTTTTAGCTAATAGGCTCAGAGCCAGAAGGCATCACAACCCTCTTGACTCAGTGCCTAATTACCTTAGTACCAAAAGGTATGAAAACCTTCCTCCAAGCAAGCCTCCCCCTAAGCAAGCTCCTCCTTAAGTAAGTTCCTCCTGCAACAGGCTCTATGTGACTCAGGGTGTATCACAGCTGGGCCAGAGTTCAAAGCAGCAAGACATCCATGATTGAGTACATGTGGTCACATAGGCCTATTAATGAGCAGGGAAGATCTTCATATTCCATTAACATTACACCTTTATGCTCTCAAATTTTTATCTCTAAGTCCAAATTTTATCCCAGTTCTAGTCATATTTCTATGTGGCTATTTCAAACCTATAATACTTGAAGCTTCACTTCAAAAGGAAAGCTAAATTCATCAACTCTCTTGTTCTACTCCTATTCGACCTTCACCCTATATCTCCTGCCCTGTTCTAACTGAATTTGATTTTCAGCTTCCCCAGTTCTGTTAAAGACACCACTATCCCTCTGGTCTTCCAGGTTTTAAACCTTAAAATCATCCCTAACTTCCCCACCTTTCATCATTCATAACCAAGACCTCAATTAGCACACCTTGCCCATTTATTTTTTTTTGAAATATCCACCAGATTTGTCCCTCCTTCTTTAGTCTCACTGGCAACACTATGATTGAGACTTAATTACTTCATAGCTATTAAAAATGCCGCCTAATTGAATATCTAGCCTTTTGTTTTGCTTTCCTTCAATCTATTTTTCATAGACTCCCAAGGTAACCTTTATAAACTATTACTTTTGTAAACTTCTTTACTTGCCTTACTCATAATTTCATCTGTTAGGAGACAGGATTCTTCCAGACCTCACTCTGACACAAGAAAGAGCTTGTTGGTAAAGTAGAAATGGCATGGACATTGGGAAGAAGGGGCTATGTCAGCTTAGAATTCATGATGGATAAGAAATGTTTGATAGAATGTAATAGACCATACTCTTTTAGAGAAGCATAATGTATAGGACACTGCATTTAGAATTAGGAAGAGCTAGATCCAAATCCTGCCTCAGACTATGCTATCCTGGACCTCTTTGTGCCTGTTTCCTCATGCGTAAAATTTGGGAGTTGGACTTGGTGGTCTACTAAGGTCACTTCCAACTCTCAATATAAATCTAAATTCTATGATTCACTGTGCAAGATTTCAAAAAGTCAGCATATTGGGATTCATGGTACTCCATCGCCTGAAACAGATTGGATATGGAAGGTGAGAGATAGTGAGGAGTTGAAGATGACTCCTGGGTTGTGAGCATGAGGGACTGGGAGGATAGTATTGCCTTCTACAGTAATAAAGAAAGTTTGGGAGGGGGGAAATAATAAATTCAGTTTTGGACATGTTGAGTTTAGATGTCTGTTGGACATTCAGTTCAAGTCATCTGAAAGGCAACTGGCGATTCTAGATTGGAGGTCAGCAGAAAATATTGGAGAAGGTAGGAAGATGGATGCTTAAAACTAGGACTTGAAAAAAATGCTAAGAACAAAAAAAGGACTTTTTAGTTTACTAGAAGAAATGTGAAGATCAAGGAAGGATAGGACCTTGCAATGCATATAATATGTATATAAAGTATATATGTATATAAAGTATACGTTTATAAACAAAAACTGCAACTCTATTTGGAAAAAATGTAGATATGGTATCATAATGGGGGAAGAGGGATCAGAGGAGGACCTAACCAATGAGTATCTCAATCAACTTAATGGAGTTACAAGACAAGGACTCTTGCTGAAAGGGTACTTCTCATGGAGATAGATAGATAGATAGATAGATAGATAGATAGATAGATAGATAGATAGATATATGCCCTAGCTCAGGGGTGGGGAACCTGCATCTTTGAGGCCACATGGGGCCCTCTAGGTCCTCAAGTGTGGCCCTTTGACTGAATCCAAACTTCACAGAACAAATCACTGCCCTAGCCCTTTGATGAGAAGACACAGGGCACTCATCTAATAGATTCCCAGGGAATGGAAATGCCTACAAAACTATTGCAACCGAGAGTCAACAGATGGAATCTTTTCACAAAAATGTTGTCTTTTCCCATGGCCTATAAACGTGAGCTGAGAAATGTCTTGGGCCCCTTTCTTTTCCTATCTTTTCTCTTTCTTAAACTTCCACACTGGACTACAGAAAAATGCTCCTCCTTGCAGAGGAGAAAATGGTGGCTTGCAGGAGAAGCACAGGACTAGCAGCCTGTGGTTACCCAGGTAAGTCTAAGAGTCTAGCTCTTGGATTCCACCTTCTGTGTTTTCGTTTTCCTGTTCTAAGCATAGGTCAGTCACTAGTATTCCTGAGGATGTACTTTCCGGGCAAGTTAGATAGTTCCCAAGAACCTAGGAGCTCTTGAGTTAAAGTTATTGGGTACCAGATTTCCTAGAGGAAGAGATCTTCCTCAGCAATGTGCTTCTTGGAGAAGGAACAAGACCAATGACAGAAGAATAGTGACACTAGAAGACTCAAGCCAGAAATCTAAAGCTTGCCAACAACTCTGCTTTGATGGAACTCAGATGGTCAGGTCTGAAGTGAATGGAGAGTTTGTTAAACAGACCTCCAAAATGTCTTTACCTTCTGGGTAAACTCTAATGGGCTGTTTGACTGTTTTATGTTTCTATATTTGTTCATGGACTCTTGTGATTCTTTTTGGTTTGGGGCATTTTCCCATACTCAGTACTCATATTGTACAATGACAACCTATCTGGGCATGGGATCCTGTTCCCCATATTTGGAAAAACCTGGACACAAGTAATACCTAAGTTTTTATTTTGAGATTTTCCCAGAGTAAAAGTTTAAGGGAGAATAAGCCAAAGAAAAAACCTGACCTATTCAGTTATCGGACTCCCAGGATCCAACCTAGGCCACATGAGTTCACAGCTTTGTGGGGGTTCTGGGCTGTAGGCCATAATATATAAATATATATATATTGCATAAATAATATGTAATGTGTACTATATGACTACATAATGCAAGTAGAGGCAGAGGGGTTTTATAAGTGTTATCTTTGTCTGAGGCTTTGGGAAAGATGGGAGAAAGGATCATGGACAATAGAGTAAAAATAAAGTAAAATTTCATGCTTAATTGATTCTCTTTTCCCTAATAAAGATAATGATCTTACTAGGAACAGAATTTAAATGGTTAGTAAGAAACAGAAACCTAAGGTAATTGAAGGAATTGTAGGATAACACCTATTTTTCCTCAAGGAATTCAAGGCACCTGACTCAAACTACTGTTATTTCCAAGTGTAGCAAAAGAATATTGAAATGTGGTTAATGAGCCACTGTTGGTGCCCTTTGAAGAACTGTGGAGGAAAAGAGAGGTGCCTCAGAGTGGGAGCTAAGCAAATAGACCAGTTTTCAAAGAGAGGAATGTCTGTGTATATAGGTAGGTAAGTTTCATTTCTATTTCTTGTATAATTCCAAAACAGATTGGAAAAGGGATAATATATGATCACTTAGAAAAGGGAAATTTGATCACTATGAGTCAACAAGATTTCATTAAGAATAGTTCACTATAAACTAACTCTGTTTTCTTTATTGACAGACTTATTAGACTGGTAGATCAAGGTGATACCATCAGCATAATATGTCTAGATTTCAGCTAGGCATTTTAGAGTCTCTCATTATATCTAACGGACA